>NC_066582.1:400260218-400873871 GCF_024323335.1 Lathyrus oleraceus
AGATGATGAATGGGAAGAGAAACCACGACTAGACGACAACGGACGAATAGGAAAGGCTCAACCAGACATCAACGGATGAATGGGAGAAAGAAACCACGACTAGACGCCAACGGACGAATAGGAAGGACTCAACCAGACATCAAAGGGATGAATGGGAGAAAGAAACCACGACTAGACGCCAACGGGCGAATAGGAAGGACACAACCAGACATCAACGGATGAATGGGAGAAAGAAACCACGACTAGACGCCAACGGACGAATAGGAAAACTCAACCAGACATCAATGGATGAATGGGAGAAAGAAACCAGACTAGACGCCAACGGATGAATAGGAAAAACTCAACCAGACATCAACAAATGAATGGGAGAAAGAAACCACGACTAGACGCCAACGGACGATAGGAAAAACTCAACCAGACATCAACGGATGGAATGGAGAAAGAAACCACGACTAGACGCCAACGGACGAATAGGAAGGACTCAACCAGACATCAACAGATGAATAGGAGAAGGAAACCACGACTAGACGCCAATGGACGAATAGGAAGGACTCAACCAGACATCAACGGATGAATGGGAGAAAGAAACCACGACTAGACGCCAACGGACGAATAGGAAGGACTCAACCAGACATCAACGGATGAATGGGAGAAAGAAACCACGACTAGACGCCAACGGACGAATAGGAAAACTCAACCAGACATCAACGGATGAATGGGAGAAAGAAACCATGACTAGACGCCAACCGATGAATAGGAAAAACTCAACCAGACATCAACAGATGAATGGGAGAAAGAAACCACGACTAGACGCCAACGGACGAATAGGAAAACTCAACCAGACATCAACGGGATGAATGGGAGAAAGAAACACGACTAGACGCCAACGGGCGAATAGGAAGGACTCAACCAGACATCAACGGATGAATGGCAGAAGGAAACCACGACTAGACGCCAACGGACGAATAGGAAAACTCAACCAGACATCAATGGATGAATGGGAGAAAGAAACCATGACTAGACGCCAACGGATGAATAGGAAAACTCAACCAGACATCAACAAATGAATGGGAGAAAAGAAAACCACGACTAGACGCCAACGGAGAAAGGGAAAACTCAACCAGACATCAACGGATGAATGGGAGAAAAAAACCACGACTAGACGCCAACGGACGAATAGGAAGGACTCAACCAGACATCAACAGATGAATAGGAGAAAGAAACCACGACTAGACGCCAATGGACGAATAGGAAGGACTCAACCAGACATCAACGGATGAATGGGAGAAAGAAACCACGACTAGACGCCAACGGACGAATAGGAAGGACTCAACCAGACATCAACGGATGAATGGGAGAAAGAAACCACGACTAGACGCCAACGGACGAATAGGAAAACTCAACCAGACATCAACGGATGAATGGGAGAAAGAAACCATGACTAGACGCCAACCGATGAATAGGAAAACTCAACCAGACATCAACAGATGAATGGGAGAAAGAAACCACGACTAGACTCCAACGGACGAATAGGAAAAACTCAACCAGACATCAACGGATGAATGGGAGAAAGAAACCACGACTAGACGCCAACGGGCGAATAGGAAGGACTCAACCAGACATCAACGGATGAATGGCAGGAAAGAAACCACGACTAGACGCCAACGGACGAATAGGAAAACTCAACCAGACATCAACGGATGAATGGGAGAAAGAAGCCACGACTAGAAGCCAACGGACGAATAGGAAGACTCAACCAATCATCAACGGATGAATGGGAGAAAGAAGCCACGACTAGACGCCAACGGACGAATAGGAAGACTCAACCAGACATCAACGGATGAATGGGAAAAAAACTCGACCAGACATCAACGGATGAAAGGGACAAAGAAGCCACGACCAGACCTCGAAAGATGATGAATGGGAAGAGAAACCACGACTAGACGACAACGGACGAATAGGAAAGGCTCAACCAGACATCAACGGATGAATGGGAGAAAGAAACCACGACTAGACGCCAACGGACGAATAGGAAGGAACTCAACCAGACATCAAGGGATGAATGGGAGAAAGAAACCACGACTAGACGCCAACGGGCGAATAGGAAGACTCAACCAGATATCAACGGATGAATGGGAGAAAGAAACCACGACTAGACGCCAACGGACGAATAGGAAAACTCAACCAGACATCAATGGATGAATGGGAGAAAGAAACCATGACTAGACGCCAACGGATGAATAGGAAAACTCAACCAGACATCAACAGATGAATGGGAGAAAGAAACCACGACTAGACGCCAACGGACGAATAGGAAAACTCAACCAGACATCAACGGATGAATGGGAGAAAGAAACCACGACTAGACGCCAACGGACGAATAGGAAGGACTCAACCAGACATCAACGGATGAATATGAGAAAGAAACCACGACTAGACGCCAATGGACGAATAGGAAGGACTCAACCAGACATCAACGGATGAAGGGAGAAAGAAACCCGACTAGACGCCAACGGACGATAGGAAGGACTTAACCAGACATCAACGGGATGAATGGGAGAAAGAAACCACGACTAGACGCCAACGGACAAATAGGAAAACTCAACCAGACATCAACGGATGAATGGGAGAAAGAAACCATGACTAGACGCCAACCGATGAATAGGAAAACTCAACCAGACATCAACAGATGAATGGGAGAAAGAAACCACGAATAGACGCCAACGGACGAATAGGAAAACTCAACCAGACATCAACGGATGAAGGGAGAGGGAGAAAGAAACCACGACTAGACGCCAACGGACGAATAGGAAGGACTCAACCAGACATCAACAGATGAATGGCAGAAAGAAACCACGACTAGACGCCAACGGACGAATAGGAAAACTCAACCAGACATCAACGGATGAATGGGAGAAAGAAGCCACGACTAGAAGCCAACGGACGAATAGGAAGACTCAACCAGACATCAACGGATGAATGGGAGAAAGAAGCCACGACTAGACGCCAACGGACGAATAGGAAAACTCAACCAGACATCAACGGATGATTGGGAAAAAACTCGACCAGACATCAACGGATGAAAGGGACAAAGAAGCCACGACCAGACCTCGAAAGATGATGAATGGGAAGAGAAACCATGACAAGACGACATAGGACGAATAGGAAAGGCTTAACCAGACATCAACGGATGAATGGGAGAAAGAAACCAGACTAGACGCCAACAGACGAATATGAAAACTCAACCAGACATCAACGGATGAATGGGAAAAAATTCGACCAGACATCAACGGATGAAAGCGAGAAAGAAGCCACAACCAGACATCGAATGATGATGAACGGGAAGAGAAGCCACAACCAGACACCAACGGATGAATGGGATAGACTCAACCAGACATCAACGGATGAATGGGAGAAAGAAACCACGACTAGACGCCAACGGACGAATAGGAAGGACCTAACCAGACATCAACGGATGAATGGGAGAAAGAAACCACGACTACACGCCAACGGACGAATAGGAAAGACTCAACCAGACATCAACGGATGAATGGGAGAAAGAAACCACGACTAGACGCCAACGAACGAATAGGAAGGACTCAACCAGACATCAACGGATGAATAGGAGAAACAAACCACGACTAGACGCCAACGGGCGTATAGGAAGGACTCAACCAGACATCAACGGATGAATGGGAGAAAGAAACCACGACTAGACGCCAACGGACGAATAGGAAAACTCAACCAGACATCAACGGATGAATGGGAGAAAGAAACCATGACTAGACGCCAACCGATGAATAGGAAAACTCAACCAGACATCAACAGATGAATGGGAGAAAGAAACCACGACTAGACGCCAACGGACGAATAGGAAAACTCAACCAGACATCAACGGATGAATGGGAGAAAGAAACCACGACTAGACGCCAACGGGCGAATAGGAAGGACTCAACCAGACATCAACGGATGAATGGCAGAAAGAAACCACGACTAGACGCCAACGGACGAATAGGAAAACTCAACCAGACATCAACGGATGAAGGGGAAAGAAGACACGACTAGAAGCCAACAGACGAATCAACAGACGAAGGAAGACTCAACCAATCATCAACGGATGAATGGGAGAAAGAAGCCACGACTAGACGCCAACGGACGAATAGGAAGACTCAACCAGACATCAACGGATGAATGGGAAAAAACTCGACCAGACATCAACGGATGAAAGGGACAAAGAAGCCACGACCAGACCTCGAAAGATGATGAATGGGAAGAGAAACCATGACAAGACGACATAGGACGAATAGGAAAGGCTTAACCAGACATCAACGGATGAATGGGAGAAAGAAACCACGACTAGACGCCAACAGACGAATATGAAAACTCAACCAGACATCAACGGATGAATGGGAGAAAGAAACCACGACTAGACGCCAACGGGCGAATAGGAAGGACTCAACCAGACATCAACGGATGAATGGCAGAAAGAAACCACGACTAGACGCCAACGGACGAATAGGAAAACTCAACCAGACATCAACGGATGAATGGGAGAAAGAAGCCACGACTAGAAGCCAACAGACGAATAGGAAGACTCAACCAATCATCAACGGATGAATGGGAGAAAGAAGCCACGACTAGACGCCAACGGACGAATAGGAAGACTCAACCAGACATCAACGGATGAATGGGAAAAAACTCGACCAGACATCAACGGATGAAAGGGACAAAGAAGCCACGACCAGACCTCGAAAGATGATGAATGGGAAGAGAAACCACGAATAGACGACAACGGACGAATAGGAAAGGCTCAACCAGATATCAACGGATGAATGGGAGAAAGAAACCACGACTAGACGCCAACGGACGAATAGGAAGGACTCAACCAGACATCAAGGGATGAATGGGAGAAAGAAACCACGACTAGACGCCAACGGGCGAATAGGAAGGACTCAACCAGACATCAACGGATGAATGGGAGAAAGAAACCACGACTAGACGCCAACGGACGAATAGGAAAACTCAACCAGACATCAATGGATGAATGGGAGAAAGAAACCATGACTAGACGCCAACGGATGAATAGGAAAACTCAACCAGACATCAACAGATGAATGGGAGAAAGAAACCACGACTAGACGCCAACGGACGAATAGGAAAACTCAACCAGACATCAACGGATGAATGGGAGAAAGAAACCACGACTAGACGCCAACGGACGAATAGGAAGGACTCAACCAGACATCAACGGATGAATAGGAGAAAGAAACCACGACTAGACGCCAATGGACGAATAGGAAGGACTCAACCAGACATCAACGGATGAATGGGAGAAAGAAACCACGACTAGACGCCAACGGACGAATAGGAAGGACTCAACCAGACATCAACGGATGAATGGGAGAAAGAAACCACGACTAGACGCCAACGGACAAATAGGAAAACTCAACCAGACATCAACGGATGAATGGGAGAAAGAAACCACGACTAGACGCCAACGGACGAATAGGAAAACTCAACCAGACATCAACGGATGAATGGGAGAAAGAATCCACGATTAGACGCCAACGGAAGAATAGGAATGACTCAACCAGACATCAACGGATGAATGGCAGAAAGAAACCACGACTAGACGCCAACGGACGAATAGGAAGGACTCAACCAGACATCAACGGATGAATGGCAGAAAGAAACCACGACTAGACGCCAACGGACGAATAGGAAAACTCAACCAGATATCAACGGATGAATGGGAGAAGAAACCATGACTAGACGCCAACCGATGAATAGGAAAACTCAACCAGACATCAACAGATGAATGGGAGAAAGAAACCACGACTAGACGCCAACGGACGAATAGGAAAACTCAACCAGACATCAACGGGTGAATGGGAGAAAGAAACCACGACTAGACGCCAACGGACGAATAGGAAGGACTCAACCAGACATCAACGGATGAATGGCAGAAAGAAACCACGACTAGACGCCAACGGACGAATAGGAAAACTCAACCAGACATCAACGGATGAATGGGAGAAAGAAGCCACGACTAGAAGCCAACGGACGAATAGGAAGACTCAACCAGACATCAACGGATGAATGGGAGAAAGAAGCCACGACTAGACGCCAACGGACGAATAGGAAGGACTCAACCAGACATCAACGGATGAATGGCAGAAAGAAACCACGACTAAACGCCAACGGACGAATAGGAAAACTCAACCAGACATCAATGGATGAATGGGAGAAAGAAGCCACGACTAGAAGCCAACGGACGAATAGGAAGACTCAACCAGACATCAACGGATGAATGGGAGAAAGAAGCCACGACTAGACGCCAACGGACGAATAGGAAGACTCAACCAGACATCAACGGATGAACTGGAAAAAACTCGACCAGACATCAACGGATGAAAGGGACAAAGAAGCCACGACCAGACCTCGATAGATGATGAATGGGAAGAGAAACCACGACTAGACGACAACGGACGAATAGGAAAGGCTCAACCAGACATCAACGGATGAATGGGAGAAAGAAACCACGACTAGACGCCAACGGACGAATAGGAAGGATTCAACCAGACATCAAGGGATGAATGGGAGAAAGAAACCACGACTAGACGCCAACGGGCGAATAGGAAGGACACAACCAGACATCAACGGATGAATGGGAGAAAGAAACCACGACTAGACGCCAACGGACGAATAGGAAAACTCAACCAGACATCAATGGATGAATGGGAGAAAGAAACCATGACTAGACGCCAACGGATGAATAGGAAAACTCAACCAGACATCAACAAATGAATGGGAGAAAGAAACCACGACTAGACGCCAACGGACGAATAGGAAAACTCAACCAGACATCAACGGATGAATGGGAGAAAGAAACCACGACTAGACGCCAACGGACGAATAGGAAGGACTCAACCAGACATCAACAGATGAATAGGAGAAAGAAACCACGACTAGACGCCAATGGACGAATAGGAAGGACTCAACCAGACATCAACGGATGAATGGGAGAAAGAAACCACGACTAGACGCCAACGGACGAATAGGAAGGACTCAACCAGACATCAACGGATGAATGGGAGAAAGAAACCACGACTAGACGCCAACGGACGAATAGGAAAACTCAACCAGACATCAACGGATGAATGGGAGAAAGAAACCATGACTAGACGCCAACCGATGAATAGGAAAACTCAACCAGACATCAACAGATGAATGGGAGAAAGAAACCACGACTAGACGCCAACGGACGAATAGGAAAACTCAACCAGACATCAACGGATGAATGGGAGAAAGAAACCACGACTAGACGCCAACGGGCGAATAGGAAGGACTCAACCAGACATCAACGGATGAATGGCAGAAAGAAACCACGACTAGACGCCAACGGACGAATAGGAAAACTCAACCAGACATCAACGGATGAATGGGAGAAAGAAGCCACGACTAGAAGCCAACGGACGAATAGGAAGACTCAACCAATCATCAACGGATGAATGGGAGAAAAGAAGCCACGACTAGACGCCAACGGACGAATAGGAAGACTCAACCAGACATCAACGGATGAATGGGGAAAAAACTCGACCAGACATCAACGGATGAAGGGACAAAGAAGCCACGACCAGACCTCGAAAGATGATGAATGGGAAGAGAAACCACGACTAGACGACAACGGACGAATAGGAAAGGCTCAACCAGACATCAACGGATGAATGGGAGAAAGAAACCACGACTAGACGCCAACGGACGAATAGGAAGGACTCAACCAGACATCAAGGGATGAATGGGAGAAAGAAACCACGACTAGACGCCAACGGGCGAATAGGAAGGACTCAACCAGATATCAACGGATGAATGGGAGAAAGAAACCACGACTAGACGCCAACGGACGAATAGGAAAACTCAACCAGACATCAATGGATGAATGGGAGAAAGAAGAAAGAAACCATGACTAGATGCCAACGGATGAATAGGAAAACTCAACCAGACATCAACAGATGAATGGGAGAAAGAAACCACGACTAGACGCCAACGGACGAATAGGAAAACTCAACCAGACATCAACGGATGAATGGGAGAAAGAAACCACGACTAGACGCCAACGGACGAATAGGAAGGACTCAACCAGACATCAACGGATGAAAATGAGAAAGAAACCACGACTAGACGCCAATGGACGAATAGGAAGGACTCAACCAGACATCAACGGATGAATGGGAGAAAGAAACCACGACTAGACGCCAACGGACGAATAGGAAGGACTCAACCAGACATCAACGGATGAATGGGAGAAAGAAACCACGACTAGACGCCAACGGACAAATAGGGAAAACTCAACCAGACATCAACGGATGAATGGGAGAAAGAAACCATGACTAGACGCCAACGATGAATAGGAAAACTCAACCAGACATCAACAGATGAATGGGAGAAAGAAACCACGAATAGACGCCAACGGACGAATAGGAAAACTCAACCAGACATCAACGGATGAATGGAAGAAAGAAACCACGACTAGACGCCAACGGACGAATAGGAAGGACTCAACCAGACATCAACAGATGAATGGCAGAAAGAAACCACGACTAGACGCCAACGGACGAATAGGAAAACTCAACCAGACATCAACGGATGAATGGAGAAAGAAGCCACGACTAGAAGCCAACGGACGAATAGGAAGACTCAACCAGACATCAACGGATGAATGGGAGAAAGAAGCCACGACTAGACGCCAACGGACGAATAGGAAAACTCAACCAGACATCAACGGATGATTGGGAAAAAACTCGACCAGACATCAACGGATGAAAGGGACAAAGAAGCCACGACCAGACCTCGAAAGATGATGAATGGGAAGAGAAACCATGACTAGACGACATAGGACGAATAGGAAAGGCTTAACCAGACATCAACGGATGAATGGGAGAAAGAAACCACGACTAGACGCCAACAGACGAATATGAAAACTCAACCAGACATCAACGGATGAATGGGAAAAAATTCGACCAGACATCAACGGATGAAAGCGAGAAAGAAGCCACAACCAGACATCGAATGATGATGAACGGGAAGAGAAGCCACAACCAGACACCAACGGATGAATGGGATAGACTCAACCAGACATCAACGGATGAATGGGAGAAAGAAACCACGACTAGACGCCAACGGACGAATAGGAAGGACTCAACCAGACATCAACGGATGAATGGGAGAAAGAAACCACGACTACACGCCAACGGACGAATAGGAAGGACTCAACCAGACATCAACGGATGAATGGGAGAAAGAAACCACGACTAGACGCCAACGGACGAATAGGAAGGACTCAACCAGACATCAACGGATGAATGGGAGAAAGAAACCACGACTAGACGCCAACGGACAAATAGGAAAACTCAACCAGACATCAACGGATGAATGGGAGAAAGAAACCATGACTAGACGCCAACGATGAATAGGAAAACTCAACCAGACATCAACAGATGAATGGGAGAAAGAAACCACGAATAGACGCCAACGGACGAATAGGAAAACTCAACCAGACATCAACGGATGAATGGGAGAAAGAAACCACGACTAGACGCCAACGGACGAATAGGAAGGACTCAACCAGACATCAACAGATGAATGGCAGAAAGAAACCACGACTAGACGCCAACGGACGAATAGGAAAACTCAACCAGACATCAACGGATGAATGGGAGAAAGAAGCCACGACTAGAAGCCAACGGACGAATAGGAAGACTCAACCAGACATCAACGGATGAATGGGAGAAAGAAGCCACGACTAGACGCCAACGGACGAATAGGAAAACTCAACCAGACATCAACGGATGATGGGAAAAAACTCGACCAGACATCAACGGATGAAAGGGACAAAGAAGCCACGACCAGACCTCGAAAGATGATGAATGGGAAGAGAAACCATGACTAGACGACATAGGACGAATAGGAAAGGCTTAACCAGACATCAACGGATGAATGGGAGAAAGAAACCACGACTAGACGCCAACAGACGAATATGAAAACTCAACCAGACATCAACGGATGAATGGGAAAAAATTCGACCAGACATCAACGGATGAAAGCGAGAAAGAAGCCACAACCAGACATCGAATGATGATGAACGGGAAGAGAAGCCACAACCAGACACCAACGGATGAATGGGATAGACTCAACCAGACATCAACGGATGAATGGGAGAAAGAAACCACGACTAGACGCCAACGGACGAATAGGAAGGACTCAACCAGACATCAACGGATGAATGGGAGAAAGAAACCACGACTACACGCCAACGGACGAATAGGAAGGACTCAACCAGACATCAACGGATGAATGGGAGAAAGAAACCACGACTAGACGCCAACGGACGAATAGGAAGGACTCAACCAGACATCAACGGATGAATGGGAGAAAGAAACCACGACTAGACGCCAACGGACAAATAGGAAAACTCAACCAGACATCAACGGATGAAAGCGAGAAAGAAGCCACAACCAGACATCGAATGATGATGAACGGGAAGAGAAGCCACAACCAGACACCAACGGATGAATGGGATAGACTCAACCAGACATCAACGGATGAATGGGAGAAAGAAACCACGACTAGACGCCAACGGACGAATAGGAAGGACTCAACCAGACATCAACGGATGAATATGAGAAAGAAACCACGACTAGACGCCAATGGACGAATAGGAAGGACTCAACCAGACATCAACGGATGAATGGGAGAAAGAAACCACGACTAGACGCCAACGGACGAATAGGAAGGACTCAACCAGACATCAACGGATGAATGGGAGAAAGAAACCACGACTAGACGCCAACGGACAAATAGGAAAACTCAACCAGACATCAACGGATGAATGGGAGAAAGAAACCATGACTAGACGCCAACCGATGAATAGGAAAACTCAACCAGACATCAACAGATGAATGGGAGAAAGAAACCACGAATAGACGCCAACGGACGAATAGGAAAACTCAACCAGACATCAACGGATGAATGGGAGAAAGAAACCACGACTAGACGCCAACGGACGAATAGGAAGGACTCAACCAGACATCAACAGATGAATGGCAGAAAGAAACCACGACTAGACGCCAACGGACGAATAGGAAAACTCAACCAGACATCAACGGATGAATGGGAGAAAGAAGCCACGACTAGAAGCCAACGGACGAATAGGAAGACTCAACCAGACATCAACGGATGAATGGGAGAAAGAAGCCACGACTAGACGCCAACGGACGAATAGGAAAACTCAACCAGACATCAACGGATGATTGGGAAAAAACTCGACCAGACATCAACGGATGAAAGGGACAAAGAAGCCACGACCAGACCTCGAAAGATGATGAATGGGAAGAGAAACCATGACTAGACGACATAGGACGAATAGGAAAGGCTTAACCAGACATCAACGGATGAATGGGAGAAAGAAACCACGACTAGACGCCAACAGACGAATATGAAAACTCAACCAGACATCAACGGATGAATGGGAAAAAATTCGACCAGACATCAACGGATGAAAGCGAGAAAGAAGCCACAACCAGACATCGAATGATGATGAACGGGAAGAGAAGCCACAACCAGACACCAACGGATGAATGGGATAGACTCAACCAGACATCAACGGATGAATGGGAGAAAGAAACCACGACTAGACGCCAACGGACGAATAGGAAGGACTCAACCAGACATCAACGGATGAATATGAGAAAGAAACCACGACTAGACGCCAATGGACGAATAGGAAGGACTCAACCAGACATCAACGGATGAATGGGAGAAAGAAACCACGACTAGACGCCAACGGACGAATAGGAAGGACTCAACCAGACATCAACGGATGAATGGGAGAAAGAAACCACGACTAGACGCCAACGGACAAATAGGAAAACTCAACCAGACATCAACGGATGAATGGGAGAAAGAAACCATGACTAGACGCCAACCGATGAATAGGAAAACTCAACCAGACATCAACAGATGAATGGGAGAAAGAAACCACGAATAGACGCCAACGGACGAATAGGAAAACTCAACCAGACATCAACGGATGAATGGGAGAAAGAAACCACGACTAGACGCCAACGGACGAATAGGAAGGACTCAACCAGACATCAACAGATGAATGGCAGAAAGAAACCACGACTAGACGCCAACGGACGAATAGGAAAACTCAACCAGACATCAACGGATGAATGGGAGAAAGAAGCCACGACTAGAAGCCAACGGACGAATAGGAAGACTCAACCAGACATCAACGGATGAATGGGAGAAAGAAGCCACGACTAGACGCCAACGGACGAATAGGAAAACTCAACCAGACATCAACGGATGATTGGGAAAAAACTCGATTAGACATCAACGGATGAAAGGGACAAAGAAGCCACGACCAGACCTCGAAAGATGATGAATGGGAAGAGAAACCATGACTAGACGACATAGGACGAATAGGAAAGGCTTAACCAGACATCAACGGATGAATGGGAGAAAGAAACCACGACTAGACGCCAACAGACGAATATGAAAACTCAACCAGACATCAACGGATGAATGGGAAAAAATTCGACCAGACATCAACGGATGAAAGCGAGAAAGAAGCCACAACCAGACATCGAATGATGATGAACGGGAAGAGAAGCCACAACCAGACACCAACGGATGAATGGGATAGACTCAACCAGACATCAACGGATGAATGGGAGAAAGAAACCACGACTAGATGCCAACGGACGAATAGGAAGGACTCAACCAGACATCAACGGATGAATGGGAGAAAGAAACCACGACTACACGCCAACGGACGAATAGGAAGGACTCAACCAGACATCAACGGATGAATGGGAGAAAGAAACCACGACTAGACGCCAACGGACGAATAGGAAGGACTCAACCAGACATCAACGGATGAATGGGAGAAAGAAACCACGACTAGACGCCAACGGACAAATAGGAAAACTCAACCAGACATCAACGGATGAATGGGAGAAAGAAACCATGACTAGACGCCAACCGATGAATAGGAAAACTCAACCAGACATCAACAGATGAATGGGAGAAAGAAACCACGAATAGACGCCAACGGACGAATAGGAAAACTCAACCAGACATCAACGGATGAATGGGAGAAAGAAACCACGACTAGACGCCAACGGACGAATAGGAAGGACTCAACCAGACATCAACAGATGAATGGCAGAAAGAAACCACGACTAGACGCCAACGGACGAATAGGAAAACTCAACCAGACATCAACGGATGAATGGGAGAAAGAAGCCACGACTAGAAGCCAACGGACGAATAGGAAGACTCAACCAGACATCAACGGATGAATGGGAGAAAGAAGCCACGACTAGACGCCAACGGACGAATAGGAAAACTCAACCAGACATCAACGGATGATTGGGAAAAAACTCGACCAGACATCAACGGATGAAAGGACAAAGAAGCCACGACCAGACCTCGAAAGATGATGAATGGGAAGAGAAACCATGACTAGACGACATAGGACGAATAGGAAAGGCTTAACCAGACATCAACGGATGAATGGGAGAAAGAAACCACGACTAGACGCCAACAGACGAATATGAAAACTCAACCAGACATCAACGGATGAATGGGAAAAAATTCGACCAGACATCAACGGATGAAAGCGAGAAAGAAGCCACAACCAGACATCGAATGATGATGAACGGGAAGAGAAGCCACAACCAGACACCAACGGATGAATGGGATAGACTCAACCAGACATCAACGGATGAATGGGAGAAAGAAACCACGACTAGACGCCAACAGACGAATAGGAAAACTCAACCAGACATCAACGGATGAATGGGAGAAAGAAGCCACGACTAGAAGCCAACGGACGAATAGGAAGACTCAACCAATCATCAACGGATGAATGGGAGAAAGAAGCCACGACTAGACGCCAACGGACGAATAGGAAGACTCAACCAGACATCAACGGATGAATGGGAAAAAACTCGACCAGACATCAACGGATGAAAGGGACAAAGAAGCCACGACCAGACCTCGAAAGATGATGAATGGGAAGAGAAACCACGAATAGACGACAACGGACGAATAGGAAAGGCTCAACCAGATATCAACGGATGAATGGGAGAAAGAAACCACGACTAGACGCCAACGGACGAATAGGAAGGACTCAACCAGACATCAAGGGATGAATGGGAGAAAGAAACCACGACTAGACGCCAACGGGCGAATAGGAAGGACTCAACCAGACATCAACGGATGAATGGGAGAAAGAAACCACGACTAGACGCCAACGGACGAATAGGAAAACTCAACCAGACATCAATGGATGAATGGGAGAAAGAAACCATGACTAGACGCCAACGGATGAATAGGAAAACTCAACCAGACATCAACAGATGAATGGGAGAAAGAAACCACGACTAGACGCCAACGGACGAATAGGAAAACTCAACCAGACATCAACGGATGAATGGGAGAAAGAAACCACGACTAGACGCCAACGGACGAATAGGAAGGACTCAACCAGACATCAACGGATGAATAGGAGAAAGAAACCACGACTAGACGCCAATGGACGAATAGGAAGGACTCAACCAGACATCAACGGATGAATGGGAGAAAGAAACCACGACTAGACGCCAACGGACGAATAGGAAGGACTCAACCAGACATCAACGGATGAATGGGAGAAAGAAACCACGACTAGACGCCAACGGACAAATAGGAAAACTCAACCAGACATCAACGGATGAATGGGAGAAAGAAACCACGACTAGACGCCAACGGACGAATAGGAAAACTCAACCAGACATCAACGGATGAATGGGAGAAAGAAACCACGACTAGACGCCAACGGAAGAATAGGAAGACTCAACCAGACATCAACGGATGAATGGGAGAAAGAAACCACGACTAGACGCCAACGGACGAATAGGAAAACTCAACCAGACATCAACGGATGAATGGGAGAAAAAAACCACGACTAGACGCCAACGGGCGAATAGGAAGGACACAACCAGACATCAACGGATGAATGGGAGAAAGAAACCACGACTAGACGCCAACGGACGAATAGGAAAACTCAACCAGACATCAATGGATGAATGGGAGAAAGAAACCATGACTAGACGCCAACGGATGAATAGGAAAACTCAACCAGACATCAACAAATGAATGGGAGAAAGAAACCACGACTAGACGCCAACGGACGAATAGGAAAACTCAACCAGACATCAACGGATGAATGGGAGAAAGAAACCACGACTAGACGCCAACGGACGAATAGGAAGGACTCAACCAGACATCAACAGATGAATAGGAGAAAGAAACCACGACTAGACGCCAATGGACGAATAGGAAGGACTCAACCAGACATCAACGGATGAATGGGAGAAAGAAACCACGACTAGACGCCAACGGACGAATAGGAAGGACTCAACCAGACATCAACGGATGAATGGGAGAAAGAAACCACGACTAGACGCCAACGGACGAATAGGAAAACTCAACCAGACATCAACGGATGAATGGGAGAAAGAAACCATGACTAGACGCCAACGATGAATAGGAAAACTCAACCAGACATCAACAGATGAATGGGAGAAAGAAACCACGACTAGACGCCAACGGACGAATAGGAAAACTCAACCAGACATCAACGGATGAATGGGAGAAAGAAACCACGACTAGACGCCAACGGGCGAATAGGAAGGACTCAACCAGACATCAACGGATGAATGGCAGAAAGAAACCACGACTAGACGCCAACGGACGAATAGGAAAACTCAACCAGACATCAACGGATGAATGGGAGAAAGAAGCCACGACTAGAAGCCAACGGACGAATAGGAAGACTCAACCAATCATCAACGGATGAATGGGAGAAAGAAGCCACGACTAGACGCCAACGGACGAATAGGAAGACTCAACCAGACATCAACGGATGAATGGGAAAAAACTCGACCAGACATCAACGGATGAAAGGGACAAAGAAGCCACGACCAGACCTCGAAAGATGATGAATGGGAAGAGAAACCACGACTAGACGACAACGGACGAATAGGAAAGGCTCAACCAGACATCAACGGATGAATGGGAGAAAGAAACCACGACTAGACGCCAACGGACGAATAGGAAGGACTCAACCAGACATCAAGGGATGAATGGGAGAAAGAAACCACGACTAGACGCCAACGGGCGAATAGGAAGGACTCAACCAGACATCAACGGATGAATGGGAGAAAGAAACCACGACTAGACGCCAACGGACGAATAGGAAAACTCAACCAGACATCAACGGATGAATGGGAGAAAGAAGCCACGACTAGAAGCCAACGGACGAATAGGAAGACTCAACCAGACATCAACGGATGAATGGGAGAAAGAAGCCACGACTAGACGCCAACGGACGAATAGGAAGACTCAACCAGACATCAACGGATGAATGGGAAAAAACTCGACCAGACATCAACGGATGAAAGGGACAAAGAAGCCACGACCAGACCTCGAAAGATGATGAATGGGAAGAGAAACCACGACTAGACGACAACGGACGAATAGGAAAGGCTCAACCAGACATCAACGGATGAATGGGAGAAAGAAACCACGACTAGACGCCAACGGACGAATAGGAAGGACTCAACCAGACATCAAGGGATGAATGGGAGAAAGAAACCACGACTAGACGCCAACGGACGAATAGGAAGGACTCAACCAGACATCAACGGATGAATGGGAGAAAGAAACCACGACTAGACGCCAACGGACGAATAGGAAAACTCAACCAGACATCAATGGATGAATGGGAGAAAGAAACCATGACTAGACGCCAACGGACGAATAGGAAAACTCAACCAGACATCAACGGATGAATGGGAGAAAGAAACCACGACTAGACGCCAACGGACGAATAGGAAAACTCAACCAGACATCAACGGATGAATGGGAGAAAGAAACCACGACTAGACGCCAACGGACGAATAGGAAGGACTCAACCAGACATCAACGGATGAATAGGAGAAAGAAACCACGACTAGACGCCAACGACGAATAGGAAGGACTCAACCAGACATCAACGGATGAATGGGAGAAAGAACCACGACTAGACGCCAACGGACGAATAGGAAGGACTCAACCAGACATCAACGGATGAATGGGAGAAAGAAACCACGACTAGACGCCAACGGACGAATAGGAAGGACTCAACCAGACATCAACGGATGAATGGGAGAAAGAAACCACGACTAGACGCCAACGGACGAATAGGAAGGACTCAACCAGACATCAACGGATGAATGGGAGAAAGAAACCACGACTAGACGCCAACGGACGAATAGGAAGGACTCAACCAGACATCAACGGATGAATGGGAGAAAGAAACCACGACTAGACGCCAACGGACGAATAGGAAAAACTCAACCAGACATCAACGGATGAATGGGAGAAAGAAACCACGACTAGACGCCAACCGATGAATAGGAAAACTCAACCAGACATCAACGGATGAATGGGAGAAAGAAACCACGACTAGACGCCAACGGACGAATAGGAAAACTCAACCAGACATCAACGGATGAATGGGAGAAAGAAACCACGACTAGACGCCAACGGACGAATAGGAAGGACTCAACCAGACATCAACGGATGAATGGCAGAAAGAAACCACGACTAGACGCCAACGGACGAATAGGAAAACTCAACCAGACATCAACGGATGAATGGGAGAAAGAACCACGACTAGAAGCCAACGGACGAATAGGAAGACTCAACCAACATCAACGGATGAATGGGAGAAAGAAGCCACGACTAGACGCCAACGGACGAATAGGAAGACTCAACCAGACATCAACGGATGAATGGGAAAAAACTCGACCAGACATCAACGGATGAAAGGGACAAAGAAGCCACGACCAGACCTCGAAAGATGATGAATGGGAAGAGAAACCACGACTAGACGACAACGGACGAATAGGAAAGGCTCAACCAGACATCAACGGATGAATGGGAGAAAGAAACCACGACTAGACGCCAACGGACGAATAGGAAGGACTCAACCAGACATCAAGGGATGAATGGGAGAAAGAAACCACGACTAGACGCCAACGGGCGAATAGGAAGGACTCAACCAGACATCAACGGATGAATGGGAGAAAGAAACCACGACTAGACGCCAACGGACGAATAGGAAAACTCAACCAGACATCAACGGATGAATGGGAGAAAGAAGCCACGACTAGAAGCCAACGGACGAATAGGAAGACTCAACCAATCATCAACGGATGAATGGGAGAAAGAAGCCACGACTAGACGCCAACGGACGAATAGGAAGACTCAACCAGACATCAACGGATGAATGGGAAAAAACTCGACCAGACATCAACGGATGAAAGGGACAAAGAAGCCACGACCAGACCTCGAAAGATGATGAATGGGAAGAGAAACCACGACTAGACGACAACGGACGAATAGGAAAGGCTCAACCAGACATCAACGGATGAATGGGAGAAAGAAACCACGACTAGACGCCAACGGACGAATAGGAAGGACTCAACCAGACATCAAGGGATGAATGGGAGAAAGAAACCACGACTAGACGCCAACGGGCGAATAGGAAGGACTCAACCAGACATCAACGGATGAATGGGAGAAAGAAACCACGACTAGACGCCAACGGACGAATAGGAAAACTCAACCAGACATCAATGGATGAATGGGAGAAAGAAACCATGACTAGACGCCAACGGATGAATAGGAAAACTCAACCAGACATCAACAGATGAATGGGAGAAAGAAACCACGACTAGACGCCAACGGACGAATAGGAAAACTCAACCAGACATCAACGGATGAATGGGAGAAAGAAACCACGACTAGACGCCAACGGACGAATAGGAAGGACTCAACCAGACATCAACGGATGAATATGAGAAAGAAACCACGACTAGACGCCAATCGACGAATAGGAAGGACTCAACCAGACATCAACGGATGAATGGGAGAAAGAAACCACGACTAGACGCCAACGGACGAATAGGAAGGACTCAACCAGACATCAACGGATGAATGGGAGAAAGAAACCACGACTAGACGCCAACGGACAAATAGGAAAACTCAACCAGACATCAACGGATGAATGGGAGAAAGAAACCATGACTAGACGCCAACCGATGAATAGGAAAACTCAACCAGACATCAACAGATGAATGGGAGAAAGAAACCACGAATAGACGCCAACGGACGAATAGGAAAACTCAACCAGACATCAACGGATGAATGGGAGAAAGAAACCACGACTAGACGCCAACGGACGAATAGGAAGGACTCAACCAGACATCAACAGATGAATGGCAGAAAGAAACCACGACTAGACGCCAACGGACGAATAGGAAAACTCAACCAGACATCAACGGATGAATGGGAGAAAGAAGCCACGACTAGAAGCCAACGGACGAATAGGAAGACTCAACCAGACATCAACGGATGAATGGGAGAAAGAAGCCACGACTAGACGCCAACGGACGAATAGGAAAACTCAACCAGACATCAACGGATGATTGGGAAAAAACTCGACCAGACATCAACGGATGAAAGGGACAAAGAAGCCACGACCAGACCTCGAAAGATGATGAATGGGAAGAGAAACCATGACTAGACGACATAGGACGAATAGGAAAGGCTTAACCAGACATCAACGGATGAATGGGAGAAAGAAACCACGACTAGACGCCAACAGACGAAAATGAAAACTCAACCAGACATCAACGGATGAATGGGAAAAAATTCGACCAGACATCAACGGATGAAAGCGAGAAAGAAGCCACAACCAGACATCGAATGATGATGAACGGGAAGAGAAGCCACAACCAGACACCAACGGATGAATGGGATAGACTCAACCAGACCTCAACGGATGAATGGGAGAAAGAAACCACGACTAGACGCCAACGGACGAATAGGAAGGACTCAACCAGACATCAACGGATGAATGGGAGAAAGAAACCACGACTACACGCCAACGGACGAATAGGAAAGACTCAACCAGACATCAACGGATGAATGGGAGAAAGAAACCACGACTAGACGCCAACGAACGAATAGGAAAGACTCAACCAGACATCAACGGATGAATAGGAGAAACAAACCACGACTAGACGCCAACGGGCGAATAGGAAGGACTCAACCAGACATCAACGGATGAATGGGAGAAAGAAACCACGACTAGACGCCAACGGACGAATAGGAAAACTCAACCAGACATCAACGGATGAATGGGAGAAAGAAACCATGACTAGACGCCAACCGATGAATAGGAAAACTCAACCAGACATCAACAGATGAATGGGAGAAAGAAACCACGACTAGACGCCAACGGACGAATAGGAAAACTCAACCAGACATCAACGGATGAATGGGAGAAAGAAACCACGACTAGACGCCAACGGACGAATAGGAAGGACTCAACCAGACATCAACGGATGAATGGCAGAAAGAAACCACGACTAGACGCCAACGGACGAATAGGAAAACTCAACCAGACATCAACGGATGAATGGGAGAAAGAAGCCACGACTAGAAGCCAACGGACGAATAGGAAGACTCAACCAATCATCAACGGATGAATGGGAGAAAGAAGCCACGACTAGACGCCAACGGACGAATAGGAAGACTCAACCAGACATCAACGGATGAATGGGAAAAAACTCGACCAGACATCAACGGATGAAAGGGACAAAGAAGCCACGACCAGACCTCAAAAGATGATGAATGGGAAGAGAAACCACGAATAGACGACAACGGACGAATAGGAAAGGCTCAACCAGATATCAACGGATGAATGGGAGAAAGAAACCACGACTAGACGCCAACGGACGAATAGGAAGGACTCAACCAGACATCAACGGATGAATGGGAGAAAGAAACCACGACTAGACGCCAACGGACGAATAGGAAAGACTCAACCAGACATCAACGGATGAATGGGAGAAAGAAACCACGACTAGACGCCAACGAACGAATAGGAAGGACTCAACCAGACATCAACGGATGAATAAGAGAAACAAACCACGACTAGACGCCAACGGGCGAATAGGAAGGACTCAACCAGACATCAACGGATGAATGGGAGAAAGAAACCACGACTAGACGCCAACGGACGAATAGGAAAACTCAACCAGACATCAACGGATGAATGGGAGAAAGAAACCATGACTAGACGCCAACCGATGAATAGGAAAACTCAACCAGACATCAACAGATGAATGGGAGAAAGAAACCACGACTAGACGCCAACGGACGAATAGGAAAACTCAACCAGACATCAACGGATGAATGGGAGAAAGAAACCACGACTAGACGCCAACGGGCGAATAGGAAGGACTCAACCAGACATCAACGGATGAATGGCAGAAAGAAACCACGACTAGACGCCAACGGACGAATAGGAAAACTCAACCAGACATCAACGGATGAATGGGAGAAAGAAGCCACGACTAGAAGCCAACGGACGAATAGGAAGACTCAACCAGACATCAACGGATGAATGGGAGAAAGAAGCCACGACTAGACGCCAACGGACGAATAGGAAGACTCAACCAGACATCAACGGATGAATGGGGAAAAAACTCGACCAGACATCAACGGATGAAAGGGACAAAGAAGCCACGACCAGACCTCAAAAGATGATGAATGGGAAGAGAAACCACGAATAGACGACAACGGACGAATAGGAAAGGCTCAACCAGACATCAACGGATGAATGGGAGAAAGAAACCACGACTAGACGCCAACGGACGAATAGGAAGGACTCAACCAGACATCAAGGGATGAATGGGAGAAAGAAACCACGACTAGACGCCAACGGGCGAATAGGAAGGACTCAACCAGACATCAACGGATGAATGGGAGAAAGAAACCACGACTAGACGCCAACGGACGAATAGGAAAACTCAACCAGACATCAATGGATGAATGGGAGAAAGAAACCATGACTAGACGCCAACGGATGAATAGGAAAACTCAACCAGACATCAACAGATGAATGGGAGAAAGAAACCACGACTAGACGCCAACGGACGAATAGGAAAACTCAACCAGACATCAACGGATGAATGGGAGAAAGAAACCACGACTAGACGCCAACGGACGAATAGGAAGGACTCAACCAGACATCAACGGATGAATAGGAGAAAGAAACCACGACTAGACGCCAATGGACGAATAGGAAGGACTCACCCAGACATCAACGGATGAATGGGAGAAAGAAACCACGACTAGACGCCAACGGACGAATAGGAAGGACTCAACCAGACATCAACGGATGAATGGGAGAAAGAAACCACGACTAGACGCCAACGGACAAATAGGAAAACTCAACCAGACATCAACGGATGAATGGGAGAAAGAAACCACGACTAGACGCCAACGGACGAATAGGAAAACTCAACCAGACATCAACGGATGAATGGGAGAAAGAAACCACGACTAGACGCCAACGGAAGAATAGGAATGACTCAACCAGACATCAACGGATGAATGGCAGAAAGAAACCACGACTAGACGCCAACGGACGAATAGGAAAACTCAACCAGACATCAACGGATGAATGGGAGAAAGAAACCACGACTAGACGCCAACGGACGAATAGGAAGGACTCAACCAGACATCAACGGATGAATGGCAGAAAGAAACCACGACTAGACGCCAACGGACGAATAGGAAAACTCAACCAGACATCAACGGATGAATGGGAGAAAGAAGCCACGACTAGAAGCCAACGGACGAATAGGAAGACTCAACCAGACATCAACGGATGAATGGGAGAAAGAAGCCACGACTAGACGCCAACGGACGAATAGGAAGACTCAACCAGACATGAACGGATGATTGGGAAAAAACTCGACCAGACATCAACGGATGAAAGGGACAAAGAAGCCACGACCAGACCTCGAAAGATGATGAATGGGAAGAGAAACCACGACTAGACGACATAGGACGAATAGGAAAGGCTTAACCAGACATCAACGGATGAATGGGAGAAAGAAACCACGACTAGACGCCAACAGACGAATATGAAAACTCAACCAGACATCAACGGATGAATGGGAAAAAATTCGACCAGACATCAACGGATGAAAGCGAGAAAGAAGCCACAACCAGACATCGAATGATGATGAATGGGAAGAGAAGCCACAACCAGACACCAATGGATGAATGGCATAGACTCAACCAGACATCAACGGATGAATGGGAGAAAGAAACCACGACTAGACGCCAACGGACGAATAGGAAGGACTCAACCAGACATCAACGGATGAATGGGAGAAAGAAACCACGACTAGACGCCAACGGACGAATAGGAAAGACTCAACCAGACATCAACGGATGAATGGGAGAAAGAAACCACGACTAGACGCCAACGGACGAATAGGAAGGACTCAACCAGACATCAACGGATGAATAGGAGAAACAAACCACGACTAGACGCCAACGGGCGAATAGGAAGGACTCAACCAGACATCAACGGATGAATGGGAGAAAGAAACCACGACTAGACGCCAACGGACGAATAGGAAGGGCTCAACCAGACATCAACGGATGAATGGGAGAAAGAAACCACGACTAGACGACAACTGACGAATAGGAAAACTCAACCAGACATCAACGGATAAATGGGAGAAAGAAACCATGACTAGACGCCAACGGATGAATAGGAAAACTCAACCAGACATCAACAGATGAATGGGAGAAAGAAACCACGACTAGACGCCAACGGACGAATAGGAAAACTCAACCAGACATCAACGGATGAATGGGAGAAAGAAACCACGACTAGACGCCAACGGACGAATAAGAAGGACTCAACCAGACATCAACGAATGAATGGCAGAAAGAAACCACGACTAGACGCCAACGGACGAATAGGAAAACTCAACCAGACATCAACGAATGAATGGCAGAAAGAAACCACTACTAGACGCCAACGGACGAATAGGAAAGACTCAACCAGACATCAATGGATGAATGGGAGAAAGAAACCACGACTAGACGCCAACGGACGAATATGAAAACTCAACCAGACATCAACGAATGGATGGGAGAAAGACGCCACGACTAGACGCCAACGGACGAATAGGAAGACTCAACCAGACATCAACGGATGAATGGGAAAAAACTCGACCAGACATCAACGGATGAAAGAGAGAAAGAAGCCACGACCAGACCTCAAAAGATGATGAATGGGAAGAGAAACCACGACTAGACGCCAACGGACGAATAGGAAAGACTCAACCAGACATCAACGGATGAATGGGAGAAAGAAACCACGACTAGACGCCAACGGACGAATAGGTAAACTCAACCAGACATCAACGGATGAATGGGAGAAACAAGCCACGACTAGACGCCAACAGACGAATAGGAAGACTCAACCAGACATCAACGGATGAATGGGAAAAAACTCGACCAGACATCAACGGATGAAAGGGAGAAAGAAGCCACAACCAGACATCAAAAGATGATGAATGGGAAGAGAAACCACGACCAGACGCCAACGGACGAATGGGAAAGACTCAACCAGACATCGAAAGATGATGAATGGGAAGAGAAACCACGACCAGACGCCAACGGACGAATGGGAAAGACTCAACCAGACATCAACAGATGAATGGGAGAAAGAAACCACGACTACACGCCAACGGACGAATAGGAAGGACTCAACCAGACATCAACGGATGAATGGGAGAAAGAAACCACGACTAGACGCCAACGGACGAATAGGAAAGACTCAACCAGACATCAACGGATGAATGGGAGAAAGAAACCACGACTAGACGCCAACGGACGAGTAGGAAGGACTCAACCAGACATCAACGGATGAATGGGAGAAAGAAACCACGACTAGACGCCAACGGACGAATAGGAAGGACTCAACCAGACATCAATGGATGAATGGGAGAAAGAAACCACGACTAGACACCAACGGACGAATAGGAAGGACTCAACCAGACATCAACGAATGAATTGGAGAAAGAAACCACGACTAGATGCCAACGGACGAATAGGAAAACTCAACCAGACATCAACGGATGAATGGGGGAAAGAAACCATGACTAGACGCCAACGGACGAATAGGAAAACTCAACCAGACATCAACGGATGAATGGGAGAAAGAAACCACGACTAGACGCCAACGGACGAATAGGAAGGACTCAACCAGATATCAACGGATGAATGGGAGAAAGAAACCACGACTAGACGCCAACGGACGAATAGGAAAGACTCAACCAGACATCAACGGATGAATGGGAGAAAGAAACCACGACTAGATGCCAACGGACGAATAGGAAGGACTCAACCAGACATCAACGGATGAATGGGAGAAAGAAACCACGACTAGACGCCAACAGACGAATAGGAAGGACTCAACCAGACATCAATGGATGAATGGGAGAAAGAAACCACGACTAGACGCCAACGGACGAATAGGAAGGACTCAACCAGACATCAACGAATGAATGGGAGAAAGAAACCACGACTAGATGCCAACGGACGAATAGGAAAACTCAACCAGACATCCACGGATGAATGGGGGAAAGAAACCATGACTAGACACAAACGGACGAATAGGAAAACTCAACCAGACATCAACGGATGAATGGGAGAAAGAAACCACGACTAGACGCCAACGGACGAATAGGAAGGACTCAACCAGACATCAACGGATGAATGGCAAAAAGAAACCACGAGTAGACGCCAACGGACGAATAGGAAAACTCAACCAGACATCAACGGATGAATGGCAGAAAGAAACCACTACTAGACGCCAACGGACGAATAGGAAAACTCAACCAGACATCAACGAATGAATGGGAGAAAGAAACCACTACTAGACGCCAACGGACGAATATGAAAGACTCAACCAGACATCAATGGATGAATGGGAGAAAGAAGCCACGACTAGACGCCAACGGACGAATATGAAAACTCAACCAGACATCAACGGATGAATGGGAGAAAGAAGCCACGACTAGACGCCAACGGACGAATAGGAAGACTCAACCAGACATCAACGGATGAATGGGAAAAAACTCGGCCAGACATCAACGGATGAAAGGGAGAAAGAAGCCACGACCAGACCTCGAAAGATGATGAATGGGAAGAGAAACCACGACTAGACGCCAACGGACGAATAGGAAAGACTCAACCAGACATCAACGGATGAATGGGAGAAAGAAACCACGACTAGACGCCAACGGACGAATAGGAAGGACTCAACCAGACATCAACGGATGAATGGCAGAAAGAAACCACGACTAGACGCCAACGGACGAATAGGAAAACTCAACCAGACATCAACGGATGAATGGGAGAAAGAAGCCACGACTAGAAGCCAACGGACGAATAAGAAGACTCAACCAGACATCAACGGATGAATGGGAGAAAGAAGCCACGACTAGACGCCAACGGACGAATAGGAAAACTCAACCAGACATCAACGGATGAATGGGAGAAAGAAGCCACGACTAGACGCTAATGGACGAATAGGAAGACTCAACCAGACATCAACGGATGAATGGGAAAAAACTCGACCAGACATCAACGGATGAAAGGGAGAAAGAAGCCACAACCAGACATCGAAAGATGATGAATGGGAAGAGAAACCACGACTAGACGCCAAAGGACGAGTAGGAAAGACTCAACCAGACATCAACGGATGAATGGGAGAAAGAAACCACGACCAGACGCCAACGGACGAATAGGAAAACTCAACCAAACATCAACGGATGAATGGGAGAAAGAAACCACGACTAGACGCCAACGGACGAATAGGAACACTCAACCAGACATCAACGGATGAATGGGAGAAAGAGGCTGATGTTACGGACATCGAAATATGATGCCTACAGACACCAAAAGACAGGACCCACACGGGGATCAACACGACACCCACTGGTATTGCAAGGATGACACCTACATATGTCAAGACAAGGCCAGACGCTTGCCGGGGGCTACTCTGGGGAGTTAAGCTTTCCTTTCGCTGACGGGTGAGGAAATAAACCTCTCTAGGGACTTACCAATCCTGAATGCTGTCTGTCAAGAGCAACTGTAGCAAATGTTCCGTACAGATGTTTGCACAATGATCCACCTCTGCTGGGGAATTGCTCCAAGCTTGCAAGATGCTAAGGGAGGAAAACTCCTGCTGAGCACACGATTTTGCTTCGATCTACCAACTCTGTGGGGAGTAGCACTGCTGGGGATACCCACTCAACTAGGGAGTCACCTGTTGGGAAAACACCAACCTCTCTACCCTGCTGGGGAACCCAATTCTGAAATCGACCCAATGTCGCGATGCTAAACTCTTTCGACAAACCCATTCTCGGATGGTAACCCCGGCTTAGGGCTAGTTATGTTTGCAATGCTGATGCATGAGTTTTCTTTTTCAGCGCAATGCTCCATAATCATGGAAATGCTACGCCCTTAATGATGCAATATGCTATGCTTATCTAAATGATGAATGCATAAACATGTCCCCTCCGGGGACAACACTAGGGAGCTCGAGGTGCTGTGGAGCTGGGTATCACTCCAATTTCCTCCCTGCTGGGGAATAGCACTACTGGGGGGAAAGATAACCCTTGCTGGGGATGACCTCCACTGAACCCGATCCACCTGGGGACTCCGCTGGGAGAAGCAATCAATGCTCACCTCCACTGGGGATAACTACCAACCCACGGGCAGGATTAACTCTACCGCGGATAATTTTCACCGAACCTGATCCGCTTGGGGATTCTGCTAGGGAAAACCATCAACACAGACTTCCGCTGGGAAGACTACCCACTTCAGACTTGCTGGGGAAAACATTCCCAACCCTGCTGGGGAAAGGTATTCATTACCCTGCTGGGGATTGCAGCACTTTAAACCTGGCTGCCAAGAAACAAGCTACCCACAGACACCTCCGCTGGGGAAATAACAACCTTCAGACTCAGTGGGGACTAACAGTCCTCAGACTTGCTGGGGAAGATGCAACCTTCAGGCTCACCGCTGAGGGAACACTGATCTCGAATCCGTTGGGGAAGATAACAACCTCGAACCCGCTGGGGGGATACGGCCTATTTGACATGGAACGCCCATCGATTCGCCTAACCCTGGCATTTCCCATCCAACCACAGTGTCAACTTTCCACTTTTGGGAGCTCCCAGCCTCATTTGGTCTCTTCTGATTCATCACCTAGTATTCTCGTCTTTTCTTTGCTTCGAGACAATTGATCTCCTCAGATCCGGGCTAACTCCCTAATCTTCAGACTTTGAAGAGTCTTCTTGATTACCCTCTAGGATCGTCGTCGCAATTCTTTCACCGTTCTTCTATCCCTTGCCCCCTATTGGACTCTACGGGGATCTCTTGTCAAAGTGCTTCACATCACAACCTGCAAGTGAGTGAACGTAGCTACCAGCACCTGCAAAAAGATCGTTAGATAAAAGCATGCCCCAGGCGTGCCAAAATTTCAACACCTAGGTCACTCAAACTTCCGAATAAGATTTCACGCTTTCAATCTTATAAGCATGCATCGGAAGGGATCTCCATGTCTCAAAATGCAAAGATTCTTCATCAAAACTAAACGGATGTTTTTGCAATCAAAGCGGTGATGAAAACAAAAACAAAAAATTATTTGACTGAACATGCATTTTATTGACTGAACAAAAGGTGGCTCAGAACCAAGCAACACCGGAAGCAATCCCTGAAAAGAGGTGATTGCGCACAAAAGGAAAATCTATCCTAATGGCAATGTGAAACCGTGATCTCATCGGGTTCCAACTCGGTTACACCCCATATGTCCTCAAGACTTTCCGCACTTTCTGTCTTCTGAACAAGACGCTTCCGATCGATCTCTGTCGGGGATTATCCAAGTCATATCCAAGGCACAAACGATCATGCTAGACGCAGTTGTTCGTTTCAATCCCTCTTTTGCCTGGACCGCCCTTTCGGGTCTTCAGTCCACCGGGATACCCTTTTTTGCCCAAGCCGCCCTTGTGGGGTTTTCGACTTGCCGGGTGTACAGTTTTTCTTTTATCCCTAATTTTTGCCCGAACCTTTTCCTTTTTTCCTTTGGTTCGCCGGGATGCCCATTTTTGCCTGGACTATTTTATTCTTTTTGTCCAGCGGGTCAATTTTTACGAAGTATTTTTTAATTGCGTCCGCATTCACAGGGGATGGAAAATCTTCGCCATCCGTGGTCCTCAACAACAAGGCTTTACCAGAGGAAACCTTCCTGACCATGAATGGACATTCATAACTGTGTATCCACTTGCCCCTGCGATCGTTGAGGAGGAAGGATCCTTTTCAACACCACCTCTCCTACGTGGCATGCACGAGGTCGCACCTTTCGGTTAAGAGCTCGTTTCATGCACTGGGTACAACTGCCACATGACAAATAATTGCCAGCCTTTTTTCCTCAATTGGGCTCCCTTCATACCGAGTCCTTATCCATTCGGCCTTTTCTAATTTCTCATCCATCAGGACTCTCCACCATGGGATCTAGAACTCATTAGGTAATACCACTTCTATCCCATACACGAGCGAGAACGGCGTTGCCCCAGTAGACGTACGCACCGAGGTCGATACCCAGGATACAAGCTTCGTACTCAGCCACCATTGTTGGTACATTCAAATGCTAATCGGGCAACAAAAGGAACGGGGGATGCCTTTGGCGTAACCAAAGCGGTACCAACCCCACTACCATTCATATTGACAGCCCCATCAGACATCAGAATCCGTTCGGATTCAGGGTCAGGCCCCTCCTCCGGGATCGGTTCCTCACAATCTTTTGATTTGAAAACCTTGATGTCCTCGTCAGGGAACTCAAACTTCCTCGGTTGATAATCCTCAATGGGTTGTTGGACGAGGTAATCGGAAAACACACTCCCCTTGATTGCCTTCTGAGAGGTGTACTGTATATCACAAATCAGTCAACATTCTTTTGCCCTCTCACAACCCGTCCGGTCAATGCTGGCTTCTCAAATACATACCTGATCGGATCCATCTTTGAAATCCACAAAGTGGTACGAACCAGCATATACTGTCTCAGTCGGCGAGCAGCCTATGCAAAAGTACAACAAGTTTTCTCGAGCAGTGAATGTATTGTTTCACAGTAGGTAAACTCTTTCCTAAGGTGAATTGCATGCTCTTTTTGACCAGACTCGTCATGCTGCCCCAGTACACACCTCATAGATCCCTCGAGGGTCGTCCAGTACAGAATTAACGACCGTCCCTCCACAGGGAGGCATTAGAATCAGAGGCTCCTGCAACTATTCTTTTATTTCTCAATGCCCCTAGGCAATCATCATCCCACCTGACCGTTTGACCCTTTTTTCTTCAACAGCTTGGATGGGTTCACATGTGACTATTAGGTGAGATATGAACCATGAAATGTAGTTCAATCTGCCTAAGAGACCATGAACCTCCTTTTCTGTTTTCGGTTCAGGCATTTGTTGTATTGCTTTTTCTTTTTCTCTCTTTTTTTTTTAATTATTTTTTTAGCAGGATCGGCCTCGATTCCTCTTATCCGCTCACAATAAGCCTCAGCATTTTACCGGACAGCACTCCACAAGTGCACTGATTCGGATCCAACCTCAGTTTGAATTATCTTTACTGGTCCAACAACTTGACCCGGTCTACCAATTGCCCCTCTTCTGCTTGGGACTTTGCTATCATGTCATCAACATAGCATTCAATTTCATGATGAATCATATCATGAAACAAAGTCACCATGGCTCTTTGATACATGGCACCGCCATTCTTGAGACTGAATGGCATCGCCTACAGCAACAAGTGTCCCATGGTGTGATGAACATTGTTTTCTTCATTTCATCCGGCGACACTTCAATTTGATTGTAGCCAGAAGAGCCATCCATGAAGGAAAACACCGAGAACTGAGCAGTATTATCAACCAATACATCAATGTGAAGTACCGGGAATTCATCTTTCGGACTAGCTCTGTTCACATCTCGGTAGTCCACACACATTCTCACCTTCTCATCCTTTTTAGGCACCGGCTTCTGTTTCACTAGAGGACAGTCATCTCTCAATGGTAGCTTGTGCACAACAACATCGGTATTCCACCCTGGCATATTTTGATAAGACCGGGCAAAGATATCGACGTACTCTTTCAACTATGCTACCATTCTGCTCTTGGCACTTACCTCTGAAGCGGACCCAACTTTCACTTTTTGACCTCCTCGGTGCCTGGATTAACAATCTCAACTCGCTCCTCGTGCGGTTGAATCACCTTCTCCTCTTGTTTCAACGACCTGACTAATTCCAACAGATCACAATCTTCTTCGCCTTCTTCTTCGGCATGATAGATCGGATTGTCGAAGTCATATAGAGGTGTAACCGAATTGTTATCAATGAGATCAGGAGGATAGTCACTTTTGAGGTCGGAACAAGATGAATCAAAAGGAAAGAAAATGAAAACAAGCATTGCCATTTTTATTATTTTTAAAACTGCAAAAATAAATTAAAAACAGGGAACACCGCTTTTAATCCCAAAACAATCTATATATTAATGATGCAAAATGTTGCAAAAATGAAACACATGAGGTGGCCCTTACAATGAACCATTACGTTTCGGGCAAAATGTATGGCTTTCATGCAAACAGAATTGAAAAACATAAATACTACTCTTCATGATGAGTGACAGTGATGATCTTTGAGGCCTTCCAGTTCCCTGGTACGCACGATTTTATCCACGACTCAAGCTCGCGACCACGATCAATCTCTTCACCCACTGTACAGGCGTGACCTGGATCTAGCATTCCGGCACTAACGAATGTGAACGGTTGACGACGTCCTCTGTTCTGTCCAAACGAGTCTTGGCCTGGCTGATAGCCAACCCCGAACATATCTGCTTTCACCATAATGTCTATGATCTTTCCCCAGCCTAGGGCTTCTTCGCTCTTCACCACTTCTAAGGCCTGTTTGTAGGAAGAAATGGGCAGCTTCTTCTCTTTCTCAGCACAGATGGCCTTTTCCACCTTGACGGTTTCAACTGCCTGACTCGGTGTTTCAAATTTTTCACCATCCATTTCCACATCCGTCATCCTCTGAATCGTCTCCCTCACTATTACACACCCATTTGCGGCGACAACCGCACAACAATTATCATTACCAGGGAAAGCTCCACTCTTCATCAGATGCCTCTGGACTGCAGCCATGGGAGTTTTTAACTGATCCCCATTCGTTTCCTCCATTTTTCTCTTGTCCTTTGACATCACGCTCACCCCCACAGGACCATGCATCGGTACGGGGTTAGCATTAACATTCAGTTTCGGTGCGAAACTGATGGCTTTAGAATCCACCATATCTTGGACGGCATGCTTAAAAGCTCTACAACCCTCAATGTTGTGTCCGGGTGCCCCAGAATGGAACTCGCACCTGGTGTTCTCATCGTAATTTGCAGGCCTCCGATGCAGTTTTACAGGAACCAATATCCTCGGCTGAACTATCCCAAGATCCCTCAACCTCTTGAACAGAAGGGTATAAGTCACGGGTGGCTTATCAAACTGACGGTCCATCGTCCCCTTCTTCACTTGGCCCTTAGCTTTTTGTGCTTTTTGTTGAGGTAGCGGTTATTGCTGTTGTACAGGTGGATCACCAATAGGAGTGGTTACAGTGACAGCATAAGGGTGGTAACGATCTTTACCGTGCCCCTTTTTGGCCTGCACACCACTTGATTCAACCTCCTTCTTGAGCTGATCACTGCTAGAGGGCTTCTTTACTCCAGCCGACGAAGCCTTTCCCTGAACTTTCTCCTTTATCATCCAGCTTTCAATTCTCTCCAACCTCTCAGCAACCGCTTTCTGCCCCAAGGCGAGCCCTTGCACGACTTTGAACAACTCTCTCATCATCTCTTTCAATTCGAGAATGTCGGCGTTGGGTGGATTCATCAGTTTGAGTTTGTTGAGTCTAGCTGGATATCTGAACGGAAGAGCTATGTGCACCGGTTAGGTACTGACACCTACAAAACAGCAAACAAGTTAATATGACTCACACATGCAATGTCTATCCGTACTAGGAATATTTTGTCCTTTGATTCTGGCTTCATCGAGACGAATAATATTTCATCAATAACATTCTGACATCAGGATGTCTCTCGACCAGAATCTCAATCCAAATGGACCCTGAGTACGGATAGACATGGGTTAAATGCATATGAATGCGAAATGGGAATGATGCAAATGCATGCAGGCAGGTCACTGTGCCATCTTCCAAGTCATCTGAAGACCCATCAAATCTCTGAACCAGTCACATTCATCGGAGGGCCCATGTAAATCCAACTTGGGGAGGTTCCGAAATAAACGGAACCGGGGGATATATCACATCACAGGAACATCCACTGAACGGATGACAACATGATCCTCTGAACCAGTACCCTTGGATTCAACCCGGGGATCCGAAATAAACGGAACCCGCTGATAAGTACCACGGACAGAACTCCGGCGTCTTAGAAGTGAACTTCCATAAATCCAGCTGATCCATAGTCACCATCACAAAATCACTGACAGAAACTGTACTTGCAAGAATCAAACCCTCCCCTCACAGGTGAATCCTAATAAGATCATCCTAAGGCGGATAATGGTCTCGACAATCGGGCAAAGATACTCAACGGGTTTGCCCTTTCGGGTGTGCCGTTGCAGCTCTCTTGAGATCATCTAAACCAAAGATCCGGGAAAGAACGGTCACCGAAGTCAATAGCCCAAAAGAGATAATCCAACCTAAGCGGAATAACTCCACCCGGAAGGACTCTCTCAAATGAACCTCGTCCGACTGTGGTATGTCACATCTCCGCATCATGTCGTACAACATGTGAAGAGACATGAGACCACGCTAATCCTAGGTGTATACTCGGACCTGGGTATTGGGCCTCACTCAGAACACCCACCCCAAATCAGAGGAACCAACCTGTACAGGCATCCAACACAATGATAATATGATGCATGCAAACATCTATGCAGGTATATACAATCACAATGTAATAATCATATATGCAATAAATAGAGCAATAAAAGCAACCAAAACTATCCTAAAGAGTGCTAGGATTGACTCGCTTAGGGAAGATGGACCAGCAAGAGGTCAACTTCTCTATGTCCCCAGCAGAGTCGCCAGCTGTCGCATTACGCGAAAAACCAACGGGAAGAGACACAGAGCCGCCACCGTGCGTTATTTATCCCAAAAGGAGGGAAAGGAAACGCTCGAAGTAAACCTGGAAAGGAAATGGTCTTACGACCAGAGATGCAAGGATCGGGAGTCGGTTATGCGAAGGGAAGGTATTAGCACCCCTACGCATCTGTCGTACTCGACGGGATCCACGCTCAGAAAGAATAGAATAAAGGTTGCTAAAGAAACTGCTCAAAAACTGCACACACACTTGAGGGAAACACAGATGAAAGACGGAAGAAGCGGACTCGGCAGGATATCGCATGTTGGGCCTACGTAGTTTGTTAGACACAAACATCAGAGTCGACGTAGTTCAGGGATAACGGGAAACGTGCTCGCTAGGATATCGCATCCTATGCATACGTATCTTCTCTAACCAGAGGAAGAATCAGAGCACTCGTATCTCGGCTAACGCACGCCAAACAAAACTCAAACAGGAAACCGACTGCCAATCGCTGGACTTACGTCAGACTCCAAACAAACACACAACACGGGAAACTGACTGCCAATCGCTGGACTTACGTCAGACTCCAAACAAACACACAACACGGGAAACCGACTGCCAATCGCTGGACTTACGTCAGACTCCAAACACACAACCACACACAGGAAACCGACTGCCAATCGCTGGACTTACATCAGACTCCAAACACACAAGAGGGTTGACAAAGAAAAAAAAAGGGCGCCCGGAGAGATCAGCTCATCTCCTGCCTACGTACCTCATCTGGTATGAGGATCAGGGCGACGTAGTTCCCCTTAACAGGGAAAAAACTTCTATCCTAACCAGAGACTAGGGAGATAACAGATTACTAGGGAAACTACGACTCGAGCCTAGAAGTTGTCATGCATACGATCCCTATGTTGAGGTCTCTACCTAACCTAACTTGCACAGGGAGCAAGCTATCCTAAACAGCACATAAGGAAACACAAGCACAAGAGAGCAAGCACACACACTATATGCAACCAAGTGGCTCATACAAGGCTAGGCTTTAGTCAAGGGGTCAAATCAACCTCGACAAACAAGCCAACTGGAAAAGGGTGTTGTTGGCTCTTAACCCTAACATTGAGAGTTAGGGTGCAGCAAATGAAATGGGAATGAGGGTAAGACCTCACAACTCTTATCCCTGGCCTGGGAGAGCTTGAAACAATGAAAGTGTGGGAGTCCAGAATGTGGGACTCTATTCCACATGACTGACACAACAAGATCTTGGGTTTTTATTCAAAGTGCATCAACACATGGTGTGAGCAGGATGAAAGACACAACTGAATAGCAGGGGATGGATTGCACATCCCTTTTATCTGCCAATGCCTCTTCACTTAGGAGGTCTTCAAACGCACAAGGCACAAAGATAAACAACCACAAACATCGCCTCTTAAGGAGGGCTTCAGACAGGTGCCTGCCAAAATAACATGACAGGTCTTCCAGACTACATGGAGAATAGAAAGTTACCTAAGTGGTATGCCAACCACAAGCAAAGCAAAGAAACTCAAATAATGAGTTAATGCGGCTAAAGTACCTGTGTAAACAACCAAACAATCAGTATAGTATTCAGACAAACAGACAACAGTTAATAGATCTCAACAGACAGACAAACAATACAAGGCATAAGAGGCAAGCAACTCAAATTTCTTCATCATTCAAAGAACCTACAAAACAGCAAATGTTAGTGAAACACATCATTTTGCATCTCAATTTATGAGATCAACATCATCCACCAAGACTAGAAGCTTGAACCTGAAATACACAACTCAAATGTGAGTTCAAACCCCTAGGACAAAGCCTAGGGTCAAAGGTGGAGTAAAAAGTCAAAACAGCAATGGATATTCAACATGAAGCATCCTTAATCAAATGAGAACATGTCATAAAAATTGCCAAATCAAAATCATTAAGCAAGGGCATGTAATGAGCAATAGAAGACAAAGACAATTTCAAAGCACACAAATGATCATCATGAAGCAAAATTCCATATCAAAACAGAAATGACTCAAATAATTTTGGAAATTTTCATGAGCATACAACATGTCCAATACAATCATCATACCAAAAATCAGCATCATCAAAGTTCAATTGATATGGAAATGAAAATGCGTAGGCAAGACATCTAATTGTGTGACAAAAATTGTCACACCTAAAGTACATGTTTCCCAAACAGTGAAGATAATATCAAAATATGCCAAATAAAATCACACAAATCCATCATCATGTTAAAAATCATCATGCAAATTTTCATGCAATTTGGGTCATGTATGAGCATTTTATGATAGGATGAATGAGGCAATGTCACAAAGCATACATGTTCAATTAGTCTAGCACATTTTAATTTCCAAAAATGATAAAATCACAAAATTAAAACCATAAAATTCTAGACATTTCAAGGATCACGTAGGAAAAAACCTAGAATTATTTGGATCATTCTACAATTAGTTATGATTTTTTGAAGATCATGGAAAAAATGAAATAAAAATTGAAAAAAACATGAAAATAAAATGAAATGAAGAAATTGTGGAAACGCGCCCAGCCGGAATCGAAGCGAGGGAAGGCTCGCTGATGAAACGACGTCGTTTCATTAGTGCCCTAGCCAAAACGCAGGAACGGACGCTATGCTGACGCTAGGTGGACGCTAGTGGCGGAAACCACCGTCTTCTTCATGAAGACGGTGGTTGTTACTGTTCACAACGAAATTTTTTTCCAGAATTTTAAAATTCATACACCAATGGAAAGCTTGCAACATGAGGAATCCAAATCTACCATTATTTTACTCTAATTCATCATATATTTCAAGAATCGAAGGGAAGAAGTATTGGATCTATAAACTTTAATTTGCCATAACTCCATGAATATTGCACCAAATTTCATGTTCTTTATATCAGCGGAATCAGCAAGCAACAAACTACAAGATTATGTGCATAAAAGTAGGAATTAAGAGATGCGAAATTTTGACCTCTTGAAGCTCCAACAATGGCAGTAGCAGATTCAAGGCTTGGCACTTGAGTAGATCCACTCCTGAACACTTGTTATGAATCCTAAAGTTGAAATTGAGGCCTGGAGATGTTTAGATCTTGCTCAAATTTGAAACTCCATCTTCACCTTCATGAACTTGCCATGCTTGATTTCCACACGAATCCTTCAAAACAAAGTTGGATCTGCGCTAAATCAAGATCATAGAACCAGAATATGGAAGAAAAACTCAATGTTGTGTGGAAGAATTTTGAATTTGGATTGGGAGAAAATTTTGGAGGGAAAAAAGTTCTAGATCTAGAAATGGTGAAGAAGTGAAAATTCTGTTATGATTATGTATATATACCCTATGTTAATCCACCCTTAATCCAAATTAATCATGTTTAGTTGAAATTAAGTGAAAAATAAGGTGTTTGGCAAAACTTGAAAATTGGAGGGTGCATGAAGCATGCACACGTGAACAGTGCTACATGGCTGCTCATTTTCACTTAAAAACTTCTAATAAACACAATGGCAATGGTGATTTGTGCCCATGATGCACCAATTTTAAATTTATGATTTTCCCTCCAAAATCTTCATGAATAAGCAAATTATCATATGTTCAAATTTCATGCAATGCCTTGATGGATTTGGAAAGTTTATGTCATGAGAAAAATTATGCAAAAAGAGCCACTCCAATTGGAATTATGAGTCAAAAGTTATGCCCTTTTGAAGTTCCATGTACACTTGGCAATGATTTGGTCATATCTCGTCAACCATTCATCAGATGCTCATGATCTTGGACTTTTTGGAAATGGGAGAGAAAGATCTTCAACTTTCATGTTGGACAAAATTTCATTTGAAGCTTCTTTGATGTTGGAAAGTCAAGTTGAATTTGGTCCAAAAACTTGCCATTTTTGGAAACTTGAAATTACAGGTCACTTTCCATTTTGGGAAACTTTTGATCTGGCTTCAAAATCTTCAAGGTAGATGTTTGACATGTGGAATAAGCCTCTTTGGGACATGAATGAAGTGTCTCTAACCATTTCTCCATCTCCTAGCCTTCAGTTGACTTGCAGTTCATTTTTATGGGCCCTAGATGACCTGAAACTACATTGTGGACTTTGAGCCTCCAACACTTGGTCAAGTTGCATCAAAATGAACCTTGGGTTCATACAAGCTCTCTAGAACAACCACAGGGCCTTTATCTCATGGAAATGCCTGCCCATTTGCATAGATGAATTCTCTTGATACCAGTCTTGACTGATGAAATGCAATGTACTATGCAATGACAATGCAATGTTATTGACCTAAAAATGAAATGAATGTACAAATGGGGGGTGCAAATTTGAGGTGCTACAACTGGAACTATCAGAAGCAACCCCCATTGTCTCTGAGTCTGAAAAAGAAGAAGTTGTTTCAGTTTATTCGGTAGACTCCTAGGTGACAATGGAGGTGCAAATGCTCCAATCGGAAGGTTAACAATAGTAAACCAACCGGTGAATGTTGACCATTTTCAGCTACACCCTTCAACGATTCATCAACTCGAAAGGAGACTATTCTCCGGAAAAATCAATGAAGATGCCAACAAGCATTTCCAAAGATTTCTGACCATGACGAAATTGTTAAAAATTGAGGGACACTCAGAAGAAGCTAAAAAGTTGGTGATGTTTCCATTTACATTATCGGAAGATGCTGAAGAATGGTTTTACTCTTTACCCGAGGGAAGCATTATAGCCTGGCAACAAACGAAGACAATATTCTTGAATGAGTACTTCCATGCCTCTGTGTATATCCGTAAGAGATATGATATTGTTAATTTCAAACAGAAGGAAGGAGAGTCACTCGGAGACGCTTACAAGAGGTTCAAGCGATTGTTGGTTGCATGTCCCACTCATAACATGGATGCAACTTAACAGATGCAAAATTTTGTGAACGGCCTTAGAATGAAGACTAACAACTCATAGACACAACTGACAGTGGTTCCACAAATTTTACAACAGCCACTGGAATAAAGAAAATCATCGAAGCCATTGCAGCGAAAGAGCATCTGGAGCTCTATGACCGCAGTGTAAGTCAACCTGAAGGTATCATTGATCTGAAGCTAGCAAATCAAGTTATGAAGATGGAAGATCAAATAACAGCTGAAGTAGAGCGAAGAATCAAAAAAATGGCTCTTGACACTCAAACGGTTCACAAGTTCAACCGGTTCAACCTATTCAAGCAGTTAGTTGTGAAATTTGTGGGGGGCCTCACTTCGCCATGCATTGTGTGGCAACTGCACAACAGGTATAAGAGATTGATTTTTTGAAGCAGACCAACCCTTACTCAAATACATATAATCCTGGATGGAAAAATCATCCAAATTTCTCATGGAAGGACCAGCAAGGAAATGTTCAGAAGCAAGTGACAACAACAACAATAGTATCGACCACAACAACAACAACCATACCAGTAACAGTTTCACCAACCCCAACTACAATTTCAACAACAGGTACCAAGGAAAGCAGATTGGGAAATTTCCATTGAAAAAATGGCGGCTCAAAGTTCCCAATTTCAAGAGGAGACTGGAAGTAATCTAAGAAATACTGGTGCTTCGATAAAAAATCTGGAAGTGCAATAGGGTCAGATTGCTCAACAACTCGCTGGTTCTCAAACACCAGGTGCATTACCAAGTGCTACAGTTACAAATCCACGAGAGCATAATAATGTGAGTGTTGTTACCACAAGGAGTGGTAAATCGAAAGAAGTACCTGAGAAAGATGATGACCAAGAAGACCAATTGCTTGAAGTTGAGTTGGAAATAAAAAAAATGAGGTTATGAGTGAAGAGGTGGTAGTGCCTAAACTGATGGTTAAAGAAAAAGTTAGTGAATCAAAGCCGGTTGTAAAACTCCCTTTCCCCACAAGAAATAATAAGAAAGAGCAACATGAGAAGAACTTTGAGAAATTCTTGGAGATGTTTAAAAATCTTGATATTAACATTCCGTTCTTGGAGGCACTTGGACAAATGCCCTCTTATGCCAAATTTATGAAGGATATTATTTCAAAAAAGAGGAGCACTGACACTGACCCTATTGTACTAACCGAAACTTGTAGTGCAATTTTGTAGGGTGTGAAGATTCCGGTGAAGAAGAATGATCGAGGCTCGGTAACTATCCCTTGCACTATTGGGGTTAGATCTTTCAAAAAGGCCCTTATAGACTTGGGAGCAAGTGTGAGTCTCATGCCGTTGTCCATTTACAGGAGGTTGGGGATTGGAAAAGTGCAAGATACCAGAATGACACTTCAATTTGCTGACCACTCTGTGAAGAGACCCTATGAAGTGGTGGAAGATGTTCTTGTGAAGATTGATAAGTTTGTATTTCCGGTGGACTTTGTCATCTTAGAAATGCCGGAAGATGAAGAGATACCAATCATTCTTGGTAGACCATTTTTGGAGACAGGAAGATGCTTGATAGATACAGAAGAGGGCACCATGACTCTAAAAGTTTATGATGAAGAGTTAAAAATTGATGTGCGTAACACCATGAGATACAAAGATGATGTGGCCACCAGTCAACACATAGAGGTGATTGATCAAGTGGTTCTACAAGAAAATCCTTTAGATGAACCACAATTGCCCTTGGAGAGAGTTCTAAGTCTATCAATTTCTGAAGACCCTAAAGAAGATGATGAGAAGGAGAGGGAAGTGTTAGCTATGATGGAAACACAACCACCCTTTAAGGGATCCCGATCACTCCGATGGGAAAACTTGAGGGAACCTCAATTTGAGGAAAAGAAAGATGAGACCAAGAAAGTAGCTGAGCTAAAACATCTGCCTGAAAATCTCAAGTATGTTTTTTTAGATTCTGAAAGGAGATGCCCGACTGTTATAAGCTCTAATCTAGAAGTTTCCCAATAAAACAAGCTCGTAGAGGTTTTGAAGAAGCATAAAAGTGCAGTAGGATGTGCGATAGAAGACTTGAAGGGGATTAGTCCTACGGTATGTATGCATAAAATTCTCATGGAGGATGGTCACAAACCTGTGGTGCAACCCCAAAGAAGACTAAATCCCACAATGAAGGAATTGGTTAGGAAAGAGGTTGTTAAACTATTAGATGTTGGGTTAATTTATCCCATATCCGATAGCTCTTGGGTAAGTCCTGTTCATGTGGTTCCAAAGAAAGGAGGAACTACCGTGATAAAGAATGAGAAAAATGAGTTTCTCCCTACAAGGACAGTCACGGGGTGGCGTGTTTGCATCGATTACAAAAGGTTGAATTTGGCGACAAGAAAGGATCACTTTCCTTTACCATTCATCGATCAGATGTTGGAAAGGTTGGCTGGTTATGACTACTATTGTTTCCTTGATGGATACTTTGGATATAATCAGATAGAGGTTGCACCATAAGATCAAGAGAAGATAACTTTTACTTGCCCCTATGGTATTTTTGCTTACAGAGATGCATGACTTCCATTTTTAGGATGCATGAACCATTCAAGTTATGTAATGCACCAGCCATATTTCAAAGAGGCATGACTTCCATTTTTGCAAACATGCTCGAAAAGCATATGGAGGTCTTCATATATGACTTCTCGGTATTTGGTTTCTCTTTTGATAATTGCTTGACTAACCTTTCCCTTGTCTTAGAAAGATGTCAACAAACAAACTTGATTCTCAACTGAGAGAAGTACCACTTCATGGTGCGAGAAGGCATCGTCTTGGGTCACAAAATTTCCCAAAAAGGAATAGAAGTGGACAAAGCCAAGATCGAGGTAATAGAGAAGCTAGCCCATCCAATAAATGAAAAAGGTATAAGAAGTTTCTTAGGGCATGCGGGTTTCTACCACAGGTTCATAAGAGACTTTTCTAAGATAGCTAAACCTTTAACTACCCTGCTGGTTAAGGACAAGGCTTTCCCTTTTTATAAAGAGTGTGTCGTTGCATTTGACACTATAAAAAATAAATTGGTGACGGCACCAACTGTCATTGCCCCAGATTGGTCTCTACCTTTTGAGATCATGTGTGATGCGAGTGACATCACAGTGGGAGAAGTTCTTGGGCAATGTAGAGATAAACTGTTGCATGTCATATATTATACTAGTCATGTTTTAAACCCTGCACAGATGATATATGCGACTACCGAGAAGGAGTTACTAGCGGTTGTCTACGCCTTCGATAAATTCAGGAAATATCTGTTGGGTTCTAGAGTCATTGTTTATACTGACCATGCTGCTTTGAAGTATTTATTTGCTAAACAGGACTCTAAGTCAAGACTGTTGAGACGGATCTTACTCCTCCAAGAGTTTGATGTGGAAATTCGCTACAAAAGAGGGTGTGAAAATATTGTGGCCGATCACCTCTCTCGGATGTCCCCTATAGAGGAGAATCAGGAAAAGCGTCCAATAAAGGATGAGTTTGCTGACGAACACATCCTTGCTGTTATTGGAATGCCATGGTTCGCAGACTACGCGAACTATCTAGTAGGTGGGGTGATCCCTAGCGAATTTGACTCTAACAAAAAGAAAAAGTTTATGCATGATTGCAGGTTCTACTTGTGGGATGACCCATTCTTGTACAAGAAAGGAGTAGACGGGTTGGTTAGAAGATGTGTTCCCGAAGAAGAACAGAGAGATGTCCTAAAAGCGTCTCATGACTCTGACTATGGTGGACACTTTAGTAGTGATAGAACCGCAGTCAAAGTCCTCCAGTCAGGCTTATACTGACCTACACTTTTCAAAGATGCTCAGCAATTGATCAAAGAGTGCGATAAGTGTCAAAGGATGGGAAATATCTCGAAAAGAAATTAGATGCCTCAAAACCCCATGTTGGAATTTGAACTCTTTGATGTTTGGGGCATTGACTTTATGGGACCATTTCCACCTTCATTCGGAAAGAACTGTATCTTGATGGCAGTGGATTATGTATCCAAGTGGGTAGAAGAAGTTGTTCTACCAACGAATGATGCAAAAGTGGTAGTCAAGTTTCTAAAGGAGAACATATTTGTCAGGTTTGGAGTGCCACGGCCCGTGTCAGCATGTGCAGAGTGGAGATCAAGGGGGATGACACGGGTGCCCGTGTCAGCTAACATGGCCCGTGTCAGCAAGAGATGAAGGAATTGCATTGACAAAGAGCCAACATGGGTGCCCGTGTCATCTGACACAACCCATGTTGGCCAATTCGCCCCGTTTGCTGATTTTTATTGTTTTGGACCCTTTCTACGTCTGTAGGGCAGTTTTAGTATTCCACGATATTTTTAGATGATTGGGAACTATTTAGTCTATATTTTGGTAAAGAGAAAGGGGACTTTTGGATCGTACAAGGAATAGACAGAAAGGAGAAGAGAGCTTTCAAGGTGTTCGGAGAAGAAGAGATCTTCAAGAACTGTAATGTCTCTATTTTGTAATTTACTGTCTTTGAATATTATGAGAAACTAAACCCCCCATTGCTAGGGGGTGTCCCTGAATTTCTACTGTATGAACACTATTTCTATGTTTTTATGATCATCAATGTTTTGTTAATTCAAATTATTATACAACATTCTTAATACTTTATTTTATCGGACAAATGAAATTTTGATCTCTGGTTAAGGTTTAGGTCGGACAAACCACCTTCTCGCTTGTTGTATAATAATACTTTGGTTTAATCGCTTAGGAATAAGGATCAAACCGTAGTAGCCGTTAATTCTTGATTAATTGCATATTTATTAACGTCATTTTGAATAGCTAAGGAATTAGGACTGAAATTGACTGTTAATGGTTTTCGGCTGAGGAATTAGAGAAAATAATTCTTGAGGATCGGTTTTGAATAATTACTACGTAGATGTTATATAATGTGGAGGTAGTGTATTACAAAGCAATTCACACATCTTGCCTTGGCATGCTTTCTCATATCGTTTAACAACTTTTCATACGCTTTGTGTAATGTATTCTTGTTCTTATCATTTTGAAAACAATCAACAACCCCCTATGATCTTTTGTTCAATGGAATTATTATAAAGATTTGTACTTATTACGCAGTCCTCGAGATCGATACTCGAGAGAACTCCCATTTTATTACTACATTGCTGTAAATAATACACTTGCTATTTTACCGATCAATATCCGTTGGAAGCTTTGGGCTCAATCATACCAATCATGTTGATGCCCCACATAGAGAAAGGCCACGAGAGGAGAGAATGTTAAGAAGAGTCGGAGGTACATGTATCTTGTCAGCATAAATATGGCATTTGTGACCCTTCTTGACATACTTGCAGCAGTCAGCTTCCATTGTCAGCTAATAGTAACTCTCTCTTAACATTTTTTTTGCCATTGCATGTCCGTTGGAATTTGTACCAAAGGAACCTGCGTGAACTTCTTGCATCAACAGGTCTGCTTCGTATCTATCCACGCATATGAGAAGAACCATGTCAAAGTTTATCTTGTATATCACATACATTCAGAAAGAAGTTACGAGCCAGTATTCTCAAGGTCTTCTTATCTTGGTTTGATGCCCCAGGTGGATATTCTTGACTCTAGAGATAACACTTGACATCGTTGTTGTCATCAGAGACCTATTCCATTACAAATACATGAGTGGGTCTATCAAGACACATAACATCAATCTTAGGCATATCATTCCAACGATTCACAATGATCATGGAAGCCAAAGTTGTCAAGGCATTTGCCATTTGATTTTCCTCACGAGGGATGTGACGAAATTCAATCTTGTTGAAGAAAGTAGATAATCTCCTTGCATAGTCTTTGTATGGGATTAGGCCGGGTTGACGAGTTTCCCATTCTCCTTTAATTTGATTGACAACTAGAGTTGACTCTCCATAAACATCGAGATTTTTTATTCTAAGATAAATGGATTATTCTAGACCTATGGTGCAGGCTTCGTATTCTGCCATGTTGTTCGTGCACTTGAAAGTTAACCTCCCAGTAAAAGGGATATGTGAGCCATGAGGAGTGATGATTACTACCCCAATACCATTACCATAAGCATTAACTACTCCATCAAATATTAAACCCCATTGAGAACCTAGCTTTGGCCCTTCATTTGGCAGTGGTTCATTGTAATCTTTAGCTTTTAAGTACACCACATCTTCATCTGGGATTTCAAAATTTATAGACTCATAATCGTGGATTTCCTGATGAGATGAATGATCGGCGAAGACACTTCCTTTGATAGCTTTCAGGGTGTGGTACTCAATGTCATATTCAGACAAGAGCATATGCCTACAAGCAATTCTTTCGGTCAATGCAAGCTTTTAAAAGATATACTTAGTCGGATCCATCTTGGATATCAACCAAGTTTTGTGATTCATCATATATAAACGAAGACGCTTGGCAACCCAAGTCAGAGCACAACACATTTTCTCTAGCATGGAATATCGGGACTCACAGTCAGTGAATTTCTTGCTCAAATAATAGATAGCATAGTCTTTTCTTCCTATTTCATCTTGTTGAAGACACGACCCATAGATTCTTCTAGCACAGTTAGATACATAATCAATGGTATTCCCTCAATTGGCGGGGACAAGATATGAGGTTCTAGGAAATACTCTTTGATACTGTCGAAGGTTTTTTGACAATCGTCTATCCAAACACAACCCTGATCCTTTTGGAGGAGATTAAAAATGGGAGCACAAGTAGCAGTCATATGAGATATGAACCTTGAAATGTAGTTCAAACGTCCAAGGAATCCCCTAACCTGCTTTTCTATTTGAGGTGCTGGCATTTCCTGAATGGCTTTAACCTTGTCGGGATGAACTTCAATACGCTTTTGACTGACGATGAAGCCTAAGAGATTTCCTGATCGGAACCCAAAGGTTCATTTGTTTGGGTTCAAGCGGAGTTTGTATTTTCTCAAACGCTGAAAAAGTTTTGAAAGATACTCAACATGATCTTCCTCAATCTTTGATTTTGCTATCATATCATCTACATAAACTTTAATCTCTTTATGCATCATGTCATGTAAAAGAGTAATCATAGCTTGTTGGTAGGTGGCACCAACATTCTTCAAGCCGAAAGGCATTACTCTGTAGCAAAATGTGCCCCAAGGTGTAATAAAACTTGTTTTCTCCATATCTTCGGGCACCATTTTGATTTGATTGTAGCCGGGAATTCCATCTATGAAAGAGAAGACCTTGAATTTGGCGGTGTTGTCGACCAACATGTCAATGTGTGGCAGAGGAAATTCATCCTTAGGAATGGCTTTGTTTAGATCTATGTAGTCAATGCACATGCGAACCTTCCCGTCCTTCTTGGGAACTGACACAATGTTGGCAAACCATTGTGGATACTCTGATGTGACAAGGAAACTTGCATCAATTTGCTTTTGCACTTCCTCTTTGATTTTGATCACCATGTCTAGATGAGTTCTTCTTAACTTTTGCTTGATCGGTGGGCACTCTGGGCTCAACGGAAACGATGCTCCACAATATCAGTGTCCAACCCTGTAATTATTGGTATAACCAAGCAAACACGTAGGTATATTCTCGGAAAAGCTTTATCATCCTCTCTTTAACCTCTGGCGTGAGCTGTGCTCCAAATTTGACCTCTTTTTTATCCTCTTCCGACCCCAAGTTGATTACTTCCACATGCCCTTTGAATGGCTGAATGGTCTTTTCTTGATTTTCGAGCAGTCTAGAGATTTCATCTGGAATGTCTTCCTCTTCTTCTTCTTCCGCTTTGTACACATGGAATCCAAAGTTGTAAGAGAGCATAGGGTCATTGGTTTTAATGGATATGTCATGAATTAATCTACACACGTGATTTAATGCTTGTTTTAGAAACAGATAAAAGTGTGAAGTTATGTGCAACTATCTCGAAGTGTTTATTTATTTATTTTATATTACCATTTTCTAGAAAAAGTAGCAAAATAATAAATACAACAATATGGAAACAAACTAATATTTTCATTGGTTTAATTCTTGAAACACAAGCCTAAACATTGTCACTTTCGCCTTAGGCATAACGAAAGGATTTTTTTGAAAAGAAAACAAACAACAAAATATTAATTTTAAATGTGAACAACAACAGGAACATCAACAAAGATCCAGTCTTGGTGAATCACTCTACGGGCTATGAAGTTTGCTGAAACATCTTAAGGATTGTCTTCTATAATGGCATTGGCTTCAGCTGCTTCGTCTTCTGGCCTAGGGATATATTCAATTTCTCTATGCTATGGAAAGTAGAAAGGAACATATGCATCTTCTTCCTTGAGATCGTATTCAGGATCGTCGCAGTACGGTTCCCATGCTGAATCATCATCCTCAGTGATGGAACTAACTTCTGAAAAGTGGGATTGAAGAACCATTCACTATAGAAAGTTTCTTTGATTGAACAAAGAAATTTACTTCCTTCTGCAATCTTCTTGGAAATAGGAGAAAATTCTAAACCCTCTCGGTGTTTGTTTTTTGGGAGATCCAAAATTGTTCACCAACCATCGGTTATACCATCATTTACTAGTCGTTGTACATCCTTGAATGAAGAGATGAGTACTCCTCTCTTGACATCTTTGTCAATAAAAAAAGGGCTTGTAATTGAGTTCCAACAACTTCTTCAGGTTCAAGATAAGAGAAAGATGATAAGTGACTCACAACCAGTGCTTACTCCCCACAAACTGTCACTAGCTTCCCGTTCTTCACAAATTTAAGCTTTTGATGCAGAGTGGAAGTGACTTCCCAACTTCATGGATCCAAGGACGACCCAATAAACAACTATACGTGGCTTCTATGAGGTCTGATGGTTGACTTCTCCAATGATTGTTTTTCTGGAACCATTAAAAGCTTTGACAACAATCTCGCTACTCTTCATAGGAGCACCTTGAAAAGAAAGTCTGGAAAGTGTTAACTTCGGCATGACATTGAGAGACGAGCTTGTATCCACTAACACACTTGACAAAGCTTCATTCATACAATTTATTGTGATATTTAGTTCCATGTTATGATTTCTTCCTTCTTCGGGGAGTTCTTCATTACTGAAACTCAAGTTGTTACAGATCGTGATGTTAGCAACGATACCATCAAATTGTATGACCGTCACATCATGGTCCAGATAGGCTTGTCCTAAGACTTTCTTCAAATCTTCACGGTGATCCTCGGAGTTCATCAACAAAGATAACATAAATATCTTGGAAGGTGTATGGAGTAATTGTTCCACCACATTGTATTCACTTTTCCTAATGATCTTTAACACCTCATTATCATCACTTTTCGGATTCATGCTGACAGATTGGCCAACCGGTTCAAAAGGGATCTCAACATGAGCCTGCTTTCTTGTTGCGACATCCTCAGTCCTTTTTGCAAATATACGCCCACTCCTTGTGACCCTGCTTACATCAGCGACGTTAACAATGGAGGGTAGAGAGACCTCCTTTCAATTCTCATCCATTGTAGCATTGTACTTGTAAGGTACGACTTTATTAGCTTGGTAGTGAACTAGGCCAGGTAAGTTAATGATTAGAGGGGTCACAGAAGTCTTCCGAAGTAACGTTAACAATGGAATCACTTATCATCTTTCTCTTATCTTGAACCTGAAGAAGTTATTGTTATTATTGATGATGTTGAGAATACTGTTGATACTTTGATGGTTGTTGTTGAACATGTTGTTATTGGTGATGATGTTGAGGATATTATTGTTGATGTTGATGTGAGAACTGTGGTTGATAAATTGGTGGTACCATTGGTGGACAAATGATTGGTGAAATGGCTACAACATGTTAATACTTTCTTCTTTGTCTACCATACGAAATGACATTAACATTCGGTTCTTTCTTGTTGGATAAATTATTGGTGAATTTCTTAACATGACTTGAAGTGCTGACTTCCTTAGTCAAACGTCCCTTTAGGACTGCTTCCTCGAGTCGCATGACCATGTTTACCATCTCGGTGAAATCACTGGATGCACGGACGATCATGCGGTCATAGTAGAATGAATTCAGAGTTTTCAAAAAGATTTTGGTCATCTCTTTCTCTTCAAGTGGAGCGAAAATTTGTGCAGCAATTTCACGCCACCTTTGAGCATATTCCTTGAGCCATGGCCCAAAATTAATCTCTATCCGGAGCCATGTCTACATTATATTTATATTGACAAACAAAAGCTTCACCGAGGTCGTTGAAAGTACGGATCTTCGTGATGTCCAAGCCCATGTACCACTTAAGAGTGACACCAGTTAAACTATCTTGAAAGTAGTGGATCAGAAGCTGATGCTTGTCAGTCTGAGTGGACATCTTCCTAGCCTACATCACCAAATTACTTTGAGGAAATGAATTTCCTTTGTATTTCTCAAAGTATGGTACTTTGAATTTGAGCGGAATTTGAACATTAGGAACCAAGCAGAGTTCGGAAGCGGTCTTTCCAAAAAGATCCTTACCTCGAATAGCGTTGATTTACCTTTGCATTTCTATGAACTGATTTTAAAATCCCTCTAACCTTTCATCTACTCCCACAACTTTGCTTGGAGCAGCGTGATAATTTTTTTTTCATTATAAGTCATATGCACCACAGGAGGAGGTACAAACATCACAACAGTCACTACTGGAGCTTCAGCATTTTGAGGGCGGTATCCAGTTTGCATATAACCATGAGGCATGCCCCAAGGGAAATCGGGTGGATGGGATATTGTTGATCATTGATGGGTGCCACTAGAATGGGCGTCGAGATGTTCTTAGAGCTTGTTGTTCGTTGCACTGTATCTTGAGAATTTTTCGATGATATAATATGAGCAGTCACCAAAGTCTCCATTAGTAAGCCTTTCCAAATTGTCTTTCAAGGTGATTAATTCCTCCCTGAGATCTTTATTTTCTTGTTCAAGCTGGCTTACCCTTCTCCAGCAACTGGCTCGAGTATTGTACTGGTGATCCAGTTTAACTATTGGAGGGAGAAGACACGTGTGAAATGCAGGAACTTGTTCTTGAATGATGCATGATATGCAGATACAAAAGATGAGTTTTAATTTTTAAGAAACTCAATAATTTATTGCAAATATTATAGAGACAAAATTTGGTATAAGCTGAACAAAAACCTCTTTTTATTAAATAATTGAGGGATTATAAAGGATGAAATACAATTTCAACAATCCTAAACAATCCTAAACAATAATTGAGGGATTATCTGTAGAAGGTTCTACTACTGGATGATGCGTTCTCTTCTGCCTCTTTAGCTAAGCTATATCGATTATAAGCTTGTCGATGATTCCCTTCCAAGCACCTGAGGTGGGAGGTATGCTAGTTTACTCATGAAATGGCTGGACTTTAGAGAGAAGTAAACCTTCTTGTTCCTCCTGTTTCTTCACAACTTGATGTTCCAGAATCTCAATCAAATCACCCTTCTCCTTTAGTTGCTGCTCCATCTTCATCTTCTTATCATTCAAGACATGGTACTTTCCTTCCCAAGTGTATCTCTCCGATTTCAACCTAGCCAAAATTTCTTTAAACTCTTCCCTATTCTAAATAGGAATGGTGGATGATGATGTTATAGCATAAGGGAATGAGGGCTTCTCAGGAGCATATGGCATCTTAAGTTCATTGGCTCTAGCACAAACCAACTGGGTGTAGGGCTCAAAAGCAACATAATTCTTTCTTCCTAATCGACCTTTTCCTTTCCAGTGAATGTTTCTCTAGACATGTATGGTTCTATCCTTCAAACCAAAACCCTCTTATTTGTTGAGGTAAAAGAAACCTGACAACAAAAGGTTATCGGGTTTATCTTCCATAGGATATCCTAACTGGCATATGGGAAGGATGGGGTTGTAGTTAATTCCCCCATGTACACCAAGCAGAGGTACATTAGGAAATTCACCACAACTATCAGTAATTACTCCAACATCATAGGAGGGGTCATACCAATATATATTCCTTTGATCAATGGACATGAACCTCTGAGACCATTTGAGCTTCTGTGGATTCTTCCTGAAGAGCCTGGATCCGGTTAAGTGAGAAATAAACCACTTATATAGGAGAGGTGCACAGTAAAGAATGGTTCCACCACCTTTCTTAGTATTGTGATGGATAGAATGGTAGCTATCTCCAAGTAATGTGGGTATTGGGTTACCAATTAAGAAGATTCGTACAACATTAACATCCACAAAGTTATCAATGTTTGGGAAGAGCACAATTCCTTATAAAAGTAGAGCAAAAATGGTTTCACAGGAATCTCTACTACCTGCTTCTATAAAGACAAAGGCTTTCTCCATCGAGAATCTAGAGGTTAGACCTAGAATCCCGCCTTTTTTAATGAAGTTGGCCTTCATAACAGACATTTCTAAGTGAAGTGCTTCTACAATAGTTGCTAGTGTAGGGGTCTTCTTTGAACCACTGAATGGTAATTTATCAGAGTCTGGCAAACCAAACCAATAAGAGTATTCTTCTAGAGTAGGCATAAGTTGTTAGTCTGGAAATGTGAAGCAATGGTAGAGTGGATCATAAAATTGTACCAGGGTGTTGAGAACTCCATCTTCAACCTTGGTCTTCAAGATATCCACAAGTCTTCCATATCGAGCTCTGAAGTCCTCTGGATTAACTATCATAGAACCAAGCTTCTTCAACTCTGTTAAGTCAGGACTTTTGAAAGTGTATTTCTGGGTATTCTTGCTTCCGAGTTCCATTTTACCTATCGATATTTGCAAAAGAAAACTATTGAGTTTCTTGGTTTTTATGAAAAAAGGTTTTTATAGATGTATGAATGCATGAATGCATGTTTCACAAATACGGTTTATGGTTTTGACATTAAGCATGGAGCCAAGGGTCTAACCGTCCCACAATGTATGAACTAATGGGTTTATTTTGTACCTGTTGAATAAGGTTCTAAAGTGGTCCCCAGAGTCATAGATCCATCTTTCGGATAATATTGGTTTAACGACTTGCTCATACACCAATAATATTCTCAAGAGAAACTCGTATGAGTGTAGCATCGCGTAATAATTACCTCAGATCTTACACCTAGATAATCTTCGCACTTCATCATAAAAAGGCTTAGAGGGGTTGAAAGTGTTCTAAAGGTCTTCAGTTTCTTAGACTCCCAAGTCGAAGATAATAATGCAACTACGATTTACTCGCAACAACAAATATTACCATCAAAGGGGTCTCCATTGAGTGGGGTTATATCATATGTTAATCATTCTTAGGATTACTCCAGACATGTAACTTTGATTATACCACCATCCTATCTTATTTGTATTCTCTAATAGGGTTAGAATTTCCTCACCACTTATAGATCTCCATAATGAAAACCAAGCAAACATAGCAACAAATAATAATAAACACCTATAAACAAGTAAGGTATCACCCACTTAATATTCTTTCCCCATTGAAGTCTCCATTTCTATCATGGTGAAGAATCGGAGACCAAGCTACTGATTAGACTTGTCTCATGAATCAAAATATCACCACCGAACTTTAATTTATCCAAGGGAAGGGGAAAATATTCAAAAATAACCCAATATGTATATGCAAAGCTAGAATATTAAACTTAAGATAAGCAAAAGGGGGGAGATTCTAAGGTACGGGGGTGTGTTATGAAAAGGGAAGGTATTAGCACCCTAATTATCTGCAGTACTCTACAGAAACCTCTTAAATACATGTGTTTGGTTTAAAATTATTTGCTATTTGATTGGGGAGATGCGAAAAGGAACATATTTTTATTGTTTGATGATTTAGAAAGACATTGATTATGCCTACGTACCCGTGAATGGTCAAAACCTCGTAGTTCGGGTTCAAAAGTAAGAAGGGATTTGTTGGGGTTGATTTTATGAGAAAGATACAAATTATCATCTTGAGGATAAAACTCATTTTTCAACCACCACAAACATGTGGAAGATAGATCTTTGCATCAAATTTAAAGAAGGGGTCTCACTTAGATATAGAATCAACAAGTATGCCACATACCTATTCTAAATGGAAAAGAATCAACATCAATCTCAACAATATTATAGGGTAGGAGATTTAAATCTCAACTAGGGATTACTCATGTCTAATCATTTTATGAAAAGGTTTTAAACATGGAAAAGCCAAAGTGGGAAAAGGGTTGGAATTAAGTTTGTGTTTTTTTAGGTCTTACGAAAAGACCTTTGAATATGCTTAAGTGTTTTAAAGAATTTGATTAATAAATAAAAGAGAAAACAATGACCTAAGTCAAAGTTTATTATGAAAGTGGTTATAAGAAAGAGAGAGAGAGAGAGAGAGAGAGAGAGAGAGAGAGAGAGAGGGAGAGAATCCTAAGGTTTACATTGAGGGAAACCTAAGATTGTATCTATAAGTCTTGGATTAAGGGAAAGCAAAGTTGTATAGGATGCATATGAACACACACATGTAAAATGACAAGAATTCCATGATTCCTTTCCCTTGGATATAAACAATAACAAGGGTGAACATGCATTAACATTAAAGCATAAAATATGGCCAAATAAAATGGCAATCACAAGATGAGTGAGGTATGGATGACAATATTGATCATGGTTTTTAGTCATTGAGATAAACATAAACAAGACATGACGAAGTTTCATATAACATCACAAGACACAACACATTAATGTTGAAGACCAAATCATATTTAACATGGTAAAGGCATTCATTGGTACATGGTAAACACAACATGAATCAATTTAGGTCATGCATGCATCACATTATAACTCTTCACAAAATAAACATTAAACTTGAATCAAAGTTCATGATAAGACCAAGCTTAAATAGAAACCCTAATCATGCATCATGATGCTTCAAAAGATTCATCTAAACAAAACCCTAAGTTTTATCTAAATAATCAATCAATAATATTTTAAAACAAGGCCATTTAATCATGGTATAATGCCCAAAATATGATCATGTATAAGCAAACAAAATTCTACCAACATCAAACAAGACCTAAACAAATATACATTAGTCGCACATCAAGCAATATCAATACACAAATAGCAAGATAAAGAGCAAGGCATCAAATAAAGATAGCCACATCCAAGTTTAGCAACTTCGTGATCTTCTTCATAATCTCCCATGTACCAGATGACATAATCCTTGAATGGCTCAGAGATAGGCACTAGACACAGGTTTCAAAGTAACAGCTTCAATAAGACCATATAGCAGATGAACACAAATGGGATCCTAAAACTTGCATCAGATGAAAGTTCACTTAACAAGCACTTCGTTTCAGAAAAGTTGGCATTGGCCAAATCCTTTTGCATAGGGAATGTTGCTTAATTCTAATTCCAAAGTCTCATATCAAAACCAACAGTCCACACAAATCTTTTTTAGAGTTTTTGTTGTTATTATGTACATTAAGGTCAAAAGACCACAAAACCAAACAAGATACACAAATAAGTAAATACAATCACAATATAAACACAAAATAAAGCTCAAGTGAGCAAAGTGAAAATGGCATTAAAATAAACAAGTCAAATGGTATGAATAATGGAAATGAATAAAGACTTGAATTTAAAGTGCATAAAAGTAAAGAGCTTGAAATTAAATGTTAGTTGATTAGAAGTTAGTATTGCTTTTGCTTTGGTTGTTTAAGTCATTCTTTGGAGAACATTCAACCCACTATACACAAGAATGGATCGTTGAACCAAGACATCTTCCAAAGGAAGGAAAAAAGGGCTAAGTTTCCATACAATACCATGAAAGGGGAGAGACTTACAAACTCACTTACTAGAATGTTATGCTTTTTGGTTAAAATTTAGTGCTATGTTAAGCAATCGTAATTGGACTCATGTAGAAGTCACAACTATTTGAGGTCGGGCAATAGAAATTTTAGTGTTAATGCATGTTAGATATATGGTATTATGAACTATACTCCTAAAACATACCACACTCAAAAGAAAATGGCAAAAGGGGTGGACCTAATCTCATCCATACTTATGTTAATTTTGAGGTCAACTAGTCTTAGGATATTGAGATATCATAGGTCAATGAAATGAATGGGAATAGAATATGATTGAGATGAAGAGGGATGGGAAATGAAATCAACAAAAATTGGTCAAAGGAGGACTTTTATCAAATTAAAATCATTAATTCATTTTGGGATATGAAATGTACATTTCATCAATCCCCTAAATCCAATGATTTTAACTCAACAAAGTTAACTCAACCAAGTTAAATCAACACAAATTAAATCAACTTGACAAAGGCCCAACAACAATAGTCAGACTCAACAAGTCAACACAAATAGCTCAACACAACTTATTTTCAATTAAACAATTAAAAATCAATTAAAAATACATTAAACTAAATTATGGTTGGCCAAAATCCTAAAACCTTATCAAAACACCAAATAAAGGGCCATAAGATTTATCATAGGTCAAACAAGGTCAAAGGACCTTGGAGAAAAAATTTCATAATTTTTGGAAACTTAAACGTATTTTTAAACAATTAAAAATATACACAAAAACAATTAATTCATGAAAAATATTAATATTGATCCAAAAAATAATTTTAATTCAGAAAATGAAAGAGAATTTTTTTTTTAAATTTATGGTGAAAGTCCCATATTTTTTGGATCAATATTAAATATAATATGAATTAAAGAAAATAAAGCAATTAAACTAAAAATTAGAAAATACAAAACTACGTAGACCACTTGATCTCCCTCATTAATTGAGGTGGCAGATCAAGTGGCTCCAAGCGTGCATTCCATGGTGGATTAGAGTCAATGCGTTGCATAAGTGGTAATTGAAACCAATGCTCAGGATTAGAACAAAATAGATGGATCATATGGTCTGAGACATGTCAACGTACCGCTGGAGCTAGAGCTCTGGTCGTCTTCTCCGGTGGACCTCATCGGACTGGTCAACCCTCAACCATCACCAAAATGAAAAACGAGGACATGAACTTAAAGTAAAAATGCTCAGGAGCTCGAATCTGGCCTCAATTTTACCTAACTCCAAGTATATAAAAAGATACAGGGAGTTGAATTTTGAGGATAATGATCTGAGTTGCTTCGATTTGACCTCTAAGCAACTCAATCTTGTTGCCTACATTGGTAGGACTTCAGACAACCAAAAATCAACAAGAATTATGGAGAATCGAGTGAGAATTGAAGAGATGAGAAATTCAGAAATTCACCTTCGCTGCAGGTTCAGATGGACACGATCTTGCTTTGAATTGTCCTTGGCCTTGCTCTGGATGCTTGATGGAGTGGAAATGGATCAAGAAAGAAGCAGGACTTTTGTAGATTTGAATCTCAAAATAGTGGAGATTCAAACTCGATTTTCAATGAAAATCCTCAAGGTTATCCTTTGAATGAGAGAGTTTAGGGATGGTGATTCAAAGCTGGCGCGCAAGGGTCCTCAATTCATAGTGAAAGAGCTTCTATTTATAGCCAAGGCATTGTTATTTGCACACTTGTTTCAAACTTTCAAAAATAGCAAAATGGCTTTGCATGGATGCATGGGCGTGTGATAGGCACATGTAATGATGCATTGAGGGCCAAAATCATGTGCAAGAAATGTTGAAGTCATGTTAACAAGCCATGCATTTGTGTATGGAAAGTGGAAGTTCAAATATGCCAAATGGTCATCCAACTTTAAGCCATGCGCAAGTCACTCATACTTTGTCCAAATGGGAAGAACTTAGACTTTTCAGAAAGTTTAGACCAAGAGGAACAACGTTCATGCTAAACACATATTCATTTGAAGCTTGGATCATGACGAATTTTGATGTGGAAGTTTGGAAAATCAAAGATATCAAAATATTTTCTGTATCAAGCAATATGTTCACTTCTTCCACCTTGAGTAACTTTTTCTATGGACTTCAAATGAGAAACGTTCCTTCATCGAAGTTGTAGCTCTCTCAAAGTCCTTAAAATTGGTCACAAATTTAACCTTATTTGGGTTTAGCATGAAGGAGTTATGCATTTTAGAAATTGAGGAAAATCACTTGTTCAATGGTATTGGCCCAAAATGACCTATAATGTCTCCTCATATCACATGTATTTAAAATTTGAATTTGCTCTTCCTCCAAACATCAAAGTTGAAGTAGACATATTGAATTTTATAATGCAACTCGAATGTATTTCATCTCACAAAAATTGAGCAAGTTATGGTCTTGGGAAGTTGACCTCCAAATTAGGGTTTAGATAAAATGACCTATAATCTTTCACCATAAAAAATGACTTTCCAAGCAAAACTAGCTCTTGACCTCAACATGAAAGTTGTTTGGAACCTTATTTGCTTGAAATAATTTTCATATGACAAATATTGTAGGAGATATGGTCTAGGGAACCTCAATTTTGATCAGTTGAATTCCTCTGATCAACCAACATGAACCAACTTGCTAGCTTGATATTCTCTTGACTTTGGGGACTCATGGAGGATCATATATGCATAAGATGATTAAATGTGAAGTATCCCTTGAAATATTTGATCAAATGGTGAAGAATCTTGTTGAATAACTCACATAAGATACTCAAATGAATTAGAGTTTCAAAGGCAAATCAACTCCAAACTCTTGATGATATCTTGATCAAAATAACATGTGAAGATCATGGGGATTTATATATGATACTTAGAGCCATAGTGAACCATTTCTTGATTGATATTCTTGCAATGAGGGTCTTAAACCCTAGATATAAGCTTGATAGATCAAAATGGTGAGCATGTGCCCTACCTACAAAAGAGGTAAACTATATTTTTGGTATTTTGGTTAGTAAACAAAGAAAAAAGAAGTATGATACAATCAAATGTGCTTGGTGATCTCTCCCAATGTAAACCCAATGAATACGGGGTAAGGGGGATGCCAAGGTGTGATCCCAATGCTAATGCATATGATGAGATGAAGGTTAAAATTATGGTCTTACAGCTGCCCCTATTTAAGGACATTCTAGCTGAGGAGGTGAAGGTTAAAATCTTCGTATCGACTCAGTAGAATGGACTTAAATAACAAGATATATAAACAAATTTTGGTCCCTAAGAGACCTCATTATGCATATGATATGAATGTTAAAATAATCTTTGTGTGGAAAAATGTTGCCACAAAGGAAAAGGATCCGGAGAGACCGAAAGTCCACAGGAGTATAATGCATTCTATAAGGAAAACTCACTGGGGGAGACAGAGACTCTGGGGAAAAGGTTGTGTGTAGGCCAGGCTCCAACTTTAAAATTGTTAGGGGACTCGAGTGATTCCCCGAAGTTAAATCTATGGAACGACTCAACAGGGGAATGAAAGGAACATCTATCGGGGAAACTGGTAGATCAGAATAAAGTTGAAATACTCGACCTAAGCAAGAAAATGAGATCTTACTAAGGAAATACACACTCAAACTCAATTGGGGAAAATAAGATCTTCAGCACAGGAGGGAAGTATATTATCCATTATCGGTTACTAGGTAAGGGGATAACAATATCTAACAGGGAGGACATCTGTTATTGGTTAGGGTAAACATATCAATGATGACTCGGTGAGGGAAATCAGAAGGTGCATTCATTACCAGTTCCTGGGTAAGAATAAACTACTGGGAAAAAGCCGAAATAGGATTTACAAATACCGATTATTGGGGCAAAAGACCACAAAGGAAGAGAATATTTGCCACTAATTAAAGTGAACATATCAAGGATAGACTCAAAGGAAAGAAAATTCGTCATTGGTTAGGATGAACATATCAAGGATAAACTTGTCTGGGGACTTTAGGAAGGATGCCCGTCACCGGTTAATATGAACATACCAAGGATAAACTGCCTGAAAAAGTAGGAATTACATCTATCGGATACTAGATAGAATACCAAAAAGAGAATATTCGTCATCAGTTAGGATAAACATATCAATGATAGACTCAAAGGGGAGAGAATAGGAATTATATTGTAAGACCCCAATTTTGGCCCTAAGATCCCTCATGGCCTATATCATATCATACCATGGCCTCAAGGATCATTGCATACCTTTGCTTCCCTCCTAGTGGGTGGGGTACCTAGTGAGTGTGGTTCTTGATCACCAAGCATGTTTTGCATTTGTATATCATTGCTTTTCATTTGTTTACTAACCAAAAGTACAAAAATATTGTCATCTAACCATGTTACTTGCAACTGAAGCAATCTACAGTCAAACAGTCAAATCAGTCATTAAGCAATGGATGGTGGCCATTCTTGAAGAATTTGGGCACCATGATCATTCATCAAGAGTTCATATGAGTTGTGACATCATTTTAGATCAAGATATCAAGTGGTAGGGGCTTGGAATTCATCAGAACATGGTTCAGTCAAGCAAAACCCTAGCAAAGTCAACTGAAGTCAACCTTGGTCAACTGTGCATTTAATCAGTGATTTGATGATGGGAATTGGTTTGAGAAGGCTCATTCATGTCCATATAAGCCTCATATAACATGTCAAGCATCCACAGTGAAGAAAATAAAGTCAGACAAGAAATTTCCAAAAATAGAAAGTTGACCTGTAATTGGAATTTGCCAAAAATGGAAACTTCTTCTCCTCAACATTACATCATCATAAAAGCTTTAAATGAATTTTTGCCCAACATGAAAGTTGAAGATCTTGTTCTCCCATTTCCAAAAAGTCCAAGAACACTCAATTCCCATTTATGGTTGGCAAGTTATGATCAAATCATTCTCAAACTTTTTTGAACTTCAAAAGGCCATATCTTCCAAACCATTTGGCCAAATTGGGTGGGGTTTTTTTGCTACAAGTCATATTTGATGCCCTCTTTCCAAATCTTCCATCACAATTCACCAAAAGTTCACCAATCAAAATGGCATTTCTAAGGTGGTTTGAATTAATTCAAGTGAGGTAAAAAAATGACTTTGCAAAATAACCATTCCCAACACTTTCTATCAATTGAAATGGTTCTGAAAACATGTTTTGGATATGTTTGAGGCCCAAGTTCGCAGCTGTACACACACACCTTGCCATTTGAGTGAAAATTGATCAATTAGCAAAAACACCTCATTTACAAAATTCCAATTACCACATAAATTAACCATGCTTAGCTTCACTAAACAGACTATATATTCAACATTTGGACTCTGAAAGCCCTAGCAGCCACAACTCTCACAAACAGACCAAAACTCTCTTGCTCTCAAAAAACATCCATTTCTTCATTTTAATAATTCTGCTGAAAACCTCAAAGAACTCGTGCTTTGCTTGTTGGTGCCATCATTTACCAACCATTTGGAAGCTATAGCAAGCCTCAAATCTCAACTGTAAAGCCATTTTCCAGCTCTGCTTCATCAAAGCTCTTCCATGGCAGTCTTCGAGTTGAGCCATTTCAAGGATTGTTGAGCCAAATTCCTTCACTCATTCATCATCTGGAAGCTTGTAGTGCATCTGTTTCTACACAGTACAGCCAAACAACATCTGTTTCGACACTGCTCTTCCAACTTGGTAAGAATTCGACTCTCTTATTTCACTAAATCATGCTATGCTTTGTGAAGATCCTTTCATGCTGATTCTATTGAAATTTAAATCATTGAAAATGGTTGGTTATTCTGAAAGTTATGTTGAAATGAAGATTGATGTTCAAATGTGTTTTTGTTTGTTTCTTTCATATTAGCTTGAATCATTGAAAATGGATGTTGTAGTTGTGATGTGTGTTGTTAGATGGTTCTAATGGTGTGCTGGTTTGCCATTTCTGGACAAAAACTTCTTTTCGATTGTTGTTGATGATGTACAGTAACCAAGAACCCTAGATAAACCCAGAAAATCGTGTTTCTGCATTTTTGAAATTTTGTTTTGCATGAATGTACTATTCCATTGGCCATGCACGAATGGCTGAGTGACACGCCTCTGTTCGATACGCTGCGTTTCATTAACATGAACGCGTATTTACTAAAATGCCATTCCGTGCCTAATTGTCCCATTAAATCATGTTATTTCACAATATTTATTTCATTTTGTGACCAAACTTGCAAAAATCATAAGTCAATCATTTTTAATCCAAAATTCATGGGACTTTTTGCAAAATGCTCTGTATGATCTCTAGTTTTTATCGTGACTTTTTCCAGATTTTTGGCATGAGTGAATTTTAAAATATGCTAGGGTTTGTCATATGTGTCCATTTTATGTATGTTTTGCCAAATCAATTGTAAAATGATGATACATTATCCAATGCCTTTGAAAAAATTTGTGCTTAAACTAGACACATTCATGGTGATTTTGGTGTAGAGTTTGTGAATTTATCTTTTCTGGTTTGTGAGTTATGATTTTTTGAATTAGGGTGTGACAATTTGTGTCACACCATTGATGTCCCACTTCTTGATTTTTAATACCATGCTTCTTGAACTCAAATTGGTTTGAATTTTTGCATGAATGTGCTTATGGATGTCTAGTTTACATGTGAATTTTCTTGGAATTATTGATGGCATTTCCTAATTGTTTGGGATTTTCTCCCCTGTTTGGTCATATGTTGACTTTTTGTGACACATGTTCTCATATTGTTTGTGAAATTCTCATACTTAATTGGATGGACTTGAAATTTGACATGTGATTAGTAGACACCTTAAGCTTTTTCATGGTTTCGATCCCATACATTTCTCATATGTTGTCACTGATTTATGATTTATTGAAGTTGGTACATGTTTGGTTGACTTCTTTGAGCATGCTTGAACTTGCCTTGCCTTTCTGATTTTCATTGACCTACTTCCCTTGATCTAAATGAGCTGAAATTTGGTATGCATATCATGTTATGGTTGATGTTTGATCATGAATTATTTGATGATTTATTGAAATGTTTATGATTGGTTTTGAGTTAAGTCTTGCTGTTGACTTCTATGAGCTTCTATATGCCATGCTTTGGCCTAATTTGTTCATGAAATGATGATGATGATTGATATGAACATGAAACCAATTGAGTTTGCTTCTTGATTGTTTGAACTTGATTTTGATTGAATTTCACTTGCTGTTTTGACTTTCTTATCTCTTTTTGACCCTAGGCTTGTCCTAGTGGTCATGTTGCTCATGTTTAAGTTTGTTGTTTCAGGTTAAGCAACAAATGCTCCAAAAAAGATCATTACAAATTGATTGAGCTTGATTTGATTATCATGACTAACTTGTTTGTTTTGTAGGTTGCTTGGCTCACATGCTTTGAGCCTTGTGCATCGCACATTTAACTGATTGTGTTGACTGTTGATCTTTATCTCATTTTGATTTAAACTTTGAGTTGTGTACTGATTCTGTTTGATTGGTTTCAGGTACCTTTAGTTGCTTAGTTCTTTTAAGAACTTGCTTTGCTTTGCTTAAATAGCAATTTGCATTGAGGTATAATTCCTTATCTTCATGTAGTCTGGAAGACCTGGCCTGTTACTTGGCCAGGCAACTGTCTGAAGTCCTCCTTAAGAGGCAATGCTTGTGTGTGTTTACATTTGTCCCAAGCAGGAAAAGTCCTTTAAATAAGGCAATTGGTGGATATAAGAGATTTGTAGTCTATCTCCCACTATTCTGTGAGTCTTCTCCTTGCTCCCATTACATGGTTGTAGCATTGAGATCCAAACCCAAGATTTATCGAGTCAATAATCTGTGGAGAGAGTTCCTACTTTCTGAACTCCCACACCTTCTGATATTCAAATGCTCTCCCTGACCAGAGATAAGAGCAATGAGGCACACCTCTCATATCTTTTCATCTGCTTCACCTTAGCCCCTCAATGGCAAGGTTAAGAGCACCATTAACCCTATTCCAGTTGGCTTCAATGCCTAACCCTTTGTGTGAGCCTGATTGTTTGGTTATAGTGTGTGCTGAATGACTTCATTGATTGATTGCTCACTTCATATACACATGTTTGCTTGCATGCTTTATGCATTCACCATCATTAATTGCTCATTAATGCATGATCATTTCATTTGTCTCTGTGACATATCCTTGTTGTTTACCCATTGAGGACGATTGTAAGACCATCCATTGGCCATTGTTCCTATGATATGGAAGTGAGTATAAGACCATCTCATTGGCCACTCATCTTCTCTTTGCTTGATGCATTTGTTTGTTGTATGTGAGGATGCAATTGTAAGTCCCTGCAAGTTGGCATTTGTATTCCTAGGACCATACTGTGGAGGTTAGAGTAAGCCCAGATAGATTGGCATCTGACATCCATGTTTTGCTTTTGTTTGTTTATGTGAGGATGCAATTGTAAGTCCCTGCAAGTTGGCATTTGCTTTCCTATGATCATATGTTGGATATTGGTATAAGCCCAGACAGATTGGCATCCGGTATCCAAGTTTCGTTTTGTTTTAGAAGATTGGAATAAGTCCATCTATTGGCTTCCGACATCCTTGTTTCTTTGTTTAGGAGATTGGTGTAAATCCATCTATTGGTATCCGGTATCCGCTTTTGTTTGTGAGATTGGAGTAAGTCCATTGAGTGGCATCCGGTATAATTTGTTTGCTTATTTTGCTATTGCTCATTGCCTATTCCAAAGGACACACTTGAATCATCTTCTATATGATTTCAAGAAGTGAACCTCCTAGGAAGTTTTACAACACATCCTCATCCATTCATCCCTCTTTGTCCTAAACCTTTTCACACCTTACTTTCAAACTTGAGATAGATATTGTGCAAACATCTTCATATTTTCAAATTAAAAACCTGGACCCCAAGTCCTTGACTTTTTTTTCAAACTCCATTTCATAATACTTCTTTTGAATTAATCTTAACCATACTTTGACCCTACTTTCATGAATACTCATAATCAATTAATTCCACCCATTCAATTATTTTGTGGCTTTGTCCATTCTTACTAAGTTTTCATACATGAGCTATAGGTTTGATTTATCCTAGTTGGTTGATGTCAATCTCACCTATTTGTCCTTAGTTGATTGAATTATAAGTCTTCCTTGCTTATTATAGGGTTAACCCCTCACTAGCAAGTTGAAGCTGTTCTCACATGGTGGACTCGTTGTTTGTATAAGGTTGAGTTTTCTCCCGTGGATAACGTAAGACCTTAGGGCTTGTGTTTAAAATTGAATCCACTAACTTTTGGAAATCTTTTAGCCGAACTACGGCATTTTGATCCTTACCTTTGATGGAAGGTACGTAGGCAACGGGTTCATCCGTTCGAACACAAAAATAATTAACTTGTATATTCTTTTCTCATCATCCCAATCATGTTTGCGCAATACTTATGTCATAACAAATAACAATATTATACAACAAGTGTGAAAAGGGCTCCCTAGGAGTACCTAGGACGTAGTGGGTGCCTAACACCTTCCCATTGCGTAATTTACCCCTTACCCAGACTCTCTGATCTTTTTATTAGTTTTCTACGTGTAAAACTTCTTAGGCTTTTGTTCGCTTTTTAGCCAGTCCTTTGGATAAATAAAAGTGCGGTGGCGACTCAAATTCATTGTATGCTTTGCTTATGGTTTAATCGATAAATCATATAGCGACGAATACACCGCTACAGAAAAATGGCGACTCTGCTGGGGAACAATCGATCCTTGGTGGTATTGCCTACTTTTCACCCTTGTTGTGCTATATTATTATTTGTTATATGACATATTTTTGTACAATTTGGGGATAACTGTATTGATTGTAATGCTTGAATTGCTTGATATACAATTGTTGTTTGCTTTGGTGATCTGTGAGATGAGTTCTATACCCGAACTCGAGTGCACTCTAGGATAGGAGAATGGCATAGTCTTGTTGACTGGTGTGGAGTATTCCTTAGCCAGTTGACTTGCGAGTCCATTCACTTGGTGGAGGTCATGTTGGATTAATAATGTCACACAAGTTATTTGTGGTTAGGCATTATTCTTTCAATCATGTGCCGCAGAAGCCAAGGACCTTAGTTTACCAAACCCATCTTGGCCTATTTTTTAGGAACGTAGTGCGGAGGTCGTTCAGATGTAAGATCTGATGCGATTGTTACGCGATACTACACTCATAAGAGTTTCTCTTGAGAATATTCTTGGAATACGAGTATTCGTTCCTCCGATAATATTTGAAAGATGGAACGATGATTATGGGAACCTCTGATAGAACATGTCTGGAAGGTTTAAACCCTAGTACACTCCCTTTGGGTGGTTCTTAACCGAGACTCCATGCTCGTGACTCTCAACAAACCCGTGATTCGTGGTTGAGTCGTTCAGACAACCTTAATATCAATGGAACCTGGGCGTTGATCAGGTATAAAACCTAAATCCCCCAAAATGGATGATTGATATTAAGGATGTTAGAGCCGGTTCACGTACCGTTAATATCAATGGAACTTGGGTGTCGATGAGGTGAAAACCTAAATCCACCAAAATGGATGATTGATATTAGGGATACAATGAGCTTTCCCACGACCTTTGTTTGGTGTGCTTTGTTTGATCCTTGAGTGTGATTGTTGCATTCATGCATTCATGCATTCATCCGCATTCATGTCATCAGAAAAAGAAAATTTTCAAGGAACTTAAAGGGGTTTATTTGCAAAAATTTTAGACATGGAAAGACCAAAAAGGCATACAAAGAAGTACAGCTTTAAACAGCCCGATGTAAAAGAGTTAAGGAATCTGACATCTTATGTATTAGATCCCTTGGGTTTCAAAGCTCGCTAAGGGAAGCTCCTACCTCTGCTCACCACTCAGAATGACGAAGGGCTGATGAGTACTCTGGCTCAGTTTTATGATCCATTGTATCATTGCTTCTCATTTCCGGATTTCCAGCTATTGCCGACTTTGGAGGAGTATTCTCATCTTATTGGGATTCCGATTCTGGATCAAGTGCCGTTCAGTGGCCTAGAGAGTATTCCGACTGCTCGAGAGATTGCCAGCTTGTTGCACATAGATGAAGATCTGATTAGAGCTAATCTGACTACCAAAGGCGGAATTCAGGGTTTTCCTTCCGAGTTCCTCATTGCCCAAGCTACCTTCTATGGGAAGGCCATGAGTGAGGATGCCTTTGAGGCTCTGTTTGTGCTGCTCATCTATGGATTGGTGCTGTTTCCCAACTTCGACAAGTTCGTGGACATGAACGCCATTAGGATCTTCTCGGTTCTTAATCCCGTTCCGACTTTGTTGGGCGATGCCTATGTCTCTTTGCATTTGAGGAACGCAAAGGGTGGAGGAGTTATTGTCTGATGTCTACCTCTACTGTACAAGTGGTTTATTTCGCACTTGCCACAGACAGTTGCTTTCAAGGAGAACAAGGGATGTCTACGGTGGTCTCAGAGACTCATGTCTCTCACCAATGATGATATCACTTGGTATGATCGCGTGTATGATACCGTCCAGATCATCGACTATTGTGGTGAGTTCCCTAATGTGCCTCTTCTTGGCACATGTGGTGGGATCAGCTACAATCCCATTCTAGCACGACGTCAGCTTGGGTTCCCCCTGAAGGATAAACCTAATAGCATTCTGTTAGAAGGTGTGTTCTTCCAGGAGGGTAAAGATCCCCAAGGCCTGAAAGCCAGATTTGTCCGTGCTTGGCGCAGTATTCACAAGAAGAGTAGGAACGAGTTGGGTCCAAAGAACTGCATTGCTTTGGAGCCATACACCTCTTGGGTCAGACAGAGAGCTGCCACTTACCTGATGCCATATGATCATCCGAGACCTACACCGTTGGATGTGGCTGGGCCTTCAACCCTCCCTACCCAACGTGTAGAGGAGTTGAGAGAAGAAGACCTTTCGCGTGCTTGGATCCGTGAAAGAGAGGAATTGCTGCAGCAGCTCAAGGAGAAGGACGCTATGATTGAGTTCCTCGAGCCTCGAGTGATCGACGATCCGAACGACACTTGGACTTCTCTGCTTCCTCAGTCTTCCAAATTCTGGAAGAGGAAGTATGATCGACTTGCAAAGGAGAAAGCAGATATGGAGGCTGCCTATGAGAGAGAGATCAAGAAGCTGTGTACTTCTCGTCTTCTAGCATCCCGAGCTTCTAGGGATCCATAGGATATTTATTTCCCTTTTCTCTTTGTAATGATTCAAAAATGTTGTACTTCTTTGTCTCAATATATTGAATGAAATATTTTCCATAAGTAATTAAAATGCTTTAACTATTCAAAATATTGCAAATAATACCCTAAGGGTTCCTTGAAAACAAAGCATTTGCACAAGAATTTCATGCATCATTTTTGCATAAGCAGGTATCCTTTGTTTCTGGTCTTCTTGTCCTAACTGTGTTCTTCATTTATTTTGAAGACAAGCTGACTCACCGGTATTATACGCGAGTCAACTCTGCGAGAGTCATGGAGCAACTAGAACAAGAGAACAGAGAATTGAAGGAAGAGGTCGCCAGACTTGGCGCTTTGATGGAGCAACTCCTCGCTGCTCAGAATCAACCTGCTTAACAGCCTGCAACGCCTGCTCAGAGGACAGTCATCTCGGAGGTAGCCACTTCGACTGTGCCAGCCAGTGCTCAAATGCCTAATGTTATGCCAGCCGGGTTCCCTTGGGGGATGCCTCCAGGTTTTATGCCTGATCGGCCTGCACCAACATTTGCTCACATGCCGGCATCTAGCCCGGTCCCTGTTCCCGCTCCTCCTGTCGTGCATACCATGCCAAGGGTAGACGACACCATCTATCACTCCGAGCCGTCTGAGGGCCCGGACGTTTATGAAAAGATGGACGCCATGAACGACCAATTCCTTGAGCTGAGAAAGGAATTGAAGACCCTCAGAGGTAAAGATCTCTTTGGCAAGTCTGCTGCCGAGCTCGGTCTTGTTCCCGGTGTGAAGATACCGATCAAGTTCAAAGTGCCTGACTTTGAAAAGTACAAAGGGAACACCTGTCCACTCGCTCACCTGGTCATGTACGCCAGGAAGATGTCTACTCAGACTGATAATGATCAACTTCTGATTCATTATTTTCAAGATAGTCTGTCTGGTGCCGCGCTCAGATGGTACATGAGCTTGGACAGTGCCAACATCAAATCCTTCAACGACCTTGGCGAAGCCTTCGTCAAGCAGTATAAGTACAACGTCGATATGGCGCCTGACCGAGATCAACTCAGGTCCATGTCGCAGAAGGACAAGGAATCTTTCAAAGAGTACGCCCAGAGGTGGCGAGAGCTGGCAGCTCAAATCACTCCACCGCTAGAAGAGAAGGAAATGACCAAGATCTTTCTGAAGACTCTTGGCTCATTTTATTATGAGCGGATGGTAGCAAGCGCTCCCTCTGATTTCACCGAGATGGTGAACATGGGGATGCGTCTCGAAGAAGGTGTCCGTGAAGGACGATTGGCGAAGGATGAGAACTCTTCCTCTAAACGATATGGGGCGTTTACGAGGAAAGAAGGGGAAACACATGCCGTGCAATCTCAGACTAAGCATAGAAGACCCTCTGTTCAGAGGAAGCCCGCACGTCGTGCCGGACATCAGCATCAGGTGGCTCATATAGCACCTGTCTTCAAAGACAATGCTCAGCAACATCAGCAATACCAACATCAACAGTATCAGCATCAGCAACAATATCAACAACCTCAATACCAACAACAACAGTCTCGTCCACAGCAACAGGCTTACCAGCCTCGTGGTAGCACAAGTAATCAAGCGAATGTGAGTTATGATAGGAAGAAGATCAGTTTTGATCCGATTCCCATGTCTTACGCAGAGTTATATCCCTCTCTAATAGAGCGGAAGCTGATTACTCCAAGAGACCCTCCGGCTATACCGATCAACCCTCAGTGGTGGTATAAGCCTGACTTGCATTGTGCCTATCATTCTGGCGCTCCGGGCCACGATATCGAGAATTGTTTTCAGCTGAAGACCAAGGTTCAGGACCTTGTGAGATGTGGTATTCTGAGTTTTGAAGATTCAGGTCCAAATGTCACCAAGAACCCATTGCCTGCGCATGGGAAATCGGTCAATATGGTTCAGGAATGCCTTGGGAAGTACAAGGTCAGATATGTGAGCCATATCAGGCAGTCGTTGGTTGAATTACATCGGATGCTGTGTCAGTACAGCTACTTGGAGCATAACCACGACAAGTGCCGCGTCTGCTTGGTTAACCGTTTGGGTTGCGATCAAGTACGCAAAGAGCTTAAACAGTTGTTGAATGAGGGTACCATTGAGATTCTGCAGAATCGCAATGTTGATAAAGCTGAGCCTGAAGTAAACGTCATCTCGCCAGTGTTCAAGTTACCCGAGCCTGTTGTTATTCGTTACAATAGCAGCAAGTCGAAGGCTTCCCCTTCCTTGATCATTAAACCGGTCGACCCTGTGCCTTATTCGTCTAATAAAGCTGTACCATTCAGATATAACCCTGTTGCTATGCAAGATGGGGTCGAAGTACCTTTACCTTCCACTTCCGTAACCACTATCGCTGATGTAAGTGGGTTGACCCGAAGTGGTCGCGTGTTTTCTGCACCTGCCAAAGCACCTGTTGCTTCTGATACTGTTGAGCGTCCGGTTGGGACCGATGTGAATGTTCAGAATCCGGCACGTGATGTTGCCAAACCATCCTCCTCCGTACAAAAGACTCCTGTTTCTTCAGTTGGCCCAAGTGGCATTGTAGATGAAGAATCTGATGAGATGCTGAGGCTCATCAGAAAGAGTGAGTACAACATTGTAGACCAGCTTCTACAAACGCCATCCAAGATTTCTATTCTTTCTCTGCTGCTGAATTCAGAACCCCATAGAGAGGCTCTGCAAAAAGTCTTGGATCTGGCGTATGTTGATCACGACGTCACCATCGAGCAGTTTGATAGCATTGTTGCCAACATTACCGCTTGCAACACTTTGAGCTTTTGTGACGCTGATCTCCCTGAGGAGGGAAGAGACCACAACATGTCTTTACATATCTCCATGAATTGCAAATCTGATGCAATGTCCAACGTGCTGGTGGACACTAGATCTTCTCTAAATGTATTGCCAAAATCCACACTCTCCAGATTGTCATATCAAGGTCCTCCTATGAGGCAGAGTGGGGTTGTTGTGAAAGCATTTGATGGGTCGCGCAAGACCGTGATTGGGGAAGTTGATCTCCCAATCAAGATTGGACCAAGTGATTTCCAAGTTACCTTCCAGGTAATGGATATCCACCCATCTTATAGCTGTCTCTTGGGCAAGCCATGGATTCACGAGGCAGGCGCCGTGACATCCACCCTACACCAGAAGCTGAAATTTGTCAAAAATAAGAAACTGGTTGTAGTAGGGGGAGAAAAGGCTCTCCTGGTTAGCCATCTGTCTTCTTTCTCGTATATTGACGCAGAGGATGAACTTGGAACTCCATTCCAAGCTTTATCTATTGATGAACCAATCGAGAATAAGTCTCCTTCATTCACTTCCTACCGTGATGCGAAGCTGGCCATTGAATGTGGTGCAGTCGCTGGATTAGGGAAAGTGCTTGAACTTGAAGATAATAGATCCCGGGCTGGCATTGGCTACTGTTCTGGGGCATGTAATGAGCAAGGTTTGTTCACAAGTGGAGGATTCATCCATGCTGATCAGCCTGAAGAAGAGGAAGCTGCTGCTATCTTGGAAGAAGATACAGAAGACGTGAACAACTTCATTATTCCTGGTGGTGTCTGCCACAATTGGGTCGCTGTAGATGTTCCTACAGTCATCCATAGATCAGAGTAATTGTTCACTTTGTTTAAAACCCTTCTCCCATGCCAAAAGGAGAAGTGATGACATTGTTGGCAAAGCATATATACAATGATGTTTTCATTCAATTAATGCATTGTTAAACATTTGTTTTTCCTTTGTTTTCACTTTTTGCTTTTTTGCATGAAATCAGTGATCACAAAAAACCATAAAACAAGAATAAAAGCAAACGTTTTTCATCTGCATAATGATTTGTTTGTTTAAATTATAAAGTTTTTCATTAACCAAAATCATTATACAGGTTGATCCTAAAACCCATTGAACATAATGATCCAACGCCATCTCCCAATTTTGAATTCCCTGTATTTGAGGCAGAGGAAGATGACGTTGAGGGGATTCCTGATGAGATTACCCGTCTCCTTGAGCACGAAGAGAAGATCATTCAGCCGCATCTCGAAGACTTGGAAACAGTCAACTTGGGGTTTGAGGATTGTATTCGCCTGGTGAAGATTGGGGCACTTCTTGAAGGGTCTGTCAAGGAAGATTTGATCAGTTTGCTACGAGAATATTCAGATATCTTTGCTTGGTCCTATGAAGACATGCCGGGTTTAGATACAGATATTGTGCAACATTTCCTGCCTTTGAAGCCTGAGTGCGTGCCTGTGAAGCAGAAACTCAGAAGAACTCATCCAGATATGGCAGTGAAGATCAAAGAGGAAGTTCAGAAGCAAATTGATGCGGGATTTCTGGTGGCTTCTACATATCCTCAATGGGTGGCCAATATTGTGCCTGTTCCTAAGAAGGACGGAAAAGTCCGTATGTGCGTTGATTACAGAGATTTGAACAAGGCTAGCCCGAAAGACGATTTTCCTCTACCACACATTGACATGTTGGTAGACAATACAGCCAAATTCAAAGTCTTTTCCTTTATGGACGGATTTTCCGGATATAATCAAATCAAGATGGCACCATAGGATATGGAGAAGACAACATTCATCACACCTTGGGGAACATTCTGTTATCGAGTGATGCCCTTCGGTTTGAAGAACGCCGGAGCCACGTATCAACGAGCTATGACTACCTTGTTTCATGATATGATGCACAAGGAGATAGAAGTCTATGTTGATGATATGATTGCTAAGTCCCGAACGGAAGTTGAGCATATTGAGCATTTGTTGAAGCTTTTTCAGCGTTTGAGGAAGTTCAAACTTCGCCTGAATCCGAACAAATGTACATTTGGAGTCCGTTCCGGCAAGTTGTTGGGTTTTGTGGTAAGCGAAAGAGGTATTGAGGTTGATCCTGCAAAGGTCAAAGCAATACAAGAGATGCCCGCACCCAAAACTGAGAAGCAAGTCCGAGGTTTTCTTGGCCGCTTGAATTACATTTCCAGATTTATATCCCACATGACTGCCACATGTGCGCCGATATTCAAGCTCCTCCGGAAAGATCAGTCTCATGATTGGACCGAGGATTGCCAGAAAGCTTTCGACAGTATCAAAGATTATCTGTCCGAACCTCCGATTTTGTCTCCGCCTGTGGAAGGAAGACCTCTGATCATGTACTTAACAGTTCTTGAAGACTCGATGGGTTGTGTACTCGGTCAACAAGATGAATCAGGGAAGAAAGATTTTGCTATATACTACCTCAGTAAGAAGTTTACTGATTGTGAGTCTCGGTACTCTATGCTTGAGAAGACGTGCTGTGCTTTGGCTTGGGCTGCTAAGCGTTTGCGCCAGTACATGATAAATCATACAACTTGGTTGATATCCAGAATGGATCCAATTAAGTATATCTTCGAGAAGCCTGCTTTAACTGGGAGGATTGCCCGTTGGCAGATGTTGTTATTTGAGTATGATATTGAGTATCGAGCTCAAAAAGCCATCAAAGGTAGTATCTTGGCTGACCATTTAGCGCACCAGCCAATTGAAGATCATCAGTCTGTTCAGTATGATTTTCCTGACGAGGAAATTCTGTATTTGAAGATGAAAGATTGCGATGAGCCTACACTTGATGAAGGTCCGGAACCTGGTTCCAGATGGACGATGGTGTTTGATGGCGATGTTAATCAATATGGAAATGGAATTGGGGCAGTGATCATTACTCCTCAAGGTTCGCACATTCCGTTTACAGCAAGGCTAACTTTCAAATGCACGAATAATATGGCGGAGTATGAAGCCTGTATTATGGGACTTGAAGAATGCATTGATTTGAGAATCAAGTATCTTGATGTCTATCGTGATTCGGCCCTGGTTGTCAATCAGATCAAGGGTGAATGGGAGACGAATCAGCCAGGTCTCATCCCGTACAGAGATTACGCCAGGAGAATTTCAACATTCTTCACAGAAGTTGAATTTTATCACATTCCTCGAGAGGATAATCGGATGGCAGATGCTCTTGCAACGCTTGCTTCCATGATTGTGGTCAGATGGTGGAATGATGTCCCCAATATTACTGTGATGCGCCTGGACAGACCTGCTCACATATTTGCAATCGAAGAAGTGAAAGATGACAAGCCTTGGTATTTTGATATCAAGAATTTCCTCCGGAACCAGGTCTACCCGCCTGGGGCATCTGTGAAAGATAGAAAAACTTTGAGAAGGTTGTCAGGCAGTTTCTACCTCAGTCGTGAAGTGCTGTATAAGAGGAATTTTGACATGGTTTTGCTCAGATGCGTGGATAGACACGAAGCAAACCTATTGATGACTGAGGTCCATGAGGGTTCATTTGGTACTCATTCCAATGGACATGCCATGGCTAAGAAGATGTTGAGAGCAGGCTACTATTGGCTGACAATGGAGTCTGACTGTTGCAAATATGTGAAGAAATGTCACAAGTGTCAAATTTATGCGGATAAGATTCATATTCCTCCGACACTTCTGAATGTGATTTCATCACCATGGCCTTTCTCTATGTGGGGAATCGACATGATCGGCATGATTGAGCCGAAAGCGTCCAACGAACATCGGTTTATTCTCGTAGCAATTGATTACTTCACCAAATGGGTTGAAGCCGCTTCATATGCGAATGTGACCAGGCAGGTGGTTGTGAAGTTTATCAAGAACCAGTTGATTTGCCGTTATGGTGTGCGAGAGAGGATCATTACTGATAATGGATCTAATCTGAACAATAAAATGATGGACGAGTTGTGCGCTGAATTCAAGATTGCACACCATAATTCCTCTCCCTACAGACCTAAGATGAATGGGGCTGTTGAAGCTGCTAATAAGAATATCAAGAAGATTATCCAGAAGATGACTGTCACGTACAAAGATTGGCATGAGATGCTGCCATTTGCTTTGCATGGATATCGTACGTCTGTACGCACTTCAACAGGGGCAACCCCTTTCTCTCTTGTTTATGGCATGGAAGCTGTTCTCCCAGTAGAGGTGGAGATCCCATCAATGTGAGTCTTGATGGAAGCCAAGTTGACTGATGCTGAATGGATTCAGAGTCGTTACGACCAACTGAATTTGATCGAAGAGAAGCGGTTAACTGCCATGTGCCATGGTCAGCTATATCAGCAAAGAATGAAGAAAGCATTCGATAAGAAGGTCAAGCCTCGTGTGTTCCGAGAAGGTGACCTTGTGCTCAAGAAAGTTTTGTCTTTCGCGCCCGATTCCAGGGGCAAATGGACTCCAAACTACGAGGGTCCATATGTTGTTAAGAGAGCCTTTTCAGGCGGCGCTTTGATGCTTACAACAATGGATGGGGAGGATTTCACTCGTCCTGTGAATTCAGATGCAGTCAAGAGATACTTTGCCTAAAAAAAAGAAGTATATGCAAATGAAAAACAGAATAGCTCGCTAAGTTGAAAACCCGAAAGGGCGGCTTAGGCAAAAATGAGCGTCTCGGTGGAGAACCCGCAAGGGTAATTCAGGCAAAAATTAGAGACTTGAAAAAAAAGAATATTTACATCTCGCTAGATTGAGTACCTCACCCTAGGGCAATCTAGGCAAAAATTAGGGATTTGGCAAGTGACTGCATCCTGACAAGACTTTCTGTTCACCAGTCGTCATTTCGTCAGAAGATTCTCGATTCGTCGTCAACCGAAGCTTCGGATACATCGAGATTCAAATTGGTAGAGAAAGGATCATTATGTTCAATGTAGCCCTCTTCCAATATATATCACTGATTTCAAATTTGTACAGATCTATGGAGTCTTGCCATTTGCAGGCTACCATTCCATCAAATCAATTTGAGCTTTTTATCCAATTATTTGCACTCTTATTTGTTTCAATTCAACAAATGTTTTGCATGTTTTAAATTGATAAAATATCATTGTTTTTAAACAAATAAATTTTTCAAAAAAATATTGTTCTAAACAAAGTGAACATTCACAATATTGAAAAGATACTCAAGAATATCTCAGTGCTCTCCCAAGGGTGGCATGATTTCCAACAGGTAAGACATTTGTTCATATTCCTAGTTTGGTTGTATCTTCTTTCTTCAGATCTTTGTTGGGGTTGTTCCTCAAACAGAGTTGTTGTTGGGGTTGTTCCCCAGTATGGTCGCAAGCAGAGTGTTGTTGAAGACTCCGTTTTCTCCAGCAGCAATCTTCCCTAGCATGGATGTTCCCTTGTGAGTTTCAGCGGTTGATTGGTTTGTCATCCTGGCGCCCCGTCACTTTCTCCAGTGGGTCGACATCCCCAGACTTTATTTGTCTCCTCAGCATATTTGCGAGCAGAGTTGTTGTCACTCTCCCCAGTGCAGGTGCCAGCAGAGTTGTTTGTTTCCTCAGCACGATCGCTTTCTTTTTAAAAGACTCGGTAAGTCAGCGGTTTGATACCCGGTACTTTACCTTTTCCCCGGCGAAGTCGTCTGCGGAATTGTTGCTATCTCTCCATCAGAGTTTTTTCAGCAGAGCAGGAATTATTTTCCTACTCAGTGGTTGATTTGGGTTGACATCCCAGTATATTGCATCCATCTTTTCCTCAGCGTAGTCTGCAGAGCATTTGTTGTGGCAGTTTCGCCTATTGAATACTCTTTCAATCCCCAGCATGGTCGGATGATGGCCCTAGCATCCAGAGAACGGATTAATTTCCTGATTGCTTGTGATCCCCAGTAGAGTGGCTTATATTGCAGAATCTACTTGTTGCGATCAGTTTGCTTTGTGTATTCTCCCCAAGTAGAGTGGCTTGTTGCAGAATCTACTTGTGTGGTACATTCTCCCTCAGTGGGTTGTTCCCCAGCGGAGTTATGTGGAGTTGCTTCTACAGCAGTTCATGCTTGTGCAATGCACCTTTTGTTTCTCAGTTGACACTGGGATCCCCTGCAGATATCTTGGGTTTTCTCTTGTTCTCCAACAAATTCGTCTTGGTGGCTGTTTTGCCTGTTGTGACTTTCTGTACCCTGATTGGGTTGTTTCTTGATATCTCCGACCCTCTGTTTCCTCAGCAGTACCCGCAGATCTTTGTTTCTCAGCATATAGATCTCCAGCAGATTGGCTTTCCAATTGGTTTTCCCCTGGAAGTATAATACCGGGCGTTCGATTCCTGGACCTGTTGTGTTAGAATTGTCTGTTTTGTCAGCATTCATCAAACATAAATCACGCATATTCATGCATATTCATAAAACATTCAGATATTCATGTTGCATTTCTTGCCATATATCCTTTGTTTGTTGTTTCCTGCAACGGGTGATACAGATCTTCTTTATAGATTTTCCCTTAGCAGATGTCGGGTGTTATAAATCTCTCCATATAGAGTCAGCCCCATAAGCAGAAAATGTCTGTTGTCTTTCCTTCTGCAGTTCCCCACCGAGATATATCCTCGTGGATGACGGTTTCTTCCGTTTCCTCCCAACACATATATTGGGATGGATTTTCCTATTTGAGTTACATCCTCATTAGGATGTGTCCTGATTCAGTCTTTCTTTTCGGATTATTCCCGAATTGACTACTTGTCAAATGTCTTGTGCTTCCCAGTGGGTTGTTCCCCAGCGGAGTAGTTTTGGGCCTCTACCCTCATACCGGTAGTTATAAGTCCTATTTTTCCTGGATCTCTTGGCAGAATTTGTGGTTATACACCTTTTATTCCCCGGCCAGAGTTGTTGGTTTTCTACCCGGTAACCGGTAGTTATAAACCCTGTTTTCTCCATTTGCAGAGTTAACTTTGTTGCTCATCCCAACCGATGACAGTTACTCTTCTGTGGTTTTCTATCCAATTTCTTTTGGTAGATGTAATCCCCTCTTTGTGGTTTATCGTCATCTAATGTTTGATGTTGATTTTTTTTCCTTCGCTTGGATAAGTTGCTCAGATAAACACTTATATCCCTAGCAAATCTTTTGTGGATAATTGCCGTATGCTAGCAATTTTATCCCCAGCGGGTCCTTTCACCTTTTGTCAGTGATTGTGTTCCCCGGATCATTGATTTTCATCAATGCATCCCAGCGAGTCTTCTTTCATTTACCCCCTTTGTTGGTAATGTCTGTTGCTCCCTTTGACTGGTCATCATTATATACCTAGTTTGGTATCCCGATGCCTTTCTTTTCGGTTGATTTATCCTTTATTAATCCAGTGACCGGTTGTGGATAATCTTCCATGCGAGTGTATTATTCACGGTCTGCCGGTAATGAATAATATATCTCATGCACTCTTCAGTCGAAGCCTTTTGCGTTTCCCTGGTCGAGTAAGATTCGCTTTTTCCCTTTGCGGAATCGAATATTTCTTTGTTGTCGGATAATTGCCGGATGCTTGCAATTTATCCTTTGAGATTGTCTTTCGTTTACCCGTATGCTTGGTATCGATTGTCTCTCTTTTTGGTTAGTCACCTATTATATACTTCGGTATCTCTGGTGTCTCTTCCTTTCGAGTATATTATTCACGTTTTGACGGCTATGAATAATATGTCTCATGCGCTCTTTGGTCGGAATCCTTTGTTGATCTCTTCCCCAGTCGAGTAAGATTCGTATTCCTTGTGGAATCGAATATCCGTCCTATAAACAAGTCTGCTGTTCTAGCTTTCTTCAGGATGATGAGTGTTTTGGAACACAAACCAATTCACGTCTTCAGATTTTATCCTATAAACAACCTACAACCCGGTTCAGGATAATCTTCCATGTGAGTATTCTATCCACGTTCTGACGACAATGGATATTATATCTCGTTCACTCTTGGGTCAATCTCTTGATTGTTTTCTCTGCAGAGTATATTTCGTATTCCTTGTGGAATCGATTGTCCATCCTATAAACAAGTCTGTTGTTCTAGCTTTCTTCAGGATGATGAGTGTCTTGGAACACAAACCAATTCACGATTTCGGATCTTATCCTATAAACAACCTACAACCCGGTTCAGGATAATTTTTCCATGCGAGTACATTATCTATGTTTTGACGGCTATAGATAATATATCTCATGCACTCTTTTGTCGAACACTTTGTTTGTTTCCCCAACTGAGTAAGATTTGCATTCTTTATTGTAGGTGTTTAATTGGCTGCATTGTATGGTAAAACACTAATGTCTTGACTGATGTCATGACATGTATATGTAACTACATTGTAGTTACTGCAGGACTAGCTAACACAGGATTATTGAATGCTGTGACATTCATACCTGTCAACAGATACTAAGGAACAGAAGCTCTGTTAGAACTTAGTATTCACTTGCAGTCTGGTTATCAAGGAAGAACCAGACCTGGCATAAGGCCTACTGATTGAATGTCAAACTGGATGTTGTGACATTCATCATTGATAGCAGCTACTGAAGATTGGGCAGAGTGGTGTTCTGCTATACTTCAGCATATTAGTTAGTTTGTTATTCAAGAGAATTACAGAACTAACCTAAGGCCAACTGTGTAAATGTTAAGTTGGACACTTTGACATTTACTAATGTAATCTGGTACTGTAGTATGGTCATATTGATCATGTACAGGTCAGCAGATTTGTACAGTCTGTTTTCTGGGAAAACAGACTCAGCATATGGACCTTGATGTCAAGCTGAATGTCGTGACATTCATGCCTGACAGCATATGCTAAATTGTAGGTTGTTCAGTTTTCTGTTACAGCTTTCTCAGGCTATTCTTTAGGAAGTCAACAGCTTAGAGAAAATTCAGGAAATCAACAACCAAGCTACATTCAATGAACCTAACAAATAGCCTATTTGTTAGCAACCTAAATATTGAATTTGAGGGAACGTATGTGACCTAAAATTCAGGAAAATACAGGTGCAAAAGCCCAGGTGCTGCAATATAAAAAGGAAGGCATTCCTCCATTCAGTTTCAGGGGATTTTGAGGCGTGAAGATTTAGTGTGTCCATCTTACTTCACTGCTGTATTTTTGTGAGTCTAGAATTAGACGTATCTTGTAAGCCAAGTCATTATCAAATAGATGATTGCTTTGGCATAGGGTGTTCATTGAGTTGTAAGTGTTGTGTCACTCAAAGCTTTTAAGCGTGAGTGCTGTGTATCTTGGTTTAAGCTGTGAAGCATAACCAAGAGTTGTTTTTGAAGTGTGACTTCAAAGTGTTTTTAATATCACTGAGGTGATTGAGGGGGAGTGAGTAGGAACTCTGATCTTAGATTAAGATTGAAATTGCATTGGGTAGGGATTAAGTGATAAGTTGTAAACGGGTGAGTTTAGCTTTGAATTGATACTACTAATAGTGGATTTCCTCCCTGGCTTGGTAGCCCCCAGATGTAGGTCATGTTGGACTGAACTGGGTGAACAATTACTTGTGTTATTTACTGCACTTATAATTAAGTTCTGCATAATCCCTGTCTGTGCAGAATTGGATGTCATAACAACCAGTGTGACATTCAAAGTCTGATAACTAGAATTTCAATTGGCATCAGAGCAGGCACCCTGCCTGTGAAGTTCTGGGTGAGATCTAGGGAAGTTACTTTCTAGTACCATGGACAAGGACTTAGGACACTCAAACAGACCACCCATGTTGGATGGCTCTAATTATGATGACTGGAAGCCTCGTATGATAGCCTTCTTAAGGTCTCTAGACAGCAAAGTCTGGAGAGCTGTCAACAAAGGATGGGAACATCCAATGAGGACAGGTGAAGATGGAGTCAGTGTGCAGATTCCTGAAGAAGAGTGGGACAAGGAGCAAGAGGCACTAGCTCTTGGAAATTCCAAGGCCTTGAATGCATTGTTCAATGGAATCAGCAAGAACATCTTCAGACTAGTGCACCATTGTGAACTAGCTAAGGAAGTTTGGGATACCCTCAAGGTAACTCATGAAGGTACTTCCAAGGTGAAGATGTCAAAACTTCAGATGCTGACAACCAAGTTTGAAAATCTGAGGATGAAAGAGGATGAGACTATTCATGACTTCCACATGAATATTCTTGAAATTGCAAACACCTCTGGTGGACTAGGTGAGAAAATGACCGAAGAGAAACTTGCAAGAAAGATTCTCAGGTCCTTGCCTAAGAGGTTTGCTATGAAGGTCACTGCCATAGAGGAGGCTCAGGACATCAGCAATATGAAGGTAGATGAGCTCATTGGTTCTCTCCAAACCTTTGAAATGGGCTTAGGTGAGTATGCTGAGAAGAAGAAAAGCATAGCCTTTGTATCTAATGCTGAAGAGGAGGCAGAAGAAGGATATACTGGAGGTGATGAAAGTATATCAGAAGCCTTAGCCATGCTTGGAAGGCAATTCAACAAGTTCATGAAGAAGATTGATCAAAGAGGTAGACCCAATGTCAAGAACATCCCGTCTGACATTAAGAAAAGATCAACTTCTGAAGAAAAGTTCAACCATGGGAAGGGAATCCAGTGTCATGGTTGTGAAGGGTATGGACACGTCAGAGCTGAATGTCCTACTTACCTCAAATTGCAAAATAAGGGGCTAGCTATCACATGGTCTGAAGGAGATTCTGAAAGTGAATCTGAAGGAGAATCTGCCAAACATGTCACTGCACTAACTAGTGTGTGTGTCTCTGAAGATGACACAAGTGCAGATGAGCTGACCTTTGATGAACTTGCTGCAGCATATAAGAAGCTGTGTACCACCAGTGCAGAAGTACGTGCACAAGGTGAAAAGCACAAGAAACTCATCAAGGAACTGGAAGATGAGAGACAGAAACAACTGTCTGCCATAGAAGGGCTGAATGATGAGATAGCCCTGCTGACCTCCAAGCTGAACCAGATGACCAAATCCATCAGAATGATGAATAAGGGAACTGACACCTTGGAAGAAATCCTAAAGGTGGGACAGCAGTCTGGAACCAAATCTGGGCTAGGATTTAGAAAAAGAGCTGAACACAAACGCCCAAAGGCTAAAGTTCAGAAGTTCAAGCAGATGTCAAAACCGATGTCTCAACATCGAGGAGCTAGGATGAATGATCATCAGAAGAGAATATTCCAGAATTTGCGGTGTCACCACTGTGGCAGGCTTGGACATATAAAAGCCTTCTGCTACTGGATTCATGGCTTCCCTAACAGAGCCTCACCTGTCAGACCTAAGCATAACACACGCAAGCGATGTGTTCCCATTAAGAAGCAACAATGGTATGCTAGGATAGCACACACTGCCCTAAGGGCTTCTTCCAGAGAAGACTGGTACTTTGACAGTGGATGCTCAAGACATATGACTGGTATGGAAAATCTACTGGTAGACATTCAACCTCACACCACCAGCTATGTGACTTTTGGTGATGGTGCCAAAGGAAAAATCAGAGGTGTGGGCAAACTGGACTGTTCTGGAGTGCCAAAACTGAACAATGTGCTGTTAGTAAGAGGACTCACTGCAAACCTCATCAGTATAAGTCAGCTGTGTGATCAAGGTTTTCATGTTCAGTTTACGAAGGAGCAGTGCATTGTGACAAATGGTGACAATCAGGAAGTTATGAGAGGAACCAGGTCCAAAGACAACTGCTATCTGTGGGAACCTGACCTCTCTAACTTTTCCACAACGTGCTCCTCAGCCAAGGAAGAATAGGAGGTGAAGCTGTGGCATAGAAGACTTGGCCATCTCCACTTACGTGGAATGAAGAAGATCATATCCAAGGAAGCAGTCAGAGGAATGCCAAAGCTTCTGATTGATGAAGGTAGAGTCTGTGGAGAATGCCAAGTGGGCAAGCAAACCAAGATGTCACACCCAAAGCTGGGACATTCCACAACCTCCAGAGTTCTGGAACTGCTGCACATGGACCTAATGGGACCTATGCAGGTGGAAAGTCTTGGAGGGAAGAAGTATGCCTACGTGGTGGTTGATGACCATTCCAGATACACGTGGATAAACTTCATCAGAGAGAAGTCAGATACATTTGATGTCTTCAAGGATCTGTGCATAAGACTTCAAAGAGAGAAGGACAGCTGTGTGGTCCGGATTAGAAGTGATCATGGCACTGAGTTCAAGAATTCCAAGTTTGATGAGTTCTGCTCATCTGAAGGAATAAGCCATGAGTTCTCCTCCCCTATAACTCCTCAGCAGAATGGAATAGTTGAAAGAAAAAATAGAACTATTCAAGAATCTGCCAGAGCAATGATTCATGCAAAGAAGCTCCCTATGCACTTTTGGGCTGAAGCAATGAATACGGCGTGCTATGTTCACAACAGAGTCACCTTGAGAAAAGGAACCTCCTCCACTCTGTATGAAATATGGAAGGGTAGAAAACCCACTGTGAAGTACTTTCATATTTTTGGAAGTAAATGCTACATTCTCACAGATCGTGAACAGAGAAGGAAGCTAGATCCCAAAAGTGATGAAGGCGTATTTCTGGGATACTCCACGAACAGCAGAGCCTATAGAGTGTTCAACTACAGGACCAATGTCCTGATGGAATCCATAAATGTCATTGTGGATGATAAAGAGGAAGGAACCGATGTCATGGAGGATGTTGAAACATTCCTTGATAGTCCAACTGACAGTCCAGTCAAGCCTGAAGAAGTACAGGAACCTCCTCCTGAATGTGAAGTAGAAGCACCTGCCAAAGTGCCATCTATCAGAATTCAGAAAGACCACCCTAAGGATCTTATCATAGGGGATCCCACCAGTGGTGTAACTACCAGGTCAAGGGGAATAAACTCAAATTCCTGCTTTGTTTCCAAGGTTGAACCAAAGAATGTGAAAGAAGCCCTGACTGATGAATACTGGATCATTGCCATGCAAGAGGAACTCGAGCAGTTCACAAGGCATGAAGTATGGGAGCTGGTTCCAAGACCTGAAGGGTCCAACATCATTGGTACCAAGTGGATCTACAAAAACAAATCTGATGAGAAAGGAGTAATTACTAGAAATAAAGCAAGACTAGTAGCTCAAGGATACACTCAAGTTGAAGGAGTAGACTTTGATGAGACATTTGCTCCTGTGGCTAGACTTGAGTCCATCAGATTGCTGTTGGGGGTAGCATGCATCCTGAAGTTTAAGCTATTTCAAATGGATGTGAAGAGTGCATTCTTGAATGGCTACCTGAATGAAGAAGTCTATGTGGAACAACCCAAAGGGTTTAGTGATCCTAACCAACCTGAACATGTATACAAGCTGAAGAAAGCCTTGTATGGGTTGAAGCAAGCACCCAGAGCTTGGTATGAAAGGTTAACCGAATTTCTGACCACAAATGGATACAGAAAGGGTGGCATAGATAAAACCTTGTTTGTGAAGGATGAGGAAGGCAAAATCATGATAGCTCAAATCTATGTGGATGATATAGTCTTTGGTGGAATGTCAGAACAAATGGTTAAAAAATTTGTTCACCAGATGCAATCTGAGTTTGAAATGAGTCTAGTGGGAGAACTGACCTATTTCCTTGGAATGCAAGTAAACCAAATGGAGGACTCCATGTTTCTCTCCCAAAGCAAGTATGCCAAGAACATAGTTAAGAAGTTTGGTATGGATCATGCCAGACACAAGAGGACTCCAGCTCCTACTCATCTGAAGTTAACCAAGGATGATGGAGGACCCAGTGTTGATCAATGCCTGTACAGAAGCATGATAGGTAGTCTGCTGTATCTAACTGCAAGTAGACCTGACATTTCCTATGCAGTTGGAGTGTGTGCCAGATATCAAGCAGAGCCCAAGGTGAGTCACTTGAATCAAGTCAAAAGGATCCTCAAGTACATCAATGGGACATGTGACTATGGGATGCTGTACTCACATGGGTCTGAGCCTGTCCTATCTGGGTACTGTGATGCTGATTGGGCTGGAAGTGCTGATGACAGAAAAAGCACATCAGGTGGATGTTTCTTCTTAGGAGAAAACCTCATATCGTGGTTCAGCAAGAAGCAGAACTGTGTCTCTCTGTCCACTGCAGAGGCTGAATACATAGCGGCTGGAAGCAGTTGCTCCCAACTGGTTTGGATGAAACAAATGCTCACTGAGTACAATGTCACTCAAAATGTCATGACATTGTTCTGTGATAATCTCAGTGCCATCAACATCTCCAAGAATCCCATCCAACACAGCAGGACCAAACATATTGACATTAGGCACCACTTCATCAGAGATCTGGTGGAAGACAAGGTGATCACTTTGGAACATGTAGCCACGGATCTTCAACTGGCTGACATATTTACAAAGGCTCTGGATGCTACTCAGTTTGAAAACTTAAGGAGCAAACTGGGAATATGTCTTTCTGAGACATTATAGCAACCACTGATGTTTGGGATAAATTGTTTAATAGCTCTGCCTATTAAACGATTTGTACAAGACTATGATTGGTCAACATATCATAGCTATGGTGCGCGCAACAAGGGTGAATACAAGAGGGTAAGGGGACACCCTACAGAGAGAAGGCCTCTGTACCTGCAGGAGTTCAAGGATGCTGTTCATGCAGGAGTAGTTCTGGATGTCAGAAACAACATCATGGCATCTGATATGGTGGTACCTACTGTAAAACAAAAGTGGGTGATCACTTGATCGAAGCTGTGAAGCAAGATCAAGTGGATGTGAACTTGGTTGAAACTGTGAAGTAAAACCAAGTCTGGAACTCTGTCATTGTGCTCTGACTATGTTGTTGGCTTTGGCAACATTTGTGACAAAAAGGGGGAGTAATAACCACCAATACCCCTGACAAACAGAGTGGGTCTCTACAACAGACTCTCATGACAGATCTGAAGATTCCCCCCCCTTGCAGCTGATGTTGAAGTTTAGGTGCAACTTCGAATATGTGTGTGCTGCTATGTGAAGTTTTTATTTAACTTCCATGTGTGTGAGTGTGCTGCCACTCTGAGTGTTTTAGCTAGTATTATTTCCTGCTAGGTGAGTGTTTCCGCTGCCATGAACTCTGTTATGGGGATCAAAGTGTTTTAGCCAAAAATTTGCCAAAGGGGGAGTTTGTAGGTGTTTAATTGGCTGCATTGTATGGTAAAACACTAATGTCTTGACTGATGTCATGACATGTATATGTAACTACATTGTAGTTACTGCAGGACTAGCTAACACAGGATTATTGAATGCTGTGACATTCATACCTGTCAACAGATACTAAGGAACAGAAGCTCTGTTAGAACTTAGTATTCACTTGCAGTCTGGTTATCAAGGAAGAACCAGACCTGGCATAAGGCCTACTGATTGAATGTCAAACTGGATGTTGTGACATTCATCATTGACAGCAGCTACTGAAGATTGGGCAGAGTGGTGTTCTGCTATACTTCAGCATATTAGTTAGTTTGTTATTCAAGAGAATTACAGAACTAACCTAAGGCCAACTGTGTAAATGTTAAGTTGGACACTTTGACATTTACTAATGTAATCTGGTACTGTAGTATGGTCATATTGATCATGTACAGGTCAGCAGATTTGTACAGTCTGTTTTCTGGGAAAACAGACTCAGCATATGGACCTTGATGTCAAGCTGAATGTCGTGACATTCATGCCTGACAGCATATGCTAAATTGTAGGTTGTTCAGTTTTCTGTTACAGCTTTCTCAGGCTATTCTTTAGGAAGTCAACAGCTTAGAGAAAATTCAGGAAATCAACAACCAAGCTACATTCAATGAACCTAACAAATAGCCTATTTGTTAGCAACCTAAATATTGAATTTGAGGGAACGTATGTGACCTAAAATTCAGGAAAATACAGGTGCAAAAGCCCAGGTGCTGCAATATAAAAAGGAAGGCATTCCTCCATTCAGTTTCAGGGGATTTTGAGGCGTGAAGATTTAGTGTGTCCATCTTACTTCACTGCTGTATTTTTGTGAGTCTAGAATTAGACGTATCTTGTAAGCCAAGTCATTATCAAATAGATGATTGCTTTGGCATAGGGTGTTCATTGAGTTGTAAGTGTTGTGTCACTCAAAGCTTTTAAGCGTGAGTGCTGTGTATCTTGGTTTAAGCTGTGAAGCATAACCAAGAGTTGTTTTTGAAGTGTGACTTCAAAGTGTTTTTAATATCACTGAGGTGATTGAGGGGGAGTGAGTAGGAACTCTGATCTTAGATTAAGATTGAAATTGCATTGGGTAGGGATTAAGTGATAAGTTGTAAACGGGTGAGTTTAGCTTTGAATTGATACTACTAATAGTGGATTTCCTCCCTGGCTTGGTAGCCCCCAGATGTAGGTCATGTTGGACTGAACTGGGTGAACAATTACTTGTGTTATTTACTGCACTTATAATTAAGTTCTGCATAATCCCTGTCTGTGCAGAATTGGATGTCATAACAACCAGTGTGACATTCAAAGTCTGATAACTAGAATTTCATTTATAGAATCAAATATCCATCCTATAAACAAGTCTGTTGTTCTAGCTTTCTTCAGGATGATGAGTGTTTTGGAACACACACCAATTCACGTCTTTGGTCGGTCACCTGTTACATACCTACAACCCGGTATCCTTGGTGTTCCTTCCTTTCTGCTCCCTATTATGACCTCGGTCCCCATGCGGAGTCAGATTTTCCTGAGTTTATGTACCTTTTTCAGGTCTTTCTCAGATGTTTGGTTGATTGATATCTTTCACCCGTATACCAGTCTTAGATATTCATTCTTCCTGAGCTTGTTACCCTTATACCGGTAACACCTCATTCTTTGGTGCTTCCTCAGTGAAGTTTTCCTGTTGCTTCTCCCTAGGAGTCAGCTTGTGTCTTTCCAATGGATTTATTTTCCTTTGGAGTTCTTTTCCCCAGTGTGAGTCCTTCACTCCCTTGTGAGGTCTCCAATCTGATTTCTGTTTCCCTAATCAGAGTCGTGTCTTGTTCACGCTGTATCAGTTTTGTCTATTCCCAACAAGAATCTTGTTAGAGTCTCTGTTCCTGGTGAGTGTATCACTCCGATGGATCGTCTTTTCTTCTGTGTGAATCATATTCCCCACAGAATTTGTGTCTTTTGCATGCATACATTTGCATCATGAGGTCTCTTAGGGACCAAAATTTGTCTCATTACTGTTATTTAAGCCCATTCTACCGCGTCGAGATGAAGATTTCTAAACTTCACTTCTCCGGCTAGAATGACCTTAAATAGGGGCATCTGTAAGACCCCAATTTTGGCCCTAAGATCCCTCATGGCCTATATCATATCATACCATGGCCTCAAGGATCATTGCATACCTTTGCTTCCCTCCTAGTGGGTGGGGTACCTAGTGAGTGTGGTTCTTGATCACCAAGCATGTTTTGCATTTGTATATCATTGCTTTTCATTTGTTTACTAACCAAAAGTACAAAAATATTGTCATCTAACCATGTTACTTGCAGCTGAAGCAATCGACAGTCAAACAGTCAAATCAGTCATTAAGCAATGGATGGTGGCCATTCTTGAAGAATTTGGGCACCATGATCATTCATCAAGAGTTCATATGAGTTGTGACATCATTTTAGATCAAGATATCAAGTGGTAGGGGCTTGGAATTCATCAGAACATGGTTCAGTCAAGCAAAACCCTAGCAAAGTCAATTGAAGTCAACCTTGGTCAACTGTGCATTTAATCAGTGATTTGATGATGGGAATTGGTTTGAGAAGGCTCATTCATGTCCATATAAGCCTCATATAACATGTCAAGCATCCACAGTGAAGAAAATAAAGTCAGACAAGAAATTTCCAAAAATAGAAAGTTGACCTGTAATTGGAATTTGCCAAAAATGGAAACTTCTTCTCCTCAACATTACATCATCATAAAAGCTTTAAATGAATTTTTGCCCAACATGAAAGTTGAAGATCTTGTTCTCCCATTTCCAAAAAGTCCAAGAACACTCAATTCCCATTTATGGTTGGCAAGTTATGATCAAATCATTCTCAAACTTTTTTGAACTTCAAAAGGCCATATCTTCCAAACCATTTGGCCAAATTGGGTGGGGTTTTTTTGCTACAAGTCATATTTGATGCCCTCTTTCCAAATCTTCCATCACAATTCACCAAAAGTTCACCAATCAAAATGGCATTTCTAAGGTGGTTTGAATTAATTCAAGTGAGGTAAAAAAATGACTTTGCAAAATAACCATTCCCAACACTTTCTATCAATTGAAATGGTTCTGAAAACATGTTTTGGATATGTTTGAGGCCCAAGTTCGCAGCTGTACACACACACCTTGCCATTTGAGTGAAAATTGATCAATTAGCAAAAACACCTCATTTACAAAATTCCAATTACCACATAAATTAACCATGCTTAGCTTCACTAAACAGACTATATATTCAACATTTGGGCTCTGAAAGCCCTAGCAGCCACAACTCTCACAAACAGACCAAAACTCTCTTGCTCTCAAAAAACATCCATTTCTTCATTTTAATAATTCTGCTGAAAACCTCAAAGAACTCGTGCTTTGCTTGTTGGTGCCATCATTTACCAACCATTTGGAAGCTATAGCAAGCCTCAAATCTCAACTGTAAAGCCATTTTCCAGCTCTGCTTCATCAAAGCACTTCCATGGCAGTCTTCGAGTTGAGCCATTTCAAGGATTGTTGAGCCAAATTCCTTCACTCATTCATCATCTGGAAGCTTGTAGTGCATCTGTTTCTACACAGTACAGCCAAACAACATCTGTTTCGACACTGCTCTTCCAACTTGGTAAGAATTCGACTCTCTTATTTCACTAAATCATGCTATGCTTTGTGAAGATCCTTTCATGATGATTCTATTGAACTTTAAATCATTGAAAATGGTTGGTTATTCTGAAAGTTATATTGAAATGAAGATTGATGTTCAAATGTGTTTTTGTTTGTTTCTTTCATATTAGCTTGAATCATTGAAAATGGATGTTGTAGTTGTGATGTGTGTTGTTAGATGGTTCTAATGGTGTGCTGGTTTGCCATTTTTGGACAAAAACTTCTTTTCGATTGTTGATGATGATGTAAAGTAACCAAGAACCCTAGATAAACCCAGAAAATCGTGTTTCTGCATTTTTGAAATTTTGTTTTGCATGAATGTACTATTCCATTGGCCATGCACGAATGGCTGAGTGACACGCCTCTGTTCGATACGCTGCGTTTCATTAACATGAACGCGTATTTACTAAAATGCCATTCCGTGCCTAATTGTCCCATTAAATCATGTTATTTCACAATATTTATTTCATTTTGTGACCAAACTTGCAAAAATCATAAGTCAATCATTTTTAATCCAAAATTCATGGGACTTTTTGCAAAATGCTCTGTATGATCTCTAGTTTTTATCATGATTTTTTCCAGATTTTTGGCATGAGTGAATTTTAAAATATGCTAGGGTTTGTCATATGTGTCCATTTTATGTATGTTTTGCCAAATCAATTGTGAAATGATGATACATTATCCAATGCCTTTGAAAATTTTTGTGCTTAAACTAGACAAATTCATGGTGATTTTGGTGTAGAGTTTGTGAATTTATCATTGCTGGTTTGTGAGTTATGATTTGTTGAATTAGGGTGTGACAATTTGTGTCACACCATTGATGTCCCACTTCTTGATTTTTAATACCATGCTTCTTGAACTCAAATTGGTTTGAATTTTTGCATGAATGTGCTTATGGATGTCTAGTTTACATGTGATTTTTCTTGGCAATATTGATGGCATTTCCTAATTGTTTGGGATTTTCTCCCATGTTTGGTCATATGTTGACGTTTTGTGACACATGTTCTCATATTGTTTGTGAAATTCTCATACTTAATTGGATGGACTTGAAATTTGACATGTGATTAGTAGACACCTTAAGATTTGTCATGGTTTTGATCCCATACATTTCTCATATGTTGTCACTGATTTATGATTTATTGAAGTTGGTACATGTTTGGTTGACTTCTTTGAGCATGCTTGAACTTGCCTTGCCTTTCTGATTTTCATTGACCTACTTCCCTTGATCTAAATGAGCTGAAATTTGGTATGCATATCATGTTATGGTTGATGTTTGATCATGAATTATTTGATGATTTATTGAGATGTTTATGATTGGTTTTGAGTTAAGTCTTGCTGTTGACTTCTATGAGCTTCTATATGCCATGCTTTGACCTAATTTGTTCATGAAATGATGATGATGATTGATATGGACATGAAACCAATTGAGTTTGCTTCTTGATTGTTTGAACTTGATTTTGATTGAATTTCACTTGCTGTTTTGACTTTCTTATCTCTTTTTGACCCTAGGCTTGTCCTAGTGGTCATGTTGCTCATGTTTAAGTTTGTTGTTTCAGGTTAAGCAACAAATGCTCCAAAAAAGATTATTACAAATTGATTGAGCTTGATTTGATTATCATGACTAACTTTTTTGTTTTGTAGGTTGCTTGGCTCACATGCTTTGAGCCTTGTGCATCGCACATTTAACTGATTGTGTTGACTGTTGATCTTTATCTCATTTTGATTTAAACTTTGAGTTGTGTACTGATTCTGTTTGACAGGTTTCAGGTACCTTTAGTTGCTTAGTTCTTTTAAGAACTTGCTTTGCTTTGCTTAAATAGCAATTTGCATTGAGGTATAATTCCTTATCTTCATGTAGTCTGGAAGACCTGGCCTGTTACTTGGCCAGGCAACTGTCTGAAGTCCTCCTTAAGAGGCAATGCTTGTGTGTGTTTACATTTGTCCCAAGCAGGAAAAGTCCTTTAAATAAGGAAATTGGTGGATATAAGAGATATGTAGTCTATCTCCCACTATTCTGTGAGTCTTCTCCTTGCTCCCATTACATGGTTGTAGCATTGAGATCCAAACCCAAGATTTATCGAGTCAATAATCTGTGGAGAGAGTTCCTACTTTCTGAACTCCCACACCTTCTGATATTCAAATGCTCTCCCTGACCAGGGATAAGAGCAATGAGGCACACCTCTCATATCTTTTCATCTGCTTCACCTTAGCCCCTCAATGGCAAGGTTAAGAGCACCATTAACCCTATTCCAGTTGGCTTCAATGCCTAACCCTTTGTGTGAGCCTGATTGTTTGGTTATAGTGTGTGCTGAATGACTTCATATACATGTTTGCTTGCATGCTTTATGCATTCACCCTCATTAATTGCTCATTAATGCATGATCATTTCATTTGTCTCTGTGACATATCCTTGTTGTTTGCCCATTGAGGACGATTGTAAGACCATCCATTGGCCATTGTTCCTATGATATGGAAGTGAGTATAAGACCATCTCATTGGCCACTCATCTTCTCTTTGCTTGATGCATTTGTTTGTTGTATGTGAGGATGCAATTGTAAGTCCCTGCAAGTTGGCATTTGTATTCCTAGGACCATACTGTGGAGGTTAGAGTAAGCCCAGATAGATTGGCATCTGACATCCATGTTTTGCTTTTGTTTGTTTATGTGAGGATGCAATTGTAAGTCCCTGCAAGTTGGCATTTGCTTTCCTATGATCATATGTTGGATATTGGTATAAGCCCAGACAGATGGGCATCCGGTATCCAAGTTTCGTTTTGTTTTAGGAGATTGGAATAAGTCCATCTATTGGCTTCCGACATCCTTGTTTCTTTGTTTAGGAGATTGGTGTAAATCCATCTATTGGTATCCGGTATCCGCTTTTGTTTGTGAGATTGGAGTAAGTCCATTGAGTGGCATCCGGTATAATTTGTTTGCTTATTTTGCTATTGCTCATTGCCTATTCCAAAGGACACACTTGAATCATCTTCTATATGATTTCAAGAAGTGAACCTCCTAGGAAGTTTTACAACACATCCTCATCCATTCATCCCTCTTTGTCCTAAACCTTTTCACACCTTACTTTCAAACTTGAGATAGATATTGTGCAAACATATTCATATTTTCAAATTAAAAACCTGGACCCCAAGTCCTTGACTTTTTTTTCAAACTCCATTTCATAATACTTCTTTTGAATTAATCTTAACCATACTTTGACCCTACTTTCATGAATACTCATAATCAATTAATTCCACCCATTCAATTGTTTTGTGGCTTTGTCCATTCTTACTAAGTTTTCATACATGAGCTATAGGTTTGATTTATCCTAGTTGGTTGATGTCAATCTCACCTATTTGTCCTTAGTTGATTGAATTATAAGTCTTCCTTGCTTATTATAGGGTTAACCCCTCACTAGCAAGTTGAAGCTGTTCTCACATGGTGGACTCGTTGTTTGTATAAGGTTGAGTTTTCTCCCGTGGATAACGTAAGACCTTAGGGCTTGTGTTTAAAATTGAATCCACTAACTTTTGGAAATCTTTTAGCCGAACTACGGCGTTTTGATCCTTACCTTTGATGGAAGGTACGTAGGCAACGGGTTCATCCGTTCGAACACAAAAATAATTAACTTGTATATTCTTTTCTCATCATCCCAATCATGTTTGCGCAATACTTATGTCATAACAAATAACAATATTATACAACAAGTGTGAAAAGGGCTCCCTAGGAGTACCTAGGACGTAGTGGGTGCCTAACACCTTCCCATTGCGTAATTTACCCCTTACCCAGACTCTCTGATCTTTTTATTAGTTTTCTACGTGTAAAACTTCTTAGGCTTTTGTTCGCTTTTTAGCCAGTCCTTTGGATAAATAAAAGTGCGGTGGCGACTCGAATTCATTGTATGCTTTGCTTATGGTTTAATCGATAAATCATATAGCGACGAATACACCGCTACATATATCTATCAGTTACTGGATAGAAAACCAAAAAGAGAATATTCGTCATCGGTTATGATTAACATATCAAGGATAAACTCCGAGGAGAAGCAGGATTTACAACTACCGGTTACTAGGCAGAAGACTGCAAAGAGAAGGAAACCCATCATCGGTTAGGATGAACATATCAAGGATTAAGTCTCTGGGAATAAAATAGGGATTATAACTACCTTTTTACTGGGTAGAATACCGAAAAGCGAATATCCATCATTGGTTAAGATGAAGATATCAAAGATAGACTCAAAGCAAGGGGAGAAAATATCAGTGATCGGTTAGGAAGAACATATCAAGGATAATCGTCCTGGGAAATGTGAAAATGAATCTGCTAGAGAGAAAAAGGTTACTTTTGTCGAGTATTGGAAAAAAGTGAAATACTATAACATGAGAAGAATATTACCAGTTGTTGGGTAATAGACTCTAAGGGGACCAAAAGCATCTATCTAGGTAAGATCTAGAAAGAAACAGATCAATCAAAGACCTAACTAATGAGGATATAACTCAAGGGGAGTGATTTCATCCAGATTATAAACTGGGGAGGAAACTGAAATAATAATCATCCACGAGGAAATAACTCAGCAGGGAATGAGAAAGGTTAAATTATTTATGCTTAATGGGCTGACACTCTACAATTGAAAGAGGACAGACAAACCAAATATGCACGGGGGAAAGTATACCGTCATAGCAGAGGATCATAAAAGCAATGAATCACAAAGTGTAGTAATGCAATAATGAAATTTATGAATGTATATGTATATGTATATATGATGATTATGCTGACAAAACGATCACAAAGGATACGAATGTCACTGGTCTGAATCATCGATACAATTCTCCGCCAATCCACAAAATAGAGAAACAACTGCTGGAGAGATCAAGGTGCAAAGGAATGCACAAGAAATCATCCACCTCAAAGGCTCAACGCAGGTTGGGGAAAAGATGAGGGATCCGCTGAAGAAAATGCAACATCAAATTTATGGGGAATTTTAGGTCAACACCATATCAAATGGGAGACAACCCTGTAGGGGAAAACCATAACACTACTCAGAACCAGGGCTAATAGAGGTTAGGGAAAACTCTGATGGCGACTTGTGGGGAAGCAAAATTCTTCTAAACTGCGCGAACTGCTGCAAATAACGCACCTACAACTTGGATGGTGACATGCTGGCGGGGATGAAAAAGGGATCATGCCAACTGCTTGTGGAGAACCAATAACGATCCATATTTAGGGCTTACCTCTTTTTAAACCGCTGTTGATATTCCTTTAAATGATATCGCTTGCTTTTTAAAGTAACTACTTTTATATATTTAAGAAAACATGATATTTAATGGAATGGAAGTCTATTTAGCTTAAATAAACAGGAGTAGAAACAAATGGACCAAAGCTCAACTTTATTTAATGGAATGGGAGTCTATAAATGACAAGAATCCATTAGATCTTTACAAAAGTTTAAAAAATGGTAATTTACATGGAAAAGGGCTACACTAAATACAATGATCACTAATCCTTCTACCAACTTTGATGTCCACTGTGCTCTTGGCGTCAGCTGGGAATGATGAATCAGAACCAAATGTTGTGCCTAAGAAAGTCTTCAAAACTAAAGATCAACAGGATGCAGTTACTTACCATAATCCCTATTTTTGCATAAATTGCCTCAAGGTGGGGTACTCAAAAATATCAGGATAACCTTTTCTATTTTATGTCTCTAATTTTTGCCTGGATCGCCCTTTCGGGTTTCCATTCACCGAGACACTCATTTTTGCCTAAGCCTCCCTTTCGGGTTTTCAATTTAGCTAGTTGTTCTTTTCTTTTTAGGCAAAGTATTTCATGATTGCATCAACATTCACAGGACGAGTGAACTCTTCACCATCCATAGTTGTAAGAATCAAAGCACCGCCTAAAAAGGCTCTCTTAACAACATATGGGCCTTCATAATTAGGAGTCCATTTGCCACTAGAATCTGGTTTGAAAGATATAATTTTCTTGAGATCCAATCTTGACTTCCTTCACATCATCCTCGGAACCCAAGTTGACAAACTCAGTCTGCTCTTCGAACAACTAAATGGCTTCTTCCTCATGCTCAAGTAGACGAGACAATTCATCAGATACTTCTTCATCACTTCCTTCCTCGGCCTTAAACACAGGGAATTCAAAGTTTGGATAAGGAGTAGGATCATTGTATTCAATGGGTTTAGAAACCAACCTGCATAATGATTTGATATTTTGATTTTAGAGAAGTGAGTTGTGACCCAATATTATGCAGATGGAAAATTGTATTTATTTATTTATGTTTTTTTTTGTGATTACCCTTTTTCAGAAAAGCAAAAAGTAAAAATAAAACATCATAGATGTGGATGGATAGAATTGCATTTAACTAATGATCAAATTTGAAAATTCCAAACAATGTTCACTTCTTCCTTAGGCATAGGAGAAGGATTTTCAAAAACAATACAAGCAATTACTTAGAATGATGCATGATAAAAGGAACATCGACAGCAGTCCAATTGTTGCAAGCTTTTCCACGTGCCACAAAATTGGTGCAGTCTCGTCTTCATCACCCTTAATCACTGCAGCTGAATGTTGTTCATTACCATGAATGAACCCTCCGCTACGGAAACTGGGTTGCACATCTTCATCCTTAATCACAGACGATCCTCGTTGGAAAGCCAAACCAGCTCTGCTCTTGTTCCCGGTGACCTCTACCATCTGGCCCCATTGATCAGAATTACTGTCTTCAACGATCTTCTATGCGTCTTTAAAGGAGGACATGGGTGCCCCAACTCTCTTTTCTACAGCAATAGATAGAGCTTGGAACGGAGTTCCAATCTCATCCTCATCTTCTAGATAAGAAAAAGACGACATATGGCTCACCAAAAGAGCCTTCTCTCCACCGACGATAACAAGCTTACCATTCTTCACAAACTTCAACTTCTGATGTAGTGTTGACGTAACAGCCCCCGCCTCGTGTATCCATGGCCTTCCTAACAATCAACTATAGGCTGGTTGGATATCCATTACTTGGAAATTAATCTGGAAATCACTCGCACCTATCTTCACAGGAAGGTCCACCTCACTAATTACAGTCTTGCGAGAACCATCAAAAGCTTTGACGATCACGCCAGTATACCTCATCAGAGCTCCTTGATATGACAATCTGGAAAGAGTTGATTTGGGAAGTACATTCAGTGAAGAACCGGTGGCAACCAATACATTTGACAACGTATCCTCCTTGCTTTTCTGTAGCGGTGTATTCGTCACTTCATGATTTATTGATTAAATCAAAAGCAAAGTATACAGAGAATCGAGTCGCCACCGAACTTTTATTTATCCTAAGGAATGGCTAAAAAGCGAACAAAAGCCTAAGAAGTTTTACACGTAGAAAACTAATAAAAAGATCAGAGAATCTGGGTAAGGGGTAAATTACGCAATGGGAAGGTGTTAGGCACCCAAAACGTCCTAGGTACTCCTAGGGAGCCCTTTTCACACTTGTTGTATAAAAATGTTTATTTGTTTATGACATACTGTGCAAACATGAATGGGAAGATGAGAAAAGAATATACAATCTTTATTGTTTTTGTGTTTGAACGGATGAACCCGTTGCCTACGTACCTTCCATCAAAGGTAAGGATCAAAACGCCGTAGTTCGGCTAAAAGATTTCCAAAAATTAGTGAGTTCATTTTAAAACACAAGCACTAAGGCTTTTCATTACCAATGGGAGAAAACTCAACCTGAATTAACAATCCACCATGCGAGGACGGCTTCGACGTACTAGAGGGGTTAACCCTGTTTTCAGTACGGAATTCTTACAATCAACTCACTAAGGATAAGGTAAGATTTACATCAACCACTATGGTAATTGAAACCTATGGCTAATGTGTGAAAACATATTAACAATGGACAGAGCCACAAAACAATTAAATGGGTGAAGTTAATTGATTTATGAGTATTCACAAAATATGGTCAAGGTATGATTAGGATTGATTCAAAGAAGTGTTATGAAATGGAGTTTGAAAAGTCAAGGACTTAGGGTCCAAGTTTCTAATTTGAAAAGACATGAAGATGTTTGCACAATAGTATCAAGGTTTGAAAGCAAAGTGTGAAAAGGTTTAGGACAAAGAGGGTGAATGGATAAAGGAATGTAAAACTTCTTAGAAAGGTTCACCTCTTGAGATCATATAGAAGATGATTCAAGTGTGTCCTTAGGAATAGGCAAATGAGCAATAACAAATAAGCAAACAAATGATACCGGATGCCAATACTGGGCTTATACCAATCTCACAACAAAGGTGGATACCGGATACCAATAAATGGATTTACACCAGTCTCCTAAAACAAACAGGGATGTCAGATGCCAATAAATGGACTTATTCCAACCTCCTAAAGCAAAACAAAACTTGGATATCAGATGCCAATAAATGGACTTATTCCAATCTCCTCAAAGAAAAACAAAATCTGGATATCAGATGCCAATCTATCTAGACTTATTCTAATCTCCTCAAAGCAAAACAAAATCTGGATATCAGATGCCAATTTATCTGGACTTACTCTAATCTCCAACAGATGATCATAGGAATACAAAAGCCAACAACATGGTCTTACAATTGCATCCCCGCATACAACAAACAAACAGGCAATGGACATAAGTGGCCAAATGAAATGGTCTTACACTCTATCCCTTCCAAATCATAGGAACAATGGCCAATTAATGGACTTACTGTTGTCCTCAATGGGCAAACCAAAGATGGATCAGAAAGATATGAAATGATGATCATGCAATAATGGACAATTAATGATGATAAATGCACAAAGGCAACCAAGTAAACATGTACAAATGCAACAAGCAATCAATCAAACAAAATCATTTAGCACACACTATAACTAAGCATTTAGGCTCAAGCAAGGGTTAGACTTTAAAGTCAACTGGAATAGGGTAAATGGTGCTCTTAACCTTAACATTGAGAGTTAAGGTGAAGCAGATGAAAGGATATGAGGGGTGTGCCTCATGCTCTTATCCCTGGTCAGGGAGAGCTTTGAATATCAGAAGGTGTGGGAGTTCAGAAAGTTGGAACTCTCTCCACAAGTTAATGACTCGATAGATCTTGGGTTAGGATCCACAATGCTACAACATGTAATGTGAGCATAGGGAAGACACACAGAATAGTAGGAGATGGACTATACATCTCTTCTATTTACCAATTGCCTCATATGAGGTCTTTTCCTGCTTGGGGACAAAAATAAACAATCACAAACATTGCCTCTTAAGGAGGACTTCAGACAGGTGCCTGGCCAAGTAACAGGCCAGGTCTTCCAGACTACATGAAGAAGAGATGTTATACCTCAATGCTTAAGCTATCAAGCAAAGCAATAGCAAGTTCGCAATGAACTATAGCAACTAAATGTACCTGTGGAAACATCAAACAAATTAGTATGCTATACAGACAAACAACCAACAGTTAATGCAACAGACAACCAATATAGGAAAAGGCATAAGCCACAAGTCAATCCCAATTGAATCAACTTTAACCTACAAAACACACATTAGTAATCAAGAGCAAACATCAAATGCTCTCAAGATGAGGCATCATCATCTGTGTAACTTGTATGTGCAACCTGAAACAAAGCTTCAAACATGAGATGCAAACCCTTAGGCTAAAGCCTAGGGTCAAAGATAAGAAAAAAATTTAAAACAGAACATGAAAAATGACCAAAATCAAGATTAGTCAATCAAGAACAAAGTCTAATTAGTCTCATATCAAAAGCATCCATCAATTTCATTTCATAAGCAAATCATGTCAAACTATGAAAATTGAAACACATTGGAGCAAACAGAATGATCACAAGCATATCAATACCAAAATGGCTCAATAAATTCCAAGAAAAAATAAGGCCTAAACATAACACATTTAATGAGCAACACACCAAAATTCATGTCATTTGGATAAGTGGAAGCATGTCAATTAAAATCAACAAGTCAAAGCATGTTCAAGCAAGCTCATACAAGGCACCAAATCATGCATCAACTTCAAGCAAGCATAAAACAGAAATGACATAAGATAAATGAATTAATCCAAAGCCATGGCAAACTTCAAGATGTCTATAATACACATGCCAAATTTTAGGTCCATCCAATAAGCCACAAGAATTTCACAAAACATATGAGATCATGACTCACAAAAGGTTCACAATTGGTCAATCAGAGGGAAAATTCTCAAACAAATAGAAAATGCATTCAAAAATTCCAGGAAAAATCACAAGTAAACTTAACATCCATAAGTATCAACATGCAAAAATCCAGATTAATTCAAGTTCAATAGGCATGTCAAAGAAATTTCACAAGTTGGACAAGAAATGGTGTGACATACATTGTCAGACCTTCAAAGATCACATCATAACTCACAATCCAGAAATGCAAAAATCACAAACTATATACCAAAATGACCAGGAATGAGTCTAGAATATTCATGTAAAATTTCAAGAATTTTGGATCAAGCATCATGATTTCACAAATGAAATGGTAAGCATTGTGCAAGAAATGACATGTGAAAGCAAACCCTAGGCAATTATTTTTTCCAGCCGTGCACAAATATTGAAAAAATAACCATAAAAAAGTAGACATGATGATAAACATTTCACAAAAAGAATCATGTGATTTGGATTAGTATTTTTTGAGTTATGGATTTTCTAATATGATAAAAAATTAAAAAAAAGGATGAACAAGCATGTAAACATGTGAAGTGTAATTGGAATAAAATGCCAAAACCAAAAATGATATTGTATGATACCGGACTCGAACACGCGCGGTTTTTGAAGTTGGCGCCCACTTAATGAAACGCAGCGTTTCATTAAGTGAGGTGGCGTGTTATGAATGGATGCATGGCGCGCAAACAAGAAAAAACATGCAAATCATGGCCAAACGGATTGAACACATTCTTGAAACGCGAAACTTAAGCATTCATCGTCATCTTCATACTGTTCATCATCATCAAGAACGAAACCTCACAGAAATCAACAAGCAATATATCATTCAACTCGTCTTTCATCATAGATCACTAATCTAACCTTGATTTCACTTAATTCTAACCACATGCAAAGAATCGATCGAAATAAGTTTTAACATCCAGATTTCAAATCCACATAACTTGCTCAAAACTCAATGAAATTGCACGATTCAAATTGCAGAATGCTCTACATGCTAAGATCTACCAAAGCCACATGATAATTGTGAGAATCGGAGTGGTCGAGTTCTTACCTCTTTGAAGGTGCAGATCTTGATTCGTGCTCCTCAAGGCCTCAATTATGAAAACAGATGCTCAATGAAGTTTGGATGAATGTTTGGAAGCAAAACTTCAGCTCAACACAGCTTGAATTAGCAGAAATCTCCAACTGCCATGTGAATGTGCAAGGTTCCAACAGCCACGATCTTCAAGGATTCTTCCCAGATTTGCTTCAACAGATGTTCAATTATGCCTGCAGATGAAGATTAGCACAAGAACAAGCAAAAAGAATGGTGAAATTTGATGAACAAAGTGAAAAAAGTTTGAGAGAATTTGAGAGAAATTTGAGATGAAAATGAGTTTGGATCTGAGATTGTGAAGTCTTGATCGATTTTCTGTTATGATTAGGTTTAAATACCCCTTGTTAATCAGCATTGTTAAACATGATTAGGCAAAATGGATTGGATTAGTGAAAATGAAGCTTTATGCAAAAATGCCAAAATGCCCTTATCCAAATATAACCAATGGAATAGTAAAATTTCACTTGCAGCAAGTCCAAATTTCTGTTTTAAGGCCATTGCAATTGGTTTGGAGTGAAAATCATGTGTACTTTTCAAAATGACCTTTTTTCCCACCAAAATTCAAATTGATTCACTTGAAAAATGGACTTTTTATGTGATGATTTTTGATGAAATGTAATGATGGATTATGATAGCTCATGTCAAATGGAGTTTGCTCAAAAAAGAATCACATGAATTGGCCTTTTGGTTCAAAAGTTATGCCTCCTTGAAGTTCAACTTTTCTTGAAAATGATTTGATCATAACTTGCCAACCACAAATGAGAAATGGATGTTCTTGGACTTTTTGGAAAGGTGAGAGCAAGATCTTCAACTTTCATGTTGGGAAAAATTTGATTTGAAGCTTTCTTGATGATGTAAAGTTGAGGAGAAGACCTTTCCATTTTTGGCAGTTTGAAATTACAGGTCACTTACTATTTTTGGAAACTTTTTGTCTGACCTCCAATTCTTCAATGATGATCTTTGACATGTTATATGAGGCTTGTATGGACATGAATGAGACCTCTCAAACCATCTCCCACCATCAAATCCTTGATTTTATGCACAGTTGACCACAGTTGACTTTGCTAGGGTTTTGGTTGACTGAACAATGTTCTGATGAAATCGAAGCCTCTACCACTTGAGATCTTGGTTCCAAATGATATCACAACTCATATGAACTCTTGATGAGTGATCATGGTGCCCAAATTCTTCAGAATGGCCACCATCTATAGCTCAATGAATGCCTTTGACTGTCTTGACTGTTGATTGCTTCATCTGCAAGTAACAATGTTAGATGACAATATTTTTGTACTTTTGGTTAGTAAACAAATGAAAAGCAATGATATACAAATGCAAAACATGCTTGGTGATCAAGAATCACACTCAAAAGGTAATCCACCCACAAGGAAGGAAGCAAGGTGCACAATGATCCTTGAGGCAATGCTATGATATGATATGATGCCATGAGCGATCTTAGGGACAAAATTGGGGTCTTACAGATGCCCCTATTTAAGGTCGTTCTAGCCGGAGAAGTGAAGTTTAGAAATCTTCATCTCGACGCGGTAGAATGGACTTAAATAACGATAATGAGACAAATTTTGGTCCCTAAGAGACCTCATGATGCAGATGTATGCATGCAAAAGACAAAAGTTCTATGGGGATATGGTTCACACAGAAGAAAAGACGATCCATCGGAGTAATACACTCACCAGGAACAGAGACACTAACAAGACTCTTATTGGGACTCTGATAGGGGATAAAAAGAAAAAGAATGCGTGAGCAGGACACGACTCTGAGTTAGGGAAAAACAAAACTGACACAGCGTGAACAAAACACGACTGGACCGGAGACCTCACTGGGGAAGTAAAGGACTCAAACTGGGGAGAGAAAGCGAATTCCAAAGGAAGACACATCCATTGGAAAGACAACAAGCTGACTCACAAAATGCATGTACTGGGGAGAACGCCAATACCGCAACACAAATAGGAACGCAAATCCGCAGGGGAAATCTAGAAAAGACTTTCCATTGGAAGCCAAAGGATGAGATGTTACCGGTTAGTGAGTAACAAACTCAGGAAGAATGAGTATCTAAGACCTGTATACGGGTGAGCGATATCGATCAACCAAACATCTGAGAAGGACCTGAAAAAGGTACATAAACTCAGGAAAATCTGACTCCACAAGGGACCAAGGTCATAATAGGGAGTAGACAAGAAGGAACACCAGGGATACCGAGGTATATAATAGGTGATCGACCAAAGCGTGAATTGGTGTGTGTTCTAAAACACTCATCATCCTGAAGAAAGCTAGAAAAGCAGACTTGTTTATAGGATGGACATTTGATTCTGTAAAGAATGCAAATCTTACTCAGTTGGGGGAGCAAACAAAGGATCCGATAAAAGAGTGCATGAGATATATTATCTATAGCCGTCAAAACGTAGATAATATCCTCGCATGGAAGATTATCCTGAACCGGGTTGTAGGTTGTTTATAGGATAAAAATCCGAAATCGTGAATTGGTTTGTGTTCCAAGACACTCATCATCCTGAAGAGAGCGAAAGCAAACTTGTTTATAGGATGGGCATTCGATTCCACAAGGAATACGAATCTTACTCGACTGGGGAAACACGAAAGGCTTCGACCGAGGAGCGAATGAGATATATTATTCATAGCCGTCAAAACGTGAATAATAACCTCAAAAGGAAGATTATCCTGAACCGGGTTGTAGGTTGTTTATAGGATAAAAATCCAAAAAGGAAGGCATCGGGATACCAACTAGGTATGTAAAGATGACCAATCAACAAGGAGCCACAACATTACCAACAAGAGGGTAATCGAAAGAAGACTCGCCGGGGATACATTGATGAAAATCAATGATCCGAGGAACACAATCACTGACAAATGGTGAAGGGACCCGTTGGGGATAAAATTGCTAGCATACGGCAATTATCCACACGAGACTTGCTGGGGATATAAGCGCTTATCAAGCCACTCATCCAAGCGAAGGAAAAATCAACATTGAATACTAGATGAAGATAACCACAAATAGGGGATTACATCTACCAGAAACAAAACTGGGTAGAAAACCGCAGAAGAGGAATTGTCATCGGTTGGGATGAACAACAAAGTTAACTCCGTTAGGGGAGAAAAACAGGGTTTAAACTACCGGTTCGTAGGTAGAAAAAAACCGCAAAGATAGGACTTACAACTGCTGGTTTGTAGGCAGAAGGCCAAAAGGTTCCACTGAGGATAAGATGAATGAGCGCCGGTTTGTAAGCAACTATTCATTTATGCCACAGTGAAGCGCAAGAGACAGTTGAAAAATAGCCAATTCGGGATCGATCCGAAAAGACGGACTGAATCAAGACTTGTCCTAATGAGGATATAACTCAAATAGGAACACCCATCCCAATGTGCGTTGGGAGGGAACGGAAACAACCGTCATCCACGAGGATGTATCTCAGTGGGGAAAGGCATGAAAGGATAGACACTTTCTGCTTAAGGGCTGACTATAATTTGAGAGATTAACACCCGATATCTGCTTAGGGAGATCTATAAAGGAGATCTATATCACCATAGAAGGAAACATCAAACAAAAGATATATGGCAAAAAATGCAACATGAATATCTGAATGTTTATGAGTATGCATGAATATGCGTGATTAATGTTTGATGAATGCTGACAAAACAGACATTTCTAACACAAACAGGACCAGGAATCAAACGTCCGGTACTATACTTCCAGGGAGAACCAAGGAGGTCCAACTGGAAAGCCAATCTGCTGGAGATCTTCAAGCTGAAAAGCAAAGATCTGCGGGGAGGCAGAAGATCAGAGAATCACCAAATCTCTGAGCGATGGATCAACAAACAACCCAACTGGAGTACAGAAAGTCACAACAGGCAACAACGGCTACAAAGACAAATCTGTTGGGAAATGGGAAAGATCTCAAAACATGCAGGGGAACAAGAGCTTACTGCACAGGCAAAAACTACCACGAAGGCAACTCCACAAAAACTCCATTGGGGAACAACCCTCAAAGGGAGAACAGATCATCCATGTAGAATCTGACTGCACAAGCAACTCTACCTGGGGATAATGCAAGTATCCAATCCATTGGGGAACAACCCACTGAGGAAGAAGAATAGATCACGCAAGTAGATTCTGCAACAAGCCACTCTACTGGGGATCAAACGCAATCAGGAAATCAACCCAATCTCTGGATAATAGACCACCAACCAACCCTACTGGGGAACAGAGATTTCAACAAACGGAAACTGCCACAAAAGTAACTTTGTCGAGGATACCAGCTCTGGCGGAGACTCTGAGGGAACTATTGCAGAGGCAATCCTGACTCTGTTGGAGATACCAACTCCATTGGGGATTTTGCATATACACGATCCACCAAACCACAAATTTACAGGCAGATCCACTGGGGCAATCCACTGCGGGATGCACTGGGAAATACGGAAGAGAGTTGGGGATCAACCACCAAATGCTACACTCTTCTGAGGAGAAAATCCACAACTGCTGAGGAGGAACACAATCACTGCCCTGCTGACGGAATAAGCGCATTGATGGGGAGGTATAGCAACTCTGCTGGCGAATTGGCCGGGGAAGAGGGTACTGTTGGAGCAAACGAAGTCTTCCACAAGCACTCTACTCTGGGATATATCACAGATTCCACTAGCGACTGTGCTGAGGAAAGAAGCAACAACTCTGCTCGCGACAATGCTGGGAAAAGCGGTAGAGTACTGGGATATCAATCCATCAACCACTGAATCTTCAAAGGGAAAGCATCCATGCTGAGGAGAAAAACCACAACTCCGCTGGCGACTGCACTGGGGAGAGTGACATGGCACTGGGGTCTCAAACCACCCACTACCGAAACTTCCAAATGGAAAACACCCATGCTGGGGGGGGGGGGGAGAAAACTGCTGGAGAAGAAACGAAGTCTTCAACAACCCTCTGCTTAGGGAACAACCCTAACAAGATCTCTGGTTGGGGAACAAACCCCAACAATAAAGCAGGAGAAAGAGGATACAACCAATGCCAGGAATATGAACAAATGTCTTACCTGTTGGAAATCATGCCACCCTCGGGAGAGCACTGAGAAATTCTTGAGTATCCTTTCATCATTGTGAATGTTCACTTTGTTTAAAACAACAATTTTGAAAAATTTATTTGTTTAAAACAATGACATTTTATCAATTAAATCATGCAAACATTTGTTGAATTGAAACAAATAAGAATGCAAATAATTGGATAAAAGCTCAAATTGATTTGATGGAATGGTAGCCTGCAAATGGCAAGACTCCATAGATCTGTACAAATTTGAGATCAGTGATATATATTGGAAGAGGGCTACATTGAACATAATGATCCTTTCTCCACCAATTTGAATCTCGATGTATCCGAAGCTTCAGTTGACGACGAATCGAGAATCTCTGATGAAAAGACAGCTGTAGAACAGAAAGTCTTGTCAGGATGCAGTTACTTGCCAAATCCCTAATTTTTGCCTAGATTGCCCCGGGGTGAGGTACTCAATCTAGCGGGTTGCAAATATACCTTTTTTCATGTCCCTAATTTTGCCTGGATCACCCTTGCGGGTTCTCCACCGAGACGCTCATTTTTGCTTAGGCCGCCCTTTCGGGTTTTCAACTTAGCGAGCTATTCTGTTTTTCATTTGCATATACTTTTTTTTTAGGCAAAGTATTTCTTGACTGCATCTGAATTCACAGGACAAGTGAAATCCTCCCCATCCATTGTTGTAAGCATCAAAGCTCCGCCTGAAAAGGCTCTCTTGACAACATATGGACCCTCATAGTTTGGAGTCCACTTGCCCCTGGAATCGGGCACGAAAGACAAGACTTTCTTGAGCACAAGGTCACCTTCTCGGAACACACGAGGCTTGACCTTCTTATCGAATGCTTTCTTCATTCTCTGCTGATATAACTGACCATGGCACATGGCAGTCAATCGCTTCTCTTCAATCAAATTCAGCTGGTCATAACGACTCTGAATCCATTCAGCATCAGTCAACTTGGCTTGAGGGTATCATTTTTCTTCTTGAAATTTTTTTCCTGATTTTTGATTTTTCTTTTATTTTTCACCCCCTCTTTTTTTTTTACATTACATTTGTAATGCCCCAGTTTGACTGTTTTGCTGATTCTCATGATACAGCTGAATGAGCCTCTTTTCGTGCTCAAGAAGACGGGTAATCTCATCAGGAATCCCCTTCAACATCATCTTCCTCTGCCTCAAATACAAGGAATTCAAGATTGGGAGATGGCGTTGGATCATTATGTTCAATGGGTTTAGAAATCCCTGCATAATGATTCTGGATAACGAAAAGCTTTTGAATTTAAACAAGCAAATCATTATGCAGATGAAAAATGTTTGCTTTTGTTCTTGTTTTTATGGGTTTTTTGTGATCACTGATTTCATGCAAAAAGCCAAAAGTGAAAACAAATGGAAAAACAAATGTTTAACAATGCATTAATTGAATGAAAACATCATTGTATTAAATGCTACCAACAATGTCATCCCTTCTCCTTTTGGCATGGGAGAAGGGTTTTAAACTAAGTGAACCATTACTCTGATCTATGGATGACTGTAGGAACATCTACAGCGACCCAATTATGGCAGACACCACCAGGTATGATGAAGTTGCTCAATTCTTCTATATCCTCTTCCAAGATAGCAGCAACTTCTTCAGGTTGATCAGCATGGATGAATCCCCCACTCTTGAACAAACCTTGCTCATTAAATGCCCCTGAACAATAGCCAATGCCAGCCCGGGATCTATTGTCTTTAAGCTCAATCATCTTCCCTAATCCAGCAACTGCACCACATTCAATGGCCAGTTTCGCATCTTTGTAGGAAGCAAATGAAGAAGACTTCTTCTCGATGGGTTCATCAATAGATAAAGCTTGGAAAGGAGTTACAACTTCATCCTCAGCGTCAATATACGAGAAAGAAGACAAGTGGCTAACCAGGAGAGCCTTTTCTCCCCCTACCACAACCAGTTTCTTGTTCTTGACAAATTTCAGCTTCTGGTGTAGGGTGGATGTCACGGCGCCAGCCTCGTAAATCCATGGTCTGCCTAAGACACAGCTATATGATGGGTGGATATCCATAACCTGGAAGGTAACCTGGAAATCACTTGGTCCAATCTTGATTGGGAGATCAACTTCCCCAATCACGGTCTTGCGCGACCCATCAAATGCTTTCACAACGACACCACTCTGCCTCATGGGAGGACCTTGATATGACAATCGAGCAAGTGTGGTCTTCGGCAATACATTCAAAGATGATCCAGTGTCCACCAGCACGTTGGACATGGCATCAGATCTGCAATTCATAGATATATGTAAAGCCATGTTTTGGTCTCTTCCCTCCTCAGGGAGATCAGCGTCACAGAAACTCAAAGTGTTGCAAGCAGTGATGTTTGCAACTATACCATCAAACTGTTCAACAGTGACATCGTGATCAACATACGCTAGGTCAAAAACTTTCTGCAGAGCCTCCCTATGAGGTTCTGAATTCAGCAGCAAAGATAAAACGGAGATTTTGGAAGGCGTTTGTAGAAGCTGGTCTACAACGTTGTACTCACTCTTTTTGATGAGCCTCAGCATCTCATCACATTCTTCTATCATAATGCCACTCGGGCCAACAGAAGAATCAGGAGTCTTTTGCACAGAGGAAGGTTTGGCAACAGCAGGTGCCGGATTCTGAATATTAACAGCCGTCCCAACCGGACGCTCAGCAGTATCAGAAACAACAGGAGCCTTGGGAGGTGCAGAAAACACACGACCACTACGGGTCAACCCACTAACATCAGCAATGTTGGTTACAAAAGTTGAAGGCAACGGCACTTCTACCCCATCTTGCACCGCAACGGGATTATATCGGAACGGCACAGCTTTGTCTAAAGAATAAGGCACAGGGCCTGCAGGCTTGATTGTTAGCGAAGGAGAAACCTTCGGCTTGCTGCTATCATAACGAATAACAACAGGCTCGGGTAGCTTGAACACGGGAGATATAACATTCACCTCCGGCTCATCCTCATCAACATTGCGATTTTGAAGGATCTCAATGGTACCCTCATCCAGCAGTTCTTGAGGTTCTCTGCGTACCTGGTTACAACCCAAACGATTAACCGAACAGATGCGGCACTTGTCATGGTCATGCTCCATGTGGTTGTATTGACACAGCAACCGATGTAATTCGACCAGCGACTGTCTAATATGGCTGACATATTTGACTTTGTACTTCCCAGGGCACCCCTGGACCATATTCACAGATTTCCCATGCGCGGGCAATGGGTTCTTGGTAACATTCGGGCCTGAATCTTCGAAGCTCAGAATACCGCATCTCATCAGGTCTTGCACCTTCGTCTTTAGCTGAAAGCAGTTCTCAATGTCATGGCCCGGAGCGCCAGAATGATAGACACAGTGTTGGTCAGGCTTGTACCACCACTGAGGATTCGCAGGCACTGCAGGAGGATCCCTGGGAGTAACCAACTTCCTTTCCAACAAGGAAGGATACAACTCTGCATATGACATAGGAATTGGATCGAAGCTGATCTTTTTCCTATCATAACTCAAGTTAGCTAGGTTGGTAGTACTGCCACGAGGCTGATAAGCCTGTTGCTGTGGACGGTGTTGCTGCTGATACTGATGATGTTGTTGCTGATGTTGCGGTTGCTGATATTGAGCACTGTCTCTGAATACAGGTGCTATATGAGCCACCTGATGCTGATTATTTGCATGGCGTGCTGTCTTCCTCTGAATCGAGGGTCTTCTAGGCTTAGCATGGGATTGCACAGCATGTGCCTCCCCTTCCTTCTTCTTAAACGCCCCATACCGTTTAGAAGAAGAGCTCTCATCTTTTGCTAAACGTCCTTCACGGACTCCTTCCTCGAGACGCATCCCCATGTTCACCATCTCGGTGAAATCAGAGGGAGCGCTTGCTACCATCCGCTCATAATAAAAAGAACTAAGAGTCTTCAAAAAGATCTTAGTCATTTCTTTCTCCTCTAGCGGGGGAGTGATCTGAGCAGCCAATTCTCGCCACCTCTGGGCGTACTCCTTGAATGTCTCTTTATCCTTCTGAGACATGGCCCTGAGCTGATCACGGTCAGGCGCCATATCAACATTGTACTTGTACTGCTTGACGAAGGCTTCGCCAAGATCATTGAAGGATCGGATATTAGCACTGTCCAAACTCATGTACCATCTGAGTGCAGCACCGGACAGACTCTCTTGAAAATAATGGATGAGAAGCTGATCATTATCAGTTTGTGTAGACATCTTTCTGGCGTACATGACCAGGTGAGCAAGAGTGCAGGTATTCCCCTTATATTTTTTAAAGTCAGGCACTTTGAATTTGATCGGTATCTTAACACCGGGAACAAGGCAAAGCTCAGCAGCAGACTTGCCAAAAAGATCTTTCCCTCTGAGGGTCTTCAATTCCTTCCTCAGCTCGAGGAATTGATCGTTCATCGCTTCCATCTTCTCATTAACATCCGGGCCCTCAGACGGCTCGAAATGATAGATGGTGTCGTCTACCCTCGGCATGGTATGCACGACAGGAGGAGCAGCAACAGGGACCGGGCTAGATGTCGGCATATGAGCAAAGGTTGGAGCAGGCAGATCAGGCATGAAACCCGGAGGCATACCCCAAGGAAACCCGGCTGGCATAGCATTGGGCACAAAATGATCACTGGCAGCTTGCACAGTCGAAGCTACAATCCCTGAAATAACCGTCCTCTGGACAAGAGTTGCAGGCGGTTGAGCAGGTTGATTCTGAGCAGCAAGGAGTTTCTCCATCAAAGCGCCAAGTCTGGCAACCTCTTCTTTCAATTCACGGTTCTCTTGTTCTAGCTGATCCATAACTCTTGCAGAATTGGCTCGAGTATAATACCGGTGAGTCAGCTTGTCTTCAAAATAAATGAAGAGCACAAAGTTAGGCCACAGACAAGAAGACCAGAAACAAGGTACCTGCTTATGCAAAATGATGCATGAAGTGCTTGTGCATATGCTTTGTTTTCTTTTCAAGGAACCCTTAGGGTATTATTTGCAAATTTGAATTTTTTAAGCATTTATTATCATATGGAAAATATCTCATTCAATATAATCGAGACAAAGAAGTACAGCGTTTTTGATCATATTACAAAGAGAAAAGGAAAATAACATCCTATGGATCCCTAGAAGCTCGGGATGCTGGAAGACGAGAAACACAAAGCTTCTTGATCTCTCTCTCATAGGCAGCTTCCATATCTGCTTTCTCTTTTGCAAGTCGATCATACTTCCTCTTCCAGAATTTGGAAGACTGAGGAAGCAGAAAAGTCCAAGTATCATTCGGATCGTCGATCACCCGATGCTCGAGAAACTCAATCAGAGCGTCCTTCTCCTTGATTTGCTGAAGCAATTCTTCTCTTTCACGGATCCATGCACGTGAAAGGTCTTCTTCTCTCAACTCCTCTACACGTTGGTTAGGGAGGGTTGAAGACCCAGCCACATCCAACGGTGTAGGTCTCGGATGATCATACGGCATCAGATACTCAGAAGCTCTATGTCTGACCCAAGAGGTGTATGGTTCCAAAGCAATGCAATTCTTCGGACGCAACTCATTCCTACTCTTCTTGCACATCTTGCGCCAAGCACGGACAAATCTGGATTTCAGGCCTTGGGGATCTTTACCCTCCTGAAAGAATACACCTTCTAACAGAATGTTATAAGGTTTATCCTTTAGGGGGAACCCAAGCTGACGACGTGCTAGAATAGGATTGTAGCTGATCCCACCACATGTACCGAGAAGAGGCACATTAGGGAATTCACCACAATAATCAATGATCTGCACAGTATCATACACGCGATCATACCAAGAGATATCGTCATTAGTGAGAGACATGAGTCTCTGAGACCACCGTAGACATCCCTTGTTCTCCTTGAAGGCAAGAGTCTGCGGCAAGTGCGAAATAAACCACTTGTACAGCAACGGCAGACAGCATACAATAACTCCTCCACCCTTTGCATTCCTCAGATGCAAAGAGACATAGGCATCACCCAACAAAGTCGGAACGGGATTAAGAATTGAGAAGATCCTAATGGCGTTCATGTCCACAAATTTGTCGAAGTTGGGAAATAATACCAATCCATAGATGAGCAGCACAAATAAAGCCTCAAAGGCATCCTCACTCATGGCCTTCCCATAAACTGTGGCTTGAGCGATGAGGAACTCAGAAGGAAGGCCCTGAATTCCATCTTTGGTAGTCAGATTAGCTTTAATCAATGCTTCATCTATGTGCAACAAGTCTGCAATCTCTCGAGCAGTCGGAATACTCTCTAAGCCACTGAACGACACCTGATCCAGAATCGGAATCCCAATAAGATGAGAATATTCCTCCAAAGTAGGCAACACCTGGAAGTCCGGGAAAGAGAAGCAGTGATACAGAGGATCATAAAACTGAGCCAGAGTACTCATCAAACCCTCATCAACCTGAGTAGTCAACAGAGGCAGAAGCTTCCCATAGCGAGCTTTGAAGCCCAAGGGATCTAATACATAAGATGTCAGATTCCTTAACTCTTTCACATCGGGCTGTCTAAAGCTGTACTTCTTTGTATGCCTTTTTGGTCTTTCCATGTCTGAAAATTTTGCAAATAAACCCTTTAAGTTCCTTGAAAATTTTCTCATTTTTCTTTTAATGACATGAAGTGCAGATGAATGCATGAATGCATGAATGCAACAATCACACTCAAGGATCAAGTAAATCACACCAGACAAAGGTCATGGGAAAGCTCATTGTATCCCTAATATCAATCATCCATTTTGGTGGATTAGGGTTTTCACCTTATCGACACCCAAGTTCCATTGATATTAACGGTACATGAACCGGCTCAATCATCCTTAATATCAACCATCCATTTTGGCGGATTATGGTTTACACCTTATCAACGCCCAAGTTCCATTGATATTAAGGTTGTCTGAACGACTCAACCATGAATCACGGGTTTGCTGAGAGTCACGAGCATGGACTCCTGGTTAAGAACCACCCAAAGGGAGTGTACTAGGGTTTAAACCTGCCAGACATGTTCTACCAGAGGTTCCCATAGTCATCGTCCCATCTCTCGGATATTATCGGAGGAACGAATACTCGTATTCCAAGAATATTTTCAAGAGAGACTCTTATGAGTGTAGTATCGCGTAACAATCGCATCAGAACTGACATCTGAACGACCTCTGCACTACGTCCTAAAAAATGGGCCAAGATGGGCTTGGTAAACTAAGGTCCTTGGCTTCTAAGGCACATGATTGAAAGAATAATGCCTAACCACAAATGACTTGTGTGACATTATTAATCCAACATGACCTCCACCAAGTGAATGGACTCGCAAGTCAACTGGCTAAGGAATACTCCACACCAGTCAACAAGACTACGCCATTCTCCTATCCTAGAGTGCACTCGAGTTCGGGTATAGAACTCATCTCACAGAGATCACCAAAGCAAACAGCAATTGTATATCAAGCAATTCAAACATTACAATCAATACAGTTATCCCAAATTGTACAAAAATATGTCATATAACAGATAAACAAATATCATACAACAAGGGTGAAAAGTAGGCAATACCACCAGGGAAGGTCTAATGTTATCCCCAGCAGAGTCGCCACTTTTCTGTAGCGGTGTATTCGTCACTTCATGATTTATTGATTAAATCAAAAGCAAAGTATACAAAGAATCGAGTCGCCACCGCACTTTTATTTATCCTAAGGAATGGCTAAAAAGCGAACAAAAGCCTAAGAAGTTTTACACGTAGAAAACTAATAAAAAGATCAGAGAATCTGGGTAAGGGGTAAATTACGCAATGGGAAGGTGTTAGGCACCCAAAACGTCCTAGGTACTCCTAGGGAGCCCTTTTCACACTTGTTGTATAAAAATGTTTATTTGTTTATGACATACTGTGCAAACATGAATGGGAAGATAAGAAAAGAATATACAATCTTTATTGTTTTTGTGTTTGAACGGATGAACCCGTTGCCTACGTACCTTCCATCAAAGGTAAGGATTAAAACGCCGTAGTTCGGCTAAAATATTTCCAAAAATTAGTGAGTTCATTTTAAAACACAAGCACTAAGGCTTTTCATTACCAATGGGAGAAAACTCAACCTGAATCAACAATCCACCATGCGAGGACGGCTTCAACGTACTAGAGGGGTTAACCCTGTTTTCAGTACGGAAGTCTTACAATCAACTCACTAAGGATAAGGTAAGATTTACATCAACCACTATGGTAATTGAAACCTATGGCTAATGTGTGAAAACATATTAACAATGGACAGAGCTACAAAACAATTGAATGGGTGAAGTTAATTGATTTATGAGTATTCACAAAATATGGTCAAGGTATGATTAGGATTGATTCAAAGAAGTGTTATGGAATGGAGTTTGAAAAGTCAAGGACTTAGGGTCCAAGTTTCTAATTTGAAAAGACATGAAGATGTTTGCACAATAGTATCAAGGTTTGAAAGCAAAGTGTGAAAAGGTTTAGGACAAAGAGGGTGAATGGATAAAGGAATGTAAAACTTCTTAGAAAGGTTCACCTCTTGAGATCATATAGAAGATGATTCAAGTGTGTCCTTAGGAATAGGCAAATGAGCAATAACAAATAAGCAAACAAATGATACCGGATGCCAATACTGGGCTTATACCAATCTCACAACAAAGGTGGATACCGGATACCAATAAATGGATTTACACCAGTCTCCTAAAACAAACAGGGATGTCAGATGCCAATAAATGGACTTATTCCAACCTCCTAAAGCAAAACAAAACTTGGATATCAGATGCCAATAAATGGACTTATTCCAATCTCCTCAAAGAAAAACAAAATCTGGATATCAGATGCCAATCTATCTGGACTTATTCTAATCTCCTCAAAGCAAAACAAAATCTGGATATCAGATGCCAATTTATCTGGACTTACTCTAATCTCCAACAGATGATCATAGGAATACAAAAGCCAACAACATGGTCTTACAATTGCATCCTCGCATACAACAAACAAACAGGCAATGGACATAAGTGGCCAAATGAAATGGTCTTACACTCTATCCCTTCCAAATCATAGGAACAATGGCCAATTAATGGACTTACTGTTGTCCTCAATGGGCAAACCAAAGATGGATCACAAAGATATGAAATGATGATCATGCAATAATGGACAATTAATGATGATAAATGCACAAAGGCAACCAAGCAAACATGTACAAATGCAACAAGCAATCAATCAAACAAAATCATTTAGCACACACTATAACCAAGCAATTAGGCTCAAGCAAGGGTTAGACTTTAAAGTCAACTGGAATAGGGTAAATGGTGCTCTTAACCTTAACATTGAGAGTTAAGGTGAAGAAGATGAAAGGATATGAGGGGTGTGCCTCATGCTCTTATCCCTGGTCAGGGAGAGCTTTGAATATCAGAAGGTGTGGGAGTTCAGAAAGTTGGAACTCTCTCCACAAGTTAATGACTCGATAGATCTTGGGTTAGGATCCACAATGCTACAACATGTAATGTGAGCAAAGGGAAGACACACAGAATAGTAGGAGATGGACTATACATCTCTTCTATCTACCAATTGCCTCATATGAGGTCTTTTCCTGCTTGGGGACAAAAATAAACAATCACAAATATTGCCTCTTAAGGAGGACTTCAGACAGGTGCCTGGCCAAGTAACAGGCCAGGTCTTCCAGACTACATGAAGAAGAGATGTTATACCTCAATGCTTAAGCTATCAAGCAAAGCAATAGCAAGTTCGCAATGAACTATAGAAACTAAATGTACCTGTGGAAACATCAAACAAATTAGTATGCTATACAGACAAACAACCAACAGTTAATGCAACAGACAACCAATATAGGCAAAGGCATAAGCCACAAGTCAATCCCAATTGAATCAACTTCAACCTACAAAACACACATTAGTAATCAAGAGCAAACATCAAATGCTCTCAAGATGAGGCATCATCAATTGTGTAACTTGTATGTGCAACCTGAAACAAAGCTTCAAACATGAGATGCAAACCCTTAGGCTAAAGCCTAGGGTCAAAGATAAGAAAAAAATTTAAAACAGAACATGAAAAATGACCAAAATCAAGATTAGTCAATCAAGAACAAAGTCTAATTGGTCTCATATCAAAAGCATCCATCAATTTCATTTCATAAGCAAATCATGTCAAACTATACAAGTTGAAAGACATTGGAGCAAACAGAATGATCACAAGCATATCAATACCAAAATGGCTCAATAAATTCCAAGAAAAAATAAGGCCTAAACAGAACACATTTAATTAGCAACACACCAAAATTCATGTCATTTGGATAAGTGGAAGCATGTCAATTAAAATCAACAAGTCAAAGCATGTTCAAGCAAGCTCATACAAGGCACCAAATCATGCATCAACTTCAAGCAAGCATAAAACAGAAATGACATAAGATGAATGAATGAATCCAAAGCCATGGAAAACTTCAAGATGTCTAGAATACACATGCCAAATTTTAGGTCCATCCAATAAGCCACAAGAATTTCACAAAACATATGAGATCATGACTCACAAAAGGTTCACAATTGGTCAATCAGAGGGAAAATTCTCAAACAAATAGAAAATGCATTCAAAAATTCCAGGAAAAATCACAAGTAAACTTAACATCCATAAGTATCAACATGCAAAAATCCAGATTAATTCAAGTTCAATAGGCATGGCAAAGAAATTTCACAAGTTGGACGAGAAATGGTGTGACATACATTGTCACACCTTCAAAGATCACATCATAACTCACAATCCAGAAATGCAAAAATCACAAACTATATACCAAAATGACCAATAATGAGTCTAGATTATGCATGTAAAATTTCAAGAATTTTGGATCAAGCATCATGATTTCACAAATGAAATGGTAAGCATTGTGCAAGAAATGACATGTGAAAGCAAACCCTAGGCAATTATTTTTTCCAGCCGTGCACAAATATTGAAAAAATAACCGTAAAAAAGTAGACATGATGATGAACATTTCACAAAAAGAATCATGTGATTTGGATTAGTATTTTTTGAGTTATGGATTTTCTAATGTGATAAAAAATTAAAAAAAGGATGAACAAGCATGTAAACATGTGAAGTGTAATTGGAATAAAATGCCAAAACCAAAAATGATATTGCATGAGACTGGACTCGAACACGCGCGGTTTTTAAAGTTGGCGCCCACTTAATGAAACGCAGCGTTTCATTAAGTGAGGTGGCGTGTTATGAATGGATGCATGGCGCGCAAACAAGAAAAAACATGCAAATCATGGCCAAACGGATTGAACACATTCTGGAAACGCGAAACTTAAGCATTCATCGTCATCTTCATACTGTTCATCATTATCAAGAACGAAACCTCACAGAAATCAACAAGCAATATATCATTCAACTCGTCTTTCATCATAGATCACTAATCTAACCTTGATTTCACTTAATTCTAACCACATGCAAAGAATCGATCGAAATAAGTTTTAACATCCAGATTTCAAATCCACATAACTTGCTCAAAACTCAATGAAATTGCACGATTCAAATTGCAGAATGCTCTACATGCTAAGATCTACCAAAGCCACATGATAATTGTGAGAATCGGAGTGGTCGAGTTCTTACCTCTTTGAAGGTGCAGATCTTGATTCGTGCTCCTCAAGGCCTCAATTATGAAAACAGATGCTCAATGAAGTTTGGATGAATGTTTGGAAGCAAAACTTCAGCTCAACACAGCTTGAATTAGCAGAAATCTCCAACTGCCATGTGAATGTGCAAGGTTCCAACAGCCACGATCTTCAAGGATTCTTCCCAGATTTGCTTCAACAGATGTTCAATTATGCCTGCAGATGAAGATTAGCACAAGAACAAGCAAAAAGAATGGTGAAATTTGATGAACAAAGTGAAAAAAGTTTGAGAGAATTTGAGAGAAATTTGAGATGAAAATGAGTTTGGATCTGAGATTGTGAAGTCTTGATCGATTTTCTGTTATGATTAGGTTTAAATACCCCTTGTTAATCAGCATTGTTAAACATGATTAGGCAAAATGGATTGGATTAGTGAAAATGAAGCTTTATGCAAAAATGCCAAAATGCCCTTATCCAAATATAACCAATGGAACAGTAAAATTTCACTTGCAGCAAGTCCAAATTTCTGTTTTAAGGCCATTGCAATTGGTTTGGAGTGAAAATCATGTGTACTTTTCAAAATGACCTTTTTTCCCACCAAAATTCAAATTGATTCACTTGATAAATGGACTTTTTATGTGATGATTTTTGATGAAATGTAATGATGGATTATGATAGCTCATTTCAAATGGAGTTTGCTCAAAAAAGAATCACATGAATTGGCCTTTTGGTTCAAAAGTTATGCCTCCTTGAAGTTCAACTTTTCTTGAAAATGATTTGATCATAACTTGCCAACCACAAATGAGAAATGGACGTTCTTGGACTTTTTGGAAAGGTGAGAGCAAGATCTTCAACTTTCATGTTGGGCAAAATTTGATTTGAAGCTTTCTTGATGATGTAAAGTTGAGGAGAAGACCTTTCCATTTTTGGCAGTTTGAAATTACAGGTCACTTACTATTTTTGGAAACTTTTTGTCTGACCTCCAATTCTTCAATGATGATCTTTGACATGTTATATGAGGCTTGTATGGACATGAATGAGACCTCTCAAACCATCTCCTACCATCAAATCCCTGATTTTATGCACAGTTGACCATAGTTGACTTTGCTAGGGTTTTGGTTGACTGAACAATGTTCTGATGAAATCGAAGCCTCTACCACTTGAGATCTTGGTTCCAAATGATATCACAACTCATATGAACTCTTGATGAATGATCATGGTGCCCAAATTCTTCAGAATGGCCACCATCTATAGCTCAATGAATGCCTTTGACTGTCTTGACTGTTGATTGCTTCATCTGCAAGTAACAATGTTAGATGACAATATTTTTGTACTTTTGGTTAGTAAACAAATGAAAAGCAATGATATACAAATGCAAAACATGCTTGGTGATCAAGAATCACACTCAAAAGGTAACCCACCCACAAGGAAGGAAGCAAGGTGCACAATGATCCTTGAGGCAATGTTATGATATGATATGATGCCATGAGGGATCTTAGGGACAAAATTGGGGTCTTACAAGTTCATCGATATATGTAGTTCCAGATTGTGATTCCTACCTTCTACGGGAAGTACTTCATCACAAAAGCTCAAACTGTTTTGCAGGAAGTGATGTTAGCCACAATATGATCGAATTGATCCACTGTTACATCATGTTCCACATAAGCTTGCTCCAATACCTTTTTCAATGCTTCTCTGTGCGCTTCAGAATTCATGAGCAGAGACAACACTGAAATCTTGGAAGGAGTTTGGAGCAACTGCTCTACCATATTAAACTCGCTCTTCTTGATTAAATGGAGTACCTCATCATCATTAGGCTTCAAACTGCTGGATTCACCATACTAACACTTTGGAGCGCTAACCGGATCAACTACAGGAAATTCAACCTTCTTACTGACATCCTCTACACTCTTCAGGAATACAGGCCCAAAAATACAACCGCTATGGGTCACTTTCACCACATCAGCAATACTCACAATAGAACTGGTCATGGGCAATGGGACCTCTTGACCATGCTCCAACATGGTAACATTGTACTGGTATGGAACACCTTTATCAGATGCATACGGGACATGGACCGCTAACCCTATTACCAACGGCGATACTGATCTATTGCTGACATTGTTACTGCTACTACTGTCAAATTGAACTACCACCCTCTCTGGTGTCTTGAACACAAGAGCTCTTACATTCACGTCGTCACCTAGGTGTCGGGACTCAAAAATCTAGATCATACCTTCATCCATCAACCTCTCGATGTCTCTCTACACGACCACACAACCTCGGGGGTTAAGACTGCAAATTGCATAACCATCATGGTCATTCTCACAATCACTTACCATACAGATATCTTTGTGCAACGTCACCAAGGACCTTCTAATGAAATGGACATCATATACCTTGAACTCTCCAGGACAACCGTCCACCATATTGACAGAAGGATTACCATAAGCGGGTAATGGGTTAGCTTTGACATTAGGCGCACGGTCCTCACAGGACACCATCCCACTTTTGACCAACTTCTAGACTTCATATTTCAGGGGGTAACAGTTCTCAATATCATGATCGGGAGCTCCTTGGTCGAAGGCACCGTGAAGATCTGGCTTGTACCACCATGGAAGTGGTTCTGGAATTTGTGGAGGATTTCTTGGTTGTAGAAGGTTCTTGAGAACCAAAGATGGATACAATTCAGCATAATACATAGGAATCGGGTCAAAAGAGACCTTCATCCTCTCGAAATTCTGTTGTTGTTGTTGTTGTAGTTCTTCGTTCTTTGTTGTGGCTGTTGTTGACGTTGTTGTTGAACTGGCACAGATTGATTGTTGGAAAATATTAGGATACAAGATGATACTTGATGATGGTGTTGACGGAGTTATGGACTTCTTCTGACATGAGGCCTCCTCCTCCTCCCAACCGATACTGCATTAGTCTCTCCTTCTTTCTTTTTGGCAAACCCGCTACCGTACTTTTTGCTTGACGAAACCTCCTCTTTAGACAACTGCCCTCTCAGACACCTTCTTCTAATCTCATCCCCATATTTACCATCTTGGTAAAATCACTGGGGGCACTTGCAATCATCCACTCATAGTAAAATGAGCTCACGGTCTTGAGAAAAATCTTGGTCATATCCTTTTCCTCCAGAGGAGGGGTGATCTGAGCAGCCAGCTCTCTCCATCTTTAAGTGTATTCTTTGAATGTCTCTTTGTCCTTCTGAGACATCGACCTCAACTGGTCCCTATCTGGCACCATATCCATATTATACTTGCATTGCTTCACGAAAGCCTCACCGAAATCATTGAATGTGTGGACACTCACACTATCCAAACCCATGTACCACCTCAGAGCGGCACCAGTCAGACTGTCTTGGAAATAATGAATTAGTAACTGAACATTATCAGTTCGTGTCAACATCTTTCTAGCATACATGACGAGATGACTGAGTGGAGATGTATTCCCCTTATAATTTTCAAAGACATGGACTTTGAACTTCAACGGGATCTTAACATTGGGAACCAAGCAAAGTTCTGCAACACTTTTACCGAACAAATCCTTTCCCCTCAAGGTCTTTAACTCCTTTCGCATCTCAAGGAATTGGTCTTTCATTTCATCCATCTTCTCATAAACATCCAGACCCTCAGACGGCTCGGAATGGTAGATGGTATCCTCAACACGAGGCAGGGTATGAACAACCCGTGGCAGCACAGGCATGACCGGGCTAGATGTCGGCATGGAAACAAAGGTAGGCACAACACCCTCGGGCACAATGTTGGGCGGCATTCCCCACGGGAATCCGGCATGAATAGTGGGAGCGAACTGATTAGCAGGCATAGTTGAAGTAACAACCTCTGAAACGACAGTCCTCTAGGGAGGAGGAGTTGCAGATGTTGGAGAAGATTGACTCTGAGCAGCTAAAACTGACTCCATCATGGAAATCAGGCGGGTGATCTCATCCTTCAGCTCTCGGCTCTCTTGCTCTAAGTGTTCCATGATTCTCAGATGATTGGTGTAGGTATTGTATCGATGAGTCAGCTTGGCTGAAGCATAAAAGAATAACTAATATGACATCTGGCGAAAGAAAAACCTGCTATGCAAATGATGTGTGAAATGCAATGCTTTGATTGTTTGTATTTACAAGGAACATACTATTTTATTTGCAAATATATAATAATAACAATTGCAACAATTTGATTGACCATAAAAATCTCTTTTATTTATATAATTGGAAGGATTACACTGAGTACAATTTCAGAAACCAAAAATACAAAAATACATGGGAAAGGGAAACTAGTCATCCTAAGGATCCCTTAACAACAGTGGTGTCAGATGATCTGGTTGTAAACGCGTACTTCCTTCGGATGCATTGAATCTCAGACTCAAAAGAAGTCTTCATCTGAGCCTTTTCAAGGACAAGTTGATCCACAATCTTCTTCCAAGCAACGGAAGGCTGAGGCATACTAGAGGAAGATGAAACCTTTGGCTCTCTCTGTCTCTTCACTACTCGGTCTTCAAGAAGCTCAATTAGCGCATCCTTGCCCTTAGACTCAAGTTGTAACTCTTCATGCTTTCTGCTCAAAGCATGGAATCGCTCTTCCCACATATCCTTCTCTTGCTTCATCTTGGCGAGAGCGTCTTCAACTCCTCTACATCTTGGTTAGGGAGAGTTAATGGCTTAACCACAACCATAGACATAGGTCTTTCACAAGCATTCGACATCTTCAACTAAAAAGCTCTCTTCTTCACCCAAAGAGTGTAAGCTTCCAAAGCTACATAGTTGTACAGACCGAGCTCAGATTTTCCCTTCCTATGCACATTATGCCAAGCATGTACATTCTTCTGCTTTAAATGTTGGGGATTTTTACCCTCTTGATAAAAAGACCTTCTAACTGAATGCTATTAGGTTTGTCTCTCAAAGGGAACCCAAGTTTACGACGAGCCAAAGTAGGGTTGTAGTTGATTCCTCCTTGTATATCAATGAGGGGCACATTAGAGAATTCACTATAACAATCAATAATCTCCAAACTACTTAATGAAGAATCATACCAAACTATATCATCATTAGTGAGAGAAATAAGTCTCTGAGACCACCTTAGACATTGTTCGTTCTCCATAAAAGTAGGTGTAAGACCCCAATTTTGTCCCTAAGATCCCTCATGGCATCATATCATAGCATTGCATTGCCTCAAGGATCATTGGAAACCTTGCTTCCTTCCCTGTGGGTGGGATATCTTGAGAGTGGTTCTTGATCACCAAGCATTGCTTGCGTTTGTGTATCATTGCTTTTCTTTTAATCACTAACCAAAAATGTACAAAAATATGTCATCTAACATTTGTCTTGCAGCTTAAGCAGTCAACAGGTCAATGCATTCAAGTGAATCCTTTGTACAAGAGATGAGGGTTCCATTGAGATATGGATTATGTGATCATTATATTGAGTTTATATGAGCTAGAGGTTCATTGTGAAGAAAATTCCCCAGGTGGTTGAAGCTCAGGTTCATCAAAACATTTTCAGGTCATCTAAGGGCCTATGCCAGTCAACTGAAAGTCAACTGTGGCTTTTGAACTGGGAAATTGAGTTTCTTCATCCCATTCATGTTCAAACAATGTTTATTCATCATGTCAAACCTTTATCTTGAAGAATTTGTAGCCAGTGCAAAAGTTTCCAAAAATGGAAAGTGACCTATAATTTCAAGTTTCCAAAAATGGAAAGTTTTTGGACCAACTTCAACTCAACCTTCCAACATAGAAAGAAGTTTCAAATGAAATTTTGTCCAACATGAAAGTTTAAGATCTCTCTCTCTCTCATTTCCAAAACGTCAAAGATCATGAGCATCTGATGAAGGGTTGAGGAGATATGATCAAATCATTGCCAAGTGTGCATGGAACTTCAAAAGGCCATAACTTTTGCTTCATAACTCCAAAATGAGTGCCTCTTTTTGCATTTTGCTTGTCATGACATGTATTTTCCAAATTATTTATCACATTGCATGAAATCTCATCACATGACCATTTGTTCTTTCATGACTATTTTGGAGGGAAAATTGCAAATTTGAAATTGGTGCATTGTATGGACAAAATACCATTGCCATTGTGTTCATTTGAAGATTTTAAGTGAATTTGATCATCCATTTAGTCTGTTCACATATGCATTTGCCATGCACCACACAAATTGTCATTTTTGGTCACACACCCCATTTTCACTAATCTCAGTTAAACCATGCTTAATTTTAATTAGGATGTGATTAAGACTGAGTATATAAACCAAATCCTAACAGAATTTCTGAGGATTCACCATTTCTAGATCTAAATTCAAGCTCCCTCCAAAATTTTCTCTCAATCAAAACTTGAAAATTCTCCACATAGCATAGCTTTTTTCTTCCATATTCTGATTCATTGAGTGTAGTGGATGAAGAATCAAGCATTGGATCATTGAGTTTGGCCAGAAATCGTGCATATGAAGCTCAAGAACATGTACCAAGAAGAGGCACATTGGAGAATTCACCAGGTACATGTGGTGGGATTAACTACAACCCTATCTTAGCACGACGTCAGCTTGGGTTCCCCCTAAAGGATAAACCTAATAACATTCTGTTAGAAGGTGTGTTCTTTCAGAAGGGTAAAGATCCCCAAGGCCTGAAAGCCAGGATGGTCCGCGCTTGGTGCAAGATTCACAAGAAGGGTAGAAGTGAGTTGGGTCCGAAGAACTGCATAGCTTTGGAGCCGTATACTACTTGGGTGAGGAAGAGAGCATCTGAGTATCTCATGCCTTACGATTATCCGAGACCTACACCTTTGGTTGTGGCTGGGCCTTCAACCCTCCCTAACCAAGGAGTAGAGGAGTTGAGAGACGAAGACCTTTCACGTGCCTGGATCCGTGAAAGAGAAGAGTTGCTTCAATACCTTAAGGAGAAGGATGCTCTGATTGAGTTCCTCGAGCATCAGGTCATTGACGATCCGAACGATGCATGGACTTCTCTACTTCCTCAGTCTTCTAAGTTCTGGAAAAGGAGGTATGATAGATTAGCCAAAGAGAAAGCAGATATGGAAGTAGCATATGAGAGAGAGGTTAAGAGGCTTCGTGCAGCTTATCTTCCGGCGTCCCGAGCTTCTAGGGATCCATAGGATGTTTATTTTCCTTTTCTCTTGTAATAAGTGACAATGCTGTACTTCTTTTCTCAAATATATTTGATGAGATATTTTCCATATGCGATTAAATGCTTAATATTCAAAATTTGCAAATAAAACCCTAAAAGTTTCTTCGAAAATAAAAACAAATCATATGCACGAGCATTGCATGCATCATTTGCATAAGCAGGTGTTGTTCTTCAGCTTCTTGTCTGTGGCCTAACTCTGTGCTCTTCATTTATTTTGAAGACAAGCTGACTCATCGGTACTACACCAGAGCCAACTCTTCTAGATTGATGGATCATATTGAGCAAGAGAACCGAGAGCTGAAAGAGGAAGTCGCCAGACTGAGTGCGTTGATGGAGTCTTTCCTAGCTACTCAGAACCAGCCGTCTCCAACACCAGCAACTCCTCCCCAGAGGACTGTTATTTCTGAGGTTGTTTCCGCTACTGTACCAGCTACCAGTGCCCATTTTGTGCCAACAGCAATGCCGTCCGGGTTTCCGTGGGGTATGCCTCCTGGTTTTATGCCTGACATTCCTGCGCCAACATTTGCTTCCATGTCGGCATCTAGCCCGGTCATTGTTGTGCCTCCTCCTGTCGTGCATACCGTTCCCAGGGTAGACGACACCATCTATCATTCTGAGCCGTCTGAGGGCCCATATTTTCATGAGAAGATGGATGATATGAATGACCAATTTCTTGAACTCCGCAAGGAATTGAAGACCCTTCGAGGAAAGGATTTGTTCGGCAAGTCTGCAGCCGAGCTCTGTTTAGTTCCCGGTGTGAAAATACCTGTCAAATTCAAGGTCCCAGACTTTGAGAAGTATAAGGGGAACACCTGCCCGCTCAGCCACCTGGTTATGTATGCTAGGAAAATGTCTACTCAAACAGATAATGATCAGCTGCTGATTCATTACTTCCAGGACAGTCTGTCCGGTGCTGCACTGCGATGGTATATGAGTTTGGACAGTGCAAACATTCGCTCCTTCAATGATCTTGGCGAAGCCTTCGTCAAGCAATACAAATATAATGTGGATATGGCTCCCGACCGGGATCAGCTCAGAGCCATGTCCCAGAAGGACAAAGAGACATTTAAAGAGTACGCCTAGAGGTGGCGAGAGCTGGCAGCTCAAATTACTCCTCCGCTGGAAGAGAAGGAAATGACCAAGATCTTTCTGAAGACCTTGAGCTCATTTTATTACGAGCGGATGATTGCTACCGCTCCTTCTGACTTCACCGAGATGGTGAACATGGGGATGCGTCTAGAGGAGGGAGTCTGTGAAGGATGTCTGACCAAAGTTAAAGGCTCTTCTAGCAAGCGATATGGGGCGTTTGCGAAGAAGAAAGATGGAGAGGCACATGCTGTGCAATCCCATGTTAAACCCAGAAGACCCTCTGCCAGGAGGAAGACCGCACGTCCAGCCGGTAATCAGCACCAAGTGGCTCATATAGCACCTGTTTTCAGGGATAATCAGCAATATCAGCACAATAATCAGCAACCAACTCAGCAATATCAACAACAGCATCGTCCTCAGCAACAGGCTTACCAGCCTCGCAACAAGAGTAATCCAGCTAGTACGAGTTATGAGAGGAAGAAGATCACTTTCGATCCAATTCCGATGTCATACGCAGAGCTGTATGCCTCTTTGATAGAGCGGAAATTGATTACTCCCAGGGACCCACCGGCTGTACCTGATAACCCTCAGTGGTGGTACAAGCCCGAGCAACATTGTGTCTATCATTCGGGTGCTCCCGACCATAATGTGGAAAACTGCTTTCCGTTGAAAAATAAGGTTCAAGACCTTATGAGGTGCGGAATTTTGTGCTTTGAGGACGTTGGTCCCAATGTTACGAAGAACCCATTGCCCGAGCATGGGAAGTCCGTTAACATGGTCCAGGGTTGCCCTGGCAAATACAAGGTCAGATATGTTAGCCATATCCGACAATCGCTTGTTGAGTTGCACCGTCTGCTGTGTCAGTACAGTCATTTGGAGCATGATCATGATAAATGCCGAATTTGTTCTATTAACAGATTGGGATGTCGCCAAGTGCGAAAGGATCTGCAAGAATTGTTGGATGATGGGACTATTGAGATTCTTTAGAACAGGAATGTTGATGAAGATGAGCCAGAGGTGAACGTGATTTCTCCGGTATTCAAGATCCCTGAGCCTGTTGTCATTCGATATGATGGTAGAAAGCAGAAGGTTTCTCCTGCCCTGATTATCAAGCCTGCCGGCCCTGTGCCTTATTCATCTGATAAAGCGATTCCATTCCGCTACAATGTTGTTGCTGTGGAAGATGGGAAAGAAGTGCCCTTGCCTTCTCCATCTGTTGTGAATATAGCTGATGTGAGCGGATTGACCCATAGTGGTCGTGTGTTTTCACCTCCGAAGCCTCAGGCTAGAGCTGACTCTATTGAGCGTCCGGTTGGGAATGTTGTGAATTCCCCGAACCCGACACCTGCTGTTAAACCCTCCTCTGTACAAAAGACTCCTACTTCTTCTGTTGGCCCTAGTGGCACTGTGAATGAAGATTGTGATGAGATGCTGAGGCTCATCAAGAAGAGTGAGTACAATTTTGTAGACCAGCTTCTACAAACGCCATCTAAGATCTCTGTACTATCTCTGCTTCTGAATTTAGAACCCCATAGGAAGGCTCTGCAGAATGTTTTGGATCTGGCGTATGTTGATCACGACGTCACAATAGAACAATTCGATAGCATTGTTGCAAATATAACTGCTTGTAACAATTTGAGTTTCTGTGACTCTGATCTCCCTGAGGAGGGAAGAGACCACAACATGGCTTTACACATTTCAATGAATTGCAAAGACGACGCTATGTCCAACGTGCTGGTGGACACTGGGTCATCCCTGAATGTATTGCCGAAATCCACTCTCTCTAGATTGTCATATCAAGGGCCTCCCATGAGGCAGAGTGGTGTTGTTGTGAAAGCTTTCGATGGGTCACGTAAGACTGTGATTGGGGAAGTTGATCTCCCAATCAAGATTGGACCAAGTGATTTCCAAGTTACCTTTCAGGTTATGGATATTCACCCATCTTATAGCTGTCTCCTTGGTAGACCATGGATTCACGAGGCTGGCGCTGTGACATCCACCTTACACCAGAAGCTGAAATTCGTTAAGAACAAGAAACTGGTCGTGGTAGGGGGAGAAAAGGCTCTCCTGGTTAGCCACTTGTCTTCTTTCTCATACATAGATGCTGAGGATGAAGTTGGAAAGCCTCTCCAAGCTTTATCTATAGCCGAGCCTGTTGAGAAGAGGTCTCCTTCATTTGCTTCCTATCGAGATGCGAAACTGGCCATTGAATGTGGTGTAGTTTCTGGTCTAGGAAAAATGATCGAGCGTGAAGATAATAAGTCCCGGGCTGGCATTGGCTATTCTTCTGGGGTCTTCAACGATAAAGGGTTGTTCAAGAGTGGAGGTTTCATCCATGCCTATCAAGCTAAGGAAGCTGCTGCTATTCTGGAAGAAGATGCAGAGGGTACTGACAATTTTGTCATCCCTGGCGGGATCTGCCACAATTGGATCGTTGTGGATGTTCCTACGGTCATTCATAAGTCAGCGTAATATGTTTGCTTTGTTTAAAAAACCCTTCTCCCATGCCAAAAGGAGAAGTGATGAGATTGTTGGCATCATATATACAATGATATTTCATTCAATAAATTCATGTTAAACATTTGTTTTTCCAATTGTTTTCACTTTTTTCTTTTTGCATGAAATTGGTGATCACAAAAAACCCTAAAAAAACAAGAATAAAAACAATCTTTTCATCTGCATAATGATTTGCTTGTTTAAATTCTAAAGTTTTTCATTATCCAAAATCATTATGCAGGTTGATTCTTAAACCCATTGAACATAATGATCCAACGCCATCTCCCAATTTTGAATTCCATGTATTCGAGGCAGAGGAAGATGATGTTGAAGGGATTCCTGATGAGATTACCCGTCTTCTTAAGCACGAAGAGAAGATCATTCAGCCGCATCTTGAGAATCTGGAAACAGTCAACTTGGGGTCTGAAGATTGTGTTCGAATGGTGAAGATTGGGGCACTCCTTGAGGAGTCTGTGAAGAAGGGGTTGATCAGTTTGCTACGAGAATATTCCGATATCTTCGCTTGGTCGTATGAAGACATGCCGGGTCAAGATACAGATATTGTGCAACATTTCCTGCCTTTGAAGCCTGAGTGCGTGCCTGTGAAGCAGAAGCTCAGAAGAACTCATCCAGATATGGCAGTGAAGATCAAAGAGGAAGTTCAGAAGCAAATTGATGCGGGGTTTCTGGTGACTTCTACGTATCCTCAATGGGTGGCCAATATTGTGCCTGTGCCTAAGAAAGACGGAAAAGTCTGAATGTGTGTGGACTATAGAGACTTGAATAAAGCTAGTCGAAAAGATGATTTCCCTCTACCACACATTGATATGTTGATAGACAATACAGCTAAATTCAAAGTCTTCTCATTTATGGACGGATTTTCCGGATATAATCAAATCAAGATGGCACCCGAGGATATAGAGAAGACAACATTCATCACACCTTGGGGAACATTCTGTTATCGAGTGATGCCCTTCGGTTTGAAGAACGCCGGAGCCACGTATCAACGTGCTATGACTACCTTGTTTTATGACATGATGCACAGGGAGATCGAGGTTTATGTTGATGATATGATTGCTAAGTCACGAACGGAAGTTGAACATGTTGAGCATTTGTTGAATCCGAACAAATGTACATTTGGAGTCCGTTCTGGCAAGTTATTGGGTTTTGTTGTCAGCGAAAAAGGTATTGAAGTTGATCCTGCAAAGGTCAAAGCAATACGAGAGATGCCTGCGCCCAAAACGAAAAAGCAAGTCCGAGGTTTTCTTGGCCGCTTGAACTACATTTCCAGATTTATATCCCACATGACTGCCACATGTGCGCCGATATTCAAGCTCCTCCGGAAAGATCAGTCTCATGATTGGACCGAGGATTTCCAGAAAGCATTCGACAGTATCAAAGAGTATCTGTCTAAACCTCCGATCTTGTCTCCGCCTGTAGAAGGAAGACCTCTGATCATGTATTTGACTGTTCTTGAAGACTCGATGGGTTGTGTCCTTGGTCAACAAGACAAATCAGGGAAGAAAGAATCTTCTTATCTACTACCTGAGTAAAAAGTTCACTGATTGTGAGTCTCGATACTCAATGCTTGAGAAGACGTGTTGTGCTTTGGCTTGGGCTGCTAAGCATTTACGCCAGTACATGATAAATCATACAACTTGTTTGATATCCAGAATGGATCCAATCAAGTATATCTTCGAGAAGCCTGCCTTAACCGGGAGGATTGCCCGTTGGCAGATGTTGTTATCTGAGTATGATATCGAGTATCGTGCTCAGAAAGCTATTAAAGGTAGTATCTTGGCTGACCACTTGGCACATTATCTGATTGAAGATCATCAGTCTGTTCAGTACGACTTCCTAGACGAGGAGATTTTGTATTTGAAAATGAAAGATTGCGATGAGCCTACACTTGATGAAGGTCCGGAGCCTGGTTCCAGATGGACGATAGTGTTTGATGGCACTGTAAATCAGTACGGAAATGGAATTGGGGCAGTAATCATTACTCCTCAGGGCACACATATTCCGTTTACAGCAAGGCTAACTTTCAAATGCACGAATAATATGGCTGAGTACGAAGCCTGCATTATGGGATTAGAAGAATACATTGATCTAAGGATCAAGGGTGAATGGTGATTCGGCCCTCGTTATCAATCAGATCAAGGGTGAATGGGAAACGAATCAGCTTGGTCTTATTCCGTATAGAGATTATGCGAGGAGGATTTCAACGTTCTTTACAGAAGTTGACTTTTATCATATTCCTCGAGAAGATAATCGAATGGCAGATGCTCTTGCTACGCTTGCTTCAATGATTGTGGTCAAGTATTCGAATGAAGTTCCCAATATAACCGTGATGTGCTTGGATAGACCAGCTCACGTGTTTGCAGTTGAAGAAGTGAATGATGACAAGCCTTGGTATTATGACATCAAATGTTTCCTCCAGAACCAGGTCTACCCGCCTGGGGCATCTGTGAAAGATAGGAAAACTCTGAGAAGGTTGTCAGGCAGTTTCTACCTCAGCGGTGAAGTGCTTTACAAGAGAAATTTTGACATGGTTTTGCTCAGATGCTTGGATAGACACGAAGCAGACCTGTTAATGACTGAGGTCCATGAGGGTTCATTTGGTACTCATTCTAATGGACATGCCATGGCTAGAAAGATGTTGAGAGCAGGCTACTATTGGCTGACAATGGAGTCTGACTGCTGCAAATATGTGAAGAAATGCCACAAGTGTCAGATTTACGAGGATAAGATTCATATTCCTCTGATACTTCTGAATGTGATTTCATCACCATGGCCTTTCTCCATGTGGGGAATCGACATGATCGGCATGATTGAACCGAAAGCGTCCAACGGACACAGGTTTATTCTCGTAGCTATTGACTACTTCACCAAATGGGTTGAAGCGGCGTCGTATGCGAATGTGACCAGGCAGGTGGTCGTGAAGTTTGTTAAGAATCAGCTGATATGCCATTATGGTGTGCCTGATAAGATCATTACTGATAATGGATCTAACTTGAACAACAAGATGATGGAAGAGTTGTGCACTGAGTTCAAGATTGCACACCATAATTCCTCTCCCTACAGACCCAAGATGAATGGGGTTGTTGAAGCTGCTAATAAGAATATTAAGAAGATTATCCAGAAGATGACAGTCACGTACAAAGATTGGCACGAGATGCTGCCATTTGCTTTGCATGGATATCGTACATCTGTCCGCACTTCAACAGGGGCAACCCCTTTCTCTCTTGTTTACGACATGGAGGCTGTTCTCCCAGTAGAGGTGGAGATCCCATCAATGAGAGTCTTGATGGAAGCCAAGTTGACTGATGCTGAATGGATCCAGAGTTGTTATGACCAATTGAATTTGATTGAAGAGAAGCGATTGACTGCCATGTGCCATGGTCAGTTATATCAGCAGAGAATGAAGAAAGCATTTGATAAGAAGGTCAAGCCTGGTGTGTTCCGAGAAGGTGACCTCGTGCTCAAGAAAGTCTTGTCTTTCGCGCCCGATTCCAGGGGCAAGTGGACTCCAAACTATGAGGGTCCATATGTTGTTAAGAGAGCCTTTTTAGGCGGTGCTTTGATGCTTACAACAATGGATGGGGAGGATTTCACTCGTCCTGTGAATTCAGATGCAGTCAAGAAATACTTTGCCTAAAAATAAAAACAGAATAGCTCACTAAGTTAAAAACCCGAAAGGGCGGCTTAGGCAAAAATGAGCGTCTCGGTGGAAAACCCGAAAGGGCGATCCAGGAAAAAGTTAGAGAAAAAAAAAGTATATTTGCATCCCGCTAGATTGAGTACCTCACCCTGGGGCAATTTAGGCAAAAATTAGGGATTTGGCAAGTAACTGCATCCTGACAAGACTTTCTGTTTCACAGCTGTCTTTTCGTCAGAGATTCTCGCTCAGTCATCATCAACTGAAGCTTCAAATACCTCAGATTCAAATTGGTAGAGAAATGGTCATTATGTTCAATGTAGCCCTCTTCCAATATATATCACCGATTTCAAATTTTGTACAGATCTATGGAGTCTTGTCATTTGCAGGCTACCATTCCATCAAATAAATTTGAGCTTTTATCCATTTATTTGCACTCTTATTTGTTTCAATTCAACAAATGTTTTGTATGTTTTAATTGATAAAATGTCATTGTTTTAAACAAACAAAATTTTTCAAAATTGTTTTTAAACAAAGTGAACATTCACAATGATAAAAGGATACTTAAGAAACTCTCAGTGCTCTCCCAAGGGTGACATGATTTCCAACAGGGTAAGACTTTTGTTTATATTCCTGGCATGGTTGTATCTTCTTTCTCCATATTGTTGTTGGGGTTTCTCCCCAAGCAGAGCTTCTGTTGAGATTTTCTCCCCCGAGCAGGGTGTTTGTTGGGATTTCTCCCGAACGGATATTTGTTGAGCAGAGCTTTATTATGACTCCTCCTCACTCAGAGTGCTTGATGAAGACTTCAACCTTCCTCTCTAGCATTATTCTCTCCCTAGCATGGGTGCTTTTCTTTGGGAAACTCGGTAGTTGGTGGGTTGACATCCCAGTACTTCGTCATTCCCTCGGATAGATCCCTAGCGGAGTTGTTGGTATGATGAACTTCATCTATGCTATCTATCCCCATCAGAGATCTGGTTGCTCCCTGGCATCTCTGATCCCTAGTGTGAGTTGCTGTTGTGGCGTTTCTGCCTGTGCATTGAACTCTTTTCTCTGGTTGTGACTGACGATCCCTCCAGAAACCTCTTGAGGCCTTCCTCCCTGCAGTAGATTTGATGATTTCCTCATATCTCCGATCCCAGTAGAGTGGCTTGTGGGGTAGAATCTACTTGTGTGATCTTTTTGCTCCCTCAGTGGATTTCCCCCAGTGGAGTTGTTTGGAGTTGCTTTCCTGGCAGTTTTCGCCTGTGTAGTGAGCTCTCTTTCCCAGTTGAGATTGATGATCCATCCTTGCAGATGATCTTTGTTTCCTGATCCCGTCAGAATTGGTTATTCTTCGGTGATCCTGGCTTTCTCTCCTGTGGTGTAGTACCGGGCGTTTGTTTCCTGGACCTGTTTGTGTTAGAAATGTCTGTTTTGTCAGCATTCATCAAACATAAGTCAAGCATATTCATGCATACTTTCAACATTCAGATATTCATGTTGCATTTTTTCCATATATCTTTTGTTTGTTGTCTCCTGCTTTTGGTGATATAGATCTCCCTAGTAGATCTCCCCAAGCGGATGTCGGGTGTCTAATCTCTCAATATAGAGTCAGCCCCATAAGCAGAAAGTGTCTGTCCTTTCCTTATGCATTTCCCCACTGAGATATATCCTCGTGGATGACGGTTGGTTCCGTTTCCCCCCAACACATATATTGGGATGGTTTTCCCTATTGAGTTATATCCTCATTAGGATGAGTCTTGATTCAGTTTGCCTTTTTGGTTTGATCCTGAATTGGCCTTTTCAACTGTCTCTTGTGCTTCCCTGTGGAATAAATGAATGTTTGCTCAGTAACCGGCAATCATTCACTTTATCCTCAGTGGAGTTTGTGGTTTCTACCCAGTAACCGGTAGTTGTAAGTCCTATCCTTTGTGGTTTTCTATCCAGTAACCGGTAGTTGTAAATCCTATATACCTTTTTCCCTCTTTGCGGAATTTGTGGTTGTTTACCCAGAGATTGGTATTTGTGAACTTTTTGTTCCTCAGCAAGAGTCAGTGGTTTTCTACCCAGTATTCGGTAGTTGTAAATCCTATATTTTTCTTGCTCTCCAGCAGAGTTTGTGGTTTTCTACCCAGTAACTGGTAGTTATAAACCCTATTTGTTTTCCCCGTGCGGAGTTGTGATCCTTTCGCTCCCCACGCAGAGGCTTTGGTCTTCTACCCAGTATTCAGTAGTTGTAAACCCTACTTTTTATCCTCGCCAGAGTCGTGGTTTTCTACCCCGTATTTGGTAGTTATAAATCCTACTTTCATCCCCTAGCAGAGGTAACCCTTGTGGTTCATCCTGGTTGATGGCGGATTTTGTGGTCTTCTACCTAGTATTCGGTAGTTGTAAATCCTATGTTGTTGTTGTCTCCCTATCGGAGTCTGTGCTTCCTTGTAGAATAGTTGGATAATTGCTCAGTAACCGGCAATCATTCACCTTATCCTCAGCTGAGTCTTTGGTCTTCTACCCAGTATTCTATAGTTGTAAATCCTAGTCTCTCCCCTTTGCAGAGTTAACCTTTTGTGGCTCATCTTAACTGATGACGGTTACTCTTGGTGGTTATCAATATCCGGTATTCGATGTTGATCGTTCCTCACCCCCTTCTGGGTAATTGCTCTGAGTAAGCAATTGTATCCCCAACGGGTCTTTTCCCTCCTTCTTGTGGATAATTGCCGTATGCTAGCAATTTTATCCTCAGCGGGTCCTTTCACCGTTTTCCAGTGATTTGTTCCCCAGATCATTGAGTTTTTATCAATGCATCCCCAGTGAGTCTTCTTTCATCTACCCTTTTGTTGGTAATGATTGTTGCTCCCTTTGATTGGTCATCTTTATATACCTAGTTTTGGTATCCCGATGCCTTTCTTTTCGGATGATTTATCCTTTATTAACCCAGTAACCGGTTGTGGATAATCTTCCATGCAAGTGTATTATCTACGTTCTGACGGTAATAGATGATATATCTCATGCACTCTTCAGTCGAAGCCTGTTGTGTTTCCCCAGTCGAGTAAGATTCGTGTTCCTTTTGCGGAATCGAATATTCTTTGCTATCTCCCTTTTTGAGCGTATCTCCCAGTAACCGGTGATATGTCTCCTGGATAATTGCCGTATGCTTGCAATTTATCCCTAGTGAGTTATCTCTCGTCTACCCTGTTGTTGTTGGTAACGATTGTTTCTCTTTTCGGTAGGTCACCTATTATATACCCAGTAACCGGTATCCCTGGTGTTCCTTCCTTACGAGTGTATTATCTACGTTCTGAGGGTAATAGATAATATATCTCATGCACTCCTTGGTCAAAATCTTTTGATTGTTTCTCCAGTGGAGTAAGATTCGTATTCTTTGTAGAATCGAATATCCATCCTTTAAAAAGTTTGCGTTTTGCTTTCTTCAGGATGATGAGTGTTTTGGCAGTAAAAACCAATTCACGTCTTCGGTCGGCCACCTATTATATACCCAATAACCGGTATCCCTGGTGTTCCTTCCATGCGAGTATACTATCCACGTTCTGACGGTAATGGATAATATATCTCATGCGCTCTTTGGTTGAAGCCTTTTGTCCTTCCCCATTTGAGTAAGATTCGTTTTCCCGTTGCAGAATCGAATATCCATCCTTTAATAAGTTCGCGTTTTGCTCTCTTCCAGGATGATGAGTGTTTTGGCAGTAAAAACCAATTCACGTTTTCGGTCGGTCACCTATTATATACCCAGTAACCGGTATCCCTGGTGTTCCTTCCTTTCTGCTCCCTATTATGACCTTGGTCCCCTGTGGAGTCAGATTTTCCTGAGTTTATATACCTTTTCAGGTCTTCCTCAAGTGTTTTGGTTGATTGATATCTCTCACCCTTATACCGGTCTTAGATATTCATTCTTCCTGAGCACGTTGTTCTTTCACCCAGTAACCGGTGTTTAGATCACATGTCTCTCTGAGTTTGTTACCCAGTAACCGGTAACACCTCACCCCTTTTGCTTCCTCTGGAGAGTCTTTGTTAGACATTCCCCAGCGGAGTTTCTGTTGTGATTCACCCTTTTGCTGTATTGGCATAACTCCCCAATATATGCAATTTTCCCCGGCAGGGAGGTTCTGTGTGAATCTTTCCTCAGTCTGAGTCCGAACTTTTATCCGAGGTATCCTTTATGGATAGTTTTGCTGTTTTGGCGTTTTCCCCAATACACGCATTTTTGAGTCAGCTTGAGTCTTTCCATTAGATTTGTTCCCTTTGGAACTCTTTTTCCCAGTGTCAGTCCTTTACTCCCCAGTAAGGTCTCCAGTCGAGTCGTGTCCTGCTCACGCAGTGTCAAGTTCTTTTTTCCCCTAATTCAGAGTCGTGTCCTGCTCACGCATTCTTTTCTTATCCCCATGAGAGCCCCGTCAGAGTTTCTGTTCCATTAGGAAGTATATCATTCCTGTGGAGTTGTCTTTTCTCCTGATTTTCTTCTTTGTGGACCCATATTACCCACAAAGTTTGTCTCTTTTTCATTCATACATTTGCATCATGAGGTCTCTTAGGGACCAGAATTTGTCTCATTATTGTTATTTAAGCCAATTCTACCGTGACGAGATGAAGATCTTAACCTTCACTTCTCCGGCTAGAATGACCTTAAATAGGGGCATCTGTAAGACCCCAATTTGTCCCTAAGATCCCTCATGGCATCATATCATAGCATTGCATTGCCTCAAGGATCATTGGACACCTTGCTTCCTTCCCTGTGGGTGGGATATCTTGAGAGTGGTTCTTGATCACCAAGCATTGCTTGCATTTGTGTATCATTGATTTTCTTTTAATCACTAACCAAAAATATACAAAAATATGTCATCTAACATTTGTCTTGCAGCTTAAGCAGTCAACAGGTCAAGGCATTCAAGTGAATCCTTTGTACAAGAGATGAGGGTTCCATTGAGATATGGATTATGTGATCATTATATTGAGCTTATATGAGCTAGAGGTTCATTATGAAGCAAATTCCCCAGGTGGTTGAAGCTCAGGTTCATCAAAACATTTTCAGGTCATCTAAGGGCCTATGCCAGTACACTGAAAGTCAACTGTGGCTTTTGAATTGGGAAATTGAGTTTCTTCATCCCATTCATGTTCAAATAATGCTTATTCATCATGTCAAACATTTATCTTGAAGAATTTGAAGCCAGTGCAAAAGTTTCCAAAAATGGAAAGTTACCTATAATTTCAAGTTTCCAAAAATGGAAAGTTTTTGGACCAACTTCAACTCAACTTTCCAACATCAAAGAAGCTTCAAATGAAATTTTGTCCAACATGAAAGTTGAATATCTCTCTCTCCCATTTCCAAAAAGTCAAAGATCATGAGCATCTGATGAAGGGTTGAGGAGATATGATCAAATCATTGCCAAGTGTGCATGGAACTTCAAAAGGCCATAACTTTTGATTCATAACTCCAAAATGAGTGCCTCTTTTTGCATTTTGCTTGTCATGATATGTATTTTCCAAATCATTTATCACATTTCATGAAATCTCATCACATGACCATTTGTTCTTTCATGACTATTTTGGAGGGAAAATTGCAAATTTGAAATTGGTGCATTGTATGGACAAAATACCATTGCCATTGTGTTCATTGGAAGATTTTAAGTGAATTTGATCATCCATTTGGGACTGTTCACGTATGCATTTGCCATGCACCACACAAATTATCATTTTTGGTCACACACCCCATTTTCACTAATCTCAATTAAACCATGCTTAATTTTAATTAGGATGTGATTAAGACTGAGTATATAAACCAAATCCTAACAAAATTTCTGAGGATTCACCATTTCTAGATCTAAATTCAAGCTCCCTCCAAAATTTTCTCTCAATCAAAACGTGAAAATTCTCCACATAGCATAGCTTTTTTCTTCCATATTCTGATTCATTGAGTGTAATGGATGAAGAATCAAGCATTGGATCATTGAGTTTGGCCAGAAATCGTGCATATGAAGCTCAAGAACATAACAATGGAAACTGATTTTTGAGCTAGATCTAAGCCTCTCCAAGCCTCAATTCATTCATAAAGCTTCATAACAAGTGCTCAAGAATAGATCTACATACTTGCCAGGCCTTGGAACTGCAGATTTCAGTGACGGTTCTTCAAGAGGTAGGTTTTTCGAAGCTCTTAATTCTCCAATATTTTGCCATGATAGTGTAGATCTTCTCTTGCTGATTAATCTGATCTAAATTTCATGTGATTTGGTGAATTATTGACTGAGATATGATGATTAGAAGTTTTGGATGTCAAACTGTTTTTGCTCGATTTGCTTTGTACATGATGAATTAATATGATTTGATGATGGATTCGTGTTCCTCGTGTGATAACGGTTCGAATGATATAAATTTTGGTCGATTCTGCAAAAAAAAATTGAAGCTTCATACTATTCACCACCGTCTCAAGGTAGGAGACGGTGGTTTCCACCGCTGGCCGCCGCGCCTGTACAGGCGCTAAGGTTTCTGGTTCAGGCTCTGCATTTGTACTGTAGAAGCACCCGTTACCAAAGCCATGCGTGTTTGATTCTTTCTTGTTGCGCTTATTTGTTTTAATTTGCTTTGACCTGGCGCTTGCGTGGCATCCTGGTGTCATCATCATTAGGCTTCAAACTGCTGGATTCACCATACTAACACTTTGGAGCGCTAACCGGATCAACTACAGGAACTTCAACCTTCTTACTGACATCCTCTACACTCTTTAGGAATACAGGCCCAAAAATACGACCGCTATGGGTCACTTTCATCACATCAGCAATACTCACAATAGAACTGGTCATGGGCAATGGGACCTCTTGACCATGCTCCAACATGGTAACTGATCTATTGCTGACATTGTTACTGCTACTAATGTCAAATTGAACTACCACCCTCTCTGGTGTCTTGAACACAAGAACTCTTACATTCACGTCGTCACCTAGGTGACGGGACTCAAAAATCTAGATCATACCTTCATCCATCAACCTCTCGATGTCTCTCTACACGACCACACAACCTTGGGGGTTAAGACTGCAAATTGCACAACCATCATGGTCATACTCACAATCACTTACCATACAGATATCTTTGTGCATCGTCACCAAGGACCTTCTAATGAAATGGACATCATATACCTTGAACTCTCCAGGACAGCCGTCCACCATATTGACAGAAGGATTACCATAAGCGGGTAATGGGTTAGCTTTGACATTAGGCGCACGGTCCTCACAGGACACCATCCCACTTTTGACCAACTTCTAGACTTCATATTTCAGGGGGTAACAGTTCTCAATATCATGATCGGGAGCTCCTTGGTCGAAGGCACAGTGAAGCTCTGGCTTGTACCACCATGGAAGTGGTTCTAGAATTTGTGGAGGATTTCTTGGTTGTAGAAGGTTCTTGAGAACTAAAGATGGATACAATTCAGCATAATACATAGGAATCGGGTCGAAAGAGACCTTCATCCTCTCGAAATTTTGTTGTTGTTGTTGTAGTTCTTCGTTCTTTGTTGTGGCTGTTGTTGACGTTGTTGTTGAACTGGCACAAATTGATTGTTGGAAAATATTGGGATAAAAGATGATACTTGATGATGGTGTTGACGGGGTTATGGACTTCTTCTGACATGAGGCCTCCTCCTCCTCCCAACCGATACTGCATTAGTCTCTCCTTCTTTCTTTTTGGCAAACCCGCTACCGTACTTTTTGCTTGACGAAACCTCCTCTTTAAACAACTGCCCTCTCAGACACCTTCTTCTAATATCATCCCCATATTTACCATCTTGGTAAAATCACTGGGGGCACTTGCAATCATCCACTCATGGTAAAATGAGCTCACGGTCTTGAGAAAAATCTCGGTCATATCCTTTTCCTCCATAGGAGGGGTGATCTGAGCAGCCAGTTCTCTCCATCTTTAAGTGTATTCTTTGAATGTCTCTTTGTCCTTCTGAGACATCGACCTCAACTGATCCCTATCCGGCACCATATCCATATTATACTTGCATTGCTTCACGAAAGTCTCATCGAAATCATTGAATGTGTGGACACTCACACTATCCAAACCCATGTAGCACCTCAGAGCGGCACCAGTCAGACTGTCTTGGAAATAATGAATTAGCAACTGATCATTATCAGTTGGTGTCAACATCTTTCTAGCATACATGACGAGATGACTGAGTGGACATGTATTCCCCTTATAATTTTCAAAGACAGGGACTTTGAACTTCAACGGGATCTTAGCATTGGGAACCAAGCAAAGTTCTACAACACTTTTACCGAACAAATCCTTTCCCCTCAAGGTCTTTAACTCCTTTCGCATCTCAAGGAATTGGTCTTTCATTTCATCCATCTTCTTATAAACATCCGGACCCTCAGACGGCTCGGAATGGTAGATGGTATCCTCAACACGAGGCAGGGTATGAACAACCCGTGGCAGCACAGGCATGACCGGGTTAGACGTCGGCATGGAAACAAAGGTAGGCATAACACCCTCGGGCACAATGTTGGGCGGAATTCCCCACGGGAATCCGGCAGGAATAATGGGAGCAAACTGAGTAGCAGGCATAGTTGAAGTAACAACCTCTGAAATGACAGTCCTCTAGGGAGGCGGAGTTGCAGACGTTGGAGAAGATTGACTCTGAGCAGCTAAAACTGACTCCATCATGGCAATCAGGCGGGTGATCTCATCCTTCAGCTCTCGGCTCTCTTGCTCTAAGTGTTCCATGATTCTCAGATGATTGGTGTGGGTATTGTATCGATGAGTCAACTTGGCTGAAGCACAGAAGAATAACTAATATGACATCTGGCGAAAGAAAAACCTGCTATGCAAACGATGTGTGAAATGCAATGCTTTGATTGTTTGTATTTACAAGGAACATACTATTTTATTTGCAAATATATAATAATAACAATTGCAACAATTTGATTGACCATAAAAATCTCTTTTATTTATATAATTGGAAGGATTACACTGAGTACAATTTCAGAAACCAAAAATACAAAAATACATGGGAAAGGGATACTAGTCATCCTAAGGATCCCTTAACAACAGTGGTGTCAGATGATCTGGTTGTAAACGCGTACTTCCTTCGGATGCATTGAATCTCAGACTCAAAAGAAGTCTTCATCTGAGCCTTTTCAAGGACAAGTTGATCCACAATCTTCTTCCAAGCAACGGAAGGCTGAGGCATACTAGAGGAAGATGAAACCTTTGGCTCTCTCTGTCTCTTCACTACTCGGTCTTCAAGAAGCTCAATTAGCGCATCCTTGCCCTTAGACTCAAGTTGTAACTCTTCATGCTTTCTGCTCAAAGCATGGAATCGCTCTTCCCACATATCCTTCTCTTGCTTCATCTTGGCGAGAGCGTCTTCAACTCCTCTACATCTTGGTTAGGGAGAGTTAATGGCTTAACCACAACCATAGACATAGGTCTTTCACAAGCATTCGACATCTTCAACTAAAAAGCTCTCTTCTTCACCCAAAGAGTGTAAGCTTCCAAAGCTACATAGTTGTACAGACCGAGCTCAGATTTTCCCTTCCTATGCACATTATGCCAAGCATGTACATTCTTCTGCTTTAAATGTTGGGGATTTTTACCCTCTTGATAAAAAGACCTTCTAACTGAGTGCTATTAGGTTTGTCTCTCAAAGGGAACCCAAGTTTACGACGAGCCAAAGTAGGGTTGTAGTTGATTCCTCCTTGTATATCAATGAGGGGCACATTAGAGAATTCACTATAACAATCAATAATCTCCAAACTACTTAATGAAGAATCATACCAAACTATATCATCATTAGTGAGAGAAATAAGTCTCTGAGACCACCTTAGACATTGTTCGTTCTCTATAAAAGTAGGTGTAAGACCCCAATTTTGTCCCTAAGATCCCTCATGGCATCATATCATAGCATTGTATTGCCTCAAGGATCATTGGACACCTTGCTTCCTTCCCTGTGGGTGGGATATCTTGAGAGTGGTTCTTGATCACCAAGCATTGCTTGCATTTGTGTATCATTGCTTTTCTTTTAATCACTAACCAAAAATGTACAAAAATATGTCATCTAACATTTGTCTTGCAGCTTAAACAGTCAACAGGTCAATGCATTCAAGTGAATCCTTTGTACAAGAGATGAGGGTTCCATTGAGATATGGATTATGTGATCATTATATTGAGTTTATATGAGCTAGAGGTTCATTGTGAAGCAAATTCCCCAGGTGGTTGAAGCTCAGGTTCATCAAAACATTTTCAGGTCATCTAAGGGCCTATGCCAGTCAACTGAAAGTCAACTGTGGCTTTTGAATTGGGAAATTGAGTTTCTTCATCCCATTCATGTTCAAACAATGCTTATTCATCATGTCAAACCTTTATCTTGAAGAATTTGAAGCCAGTGCAAAAGTTTCCAAAAATGGAAAGTGACCTATAATTTCAAGTTTCCAAAAATGGAAAGTTTTTGGACCAACTGCAACTCAACTTTCCAACATCCAAGAAGCTTCAAATGAAATTTTGTCCAACATGAAAGTTGAAGATCTCTCTCTCCAATTTCCAAAAAGTCAAAGATCATGAGCATCTGATGAAGGGTTGAGGAGATATGATCAAATCATTGCCAAGTGTGCATGGAACTTCAAAAGGGCATAACTTTTGATTCATAACTCCAAAATGAGTGCCTCTTTTTGCATTTTGCTTGTCATGACATGAATTTTCCAAATCATTTATCACATTGCATGAAATCTCATCACATGACCATTTGTTCCTTCATGACTATTTTGGAGGGAAAATTGCAAATTTGAAATTGGTGCATTGTATGGACAAAATACCATTGCCATTGTGTTCATTGGAAGATTTTAAGTGAATTTGATCATCCATTTGGTACTGTTCACGTATGCATTTGCCATGCACCACACAAATTGTCATTTTTGGTCACACACCCCATTTTCACTAATCTCAGTTAAACCATGCTTAATTTTAATTAGGATGTGATTAAGACTGAGTATATAAACCAAATCCTAACAGAATTTCTGAGGATTCACCATTTCTAGATCTAAATTCAAGCTCCCTCCAAAATTTTCTCTCAATCAAAACTTGAAAATTCTCCACATAGCATAGCTTTTTTCTTCCATATTCTGATTCATTGAGTGTAGTGGATGAAGAATCAAGCATTGGATCATTGAGTTTGGCCAGAAATCGTGCATATGAAGCTCAAGAACATAGCAACGAAAACTGATTTTTGAGCTAGATCTAAGCCTCTCCAAGCCTCAGTTCATTCATAAATCTTCATAATAAGTGCTCAGGAGTAGATCTACACACTTGCCAGGCCTTGGAACTGCAGATTTCAGTGACTGTTCTTCAAGAGGTAGGTTTTTCGAAGCTCTTAATTCTCCAATATTTTGCCATGATAGTGTAGATCTTCTCTTGCTGATTAATCTGATCCAAATTTCATGTGATTTGTGTGGATTATTGACTGAGATATGATGATTAGAAGTTTTGGATGTCAAACTGGTTTTGCTCGATTTGCTTTGTACATGATGAATTAATATGATTTGATGATGGATTCGGGTTCCTCGTGTGATAACGGTTCGAATGATATAAATTTTGGCCGATTCTGCAAAAAAAAAATTGAAGCTTCATACTGTTCACCACCGTCTCAAGGTAGGAGACGGTGGTTTCCACCGCTGGCCGCCGCGCCTGTACAGGCGCTAGGGTTTCTGGTTCAGTCTCTGCATTTGTACTGTAGAAGCGCCCGTTACCAAAGCCATGCGTGTTCGATTCCTGCTTGTTGCGCTTATTTGTTTTAATTTGCTTTGACCTGGCGCTTGCGTGGCATTCTGGTGTCACTACCATTGGCCTAGATCCTTTGACTGCTTCCATGCAAGCTTGGACCAGTGATGTGGCTTGCCACATCATTTTGTTATACGGTGCGTTTTAAGTGGCGCTCACACAGGCTTAGATTCCAACCTGAGCCATTTTTTCAAATTAATCCATCATTTTACCTTTTCCCTCCAATTTACCATGTACATTTTCCACATTTTATTTCAAATATTTTCCAATTTTGAAAAATCATATAAAATTGAAAACACATCCAAATAATTCCAGATTTTTTGCAAAATGTTCATGTGTTTGTCTATTATTTTTTGGTGGTGGTTTCATGATTTTTATCATCTCTGGATTTTTGATTGTGGACTGTTGATTGAACATGTATGCATTTGTGACATTGCTTCATTCTTTCTATTGTGAAATGCTCAATAATGATCCAATTGCCATGAAATTTTGTATGATGATTCCCAACATGTTGCTTAACCTTTGAGGTTTGATAGTGCATTTTTACCATTTTTCATTTATGTTTTAGACACATGGACATTGTTGTGCAACATTTGGTGTCACATTCTTAGTCCCATACTTGTGCATTTTCATTTTTAGGTCAAATGTGTTCTGTTGATTCTAATTTTTGGCATGGTGATTATGTTTGACATACTGTATGATCATAAAATTTTTCAGACTTGTTTGAGTCATTTCTGTTTTAATATGGAATTTTGATTCTTAATGATCAATTGTGTGCTTTGAAATTGCCTTTGTCTTCTCTTGCTCACTACATGACTTTGCTTGATGCTTTTTACTTGGTCCTTTTTAGGACATGTTCTCACTTGTTTAATTGAGCTTCATGTTGAATTTTAGCTTCTGTTTTGACTTTTTGCCCTATCTTTGACCCTAGGCTTTGCCCTAGTGGTTTGAACTCACAATTTGAGCTTTGCCTTTCACGTTCATGCAATAAGTCTTAATGCATGATGTTGATCTCATGAATTGAGATGCAATTTGATTTGTTTAACTAATGTTGATTGTGTTATAGGTCCTTGGGTGGCTAACTCATTTGAGTTCTATGGCTTACTCATTGTGTATATTGGTTGTCTGACTGTTGTTGATTGTTTGGTTTGTCTGAATGTGAATATTGACTTGTTTGATTTTCTTACAGGTACTTTAGTAGTTTTAACTCATTACTTGAGTTGCTTTGCTTTGCTTGTGGTCGGCATACCACTTAGGTAATCTCCTTAACTCCATGTAGTCTGGAAGACCTGCTATCTTTGGCAGGCACCTGTCTGAAGCCCTCCTTAAGAGGCCATGTTCTTGTTTGTTTAATTTTGTGCTTAAGACCTCCTTGTCGAGGCATACAGGTTAAGTCCTCCTAAGTGAAGAGGCATTGGCAGATAGAAGGGATGTGCAATCCATCCCCTGCTATTCAGTTGAGTCTTTCATCTTGCTCGCACTAAGTGCTGATGCATTTGAATAAATACCCAAAATCTTGTATATAGAGTCAGTCATTGTGGAATAGAGTTCCTCATTCTGGACTCCCACACTTTCTTTGATTCAAGCTCACCCCGGCCCGGGTTAAGAGCTATGAGGTCTAACCCTCATCTCCCATTTCATCCGCTCACCCTGACGGTCAATGTCAGTGGTTAAGAGCCCAAACACCCTTACATATCTGGCTTGTTTGTCGAGGTTGATATGACCCCTTGACTAAAGCCCAGCCTTGTATGAGCCTTTTGATTGTGTATAGAGTGTGCTAATTGATTGATTGTTTGCTTACTTGTGCATCCTTCATGTTGCTTTTGCATATTGTTTGCATTTTGCTCTTGCATTTGTTATTTGTCTTGTTTGAGGAGTCAGGTGTAAGACCATTGATTGGCTATCTGTTTCCTGTTCCTTTTGGGGAGCTGGATATAAGACCATTGATTGGCACTCCATTTCCTATTTTGTTTTGTTTGAGGAGTCAGATGTAAGACCATTGATTGGCTATCTGTTTCCTGTTCCTTTTGGGGAGCTGGATATAAGACCATTGATTGGCACTCCATTTCCTATATTGTTGTCTTTTGTGGAGTCAGGTGTAAGACCATTGATTGGCTATCTGTTTCCTATCTTTGTTGCTTTGTGGAGTTGGACGTAAGACCATTTATTGGCACTCCGTTTCCCATTTGTTTTCGGAGTTGGATATAAGACCATTTATTGGCATTCCATTTCCAGTTTTGTTGCTCCTTTGAGCTTGCTTATTTGTCTTGCTTATTGCTTTGTTGCCTATTCCAAAGGATGGTACTTACTTGGATCATCTACATATGATCTCAAGAGAGGAACTCCTAATGAAGTTTTACTCCTCATCCCCACCTTTTGTTTCCTTACAACCTCCACTTGCATTTGTAACCCAAACCAGAAAACTTTGTGCAAACATTTTCATCTGTTTTTCAAACTAGAAACCTAGGCCTTAAGCCTTTGATTTTCAAACTTCATTTTCACAATACTTCTTCTGAATTGAATCTAATGTCAACTTTGACCATTTTTTGTGTGAATACTCTAATTGGTTAATTTCACTCACTCAATTGCTTTTGTGGCCCTTGTCCACTTCTTGATAAGTTTTCATGCATTAGCCATAGATCTGAATTATTATAGTGGTTGATGTAAATCTCACCACATCCTTAGTGATTGAATTGTAAGACTTACATGCTTATTATAGGGTTAACCCCTCACTAGCGTGTTGAAGCTATTCTCACATGGTGGATTGTTGGTTCAGGTTGAGTTTTCTCCCGTTGATAATGAAAGACCTTAAGGCTTTTGTTTAAAATCAATCCACTCACTTTTTGGAAATCTTTTAGCCGAACTACGGTGTTTTGATCCTTATCTTTCATGAAAAGGTACGTAGGCAATGGGTTCATCCATTCAAACACAAAAATAATAAAAATTGTATATTCTTTTCTCATCCCTTCAACCAATGTTTGCACAAAAAAAATATTTCATAAACAAATAATTTTACAACAAGTTGTGAAAAGAGGTTCCCTAGGAGTACCTAGGATGTTGTGGGTGCCTAACACCTTCCCACAACATAATTACCCCCTTACCCAGATCTCTGACCTTTTATTAGTTTTCTTTGTGGAAAACTTCTTAGGCTTTTGTTCGCTTTCTAGCCATTCTTTTGGATAAATAGAAGTGCGATGGCGACTCTATCTTTGTATGCTTTGCTTTTGATTTAGTCAATAAATCATAAAGTGACGAATACACCGCTACAGTAGGAATTTGAGGGAAGTGAAAGATAAACAACTTGTACAGAAGAGGAACACAACACACAACAATTCCACCACCTTTAGAATTTATTAGATGAAAAGAGAAGTACATATATCCTAACAGAGTAGGCACATTATTCCCAATCAAGAAAACTCTAATGGCGTTAACATCAACAAAACCATCAATGTTAGGGAACAAAGCTAAACCATAGATGGGCAACACAAAGATAGCTTCAAAAGCATCCACACTATCGACTTGAGAAAGGGAAGTAGCTACCTTGATGAGGAACTCAGAAGTCAACCCAAACATTCCTCCTTTCTTCACCCAATGATCCTCAATATCAAACTTCTTCAAGTGAAGAGCTTCAACTATAATATGATATCTGGGAATCTCTTCCAATCCACTAAATGGCACTTTGTCAGAAATAGGTATTCCCAAGAGATGGGCATACTCCTCTAACGTAGGCACAAGCTGATAATCAGGGAAAGTGAAGCAACGGTAGAGAGGATCATAGAACTGAACCAACACACTTAAGAGTGCTTCAACCATATCAGCAGATAATATAGATAGAAGCTTCCCATGACGTTGTTTGAAGTCCAATGGATCTAATATAAAAGATGATAGCTTCCTTAACTCTTTCAAATCAGGTCATCTGAAACTGTACTTCTTAGTGTTCCTTCGTCCATAATCCATGGTCTGAAAATATTTGCAAATAAAACCTCAGTTCCTTGAAGTTATTTTTTGTGTGATGAATGTTATGATGTGCATGAATGCATGAATGTAACAATCACAAATAAGGGATCACACACTAGGAAAACAAACAAAGGTCAAGGGATGATAAAGTCATTGTCAATGTCAATCATCCATTTTGGTGGATTATAGTTTTCACCTTATCAACACCCAAGTTCCATTGATACTGACAAGCCTTGATTGGATCAACCAAGAATCAAGGGTTTGTTGTTAGTCATGAGCATGGAGTCAGGTTAAGAACCATCGCAAAGGAGTGTACTAAGGATAAAAACCCGTAGGCAATGTTCTAAAAAGTTCTCAGAGTCTTAATCCCATCTACCGAATATTACAGGTTAGGATGATTGACTCATCAACCCATAATATTCTCAAGAGAAACTCGTCTGAGTGTAGTATCACGTAACAATTGTTATCAAGTCTACACTTGAACAGTCTCCACACTACGTCCTAAATAGGCCAAGATGGGTTAAATGTTCTACGGTCCTCAGCTTCCTGTAGCGGTGTATTCGTCGCTATATGATTTATTGATTAAACCATAAGCAAAGCATACAATGAAATTTCGAGTCGCCACCGCACTTTTATTTATCCAAAGGACTGGCTAAAAAGCGAACAAAAGCCTAAGAAGTTTTACACGTAGAAAACTAATAAAAAGATCAGAGAGTCTGGGTAAGGGGTAAATTACGCAATGGGAAGGTGTTAGGCACCCACTACGTCCTAGGTACTCCTAGGGAGCCCTTTTCACACTTGTTGTACTAAATTGTTATTTGTTTTTGACATAAATATTGTGCAAACATGATTGGGATGATGAGAAAAGAATATACAATTTTTATTGGGTTTGAACGGATGAACCCGCTGCCTACGTACCTTCCATCAAAGGTAAGGATCAAAACGCCGTAGTTCGGCTAAAAGATTTCCAAAAGTTGGTGGATTCAATTTTAAACAATAGCACTGAGGCTCTTCATTATCAATGGGAGAAAACTCGACCAAGACCAACATCCACCATGCGAGGATAGCTTCGACGTACTAGAGGGGTTAGCCCTGTTTTCAGTACGGAAGTCTTATAGTCGACTCACTAAGGATAGGGTGAGGTTTACATCAACCACAATGATAATTGAAGCCTATGGCTAATGCATGAAAAGATTTAACAATGGACAAAGCCAAAACAAGTGAATGGGTGAAGTTAATTGATTGTGATTATGAAAATGGAGTCAAAGTATGATTAAGATTGATTTGAAAGAAGTATTATGAAATGGGGTTTGAAAAAAGTCAAGGACTTGGGGTCCAGGTTTTTAGTTTGAAAACATGAAGACGTTTGCACAATATCTATGTCAAGTTTGAAAAGTAATGTGTGAAAAGGTTTAGGACATAATGGGGATGAATGGATGAAGATGGATTGTAAAACTTCTTAGAAGGTTCACCTCTTGAAATCATATAGGAGATGATTCAAGTGTGTCCTTTGGAATGGGCAATGAGCAATAACAAAATAAGCAAACAAATGATACCGGATGCCACTCAATGGTCTTACTCCAATCTCACAAACAAAAGTGGATACCGGATACCAATAGATGGATTTACACCAGTCTCCTAAAACAGAAATGGATATCAGAGGCCACTCAATGGACTTACACTAATCTCCTAAAACAAAATGAAACTTGGATACCGGATGCCAATCTGTCTGGACTTATACCAATATCCAACATATGATCATAGGAAAGCAAATGCCAACTTGCAGGGACTTACAATTGCATCCTCACATAAACAAAGAAAAGCAAAACATGGATGTCAGATGCCAATCTATCTGGGATTACTCTAACCTCCACAGTATGGTCCTAGGAATACAAATGCGAACTTGCAGGGACTTATAATTGCATCCTCACATACAAACAAACAAAGGAACATATGATCATAGGAAAGCAAATGCCAACTTACAGGGACTTATAATTGCATCCTCACATACAATCAAACAAATGCATCAAGCAAAGATAAGATGAGTGGCCAATGGAATGGTCTTATACTCACTTCCATATCATAGGAACAATAGCCAAAGGAATGGTCTTACAACTGTCCTCAATGGGTAAACAACAATGATAATGATGTCACAAGGACAAATGAGATGATCATGCAATAATGAGCAATTAATGATGATAAGTGAATAAAGCATACAAGCAAACATGTGCATATGAAGCAAGTGATCAATCAATGAAGGCATTCAGCACACACTATAACCAAACAAGGAGGCTCATACAAAAGGGTTAGGCATTGAAGCCAACTGGAATAGGGTCAAAGGTGCTCTTAACCTTGCCATTGAGGGGCTAAGGTGAAGCAGATGAAAGGATATGAGGGGTGTGCCTCATTGCTCTTATCCCTGGTCAGGGAGAGCATTGAATATCAGAAGGTGTGGGAGTTCAGAAAGTAGGAACTCTCTCCACATGTTAGACTCTATAGATCTTGGGCTTGGATCTCAATGCTACAACCATGTAATGGGAGCAAGGAGAAGACTCACAGAATAGTAGGAGATAGGTTGCTTATCTCTTTGATCTACCAATTGCCTTATTTAAAGGACTTTTCCTGCTTGGGACAAATATAAACACACACAAGCATTGCCTCTTAAGGAGGACTTCAGACAGTTGTCTGGCCAAGTAACAGGCCAGGTCTTCCAGACTACATGAAGAAAAGGGATTATACCTCAATGCAAATTGCTATAAAGCAAAGCAAAGCAAGTTCAAAGAACTAAGCAACTAATGGTACCTGAAATAGTCAAACAGAATCAGTACACCATTCAAAAGTCAAAGCAAAAAGGGAATAGAATTAACAGTCAACATAAGCAGATGAATGTGCAAAGCACAAGACTCAAATCATATGAGTCAAGCCACCTACAAAACAAAGAGGTTAGCTCATGATAAACAATCAAACTCAATCAAGTTTGTATGATCTCTTTGGAGCATTGTTGCTTAACCTGAAACAATGAACTTAAACATAAGCAACAGGACCACTAGGACAAGCCTAGGGTCAAAATGAGATGAGAAAGTCAAAACAGCAAATTAATTTCAACCAAAATCAAGTTTAAACAATCAAGAAGCAAACTCAATTAGTCCCACATTCATATCATTCATCATCATCATTTCATAAGCAAAGGAAGTCAAAGCATGGCAAATGAAAGCTCATAGAAGTCAACAGCAAGACTTAGCTCAAAACCAAACATAATCAATTCCAAAAATCATCAAATAATTCATGATCAATCATAATCCATAACATGACATGCATATCAAATTTCAGCTCATTTGGATCATGGGAAGATGATCAATGAAAATCAGAAAGGCAAGACAAGTTTAAGCATGCTCAAAGAAGTCAACCAAACATGCATCAACTTCAAAAATTCATAAATCAGTGATAACATATGAGAAATGAATGGGATCAACACCATGACAAATCTTAAGATGTCTAGTAATCACATGTTAAATTTCATGTTCATCCAATAAAGTATGAGAATTTCACAAATGAAATGGCAACATGTATCACACAAGTCAACATTTTGGTCAAACAGGGGAGAAAATCTCAAACAATTAGGAAATGCCACAATTAATTCCAAGAAAATTCACATGTGAACTAGACATACAAGAGTAGGATCATGCAAAAATTCACATCAATTGGAGGTCAGGAAGCATGGTATCAAAAATCATGAAATTGCACATCAATGGTGTGACACAAATTGTCACACCCTAATTCAAAAATTCATAACTCACAATCCAGATAAGATAAATTCACAAACTCTACACCAAAATCACCATGGATGAGTCCAGTTTGTGTACAAAAAATTTCAGATCAAATGGATAATGCATCACAATTTCACAAATGATTTGGCAAAGGGTACAAAATATGGACACATGAACAAAACCCTAATGCCATTTAAAATCTACTCATCCAAAAAATCAGCAAAAATCATGATAAAATACTAGACATCAAGATGAACACGATGAAAAAAAATTTCATTAATTTTGGATTTAAAATGGATGAATTATGATTTTTATAAGTTGAGTATCAAAAATGAAATAAAAATTGAGAATTAAAATGAATTAATTAATTAAATGAAAACCGGGCGTGGCATTTTTGTAATATCTTGGACAACTTATTGGAACGCCGCGTTTTGGACACAGAAATGGAATGTTTCTATTGGTCAACATGCGAGCACAGTAACATGCAACGTGAGAATTCAAATTTTCTGGAAAATGGATTAGGGTTCTAAGCTAACAGTGTATCTTCATCACCTCCAACAAATCGTGCAAAAAAATTGTTCCAGAAATTTGAATTGAACACACTATTATGATCAGTAAGCTTCAAGCAACATGAATCCAACAACAATTTCAACCAAATCAAATCACACAACATGAATCGAGCAAGAAATCATTTCAATCATCAAACTTAAAAACAGCATATCTCTCAGAATAGTTAACCATTTTTGGTGATTCAAGTTCCCACATGACCAGCACATCAAGACCTAACTAAAGCATGTTGTAGTTTAGCAAATGGAGGAGATCGAAACTTACCTGATTCTGAAGAAAAGTTAAGATGCAGTGATGTATTGGATGTTGTAAGCTCAAACAGATGTCCAAGAGGTGTCCAGGAGGTGAATGGAGGAAGGTTTAAAGCTCAGCTCTCCTTGAAAATGCTCAAATCGTGATTTGCCATGGATGGAGCTTGGAAATAACAGTGGAGAATCCTTGCTTACAGTCACCAAAAGAATATTGAGAATGCTTCAAAAATGTTGGCAACTGAGGAACAAACCAAAACAAACTCGTATGCTTCGAAGGTTTTTGGCAGAATTTCAAAAATGAAGAAAATGAAGTTTTGAGAGAAGATGATTTTCTGTTTGGTATGTGGCTGCTGCTAGGGTTTAATTGTGCAGAAAATGTGCTTAAATACTTCTGTTTAAGGTTGCATTAGTAAGAGCTAAACACAATTTGATTAATGGTAAGTTTTTGCTAAATGGTGGTTTTGGTTCACATGTGGAGGTGTAGTGGCTGGTGCACGAATTTGGGCTTACAAGCATGACCAAAATGACATTTCTGAACATTTCCAATTGGCCAAAGTGATTAAAAATGGATATTTGGAAAAGTTAAAATTCTAACTCACTTGAAATTAATTAATGCAAGTCCAAAAAGGCCATTTTGCATGGTAATGTTTTGGTGCATGAGGATGACATTTTTGGAAAGAGGGGATCAAATATGACTTGTAGGAAAAAACCCCATCAAATTTGGCCAAATGGTTTGAGAGATATGGCCTTTTGAAGTTCACAAATTTTTGAAAATGAATTGGTCATAACTTGCCAACCATACATGGGAATTGAGTGTTCTTGGACTTTTTGGAAATGGGAGAACAAGATATTCAACTTTCATGTTGGGCAAAAATTCATTTGAAGCTTGTATCATGATGTATGTTTAAGATCAAGAAGTTTCCATTTTTGGCAAATTTGAATTACAGGTCAACTTTCTATTTCTGGACATTTCTTGTCTGACTTTATTTTCTTCACTGTGGATGCTTGACATGATATATGAAGCTTATATAGGCATGAATGAGACCTCTCAGACCAAATTCCATCACCAAATCACTGACTAAATCCACAGTTGACCAAGTTTGACTTTTTAGGGTTTTGGATGACTGAAGCACCTTCTGATGAATTCCAAACCCTAATTCCTTGGGATCTTGATTCCAAATGATGTCCCAAGTTATATGAACTCTTGATTATTGATCATGGTGCCCAAATTCTGCAAGAATGGCCACCATCCACTGTTTAATGGCTGATTTGACTGTTTGACTGATGATTGCTTCAGCTGCAAGTAACATGGTTAGATGACAATATTTTTGTACTTTTGGTTTATAAACAAATGAAAAGCAATGATATACAAATGCAATACATGCTTGGTGATCAAGAACCAACTCACGAGGCAACCTACCCACTAGGAGGGAAACCAGGGCATGCAATGATCCTTGAGGCCATGATATGATATGATGTGGGCCATGAGGGATCTTAGGGCCAAAATTGGGGTCTTACAGATGCCCCTATTTAAGGTCATTCTAGCCGGAGAAGTGAAGTTTATAAATCTTCATCTCGACGCGGTAGAATGGGCTTAAATAACAGTAATGAGACAAATTTTGGTCCCTAAGAGACCTCATGATGCAGATGTATGCATGCAAAAGACACAAATTCTGTGGGGAATATGATTCACACAGAAGAAAAAAACGATCCATCGGAGTAATACACTCACCAGGAACAGAGACTCTAACAAGATTCTTGTTGGGGATAAACAAAACTGACACATCGTGAACAAGACACGACTCTGATTAGGGAAACAGAAATCAGAATGGAGACCTCACAAGGGAGTGAAGGACTCACACTGGGGAAAAGAATTCCAAAGGAAAATAAATCCATTGGAAAGACACAAACTGACTCCTGGGGAGAAGCAACAGGAAACTTCACTGAGGAAGCACCAAAGAAATGAGGTGTTACCGGTACAAGGGGAACAAACTCAGGAAGGAACACCAAAGATACCGGGTTGTAGGTATGTAACGGGTGACCGACCAAAGACGTGAATTGGTGTGTGTTCCAAAACACTCATCATCCTGAAGAGAGCGAAAGCAAACTTGTTTATAGGATGGATATTTGATTCTGTAAAGAATGCAAATCTTACTCAGTTGGGGAAACAAACAAAGTGTTCGACAAAAGAGTGCATGAGATATATTATCTATAGCCGTCAAAACGTAGATAATGTACTCGCATGGAAAGTTATCCTGAACCGGGTTGTAGGTTGTTTATAGGATAAGATCCGAAGACGTGAATTGGTTTGTGTTCCAAAACACTCATCACCCTGAAGAAAGCTAGAACAGCAGACTTGTTTATAGGATGGATATTCAATTCCACAAGGAATATGAATCTTACTCTACTGGGGAAGATCAACAAAGGATTCCGACCAAAGAGCGAACGAGATATAATATCCATTACCGTCAGAACGTGGATAGAATACTCACAAAGGAAGAGACACCAGAGATACCGAAGTATATAATAGGTGACTAACCAAAGACGTGAATTGGTATATATGCCAAAACACTCATCATCCGAAAGGAGGGCTTGAAAAAGCAAATCGACTTACAGGATGGACATTCAAATCCACAACGGGAAAACGAATCTTACTCAACTGGGGACACAAACCCAAAGAGTGCATGAGATACAATATCCATTACCGGCAGACCGTGGATAAGAATACTCGCATGAGATATATTATCTATTACCGTCAGAACGTAGATAATAAACTCGCATGGTAAGAAACACCAGAGATACCGGTTACTGGGTATATAATAGGTGATCTACCGAAAACGTGAATTGGTATATATGCCAAAACACTCATCATCCAAAACACAAACTGGTTAAAGGATGGATATTCGATTCTACAGAGAATACGAATCTTGCTCAGCTGGGGAAAATCAACAAAGGATTCCAACTAAAGAGCGCATGAGATATATTATTCATTACCGGCAGACCGTGAATAATATACTCGAAAGGAAAAGACACCAGAGATACCGAAGTATATAATAGGTGACTAACCAAAAAGAGAGACAATCGATACCAAGCATCAGGGTAAACGAAAGACAACTCAAATGGATAAATTGCAAGCATCCGGCAATTATCCGACAACAAAGAAATATTCGATTCCGCAAAGGGAAATAACGAATCTTACTCAACAAAGAAAACACGAAAGGCTTCAACTGAAGAGTGCATGAGATATATTATTCATTACCGGCAGACCGTGAATAATATACTCGCATGGAAAAGACACCAGAGATACCAAAGTATATAATAGGTGACTATCCAAAACAGAGAGACAATCGATACCAAGCATCCGGGTAAACGAAAGACAACTCAAAGGGATAAATTGCAAGCATCCGGCAATTATCCGACAACAAAGAAATATTCGATTCCGCAGAGGGAAATAACGAATCTTACTCAACAAAGAAAACACGAAAGGCTTCAACTGAAGAGTGCATGAGATATATTATTCATTACCGGCAGACCATGAATAATATACTCGCATGGAAGATTATCCACAACCGGTTACTGGGTTAATAAAGGATAAATCAACCGAAAAGAAAGGCATCGGGATACCAAACTAGGTATATAATGATGACCAATCAAAGGAAGCAACAGACATTACCAACAAAAAGGGTAAATGAAAGGCGATCTGCTAAGGATTCAATGATCCGGGGAACCCAATCACTGACACAGGGTGAAAGGACCCGCTGGGGATAAAATTGCTAGCATACGGCAATTATCCACAAAAGACTTGCCGGGGATATAAGTGCTGATCTGAGCAACTTATCCAAGCAAAGGAAAATCCACATCAAGGACTAGATGAAGATACCCACAAGGGAAATTGTCATCGGTCAGGATGAACAACGAAGTTAACTCTGCAAGTGGAGAAAACAGGGTTTACAACTACCGGTTTGTAGGTAGAAAAACCGCAAAGATAGGACTTACGACTGCTGGTTTGTAGGCAGAGGGCCAAAAGGGGTGGAGGTAACCACAAAATTAGGGTTTACATCTACCAAATACGGGGTAGAAGACCAACAACTCCACGTGGGGATAGAACAAATCACAAATCCACACGGGAAACCAAAATAGGGTTATAACAAACCACAAACTGCTGAAGAGCAGGAAAATAGGATTTACGACTACCGGTATGAGGGTAGAAAACCAACAACTCTGGCTGGAGAATAAAGGGTGTATAACCACAAATTATGTCAAGGAAGCCAGGAAAAATAGGACTTATAACTACCGGTATGAGGGTAGAGGCCCAAAAACATTCCGCTGGGGAACAACCCACTGGGAAGCACAAGACATGACAAATAGTCAATTCGGGAATAATCTGAAAAGACGGACTGAATCAAGACATGTCCTAATGAGGATGTAACTCAAATAGGAAAATCCATCCCAATATATGTGTTGGGAGGAAACGGAAGAAACCGTCATCCACGAGGATATATCTCAGTGGGGAACTGCAGAAGGAAAGACAACATTTTTCTGCTTATGGGGCTGACTCTATATGGAGAGATTTATAACACCCGACATCTGCTTGGGGAGATCTGTAAAGAGATCTATATCACCCAAAAGCAGGGAACAACAAACAAAAGGATACATGGCAAGAAATGCGACATGAATATCTGAATGTTTTATGAATATGCATGAATATGCGTGATTTATGTTTGACGAATGCTGACAAAACAGACAATTCTAACACAACAGGTCCAGGAACTAAACGCTCGGTATTATACTTCCAGGGGAAAAAACCAACTGGAGAGCCAATCTGCGGAGATCTACATGCCGTATAGCAAAGATCTGCGAGTACTGCTGAAGAAGCAGAAAGATCGGAGATATCAGGAAACAACCCAATCCAGGGTACAGAAAGTCACAACGGGCAAAGCAGCCACCAAGACAAATCTGTAGGGGAACAAGAGGAGTCCCAAAGTATCTGCAGGGGATCCCAGTGTCAACTGAGAGACAAAGAGTGCATTGCACAAACACAAACTGCTGTAGAAGCAACTCCACATAACTCCGTTGGGGAACAACCCACTGAGGGAGAATGATATCATCCAAATAGAGTCTAACTGCATAAGCAACTCTACTGGGGAAAACTGTCGGCTACTCTCTTGGGAACAAGCCACTGAGGGAGGACAGATCAAACAAGTAGATTCTGCAACAAACCACTCCACTTGGGGAGAATACACATAGCAAACTGATCACAACAAGTAGATTCTGCAATACAAGCCACTCTACTTGGGGAGAATCCACATAGCAAACTGATCACGACAAGTAGATTCTGCAATATAAGCCACTCTACTGGGGATCACAAACAGTCAGGAAACCAATCCGTTCACTGGAGGCCAAAGCCATCATCCGACCATACTGGGGATTGAAGGAGTATTCAACAGGCAAAACTGCCACAACAAACATTCTGCACACTATGCTGAGGAAAAGATGGGTGAACATATTGGGATATCAACCCAACCATCCAATGAGTAGGAAAATAAATCCTGTTCTGCTGAAGAGAAAAACTCTGATGGAGAGATAGCAACAATTCCGCAGACGACTTCGCCCGGGAAAAGGTAAAGTACCGGGTATCAAACCACTGACTTACCAAGCCTTTCAAAAGGAAAACAATCGTACTGAGGAAACAGACAAACTCCGCTGGCAACTGCACTGGGAAGAGTGACAACAACTCTGCTCGCGAATCCGATGGGGATATTAACAACAGCTCTACTCGTGACTGTGTTGAGGAGACAAATAATGTCTGGGAATGTCGACCCACTGGAGAAAGTGACGGGGCACCAAGATGACAAACCAATCCACCTAAACTTTTACAAGAAAATCACCCATGCTGGGGAAGATTGCTGCTGGAGAAAACGAAGTCTTCAACAACATTCTGCTGGTGACTATACTGGGGAACAACCCCAACAACAACTCTGTTTGAGGAACAACCCCAACAAAGATCTGAAGAAAGAAGATACAACCAAACCAGGAATATGAACAAATGTCTTACCTGTTGGAAATTATGCCACCCTCGGGAGAGCACTGAGATATTCTTGAGTATCCTTTCAATCTTGTGAATATTCACTTTGTTTAAAACAATATATTTTTGAAAAATTTGATTTGTTTAAAAACAATGACATTTTATCAATTTAAAACATGCAAAACATTTGTTGAATTGAAACAAATAAGAGTGCAAATAATTGGATGAAAAGCTCAAATTTATTTGATGGAATGGTGGTCTGCAAATGGCAAGACTCCATAGATCTGTACAAATTTGAAATCAGTGATATATATTGGAAGAGGGCTACATTGAACATAATGATCCTTTCTCTACCAATTTGAATCTCGATGTATTCGAAGCTTCAGTTGACGACGAATCGAGAATCTTCTGACGAAGTGACGACTGATGAACAGAAAGTCTTGTTAGGATGCAGTTACTTGCCAAATCCCTAATTTTTGCCTAGATTGCCCCAGGGTGAGGTACTCAATCTAGCGGGATGCAAATATTCTCTCTTTTTTCAAGTCTCTAATTTTTGCCTGGATTACCCTTGCGGGTTCTCCACCGAGACACTCACTTTTGCCTAAGCCGCCCTTTCGGGTTTTCAACTTAGCGAGCTATTCTGTTTTTTCATTTGCATATACTTTTTTTCTAGGCAAAGTATCTCTTGACTTCATCTGAATTCACAGGACGAGTGAAATCCTCCCCATCCATTGTTGTAAGCATCAAAGCACCGCCTGAAAAGGCTCTCTTAACAAAATATGGACCCTCATAGTTTGGAGTCCACTTGCCCCTGGAATCGGGCGCGAAAGACAAGACTTTCTTGAGCACAAGGTCACCTTCTCGGAACACACGAGGCTTGACCTTCTTGTCGAATGCTTTCTTCATTCTCTGCTGATATAACTGACCATGGCACATGGCAGTCAATCGCTTTTTTTCAATCAAATTCAGTTGGTCATAACGACTCTGAATCCATTCAGCATCAGTCAACTAGGGACTTGAGGGTATAATAATTTTTTCTTTTTCTTTTTTTTTTTTTTTGAAAAATTTTGAAAAAATTTTCCTGATTTTTGATTTTTTCATCTTTTTCACCCATTCCTTTTTTTTTTTTTTTTTTTTTTTTTGTATTACATTACATTTGTAATGTCCCAGTTTGACTGTTCTGCTGATTCTCATGATACAGCTGAATGAGCTTCTTTGGTGCTCAAGAAGGCGGGTAATCTCATCAGGAATCCCCTTCAACATCATCTTCTTCTGCCTCAAATACAAAGGATTCAAGATTGGGAGATGGCGTTGGATCATTATGTTCAATGGGTTTAGAAATCCCTGCATAATGATTCTGGATAATGAAAGCTTTTGAATTTTAAACAAGCAAATCATTGATGCAGATGAAAAGCTGTTTTATTGTTTTTCAGGGTTTTTTGTGATCACCGATTTCATGCAAAAGCAAAAAGTGAAAACAAATGGAAAAACAAACGTTTAACAATGCATTAATTGAATGAAAACATCATTGTTTTAAATGCTGCCAACAATGTCATCACTTCTCCTTTTGGCATGGGAGAAGGGTTTTAAACAAAGTGAACAAATCACGCTGACTTATGAATGACCGTAGGAACATCCACAGCGACCCAATTGTGGCAGACACCACCAGGAATGATGAAATTGTTCAGGTCCTCTGCATCCTCTTCCAAGATAGCAGCAACTTCCTCTTCTTCAGGTTGATCGTCATGGATGAATCCTCCACTTGTGAACAAACCTTGCTCATTGCATGCCCCAGAACAGTAGCCAATGCCAGCCCGGGATCGGTTAACCAGGAATAAATCCATCAACAGTACTAAGTCTGGCAAAATCCTCCTCGAGTTCACAATTCTCTTGCTCAGGATGATCCATCAATCTGGCAGAGATGGCTCTGGTATAATACCGGCAAAGTGCGTCTTCAAAATAAATGAAGATCGCAGGGTCAGACCACAGGACGGGAAGCCGGAACAAAACACCCGCTTATGCAAATGATGCATGAAGTGTTTGTGCATATGCTTGTTTTTTATTTCAAAGGAACTCGAGGGTTTTATTTGCAAACTTTGAAATCTTAAGCATTTTGATCGGATATGAAAATATCTCATCAGATATATCAGGTGAAAAAATTTTCCCGGTTTTTTCATGTTTGAAATTTTTTTTGCAAATAAACTCCTTTGAGTTCCTTGAAAATTTTCCTTTTATCTGATGATATGGATGCGGATGAATGCGTGAATGTATGAATGCAACAAACACACTCAAGGATCAAGCAAGGCACACCAAACAAAGGTCGTGGGAAAGCTCTATGTATCCCTAATATCAATCATCCATTTTGGTGGATTTAGGTTTTCACCTTATCGACACCCAAGTTCCATTGATATTAACGGTACATGAACCGGCTCGAACATCCTTAATATCAACCAGCCACTTTGGTGGATTTAGGTTTTACACCTGATCCGGGTTCCATTGATATTAACGGTGCTTGAACGACTCAACCACGAATCACGGGTTTGTTGAGAGTCACGAGCATGGAGTCTCAGTTAAGAACCACCCAAAAGGAGTGTACTAGGGTTTAAACCTGCCAGACATGTTCTACCAGAGGTTCCCATAATCATCGTTCCATCTTTCGAATATTATCGGAGGAACGAATACTCATATTCCAAGAATATTCTCAAGAGAAACTCTTATGAGTGTAGTATCGCGTAACAATCGTATCAAAACTGACATCTGAACGACCTCCGCACTACGGTCCTAAAAAATAGGCCAAGATGGGTTTGGTAAACTAAGGTCCTTGGCTTCTGCGGAACATGATTGAAAGAATAATGCCTAACCACAAATAACTTGTGTGACATTATTAATTCAACATGACCTCCACCAAGTGAATGGACTCGCAAGTCAACTGGCTAAGGAATACTCCACACCAGTCAACAAGACTATGCCATTCTCCTATCCTAGAGTGCTCTCGAGTTCGGGTATAGAACTCATCTCACAGATCACCAAAGCAAACAGCAATTGTATATCAAGCAATTCAATCATTACAATCAATACAGTGATCCCAAATTGTACAAAAATATGTCATATAACAGATAACAATATAGCACAACAAGGGTGAAAAGTAGGCAATACCACCAAGGATCGATGTCCCCAGTGGAGTCGCCACTTTTCTGTAGCGGTGTATTCGTCGCTATATGATTTATTGATTAAACCATAAGCAAAGCATACAATGAAATTTCGAGTCGCCACCGCACTTTTATTTATCCAAAGGACTGGCTAAAAAGCGAACAAAAGCCTAAGAAGTTTTACACGTAGAAAACTAATAAAAAGATCAGAGAGTCTGGGTAAGGGGTAAATTACGCAATGGGAAGGTGTTAGGCACCCACTACGTCCTAGGTACTCCTAGGGAGCCCTTTTCACACTTGTTGTACTAAATTGTTATTTGTTTTTGACATAAATATTGTGCAAACATGATTGGGATGATGAGAAAAGAATATACAATTTTTATTGGGTTTGAACGGATGAACCCGCTGCCTACATACCTTCCATCAAAGGTAAGGATCAAAACGCCGTAGTTCGGCTAAAAGATTTCCAAAAGTTGGTGGATTCAATTTTAAACAATAGCACTGAGGCTCTTCATTATCAATGGGAGAAAACTCGACCAAGACCAACATCCACCATGCGAGGATAGCTTCGACGTACTAGAGGGGTTAGCCCTGTTTTCAGTACGGAAGTCTTATAGTCGACTCACTAAGGATAGGGTGAGGTTTACATCAACCACAATGATAATTGAAGCCTATGGCTAATGCATGAAAAGATTTAACAATGGACAAAGCCAAAACAAGTGAATGGGTGAAGTTAATTGATTGTGATTATGAAAATGGAGTCAAAGTATGATTAAGATTGATTTGAAAGAAGTATTATGAAATGGGGTTTGAAAAAAGTCAAGGACTTGGGGTCCAGGTTTTTAGTTTGAAAACATGAAGACGTTTGCACAATATCTATGTCAAGTTTGAAAAGTAATGTGTGAAAAGGTTTAGGACATAATGGGGATGAATGGATGAAGATGGATTGTAAAACTTCTTAAAAGGTTCACCTCTTGAAATCATATAGGAGATGATTCAAGTGTGTCCTTTGGAATGGGCAATGAGCAATAACAAAATAAGCAAACAAATGATATCGGATGCCACTCAATGGTCTTACTCCAATCTCACAAACAAAAGTGGATACCGGATACCAATAGATGGATTTACACCAGTCTCCTAAAACAGAAATGGATATCAGAGGCCACTCAATGGACTTACACTAATCTCCTAAAACAAAATGAAACTTGGATACCGGATGCCAATCTGTCTGGACTTATACCAATATCCAACATATGATCATAGGAAAGCAAATGCCAACTTGCAGGGACTTACAATTGCATCCTCACATAAACAAAGAAAAGCAAAACATGGATGTCAGATGCCAATCTATCTGGGCTTACTCTAACCTCCACAGTATGGTCCTAGGAATACAAATGCCAACTTGCAGGGACTTATAATTGCATCCTCACATACAAACAAACAAAGGAACATATGATCATAGGAAAGCAAATCCCAACTTACAGGGACTTATAATTGCATCCTCACATACAATCAAACAAATGCATCAAGCAAAGATAAGATGAGTGGCCAATGGAATGGTCTTATACTCACTTCCATATCATAGGAACAATAGCCAAAGGAATGGTCTTACAACTGTCCTCAATGGGTAAACAACAATGATAATGATGTCACAAGGACAAATGAGATGATCATGCAATAATGAGCAATTAATGATGATAAGTGAATAAAGCATACAAGCAAACATGTGCATATGAAGCAAGTGATCAATCAATGAAGGCATTCAGCACACACTATAACCAAACAAGGAGGCTCATAGAAAAGGGTTAGGCATTGAAGCCAACTGGAATAGGGTCAAAGGTGCTCTTAACCTTGCCATTGAGGGGCTAAGGTGAAGCAGATGAAAGGATATGAGGGGTGTGCCTCATTGCTCTTATCCCTGGTCAGGGAGAGCATTGAATATCAGAAGGTGTGGGAGTTCAGAAAGTAGGAACTCTCTCCACATGTTAGACTCTATAGATCTTGGGCTTGGATCTCAATGCTACAACCATGTAATGGGAGCAAGGAGAAGACTCACAGAATAGTAGGAGATAGGTTGCTTATCTCTTTGATCTACCAATTGCCTTATTTAAAGGAACTTTTCCTGCTTGGGACAAATATAAACACACACAAGCATTGCCTCTTAAGGAGGACTTCAGACAGTTGCCTGGCCAAGTAACAGGCCAGGTCTTCCAGACTACATGAAGAAAAGGGATTATACCTCAATGCAAATTGCTATAAAGCAAAGCAAAGCAAGTTCAAAGAACTAAGCAACTAATGGTACCTGAAATAGTCAAACAGAATCAGTACACCATTCAAAAGTCAAAGCAAAAAGGGAATAGAATTAACAGTCAACATAAGCAGATGAATGTGCAAAGCACAAGACTCAAATCATATGAGTCAAGCCACCTACAAAACAAAGAGGTTAGCTCATGATAAACAATCAAACTCAATCAAGTTTGTATGATCTCTTTGGAGCATTGTTGCTTAACCTGAAACAATGAACTTAAACATAAGCAACAGGACCACTAGGACAAGCCTAGGGTCAAAATGAGATGAGAAAGTCAAAACAGCAAATTAATTTCAACCAAAATCAAGTTTAAACAATCAAGAAGCAAACTCAATTAGTCCCACATTCATATCATTCATCATCATCATTTCATGAGCAAAGGAAGTCAAAGCATGGCAAATGAAAGCTCATAGAAGTCAACAGCAAGACTTAGCTCAAAACCAAACATAATCAATTCCAAAAATCATCAAATAATTCATGATCAATCATAATCCATAACATGACATGCATATCAAATTTCAGCTCATTTGGATCATGGGAAGATGATCAATGAAAATCAGAAAGGCAAGACAAGTTTAAGCATGCTCAAAGAAGTCAACCAAACATGCATCAACTTCAAAAATTCATACATCAGTGATAACATATGAGAAATGAATGGGATCAACACCATGACAAATCTTAAGATGTCTAGTAATCACATGTTAAATTTCATGTTCATCCAATAAAGTATGAGAATTTCACAAATGAAATGGCAACATGTATCACACAAGTCAACATTTTGGTCAAACAGGGGAGAAAATCTCAAAAAATTAGGAAATGCCACAATTAATTCCAAGAAAATTCACATGTGAACTAGACATACAAGAGTAGGATCATGCAAAAATTCACATCAATTGGAGGTCAGGAAGCATGGTATCAAAAATCATGAAATTGCACATCAATGGTGTGACACAAATTGTCACACCCTAATTCAAAAATTCATAACTCACAATCCAGATAAGATAAATTCACAAACTCTACACCAAAATCACCATGGATGAGTCCAGTTTGTGTACAAAAAATTTCAGATCAAATGGATAATGCATCACAATTTCACAAATGATTTGGCAAAGGGTACAAAATATGGACACATGAACAAAACCCTAATGCCATTTAAAATCTACTCATCCAAAAAATCAGCAAAAATCATGATAAAATACTAGACATCAAGATGAACACGATGAAAAAAATTTCATTAATTTTGGATTTAAAATGGATGAATTATGATTTTTATAAGTTGAGTATCAAAAATGAAATAAAAATTGAGAATTAAAATGAATTAATTAATTAAATGAAAACCGGGCGTGGCATTTTTGTAATATCTTGGACAACTTATTGGAACGCCGCGTTTTGGACACAGAAATGGAATGTTTCTATTGGTCAACATGCGAGCACAGTAACATGCAACGTGAGAATTCAAATTTTCTGGAAAATGGATTAGGGTTCTAAGCTAACAGTGTATCTTCATCACCTCCAACAAATCGTGCAAAAAAATTGTTCCAGAAATTTGAATTGAACACACTATTATGATCAGTAAGCTTCAAGCAACATGAATCCAACAACAATTTCAACCAAATCAAATCACACAACATGAATCGAGCAAGAAATCATTTCAATCATCAAACTTAAAAACAGCATATCTCTCAGAATAGTTAACCATTTTTGGTGATTCAAGTTCCCACATGACCAGCACATCAAGACCTAACTAAAGCATGTTGTAGTTTAGCAAATGGAGGAGATCGAAACTTACCTGATTCTGAAGAAAAGTTAAGATGCAGTGATGTATTGGATGTTGTAAGCTCAAACAGATGTCCAAGAGGTGTCCAGGAGGTGAATGGAGGAAGGTTTAAAGCTCAGCTCTCCTTGAAAATGCTCAAATCGTGATTTGCCATGGATGGAGCTTGGAAATAACAGTGGAGAATCCTTGCTTACAGTCACCAAAAGAATATTGAGAATGCTTCAAAAATGTTGGCAACTGAGGAACAAACCAAAACAAACTCGTATGCTTCGAAGGTTTTTGGCAGAATTTCAAAAATGAAGAAAATGAAGTTTTGAGAGAAGATGATTTTCTGTTTGGTATGTGGCTGCTGCTAGGGTTTAATTGTGCAGAAAATGTGCTTAAATACTTCTGTTTAAGGTTGCATTAGTAAGAGCTAAACACAATTTGATTAATGGTAAGTTTTTGCTAAATGGTGGTTTTGGTTCACATGTGGAGGTGTAGTGGCTGGTGCACGAATTTGGGCTTACAAGCATGACCAAAATGACATTTCTGAACATTTCCAATTGGCCAAAGTGATTAAAAATGGATATTTGGAAAAGTTAAAATTCTAACTCACTTGAAATTAATTAATGCAAGTCCAAAAAGGCCATTTTGCATGGTAATGTTTTGGTGCATGAGGATGACATTTTTGGAAAGAGGGGATCAAATATGACTTGTAGGAAAAAACCCCATCAAATTTGGCCAAATGGTTTGAGAGATATGGCCTTTTGAAGTTCACAAATTTTTGAAAATGAATTGGTCATAACTTGCCAACCATACATGGGAATTGAGTGTTCTTGGACTTTTTGGAAATGGGAGAACAAGATATTCAACTTTCATGTTGGGCAAAAATTCATTTGAAGCTTGTATCATGATGTATGTTTAAGATCAAGAAGTTTCCATTTTTGGCAAATTTGAATTACAGGTCAACTTTCTATTTCTGGACATTTCTTGTCTGACTTTATTTTCTTCACTGTGGATGCTTGACATGATATATGAAGCTTATATAGGCATGAATGAGACCTCTCAGACCAAATTCCATCACCAAATCACTGACTAAATCCACAGTTGACCAAGTTTGACTTTTTAGGGTTTTGGATGACTGAAGCACCTTCTGATGAATTCCAAACCCTAATTCCTTGGGATCTTGATTCCAAATGATGTCCCAAGTTATATGAACTCTTGATTATTGATCATGATGCCCAAATTCTGCAAGAATGGCCACCATCCACTGTTTAATGGCTGATTTGACTGTTTGACTGATGATTGCTTCAGCTGCAAGTAACATGGTTAGATGACAATATTTTTGTACTTTTGGTTTATAAACAAATGAAAAGCAATGATATACAAATGCAATACATGCTTGGTGATCAAGAACCAACTCACGAGGCAACCTACCCACTAGGAGGGAAACCAGGGCATGCAATGATCCTTGAGGCCATGATATGATATGATGTGGGCCATGAGGGATCTTAGGGCCAAAATTGGGGTCTTACAGATGCCCCTATTTAAGGTCATTCTAGCCGGAGAAGTGAAGTTTATAAATCTTCATCTCGACGCGGTAGAATGGGCTTAAATAACAGTAATGAGACAAATTTTGGTCCCTAAGAGACCTCATGATGCAGATGTATGCATGCAAAAGACACAAATTCTGTGGGGAATATGATTCACACAGAAGAAAAAAACGATCCATCGGAGTAATACACTCACCAGGAACAGAGACTCTAACAAGATTCTTGTTGGGGATAAACAAAACTGACACATCGTGAACAAGACACGACTCTGATTAGGGAAACAGAAATCAGAATGGAGACCTCACAAGGGAGTGAAGGACTCACACTGGGGAAAAGAATTCCAAAGGAAAATAAATCCATTGGAAAGACACAAACTGACTCCTGGGGAGAAGCAACAGGAAACTTCACTGAGGAAGCACCAAAGAAATGAGGTGTTACCGGTACAAGGGGAACAAACTCAGGAAGGAACACCAAAGATACCGGGTTGTAGGTATGTAACGGGTGACCGACCAAAGACGTGAATTGGTGTGTGTTCCAAAACACTCATCATCCTGAAGAGAGCGAAAGCAAACTTGTTTATAGGATGGATATTTGATTCTGTAAAGAATGCAAATCTTACTCAGTTGGGGAAACAAACAAAGTGTTCGACAAAAGAGTGCATGAGATATATTATCTATAGCCGTCAAAACGTAGATAATGTACTCGCATGGAAAGTTATCCTGAACCGGGTTGTAGGTTGTTTATAGGATAAGATCCGAAGACGTGAATTGGTTTGTGTTCCAAAACACTCATCACCCTGAAGAAAGCTAGAACAGCAGACTTGTTTATAGGATGGATATTCAATTCCACAAGGAATATGAATCTTACTCTACTAGGGAAGATCAACAAAGGATCCGACCAAAGAGCGAACGAGATATAATATCCATTACCGTCAGAACGTGGATAGAATACTCACAAAGGAAGAGACACCAGAGATACCGAAGTATAATAGGTGACTAACCAAAGACGTGAATTGGTATATATGCCAAAACACTCATCATCCGAAAGGAGGGCTTGAAAAAGCAAATCGACTTACAGGATGGACATTCAAATCCACAACGGGAAAACGAATCTTACTCAACTGGGGACACAACCCAAAGAGTGCATGAGATACAATATCCATTACCGGCAGACCGTGGATAAGAATACTCGCATGAGATATATTATCTATTACCGTCAGAACGTAGATAATAAACTCGCATGGTAAGAAACACCAGAGATACCGGTTACTGGGTATATAATAGGTGATCTACCGAAAACGTGAATTGGTATATATGCCAAAACACTCATCATCCAAAACACAAACTGGTTAAAGGATGGATATTCGATTCTACAGAGAATACGAATCTTGCTCAGCTGGGGAAAATCAACAAAGGATTCCAACTAAAGAGCGCATGAGATATATTATTCATTACCGGCAGACCGTGAATAATATACTCGAAAGGAAAAGACACCAGAGATACCGAAGTATATAATAGGTGACTAACCAAAAAGAGAGACAATCGATACCAAGCATCCGGGTAAACGAAAGACAACTCAAAGGGATAAATTGCAAGCATCCGACAATTATCCGACAACAAAGAAATATTCGATTCCGCAAAGGGAAATAACGAATCTTACTCAACAAAGAAAACACGAAAGGCTTCAACTGAAGAGTGCATGAGATATATTATTCATTACCGCAGACCGTGAATAATATACTCGCATGGAAAAGACACCAGAGATACAAAGTATATAATAGGTGACTATCCAAAACAGAGAGACAATCGATACCAAGCATCCGGGTAAACGAAAGACAACTCAAAGGGATAAATTGCAAGCATCCGGCAATTATCCGACAACAAAGAAATATTCGATTCCGCAGAGGGAAATAACGAATCTTACTCAACAAAGAAAACACGAAAGGCTTCAACTGAAGAGTGCATGAGATATATTATTCATTACCGGCAGACCGTGAATAATATACTCGCATGGAAGATTATCCACAACCGGTTACTGGGTTAATAAAGGATAAATCAACCGAAAAGAAAGGCATCGGGATACCAAACTAGGTATATAATGATGACCAATCAAAGGAAGCAACAGACATTACCAACAAAAAGGGTAAATGAAAGGCGATCTGCTGAGGATTCAATGATCCGGGGAACCCAATCACTGACACAGGGTGAAAGGACCCGCTGGGGAAAAATTGCTAGCATACGGCAATTATCCACAAAAGACTTGCCGGGATATAAGTGCTGATCTGAGCAACTTATCCAAGCAAAGGAAAATCCACATCAAGGACTAGATGAAGATACCCACAAGGGAAATTGTCATCGGTCAGGATGAACCGGCTCGAACATCCTTAATATCAACCAGCCACTTTGGTGGATTTAGGTTTTACACCTGATCCGGGTTCCATTGATATTAACGGTGCTTGAACGACTCAACCACGAATCACGGGTTTGTTGAGAGTCACGAGCATGGAGTCTCAGTTAAGAACCACCCAAAAGGAGTGTACTAGGGTTTAAACCTGCCAGACATGTTCTACCAGAGGTTCCCATAATCATCGTTCCATCTTTCGAATATTATCGGAGGAACGAATAATCATATTCCAAGAATATTCTCAAGAGAAACTCTTATGAGTGTAGTATCGCGTAACAATCGTATCAAAACTGACATCTGAACGACCTCCGCACTACGGTCCTAAAAAATAGGCCAAGATGGGTTTGTAAACTAAGGTCCTTGGCTTCTGCGGAACATGATTGAAAGAATAATGCCTAACCACAAATAACTTGTGTGACATTATTAATTCAACATGACCTCCACCAAGTGAATGGACTCGCAAGTCAACTGGCTAAGGAATACTCCACACCAGTCAACAAGACTATGCCATTCTCCTATCCTAGAGTGCTCTCGAGTTCGGGTATAGAACTCATCTCACAGATCACCAAAGCAAACAGCAATTGTATATCAAGCAATTCAATCATTACAATCTATACAGTGATCCCAAATTGTACAAAAATATGTCATATAACAGATAACAATATAGCACAACAAGGGTGAAAAGTAGGCAATACCACCAAGGATCGATGTCCCCAGTGGAGTCGCCACTTTCTGTAGCGGTGTATTCGTCGCTATATGATGTATTGATTAAACCATAAGCAAAGCATACAATGAAATTTCGAGTCGCCACCGCACTTTTATTTATCCAAAGGACTGGCTAAAAAGCGAACAAAAGCCTAAGAAGTTTTACACGTAGAAAACTAATAAAAAGATCAGAGAGTCTGGGTAAGGGGTAAATTACGCAATGGGAAGGTGTTAGGCACCCACTACGTCCTAGGTACTCCTAGGGAGCCCTTTTCACACTTGTTGTACTAAATTGTTATTTGTTTTTGACATAAATATTGTGCAAACATGATTGGGATGATGAGAAAAGTATATACAATTTTTATTGGGTTTGAACGGATGAACCCGCTGCCTACGTACCTTCCATCAAAGGTAAGGATCAAAACGCCGTAGTTCGGCTAAAAGATTTCCAAAAGTTGGTGGATTCAATTTTAAACAATAGCACTGAGGCTCTTCATTATCAATGGGAGAAAACTCGACCAAGACCAACATCCACCATGCGAGGATAGCTTCGACGTACTAGAGGGGTTAGCCCTGTTTTCAGTACGGAAGTCTTATAGTCGACTCACTAAGGATAGGGTGAGGTTTACATCAACCACAATGATAATTGAAGCCTATGGCTAATGCATGAAAAGATTTAACAATGGACAAAGCCAAAACAAGTGAATGGGTGAAGTTAATTGATTGTGATTATGAAAATGGAGTCAAAGTATGATTAAGATTGATTTGAAAGAAGTATTATGAAATGGGGTTTGAAAAAAGTCAAGGACTTGGGGTCCAGGTTTTTAGTTTGAAAACATGAAGACGTTTGTACAATATCTATGTCAAGTTTGAAAAGTAATGTGTGAAAAGGTTTAGGACATAATGGGGATGAATGGATGAAGATGGATTGTAAAACTTCTTAGAAGGTTCACCTCTTGAAATCATATAGGAGATGATTCAAGTGTGTCCTTTGGAATGGGCAATGAGCAATAACAAAATAAGCAAACAAATGATATCGGATGCCACTCAATGGTCTTACTCCAATCTCACAAACAAAAGTGGATACCGGATACCAATAGATGGATTTACACCAGTCTCCTAAAACAGAAATGGATATCAGAGGCCACTCAATGGACTTACACTAATCTCCTAAAACAAAATGAAACTTGGATACCGGATGCCAATCTGTCTGGACTTATACCAATATCCAACATATGATCATAGGAAAGCAAATGCCAACTTGCAGGGACTTACAATTGCATCCTCACATAAACAAAGAAAGCAAAACATGGATGTCAGATGCCAATCTATCTGGGCTTACTCTAACCTCCACAGTATGGTCCTAGGAATACAAATGCCAACTTGCAGGGACTTATAATTGCATCCTCACATACAAACAAACAAAGGAACATATGATCATAGGAAAGCAAATGCCAACTTACAGGGACTTATAATTGCATCCTCACATATAATCAAACAAATGCATCAAGCAAAGATAAGATGAGTGGCCAATGGAATGGTCTTATACTCACTTCCATATCATAGGAACAATAGCCAAAGGAATGGTCTTACAACTGTCCTCAATGGGTAAACAACAATGATAATGATGTCACAAGGACAAATGAGATGATCATGCAATAATGAGCAATTAATGATGATAAGTGAATAAAGCATACAAGCAAACATGTGCATATGAAGCAAGTGATCAATCAATGAAGGCATTCAGCACACACTATAACCAAACAAGGAGGCTCATACAAAAGGGTTAGGCATTGAAGCCAACTGGAATAGGGTCAAAGGTGCTCTTAACCTTGCCATTGAGGGGCTAAGGTGAAGCAGATGAAAGGATATGAGGGGTGTGCCTCATTGCTCTTATCCCTGGTCAGGGAGAGCATTGAATATCAGAAGGTGTGGGAGTTCAGAAAGTAGGAACTCTCTCCACATGTTAGACTCTATAGATCTTGGGCTTGGATCTCAATGCTACAACCATGTAATGGGAGCAAGGAGAAGACTCACAGAATAGTAGGAGATAGGTTGCTTATCTCTTTGATCTACCAATTGCCTTATTTAAAGGACTTTTCCTGCTTGGGACAAATATAAACACACACAAGCATTGCCTCTTAAGGAGGACTTCAGACAGTTGCCTGGCCAAGTAACAGGCCAGGTCTTCCAGACTACATGAAGAAAAGGGATTATACCTCAATGCAAATTGCTATAAAGCAAAGCAAAGCAAGTTCAAAGAACTAAGCAACTAATGGTACCTGAAATAGTCAAACAGAATCAGTACACCATTCAAAAGTCAAAGCAAAAAGGGAATAGAATTAACAGTCAACATAAGCAGATGAATGTGCAAAGCACAAGACTCAAATCATATGAGTCAAGCCACCTACAAAACAAAGAGGTTAGCTCATGATAAACAATCAAACTCAATCAAGTTTGTATGATCTCTTTGGAGCATTGTTGCTTAACCTGAAACAATGAACTTAAACATAAGCAACAGGACCACTAGGACAAGCCTAGGGTCAAAATGAGATGAGAAAGTCAAAACAGCAAATTAATTTCAACCAAAATCAAGTTTAAACAATCAAGAAGCAAACTCAATTAGTCCCACATTCATATCATTCATCATCATCATTTCATAAGCAAAGGAAGTCAAAGCATGGCAAATGAAAGCTCATAGAAGTCAACAGCAAGACTTAGCTCAAAACCAAACATAATCAATTCCAAAAATCATCAAATAATTCATGATCAATCATAATCCATAACATGACATGCATATCAAATTTCAGCTCATTGGATCATGGGAAGATGATCAATGAAAATCAGAAAGGCAAGACAAGTTTAAGCATGCTCAAAGAAGTCAACCAAACATGCATCAACTTCAAAAATTCATAAATCAGTGATAACATATGAGAAATGAATGGGATCAACACCATGACAAATCTTAAGATGTCTAGTAATCACATGTTAAATTTCATGTTCATCCAATAAAGTATGAGAATTTCACAAATGAAATGGCAACATGTATCACACAAGTCAACATTTTGGTCAAACAGGGGAGAAAATCTCAAAAAATTAGGAAATGCCACAATTAATTCCAAGAAAATTCACATGTGAACTAGACATACAAGAGTAGGATCATGCAAAAATTCACATCAATTGGAGGTCAGGAAGCATGGTATCAAAAATCATGAAATTGCACATCAATGGTGTGACACAAATTGTCACACCCTAATTCAAAAATTCATAACTCACAATCCAGATAAGATAAATTCACAAACTCTACACCAAAATCACCATGGATGAGTCCAGTTTGTGTACAAAAAATTTCAGATCAAATGGATAATGCATCACAATTTCACAAATGATTTGGCAAAGGGTACAAAATATGGACACATGAACAAAACCCTAATGCCATTTAAAATCTACTCATCCAAAAAATCAGCAAAAATCATGATAAAATACTAGACATCAAGATGAACACGATGAAAAAAAATTTCATTAATTTTGGATTTAAAATGGATGAATTATGATTTTTATAAGTTGAGTATCAAAAATGAAATAAAAATTGAGAATTAAAATGAATTAATTAATTAAATGAAAACCGGGCGTGGCATTTTTGTAATATCTTGGACAACTTATTGGAACGCCGCGTTTTGGACACAGAAATGGAATGTTTCTATTGGTCAACATGCGAGCACAGTAACATGCAACGTGAGAATTCAAATTTTCTGGAAAATGGATTAGGGTTCTAAGCTAACAGTGTATCTTCATCACCTCCAACAAATCGTGCAAAAAAATTGTTCCAGAAATTTGAATTGAACACACTATTATGATCAGTAAGCTTCAAGCAACATGAATCCAACAACAATTTCAACCAAATCAAATCACACAACATGAATCGAGCAAGAAATCATTTCAATCATCAAACTTAAAAACAGCATATCTCTCAGAATAGTTAACCATTTTTGGTGATTCAAGTTCCCACATGACCAGCACATCAAGACCTAACTAAAGCATGTTGTAGTTTAGCAAATGGAGGAGATCGAAACTTACCTGATTCTGAAGAAAAGTTAAGATGCAGTGATGTATTGGATGTTGTAAGCTCAAACAGATGTCCAAGAGGTGTCCAGGAGGTGAATGGAGGAAGGTTTAAAGCTCAGCTCTCCTTGAAAATGCTCAAATCGTGATTTGCCATGGATGGAGCTTGGAAATAACAGTGGAGAATCCTTGCTTACAGTCACCAAAAGAAGATTGAGAATGCTTCAAAAATGTTGGCAACTGAGGAACAAACCAAAACAAACTCGTATGCTTCGAAGGTTTTTGGCAGAATTTCAAAAATGAAGAAAATGAAGTTTTGAGAGAAGATGATTTTCTGTTTGGTATGTGGCTGCTGCTAGGGTTTAATTGTGCAGAAAATGTGCTTAAATACTTCTGTTTAAGGTTGCATTAGTAAGAGCTAAACACAATTTGATTAATGGTAAGTTTTTGCTAAATGGTGGTTTTGGTTCACATGTGGAGGTGTAGTGGCTGGTGCACGAATTTGGGCTTACAAGCATGACCAAAATGACATTTCTGAACATTTCCAATTGGCCAAAGTGATTAAAAATGGATATTTGGAAAAGTCAAAATTCTAACTCACTTGAAATTAATTAATGCAAGTCCAAAAAGGCCATTTTGCATGGTAATGTTTTGGTGCATGAGGATGACATTTTTGGAAAGAGGGGATCAAATATGACTTGTAGGAAAAAACCCCATCAAATTTGGCCAAATGGTTTGAGAGATATGGCCTTTTGAAGTTCACAAATTTTTGAAAATGAATTGGTCATAACTTGCCAACCATACATGGGAATTGAGTGTTCTTGGACTTTTTGGAAATGGGAGAACAAGATATTCAACTTTCATGTTGGGCAAAAATTCATTTGAAGCTTGTATCATGATGTAAGTTTAAGATCAAGAAGTTTCCATTTTTGGCAAATTTGAATTACAGGTCAACTTTCTATTTCTGGACATTTCTTGTCTGACTTTATTTTCTTCACTGTGGATGCTTGACATGATATATGAAGCTTATATAGGCATGGATGCTTCACTGTGGATTCTGGACATTCCATCACCAAATCACTGACTAAATCCACAGTTGACCAAGTTTGACTTTTTAGGGTTTTGGATGACTGAAGCACCTTCTGATGAATTCCAAACCCTAATTCCTTGGGATCTTGATTCCAAATGATGTCCCAAGTTATATGAACTCTTGATTATTGATCATGGTGCCCAAATTCTACAAGAATGGCCACCATCCACTATTTAATGGCTGATTTGACTGTTTGACTGATGATTGCTTCAGCTGCAAGTAACATGGTTAGATGACAATATTTTTGTACTTTTGGTTTATAAACAAATGAAAAGCAATGATATACAAATGCAATACATGCTTGGTGATCAAGAACCAACTCACGAGGCAACCTACCCACTAGGAGGGAAACCAGGGCATGCAATGATCCTTGAGGCCATGATATGATATGATGTGGGCCATGAGGGATCTTAGGGCCAAAATTGGGGTCTTACACTTCCCAGCCCTCAAATCAGAGAAAGTAATGCCTAACCACAAATAACTTGTGTGACATTAATATCTCCAAAAGGGTCTCCACTGAGTAGATGGGTCTCAATCCAACTTGTTAAGGACTACTCCACACAAGTCGAAAAAGACTATACCATCCTCCTATCTTAATTGCACTCAAGTTCGGGTTAGAACTCATCTCACCACTCAGAGATCATCAAGAACAACAAGCAGATTATATCATACAAACAAATATAAAAACATCAAAAATATAATTATATACATATAAAAAAGTAGGCTAAATCCACTAGAGACTACTCCCCAGCAGAGTCGCCACTTAATTTCTATAACGATAAATTCATGACCATCAAGCTATACATAAACTTAACATCAGTAAAACCAGAGTCGCCACCTCGCTTTTATTGTTTCCAAGGGAAAAGGGAAAAGTATGAACAAAACCCAAAAGATAAGAAGTTTTCAAATCAAAATTAGTAAAATGCCAGAGACTACAGGTATGGGGGTTGGTTACACAGAGGGAAGGTGTTAGCACCCAAAGTGTCATAGGTACTCCTAGGGAGCCCTTTTTTGTGTGTACATGTGTTTTGGTTTAAAAGATGTTTGCAATAAATATAGTGTAGGTATGAGAAAAGAATTCATTAATTATATTTTTGTGTTTGACAAGACCTTCGGACTTGTGCCTACGTACCAACATAAAATGAGGGATCAAAACCTCGTAGTTCATGGTAACAATTTCAAAGTGAGTGCATCACTTTTAACAAAATTTTAAGTTTAACAAAGGCACAAAAGGCCTAAAAGATTTTGAATGAGTGTTAGTTCTTTTTGTCTTTTGAAAAATTTAAGTCAAGTATAGTTCAGTTTATTTACAAATTTGGTTAAGAAAAAGAGTTTGAAAATGCAATGGCATAAGGCCAAAGTTTCTAATTTGCAACAAGGTCTAAGTTAAAAAAACACAAGCAAAGAAGATTTTAAAAGGAGGGAGATATTTGAAATTAAAGAAGTGGGAGGAGATGAAGAGACTAATCCTAAGCAAAAAATCAAAAGTTGGGAGTTGAAAAGATCTGACCAATGGGATGCAATCCAGTAGACAAGAATGTCATATAAAACCCCAAATTTCCCTTGGACTTTAGAATCAAGTAATATCAATACACAAATAGAAAGATCAAGAGCAAGGCATCAAATAAAGATATTCACATCCAAGCTTAGCAACTTCCTGATCTTCTTCATAATCTCCCATGTACCAGATGACATACTCCTTGAATGGCTCAGAGGTAGGCACTAGACACAGGTTCAAAGTAACAACTTCAATAAGACCATGTAGCAGATAAACTCAAATGGGTTCTCAAAACTTGCATAAGATGAAAGTTCACTTCACAAACACTTGGTTTCAGAAAATTTGGCATTGGCCAAGTCCTTTTGCATATGGAATGCTGCCTAATTCTAATTCCAAAGTCTCATATCAAAACCAACAGTCCATACAAATCTTTTGTAGAGTTTTTGTTGTTATTATGTACATTAAGGTCAAAAGACCACAATACCGAACAAGATACACAAACAAGTATATACAATCACAATATAATCACAAAATAAAGATCAAGTGAGCAAAGTGAAAATGACATTAAAATAAACAAGTTAAATGGTATGAATAACGGCAATTGAATAAAGACTTGAATTTAAAGTGCATAAAAAGCTTGAAATTAAATGTTAGTTGAATGTTAGTTGATTAGAAGTTAGTATTGCTTTTGCTTTTGTTGTTTAAGTCATTCATTGGAGAACACTCAACCCACTATTCACAAGCATGGATCCTTGAACCAAGACATCTTCCAAAGGAAAGAAAAAAAGGACAAGTTTCCACACAATACCATGAAAGAGGGGAGAATTACAATCTCACTTACTAGAATGCTATGCTTTTGGGTCAAAATTTAGCGCTATGTGAAGCAATCGTAGTTGGACTTATGTAGAAGTCACAACTATTTGAGGCCGAGAAATATAAATTTGAGTGTTAATGCACGTTAGAGATATGGTATTATGAACCATACTCCTAAAACATACCACACTCAAAATAAAATGGAAAAAGGGGTGGACCTAATCTCAACCATACTTATGTTGATTTTGCAATCAACTAGCCTTAGGATATTGAGATATCATAGGTCAATTAAATGAATGGGAATAGAATAGAGTTGAGATAGAGAGGGAGGGGAAATGAAATCAACACAAATTGGTCAAAGGAGGACTTTTATCAAATTAAAATCATTCATTCATTTTGGGAGATGAAATGTACATTTCATCAATCCCCTAAACCCAATGACTTTAACTCAACAAAGTGAAATAAACCTTGACCAAGGCCCAACAACAATAGTCAAACTCAACAAGTCAACACAAATAGCTTAACACAATTTATTTGCAATTAAATAATTAAAAATAAAAAAAATGTACAAAAGTAATGAAATCATAAAACTTAAAAGTACCTTGGAGAAAAACAGGTCAAGCAATAAAAATATGCACAAATAGGTCAAACAAGGTCAAAGGACCTTGGAGAAAAAATTTCATCATTTTTGGAAACTTAAAATTATTTTTAAACAATTAAAAATATGTACAAAAGCAATGACATGATGAAAAATATTAATATTGATCCAAAAAATAATTTTAATTCAGAAAATGAAAGAGGGATTTATTTGAATTTTTTTTTGTGAAAGTCCCATATTTTGTGGATCAATATTAAAATTAATATGAATTAATCAAAATAAAGCAATTAAACTAAAAATCAGAAAATGCAAAAATATGTGGACCACTCGATCTCCCTCATTAATTGAGGTGGCAGATCAAGTGGCTCCCTGCGCGCACAAGTGGAAATTTGAAACCAACGCTCAGGATTAGAACAAAATAGATGGATCATATGGTCAGAGACATGCCAACGCACCGCCGGAGCTAGAGCTCCGGTCTTCTTCTCCGATGGACCTCACCGGACTGGTCCACCCTCAACCATCACCAAAATGAAAAAGGAGGACATGAATTTAAAGTAAAAATGCTCAAGAGCTCGAATATGGCCTCAATTTTACCTAACTCCAAGTATATTAAAAGATACATGAAGTTGAATTTTCAGGATCATGATCTGAGTTACTTCGATTTGACCTCTAAGAAACTCAATCCTGTTTCCTACATTGGTAGGACTTCAGATAACCAAAAATCAACAAGAATTATGGATAATTGAGTTTGAATCAAAGATATGAAAAATTCCGAAATTCACCTTCACTGCAAGTTCAGATGGACACGATCTTGCTTTGAATTATGCTTGGCCTTGCTCTGGATTCTTGATGGAGTGGAAATGGATCAAGAAAGAAGCAGGACTCTTGGAGATTTGAATCTTAAAATAGTGGAGATTCAAACTCGATTTTCAATGAAAATCCTCAAGGTTATCCTTTGAATGAGAGGGTTTAGAGATGGTGATTCGAAGCTGGCGTGCGAGGGTCCTCAATTCAGCATGAAAGAGCTTCTATTTATAGCCAAGGCATTGTTATTTTCACAATTGTTTCAAACTTTCAAAAATAGCAAAATGGCTTTGCATGGATGCATGGGCATGTGATAGGCCCATGTAATGATGCATTCAGGTCCAAAATCATATGCAAGTAATGCTGATGTCGTGTTAACAAGCCATGCATTTGTGTATGGAAAATGGAAGTTCAAATATGCCAAATGGTTATCCAACTTTAAGCCATGCGCAAGTCACTCAAACTTTGTCCAAATGGGAAGAACTTGGACTTTTCGGAAAGGTTAGATCAAGAGGAACAACTTTCATAGATCAAAAGGGTGAGCATGTTCCCTACCTACAAAAGAGTTAAACTATATTTTTGGTATTTTGGTTAGTAAACAAAGAAAAAATAAGCATGATACAATCAAATGTACTTGGTGATCTCTCCCAATGCAAACACAATGAATGAGGGGTAAGGAGGATGCCAAGGTGTGATCCCAATGCTAATGCATATGATGAGAATAACATGAGGGATCTTAGGGTCAAAATTGGGGTCTTACACCAACCTGTTGAGCCCATCAGCATTTGGCCATGAGAAACGAAAACTCAATACACAAGAGAAAATGAGTCAGCAATTGAATATGAACGATCAATCAACACATGCTATGAATGCATTGAATGCACATGGGGGCCTTAATGATATAACTTTAACACACGTGTAATAAAAAGTTTAGGAAACCCCAGACCCCAAAGGAAAACGCGTTCATACCTCTCTCTCTATTCACTCATCGTCTCCATCGCGCTAGAGGCTTCCTCGGCGGCGGAGAGTTTCCAGAAACCGAAGTTTTAACCAGCAATGCTTTCATATCCACATCCTCTACCCGGATCCCTCACCAATTCTATCAATTCCTAAATAATTAATTCGAATCTAGCCGTTTACCTCAAGAACCCTAACCGAAAAACGTAAATTAGAATGGCCATGGTGTCGTAACCTAAATGCAAAACGAAACAACCGGCGAAAAAAGAAATGACAGAAGAGTCGCCATCGTGCGTTATTTATCCCAAAGGAGGGAAAGGAAACGCTCGAAGTAAACCTGGAAAAAGGAAAGGAAAAGACAAGGTCTCGCAACCAAATCTTGGGTTCGAGAGTCGATTATGCGAAGGGAAGGTATTAGCACCCCTACGCATCCGTAGTACTCTACGGGATCCACTCTTGTTGTTCTTGTCTAAAGGGTGTGGGTTTATCTAATGTACTATTCATTAAAGAGGGGTCAAAAGAAAATGACTCGCACGGATGTCGCATCCACTGCATACGTATCTCATCTGAATATGAGAATCAGAGTCTTCGTAGCTCGGCTACCTATGGGTTAGAGAGGAGTGTGCTCGCTAAGACATCGCGTCTTATGCCTATGTATCTCATCTGGAATAAGAATCAGAGCAAGCCGTAGTTCAGCTAACTTATTTGTTTGTTTTGTGTTTTTTAGGTGAACGACGTTACTACGCAATCTACCGGATGCTTGACCTTTGGAGACTTACTCGCCTGTAGTAGAAAGAGTTAACGTGTTCTTAGGAGAAGAAAAATCAATGAGTTTGTTTGTGTTTTAGGAATGCTCATGCAAAAAGGAAGTCCTAGACGAAGGAACCGTGCTACCTTAATTGTAATGCAAACGAGAGACTATACGAAGCCTAGCAACCCTATGGGGGGACGATCACACCATACAAAACAAACATGCATAAAGTAAACACGCCAACAAGGGGGCTCAAACATACATGGGTAGGGCTTTAGTCAAGAGGGGTCATGTCAACCTCGACAAACAAGCCATGGAAGGGTAATCAAACGGGCTCTTAACCACTGACATCGAACGTCAGGTTGAGCAGATCAAACGGGTAATGAGGATAAGACCTCATAGCTCTTAACCCTGGACAGGGTAAGCTCAGGACAAAAAGTGGGGATTCAGAAAGATGGAACCCTCTCCACTGACTGACCGGACAAAAGATCTTGGGCTTTTGTTCTGAAGCATCGACACGTAGTGTGAGCATAAAGAACGACACACTGAATAACGGGGGATTGACTACTAATCCCTTTTATCCGTCAATTGCCCCTTCATGGAGGTCTTTAGCACTGGTGCCTCTTCTTGGAGGTCTTTGGGCACAAAAGTAAACACACAAAAAACATAGCCTCCTATCGAGGTCTTCCAGCTAAGAAAGCGGTAAAATGCGGGAAAGATAAAGGGATCAAGAGATCTACCACACGGATAAAAATCCAAAGTAATAACAACTAAAGAAGCAAGAAACCCGATGATCTCTCAAGCTAGCAACATCAAAGAAAGCAAGTCAACAAAGTAATTGGAATAAATCTCCAAATGGTACCCCACAAATAAAGTGGAATACCAAGCAAGTTATCTCTTCAAGAGTCATGTGAGCCCTCACAAAAAAACTCAACAAACATGTTAGAATAACAAGATAGGGTGCAATCAAGAGTTGCACCAAACAGAAGAATCATAGCAACCACATGAATCATGCTATTAAAGTTCACAAAAAGCAACCAAGGATAGGAGGCCTAAACTTCTTGTCAAACAAATGCATCAAAAGGGTATCAAAACTCAAATTCAGGGGGCAGGGATCCACACATCAAGACATGACATACATACTAAAACATGTACCCGGATGCAATAGAAAACATGTCATAACAAACACATAACAGATTAGAGAGCAAACAAAAAAACCAACTGCTGTCACGATCGCTACTGCTTCGCTTAGCGAGATGCTAGCGAAGCTTCGCTACATGTTCGCCTAGCGAGGTGCTAGCGAATGCTTATGGGTTATGGGTTCTTCTTTGATAACAGTACAATTTCAGGAACCCCAAACCCTATGGTATTCATCTCAGAAGCGAAGGGATTAAACATTCAAGGCATTGTTCTACACATTCATACACATCTAAACCCACATGCAAAACCTAACTATACCCACTCTCCCGGATTCAACCATAATACCTCATGCTTCAGAAATTTCAGATTGAAAGCGTAAAGTAATGGGAATAAGGCAAACCTGATTGGAGAGATCGAATGAAATTGAATTGCACGGTTGGGTTTGCAGAACAATCTTAGGGTTTATATGAGATGGAATAGGTTCTTTGCAGATGAGTTCCCTTCAGTCTCTGGAGGCTGCTCTGAATTAGTTCTCCCTCTCTAGGGTTTTTTCACTGAACTTTTAGAATTTATAACCTGATTTTCGTGGCTTTGTGGGCTCAAATGAGAGAGGTCCAAGTCCAATATTTTTTTGTTATATTTTTAAAATGTGTGGGCTTCTCCTAGCGAAGAATTTGCTCCCTAGCGAGCATGACAGTTCAGACTCTGATGGCTCGCTAGGCGAACCATTCTGCTCGCCTAGCGAGCATGACAACTCAAGTCATCTTTCCAAATTTGTAACCTGTGCGCTGGACCTTTGTTCCTTCAAGAGTAATATGTTGAATGATGAATAGGCCCCATTTGAACATGTTGGAAGTAACTCAAGTTATTCCCTAGCCATTTGACCTTCAGTTGACCAACATGTGACTTTCGATTTCACAGTTGAATTTTGAACTGTACTGAGCCTGTTAAGCTTGATCTTTTGAAGAAAACCTCTGAAAATGAAACCAATTGACTTGGATGATATCCAAGCTTCTTGGAAGATAAACTCTTGGAGCTAATTCTGATTGACATGATGAAATGCAATATGAAATGTTAAATGACCTAAAATGAATGCATGAATGAGGATGGCAAATTTGAGGTGCTACACATGGTCATCAATCAACCAATGAGACCTTGAGGTTTCTAACTAGTGTGTCTCAAACCTTAGAATTCTATTGATGATGAAGTAAAGAGACGGGAAAAATAGCGTCGTGAGAACCTACCTGCCAGAGTAGTTCTGGCGACTCTTCAACAGTGAAGATACTGCACGTGTTGATGTAAGCCATAAGGGCCAATATTTTTGGTACTTGTATCGAATTATTTATTAATAATAAAAGGCTTTTTCTTTATTATGTTTGTTTAATAAAGTCACTAGAATAGCTAGTCCGTTTAATGTATCAAGTGTGACTTAATCATGAGATCCCATTAAACATAAGGACACTATTTTTAAAGTATCCATAGTCGAGCTTTGTTGTAAAGTGGGATAACATTAAAGCATTAAGACTATTATGTATATAGACTGATGATCACATCTCATGGATCATGGATAAGGAGTTATCAAGTCTTAAACATAGGTATGAATATTAAGAGTAATATTTATACTGGATTGACCCGCTATGAGAATACTATATTGAATGTTATACAAAGTGTCATAAGTTATTCTCATGGTGATAGTGGTGTATAGCACCCTTCAACCTGAAACCACTATAGACCCTAGATATAAAGTCGAGTTCCTTATTGTTGATCAAACATTGTCCGTAACTGGATGACCATAAAGACAGTTAATGGGTACTCCACGAAGCATGCTAAGGGACATGAGTGACCTAAATGGAATTTGCCCATCCTGCGTAACAGGATAAATGTCTACGGGCTCAATATTGAACTGGACAAGGATGACACGGATTATACCTTGTGTTCAATATAGACATAGGGGTAAAAGGGTAATTGTACACATAAGTATTATGACAAAAGGATTTGTCATATCACATGACATTTTCGTGTCTTGGGTAGCAGTGATGTGTTGCTAGATATCGCTCACTGTTTATTATGTTAAATACGTGATTTTGGCATAATATAAGATATGGGCCACATACACTTAAGTGGGTTTTTTAACTTGCAGCCCACATAAGTGGTTCTAGAAATAGAACCCTTGTGCAGAAGCATTTGTGCAGTTGCAATTTTGTTTCTTTCTCTCTCTCTCTCTCTCACTCAAAGCCTTCATTCGTATCAGCTAGCACTGAGATTGAAGGAATCCGTTCGTATGGACTGAGTAGAGGCGTTGTCACCATTCCACGTTCGTGATCGCTTCATAGATATGCATCAAAGGTTTAAATCGCCACAAGAGGTAACGATTCTATCACTGATTATGCTCATTCGTAAGGATTACTAAATGAGAAAAAAAATTTAAATTCCGCTGCGTTTTGGATCACAATTCTCCTTCAGTGGTATCAGAGCCACTTACGAAACCATGCATCTGATAGTTGTTTATTTTCTGTATTTTCTGTATTAATATGATTAAAAGACAAAATGAATCAAAGAATAAACGAGTAATTAAATTTGGCATCATGTGTGTATGATTTAGATGATTGATGTAGATTATGCTTCGGAATCCGACGTTAGTATGGTGAAGCAACGATACATCGTGAAGGTAGAGAAAAACAAGAAAGGGGGTTTGAATTGTTTTGGAAATAAAAACTTTTTAAGAATTCAGACACACACAGAATAAAAAAGGAATTGACACAAAATTTTATACTGGTTCGCTTTAAATTCAAAGCTACTCCAGTCCACCCGGCCAAGGTGATTTCTCCATCAAAAGGACTTAATCCACTAGTCTTGAAAGATTACACAAACAACTGTCTAAGAGAATAATCCCTTAGCCATCTCAAGTAATCAGACTCTGTAGAGGGAAATTCATGATCATCAAGCTATTGATAAGCCAGAGATCAATTAACAAGAGTCGCCACCACACTTTTATTGTTCCAAAGGGAAAAGGGAAAAAGTACGAACAAAACCCAAAAAGTAAGAATTTTTTAAATAAAAACTAATAAAAGTCAGAGATCACAGGTAAGGGAGCCCTTTTTGTGTGCATATGTATTTTTGTACAAAACGATGTTTACAAACAAATAGAATGGGGGGGGGGGGGTGAGAAAAGAATTCATTAATTATATTTTTGTGTTTGACAAGACCTTCGGACTTGTGCCTGCGTACCAACATAAAAATGAGGGATCAAAACCTCGTAGTTCGTGATACAAATTTCAAAATGGATGCATTGCTTTTAACAAAATTTAGGTTCGAAAGGCACAAAGGCCTAAAATGGTTTGAATGAGTTAGTTCTTTTTGGCTTTTTGAAAGTTTAAGTCAACTATAGTTAAGTTTATTCACAAGTTTGATTTAAGAAAATAAGTTTGAAAATGCAATGGCATAAGGCTAAAGTTTCTATCTTTTTTGCAAAAGTGGTCAAAGTATAGAACAAAAGTAGTTCATACAAAGAAGATTTTGAAAATGGAGGGAGAGATTTTGAAATTAAAGAAATGGGGAGGAGATAAAGAGATTATCCTATGTAAAAAATTTAAAAGTTTAGAGTTGAAAAGATCTGACCAAATGGGTAGCAATCTATAGCGGGGTATTCATTACCTTTAGATTTATTGACTAAATCAAAAGTAAATCATACAATTCGAGTCGCCACCGCACTTCTATTTATCCAAAGGAAAGGTTAGAAAGCGAAAAAAAAACCGAGAAGTTTTATCAAATCAAAAACTAATAAAAATGTCAGATATCGGGGTAAGGGGGTTGGTTATCCAATGGGAAGGTTTTAAGCACCCAAAACATCCTTAGTACTCTAAGGGAGCCCTTTTTACAAATGTTGTAAGGTAGGTTGGTATTTGTAAAAATATTTGTGCAAACATGATTGGGGAGATGAGAAAAGAATGTACAATTTATTTACAATTTTGTGTTTGAATGGATAAACCCATTGCCTACGTACCATCTTAAGAAGAATAGGATCAAAACCTCATAGTTCGGGGTAAAAATCTCAAAAGAAGTTGGTGAATTGATTGGTCAAAAGCCTTGAGGTCTTTTGTTATCAAAGGGAGAAAACTCAACCAAAAACCACAAATCCACCATGTGAGGAGAGCTTCAACATGCTAGTGAGGGGTTAACCCTACAGGTGAGTATTATATCAACCTCTAGGATAACTCAAACCTAATAGCTAATGTTTATTAAAAGCTTTAACACAAATGGTCATTGGAACCACAAAAACAATTGAGTGAGTTGTATTTACAAATGACAAGTTTTCACAAAGTAAGGTCAAAGTTGACTTAAGATTCAATTCATAATAAGTGTTATGAAAAGAATTTGAAAAAATCAAAGGCATAGTGCCTAGGTTTCTAATTTTGAAAACAATGTTAATGTTTGCATAAAAAAGTTTGGCTGAGGGGAGAGAAGAAGAGAAATGCTTGATCCTAAACATACAAAGATGAGGGAAGAGAAATAAAACCACTTGGAGTTCTCTTCTTGAGATCATAAAGATGATCCAAGTTGCTCATTTCCTTTGGAATTAGCAACCAATAGGCAAATAACTCAAGCAATCAAGTAAATATCAATCAAGCTCCTAGGAATCTTCCAATTGGCTTTTGTATCTCTTATCTTGGATGTCCATGACAATGGTTCTTCTAATTGGCTCAAGTTTGGGATCCCTAGCACACAAGAACACACAAATCAAAAAGTTCCACAATGCAATAGAAAGAATGGACAAGAGTGAGTTTAGAATTAGGATCCTTTCAAGTCATCTTCAAGATTAAGCATTCTAAAGGCATGAGGCTTGGTTGCTCTTTGACAATTTTAGCACTCTAAAATGTCGCAACGTGCGAAAAAAAACAACCGGCGAAGAAAAAGAAACAGAAGAGTCGCCACCATTCGTTATTTATCCCAAAGGAGGGAAAGGAAACGATCGAAGAAAACCTGAAGAGAGGAAAAGACAAGGTCTTGCAACCAAATCTATGGTTCGGGAGTCGATTATGCGAAGGAAAGGTATTAGCACCCCTACGCATCCGTAGTACTCTACGGGATCCACTATTGTTGTTCTCTTCTAAAGGGTGTATGTATATCTAAGGTACTATCTGCTAAAAGAAGGTCAAAAGAAAATGACTCGCAAGAATATCGCATCCATTGCCTATGTATATCATCTGAACATGAGAATCAGAGTCTTCGTAGCTCGGCTACCTATGGGTTAATGAGAAGTGTGCTCGATAAGACATCGCGTCTGTTGCCTACGTATCTCATCTGGAATGAGAATTAGAGCAAAACATAGTTCAACTATCTACGGGAACAAGAGTCTCGATTGCAACTAGGGCAAGAGAAAAGGGACGTCTCGATCGCAACGAGGGCGAGAGAAAAGAATCGCAACAAGGGCGAAAGCAAACAAGGATTAGTTGTTAGTCGTCAGTCAAACTCGGCAAGACATCGCATCTCGTGCCTACGTATCTCATCTGAACATGAGAGTCAGAGTTGCCGTAGTTCGGCTAACTAGGGGTTAAGGATTTCCATCTGAACATGGACTTACAAAAGAGGACACCAGCTGTGTGAAAGGAAAGTGGGCAACGTGTTCAACGTCCTAGCCGTAGGGGTCGCAGCTCGCTCAATCGAGTCTTAGGAAGTTACCTCTTTGCAATAGAATGGACTGACATGCCACAAGATCGGAGACGCACAGAAGGTCTAAAAGTGGGGAAGCTATGTCCTAGAGTTGTCATACAATGTGGACCTATGTGTTAGGATTTATAGAGGGGAACATCTACCTAATGTTAGCATGCAAAGAATAAGGGAATTCTACCTATGTTATCATACAAAGGGTTCTACCTAATTGGTGCTACCTAAACGGAACAAGAGTCGACGGATGGAGCAAGGAGAGGAGCCACAGATAAGGGTAGATGGCGATGCCTGAGGCAATCTACTTACAGGTAGATGGCGATGCATGAAGCAATCGACTTACAAGAGGATGGATGAATGTGTGCTGGTTCTGTTAGGTTTTGAAAATGATTACTCGACGTTGGATCGAGCTTTTGATCTTGTTTTGAAATGATTATCGGATGTTCGTTTTAATTCTTGTGTTAACAGATGAATAAAGAATGAAAGAATAAAATATTATACACTTCATGGGATAGTGGTACGGTTGTTACGAATGGGGATGGTTCATGGCAATCAAACAATAAGAATATATGCCTCAATCATCATACAAGTAGGCAACAGTTATCAATCAAATTAGATAAGTAAACATGTATATAATCAAATCAAAGAATCAAAGAATGAAATAATGGAGCATTAAATAAGGCATGGGAAGTATGAACATGTTAAACAAACAAGCAATGGTAAGCATGGATGAAAAAAACAAGTGTAACAAATGACAGAGGAATTAGACAGATGAATAAATGCACAAGAAAGGTCCACTGAAATAATTAAATCAAGAAATGAGGTAAGGACCAAATAAAATCAAGATAAAAGCCTCTAATACATGGCATATGAGATGAACAAGGGAGTATCAAAAGATCTCTTCAATTGCCATAAGCAACCCCTAAGTCAAAATCGACCATAAAGAAGTCAACTGAAAATTCAAGTCACCTTAATAATTATCAAATAAATAGCAAATTAATCAAGAAAATTATGAAAAATTAAACTAAGTAAGGTGGGGCAAGGACATCATCATCCCCCAAAAATATTTCAAAGATAATGAAAATTAGTACATGAATTAATTGAAATAACACAGAGGCCAAACCAAAAGTCAACCAACAAGACTAGGTTAAAAATAAATCAAGAATAAATTGAAAATTTGAAAAAAAAATGCAAGAAAAAGTCAGGTTGACCATGGGATAGTGGTCAACCTTCACCCCAAAAATCAGAAGCTAAAAATAATTTGAAGTTATAAAAATAAAATTGAGAATCAAATGTATGCTAAAATGGACCATTTAGACTTAATAATTAAAATAAAATATTAATACTAGATAAATGCGGAGAAAAAAAATTAAATAAAATTAAATAAGGCATCAAGAAATATCGAAAATATTTTTGGGTATTTTTATGATCAAAGTAAATAATTAAAATCACAACAGAAATAGAATGGGAATAAAAAAATGAATATGAAAAGAGGGGGTGCATTGGCATCTGTGGCTGAATTAGAAACAAGTTAAGCGCTGATGGGCCCTGAAAAGGAGGGGCGCTAAAAGTAAACAGCAAAGCCCACAATCCAAAACAAACATTAAATCCAGCGTGACAACTTAAATGAACGTTTTATTTAAAAAACCATGTGATATAACATCAACCGGTCACCTTATTTTAAAACACTAAAAGACAAAAAACACACAGACGACCACAATTAAAACAACAACGCTAGATCTAAGGGCCCTCAAGACGACACGTGATAGTCTTCTTCATTGGGCCAGAAAAACCCTAGCACCATGCCATGCAAAAATGCAGCAACGCAATGGTTTTTTCCAAACTTCAACTCAAAAATGCGAGCACTATGATGCATCAAAAATCATGAAATAAAGCCCAAATCTCAAGTATGAAATGTGAAGATTAACGTTGTATCTTTATTTAAGTGAAATAGTAGCTTAATCATAGAGAAAAGTTGTCAACAAGATGTCAATATGGACACAGACATGAGCAAAAATCAACAGCATAAACCAGTAGCATGGACATTGCCTCGTGTTGAGGGCTTCAGAAATGAGCATGAGCATAAGATTAGCATGATAATAAGCATGATGATGAGCATGATATATCAATAGATGGCTATGGAAAAGGTTCAAAGAAGTTAACTAGTGGAAGTTTGGTCCACTGCCTCTTGGTTATGGAGAGAAAAAAAGAAGATGATGCTTCCTTCTTGGTGCTTCAAAGCTTCAACTTGAGAACTTTATGAGAAAATGAAAACTGACTTGTACTGAACCTTGCCTTGCTTTGCTCGAACATTCAATGCCTTCTTTCAGGTTTAGGGTTTATGGCTCTTAAATATGTGGGTCAAACATTTCTTAATGGGCTCAAAATAATCTGTTTTGAGTTATGAGCAAATGATGCAAAGGTGACAAATTGGTGAGGTGCAATAGGAAAAGGGAAAAGGCACGTGAGTTTCTTATTTTGGAAAAGTTTTGAGTGAATGGAAATAATGAGCATGGCCAAATGAGGAAAACAGAAAAAACATGGGTTGTGTAATGCAGCATGGCTGGTCTAGTTTGGCAAGCAAAACAATCCAAGGTGGTGACTTTGTGGCCATATAACTTGATGAGCAAACCACCAATTGATGAGATAATGCAAACAGTAGCAAGATATCATGGAGCTTGGCATGTTTCATGTTGAGCATGAGTGGAAATGATGAGTGGAAGAAGGTGAAAAATGGCCTCAAAATCATGTCACACCATCGCAAAACTGGTTGGGCAAGCTAGGCATAAAATTTGCCTAGAAATTTCAAGTCATGATGCCCACTTTAAGTGAATATATCTCTCAAACCATGGATCCAAATGAGATGATTACAAAGGGAGGTGAAAGAGGACATGGCAAGGTATAGTTGTTGTGAAGAAAATATTTTCAATTGGTTCCTTGAAGTGCAAGAAAACTGGCAAAGAAGTTTTGACAAACTTTGAAGATTTTTAGACTTAGAAATTTTTCTAAGTGTCCTAAAAATAAGCCTTACATTGACCAAGCATAACTTTCTCAATTTTGATCTAAATAGAGCAAACTTTATATTTCTAGAAATCTTGGAACAAGAGGAACAACTTTCATGTTGGAGAAATTTTCAAATGGAGCTCTTATCTTGATGTAAAATGGGCTTAAAGTGAGTGCAAACATCATAAAAACTTGCCCTAAATGGAAAGTCAACCTCTTCCAAATTAAGTAACTTTTCCAATTCCTGATTAAATGATGAATCCACGATCCAACCTTGATCAAATTTCACATGTAGGCTCCCCTAGGCCTGAATTTTGAGATTCCACTCTCAAAAAGTCAGGAATTGACTTTTCTAGCCCCATAGTTGACTTTTCCCAAATTGTCTGATTCCCGATTCCAGTGATCAATTGAAGCACTTCTGGCTCAAATAAAAAGATGTTTTTTTGTATGTAGACCCTTGTGGACATATGGAGGGCCATGAAAAAGAGTTTCACCCAAAGAATCAGAAATAAACTAATTTTTTAAACCAAACCCTAATTTTAGGGCAAAATTGATCGAGAACTGATTGCACTGCTTGCCAATGGATCTTTCTGAGATAATTGGGAGTCCTTATAGGCCAAGATGCCTCTCCATTCATGACATGGATAAGCTCTTCTACTTCCAACCAAACATTGCATGTTGCAGGCAGCCATGAAACCCTAATTTCCTGATTAAATCCAGATGAACACTCTGATAGCTCTGAATCCTTCGCTGATGAACTGAGGACCATAATAAGATACCTGGAGCTCCCTGAGACCCTTGAGACTTGTATACTTAGAGAATGAAGTCCAATTCTCAATCTTGCTTTGTGTGGGCTCCTTCTGTTAAGGAGTGATCAATCAAAACCTGATTCCCAAGTCACTAATGCAGTATGCAATGAGTATGACCTAATATGATGCCAATGAAATGTGAAACATAATCTCGTGCTTCCAGGAAAAAATGAAGGGTAAATTTTGGGGTATTACAGCTGCCCCTATTCAATCAACTGGAAACCTGAAATGAAGATAGTAACGACTTTCGCATTTTCGAGGTATCAAGTGATTGAATACGATAAAAACCCGAAAATTTACACTGAAGTATGAAAGTGAAAAAATAACGTAACGATGCTTGTCAGAATCGGCAAAGATGTGGTCTTGGTAAAAGAATCTGTCGGGTACGGTGAGAGTCGGTCTGAACACCGAAAAAGGAATGTTAGCCTGAATACCAAAATAAATGGTAACGCATAAATAGCCATGGCCTGAATGCCGCTCATCAATCTGAATACTGGGAGTGACTTCGATCTGAGCATCAGAAAATACTAGATTATCAAACATCGGTCTGAACACCGGGAAACTGGCCTGAGTGCCACTTCGGTCTGAATACCGGAAACCGGCCTGAATGCCACAAGTTGCATCGACTTGAACGTCGGAAACTTCTTCGATCTGAACATTGGAAAACTGGCCTGAATGCCACTTCGGTCTGAATACCGGAAAACTGGCCTGAATGCCACAAGTTGCATCGACCTGAACGTCGGAAACTTCTTCGATCTGAACATCGGAAAATAAGCCTGAATGCCACTTCGGTCTGAATACCGGAAAACTGGCCTGAATGCCACAAGTTGCATCGACCTGAACGTCGGAAACTTCTTCGATCTGAACATCGGAAAAACTGGCCTGAACGCCACTTCAGTCTAAATACCAGTAACTGGCCTCAATGCCACAAGTTGCGTCGACTTGAACGTCGGAAACTTCTTCGATATGAACATCGGAAAACTGGCCTGAACGCCACTTCGGTCTAAATACCGAAAACTGCATGCATGTCAGCATCGGCAGAAATAGGGAAAATGATAATTGAGGTGACGCGTGGGCCAACGACCCCTGCTGGGAATAATAAGGATAAGTCACGAACAATCTTTAGTCTGAGTACTGGAAACAAACTTCTGGCTTATCACTTGGGATACTGTGAATGTCTTATGCTTCACATGCGTATGTTTGAATTTTTCAATGGCGTAATTCTCCATGCAAACGGAAATGCTATGCGATTTGGGAGGATGCAATGCGATATGATTCTACATGCAGGGATGCGAAATGCTAGGTTAGAGAGAACGCCAAGCCGAGGCAAGGAATCCTGTTGGGGAAATGATCACAATCTTCTGGACCCTGACAATGCTGTTGGAGATACATAGCACAATGAATTCTGTGGGGAAACGACCAACCACGCGGTGTTCTGGCAATAACAAAATACCGAGAATCTGACCGGGGAGAGAATGGCACTAAAACCTTGCTGCTGAGGAAAGCGACAGTGGTTCTGGCAACCATAATATGCAAGAGAGACGACTTAGCTGGGGAAGCAAACACCGATACGGTATCGAGATTCTGCTTCAAGGAAAGAGACCATGGGTCTAGCGTCGAGATCATCGATTTGGCATCGAACTCTGAGGAGCGGCCGCTTCTGCTGGGAAGATGTAGTCTGACACTGTCGACTCCACTGGGGAATGTATAACCTGAACAAATGCTTGGGGAAGTATCGTATTGAGAACCTGCTGGGGATTGAAGAATCCAATGCTTGGACCAACTTTGCAGGGATAAGATACCAAATACCAATTGTTGAAGAAAAACATTCGTGATCATCTGCTGGGAACCTTAAGGGAATGCCGCGAGTGTGCCTGTTCTGAATAGACGATCCAAAGCACTTAAAATTTACAGCAATTTTAAATGTTTATCAATCATGTACCTGTAAAGCTCTTATGTTTCATGATGCAATGTTTATCAAAAATTCGGACGTCATTTTTGCAAACAAAACAGTAAAATGAAAATGAAAACAGAGATATACTGAATAACATGATTTTATTGATTGAATGGCCTCTGAATAGGCATTTACATCAGGAAGCAATCCCTGGAAAGAGGTAATTGCACAAAAGATAAAAACAGAAATTAATCTAATGGCAATGTGAAATGGATTTCTATCGGGTTCCAATTCTGCTATGACTCGCTCGTCTTCAAGATCCTCCAAATGATCAGCTTTCTGAAAAAGGTGATTGGACTGTTTCCTATCCTTCGGAAGTTTCTGGTTATCGATACGAGATGAGATTCATAACTACTCAGAACGCAATCATTCTCTTAATCCCTAACTTTTGCCTGGATCACCCTTTCGGGTTTTCAATCCGCCGGGATACCCATTTTTGCCTAAGTTGCCTTTTCAGGTTTTCAACTTACCGGGTGTACAATCTTTTCATTTTTAACCCCTAACTTTTGCCCGAACCTTTTTCATTTTCTTGGTTCGCCGGGATGCCCGTTTTTTGCCTGGACTATTCTTTTTATTGTCCAGCGTGTCTATTTTAGGCGAAGTATTTTTTAACTGCGTCTGAGTTCACAGGGGAAGTGAAGTCTTCACCATCCATAGTTGCAAGCATCAAGGCTCCACCATCAAAAACCTTAGTGACAATATATGGTCCATCATAGTTAGTAGTCCACTTTCCCCTATGATCTGTCTAAGGAGGAAGGATCCTTTTCAACACTAAATCTCCGACTTGGAAGCATCAGGACACACTTTTTGATTAAAGGCTCTCTTCATCCGACTTTGATACAACTGCCCATGACAAATGGCTGCCATTCGCTTCTCTTCGATAAGACTCAACTCATTGAACCTTGTCTGAATCCATTCAGCTTCGTCTAACTTGACATCCATCAGGACTCTTAGAGAAGGGATCTCCACTTCAACAGGTAGGACTGCTTCTATACCATACACAAGGGAGTAAGGGGTTGCCCCGGTCGATGTACGTACTGAAGTGCGGTACCATGCAAGGCGAATGGTAGCATCTCATGCCAATCTATGTACGTAACGACCATCTTCTGCAAAATCTTCTTTATGTTCTTATTTTCTGCCTCAACAACACCGTTCATCTTAGGACGATAAGGGGAAGAATTTTGATGTTGAATGTTAAAGTTCTTGCACAACTCCTTCATCATTTTGTTATTGAGATTAGAACCATTATCAATAATGATTCTTTCGGGAATCCCATAACGACAAATGATTTCTTTCTTAATGAATCGGGCAACCACATGTCTGGTGACCTTCGCAAATGACGCTTCTTCGACCCACTTGGTGAAATAGTCGATGGCAACAAGGATGAAGCGATGCCCATTGGAAGCAGTCGACTCAATCTTTCCAATCATATCAATGCCCCACATAGTAAATGGCCACGGCGAAGACATCACATTCAGAGGATTTGGCGGCACATGCACCTTATCAGCATAAATCTGGCATTTATGACACTTCCGAGCATATTTGAAACAATCAGATTCCATGGTCATCCAGTAATAACCCGCTCTCAACAATTTCTTAGCCATCGCATGTCCGCCGGCATGAGTATCGAAGGAGCCTTCATGAACTTCTTGCATTACCATGTCCGCTTTGTGTCTATCCACGCATCTGAGCAAAACCATGTCGAAGTTCCTCTTATACAGCACATCATCTTTGTTCAAGAAGAAACTGCCTGTCAATCTTCTCAAAGTCTTTCTATCATTGTTGGATGCCCCTGCAGGGTACTCTTGATTCTTCAGAAGGCACGTGATGTCATGGTACCAGGGCTTGTCATTAACTACCAGTTCAGTAGCAAACACATACGCGGCCCTATCAAGGCGCATAACATCGATCCTGGGAACATAGTTCCACCCAATCACCTTGATCATGGAGGATAGAGTCGAAAGAGCATCTGACATCTGGTTCTCATCATGAGGTATATGATACTGCTTTACTGTTGTGAAGAAAGTCAACAGTCTTCTCGTGTAATCTATGTAGGGGACCAGATTAGGCTGGAGAGTGTTCCAATCACCATTCACTTGATTGATCACTAGAGTTGAATCTCTGAAGATGTCTAGAGTCTTGATTCTCAAATCAATGGCCTACTCAATACCCAATATACAAGCCTCATACTCAGCTTCATTATTGGTGCACTCAAAAGTCAGACGAGCGGTGAAAGGGATGTGGGCACCTTTCGGAGTGATAATGACAGCACCAATTCCACTTCCTTTGGCATTGACAGCCCCATCAAACATTAAAGTCCACTTTTCATTTGTATCAGGTCCCTCCTTAACAACTGGCTCTTCACAGTCTTTCATCTTGAGGAACATGATGTCTTCATCCGGAAAATGAAACTTCATCGGCTCATAATCATCAATCGGCTGCTGAGCAAGATAGTCTGACAGAATACTCCCTTTGATAGCTTTCTGGGATGTATACTGGATGTCGTACTTTGTTAGTACCATTTGCCAATGAGCAACCCTTCCGGTGAGAGCTGGCTTCTCAAATATATACTTGACTGAATCCACTTTGGAGATCGGTAAGGTTGTGTGAGTCAGCATGTATTGTCTCAATCGCTTAGCAGCCCATGCAAGTGCACAATATGTCTTTTCAAGCATTGAGTATCTCGACTCGTAATCTGTGAATTTTTTACTCAGGTAGTAGATGGCATGCTCTTTCCTACCTGTCTCGTCGTGTTGACCGAGAATACAACCCATAGAATTATCAAGTACTGTCAAATACATAATCAGCGGTCTCCCTGGGACTGGAGGCATAAGGATTGGAGGATTCTGCAAATATTCTTTTATTTTTTCAAAAGCCCTTTGGCAATCATCATTCCACCTGATAGCCTGATCTTTTCTTAACAATTTGAATATTGGATCACACGTGGTTGTTAGGTGAGAGATGAACCTTGCAATATAGTTCAACCTCCCTAAGAAACCACAGACTTGTTTTTCTGTTCTTGGCTCAAGCATTTCTTGTATTGCTTTCACTTTTTCCGGATCCACCTCAATCCCTTTTTCACTATCAATAAAACCCAACAGTTTTCCAGATCTCACCCCGAAAGTACACTTGTTCGGATTAAGCCTCAACTTGAATTTCCTCAAACGATCAAACAGTTTCTACAAATTCACCAAATGTTCTTCTTCCGTCTGAGATTTGGCAATCATATCATCAACATAAACCTCGATTTCATGATGAATCATATCATGGAAAAGAGTTACCATAGCTCGTTGATATGTTGCCCCAGCATTTTTCAGACCAAATGGCACCACCTTGTACCAGAAGGTGCCCCATGGGGTTATGAAAGTTGTCTTCTCCATGTCTTCTGGTGCCATCTTAATTTGATTATAGCCAGAAAAGCCATCCATAAAGGAGAATACCGAGAACTGAACCGTGTTATCCACCAAAACATCGATGTGAGGTAATGGGAAATCATCTTTAGGACTAGCTCTGTTCAGATCCCGGTAGTCGACACACATCCGTACCTTTCCATCCTTCTTAGGTACTGGAACGATATTTGCAACCCATGGCGGATAATTTTTTACCGCTAGAAACCCTGCATCCAACTGTTTTTGCACTTCTTCCTTTATCTTGACAGCCATCTCTGGTCTTGTTCTTTTGAGCTTCTGCTTGACCAGAGGACAATCCTCTTTGAGAGGCAAACGGTGTACCACAATGTCTGTGTCAAGCTCTGGCATGTCCTGATAAGACCAAACGAATATGTCAACATACTCTTGCAGCAATACAATCAGCCCCTTCTTCATATTATCTTCCAAAGAAGCCCCTATCTTGATTTCTCTCTTGACGTCCTCGGTGCCGAGATTAATCACTTCAATAGACTCTTGATGCGGTTGAATGATCCTTTCCTCCTGTTTTAACAACCTGGCAATTTCTTCAGGGAGTTCACAGTCTTCATCACCCTCTTCTTCAGCTTGAAAGATTGGATTTTCAAAGTCGAAGCGAGCCATAGCAGAACTGTTATCAATAGGATCCAGTGACGTGCATCTGCATGAGTGATGGTATGTGCTTATGAGTGTGAACAAGGAGTGAAAACTAAACAAAACATTGCCAAATATATTTTTTTTATTTTTGAAAACTGCAAAAATAGAAAGACAATGAACAAAACATTTGAATGCAAAAAGACGTCCTTTATTTACGACAAAAAATGCAGGTATTCACATAGATGAGCCCTACAATGAGTCATTACGCCCTGGGCGGAACGTAAGACTTGGATATGCACAAATAAACAAAGAAAATTACTCTTCAAGAAGAGTGACTTGGATAAACTCTTCAGAAGACTAGTTGCGGAGAACTTCATCCGGGACCCTTAGACACACCCAGTTGTCAATGTCGCAATCACTATCCCATCTTCTTCTTTGATTGCAGAGATCCGGCCATAGTGAATGATGCCAGCACTGGAGAAACACATGCTAATGGATATGCAAATGCAATGACATGTTTATCAATTCCAAAGGGTATTCTACCCCTTGATTCTAGTCTCACATCAGATAAAAAGTGTAAGAAGATCGAGAATTTGTAGGCGACATGTCTTTATCTGCCAATATCCATCTTAGGAGAACCAGATAGCCCCGACTAGAATCAAGAAGAAGATATAAACCCCTGGAAGGTTTGGCATTATTACGAGACAAAAGACATCCACTGGCTCCCCTCAACAGGACATCCTAAAAGCAAGTTCCCAACCTTGGGTCCTCGGGTTGAGCAGCGAGAATGCGCCCACCAAAGCTAACATAATCGCGTCTCGGAGGAGTGCCTCGACTGAGTCCTCGAGAAATGGTCACCAGAGTCGACGATTTCTAAAGGAACATCATGTCGTTACGGAACACCCGTAGGACAGAATATATCCAAAGGAAACCTCATCTGGGTGTGGGTCTTCATGAACGACTTAACGTAGCAACATGCTATGCAAGCCTCATGACTATCCACTCTAAAACCTGTGTGTACGCTCAAGCCTGGGTAGTGGCCTTATCTCTCATAGAACAACCCACCCCTACAAACAACCAACCCCACAGATCCAACAGATACAACAATCATATGTACACAATGCAATAATAGATAAAGCAGATAAATGTTAAAAGTAAATAACTGTACATAAGAATAAACACCCAACAAACAAGAAACTCACAAAAGCTAGGAGGGACTCGCATATGGAAACCAGGGTCCCCAGCAGAGTCGCCAGCTGTCGCAATGCGAAAAAGAACAACCGGCGAAGGAAAAGAACAGAAGAGTCGCCACCGTTCGTTATTTATCCCAAAGGAGGGAAAGGAAACGATCGAAGAAAACCTGAAGAGAGGAAAAGACAAGGTCTCGCAACCAAATCTAGGGTTCGGGAGTCGATTATGCGAAGGGAAGGTATTAGCACCCCCACGCATCCGTAGTACTCTACGGGATCCACTCTTGTTGTTCTCGTCTAAAGGGTGTAGGTATATCTAAGGTACTATATGCTAAAAGAAGGTCAAAAGAAAATGACTCGCAAGAATATCGCATCCATTGCCAACGTATCTAATCCGAACATGAGAATTAGAGTCTTCGTAGCTCGGCTACGTATGGGTTAAAGAGAAGTGTGCTCAATAAGACATCGCGTCTTATGCCTACGTATCTCATATGGAATGAGAATCAGAGCAAAACGTAGTTCAACTATCTACAGGAACAAGAGTCTCGATTGCAACTAGGGCAAGAGAAAAGGGAGGTCTTGATTGCAACGAGGGCGAGAGAAAAGAATCGCAACAAGGGCGAAAGCAAACAAGGATTAGTTGTTAGTCGTTAGTCAAACTCGGCAAGACATCGCATCTCGTGCCTACGTATCTCATCTGAACATGAGAATCAGAGTTGTCGTAGTTCGGCTAACTAGGGGTTAAGGATTGCCATCTGAACATGGACTTACAAAAGAGGACACCAGCTGTGTGAAAGGAAAGTGGGCAATGTGTTCAACGTCCTAGCAGTAGGTGTCGCAGCTCGCTAAATCGAGTCTTAGGCAGTTACCTCTTTGTAATAGAACGAACTAACATGCCACAAGATCGGAGACGCACGGAAGGTCTAAAAGTGGGAAAGCTCTGTCCTAGAGTTGTCATACAATATGGACCTATGTGTTAGGATTTAGAGAGGGGAACATCTACCTAGTGTTAGCATGCAAAGAATAAGGGAATTCTACCTATGTTATCATACAAAGGGTTCTACCTAATGGGTGCTACCTAAACGGAACAAGAGTCGACGGATGGAGCAAGGAGAGGAGCCACAAATAAGGGTAGATGGCGATGCCTGAGGCAATCGACTTACAGGTAGATGGCGATGCATGAAGCAATCGACTTACAAGTGGATAGATGAATGCGTGCTGGTTCTGTTAGGTTTTGAAAATGATTACTCGACGTTGGGTCGAGCTTTTGATCTTGTTTTGAAATGATTATCGGATGTTCGTTTTAATTCTTGTATTAACAGATGAATAAAGAATGAAAGAATAAAATATTATACACTTCATGGGATAGGTGTACATTTGTTACGAATGGGGATGGTTCATGGCAATCAAACAATAAGAATATATGCCTCAATCATCATACAAGTAGGCAACAGTTATCAATCAAATTAGATAAGTAAACAGGTATATAATCAAATCAAAGAATCAAAGAATGAAATAATGGAGCATTAAGTAAGGCATGGGAAGTATGAACATGTTAAACAAACAAGCAATGGTAAGCATGGATGAAAAAAACAAGTGTAACAAATGACAGATGAATCAGACAGATGAATAAATGCACAAGAAAGGTCCACTGAAATAATTAAATCAAGAAATGAGGTAAGGACCAAATAAAATCAAGATAAAAGCCTCTAAAACATGGCATATGAGATGAACAAGGGAGGATCAAAAGATCTCTTCAATTGCCATAAGCAATCCCTAAGTCAAACATCGATCATAAAGAAGTCAACTGAAAATTCAAGTCACCTTAATAATTATCAAATAAATAGAAAATTAATCAAGAAAATTATGAAAAATTAAACTAAGTAAGATGGGGTCAGGACATCATCATCCCCCAAAAAGATTTCATAAATAATGAAAATTAGTATATGAATTAATTGAAATAAAACAGAGGCCAAACCAAAAGTCAACCAACAAGACTAGGTTAAACATAAATCAAGAATAAATTGAAAATGTGAAATAAAAATCCAAGAAAAATTCAGGTTGACCATGGAACAATGGTTAACCTTCATCCCAAAAATCAGAAGCTAAAAATGATTTTAATTTATAAAAATAAAATTGAGAATCAAAGGTATGCTAAAATGGACCATTTAGATTTAATATATAAAATAAAATATTAATACTAGATAAATGCGAAAATAAAAATACAATTAAATTAAATAAGACACCAAGAAATATGAAAAATATTTTTGGGTATTTTTATGAACAAAGTAAGTAATTTAAATTAATTAAAATCACAACAGAAATAAAATGGGAATAAAAAAATGAATATGAAAAGAGGGGGTGCATTGGCATTTGTGGCTGAATTAGAAACAAGTTAAGCGCTGATAGGCCCTAAAAAGGGGGGGCGCTAAAAGTAAACAGCAAAGCCCACAGTCCAAAACCAACGTTAAATCCAGCGTGACAACTTAAATGAACGTTTTATTTAAAAAACCATGGGACATAACATCAACCGATCACCTTATTTTAAAACACTAAAAGACAAAAAACACACGGACAACCACGATTAAAACAACAACGCTAGATCTAAGGGCCCTCAAGACGACACGTGATCGTCTTCTTCATTGGGCCAGAAAAACCCTAGCACCATGCCATGCAAAAATGCAGCAACGCAGTGGTTTTTTCCAAACTTCAACTCAAAAATGCGAGCACTATGATGCATCAAAAATCACGAAATAAAGTCCAGATCTCTAGTATGAAATGTGAAGATTAACGTGGTATCTTTATTTAAGTGAAATAGTAGCTTAATCATAGAGAAAAATTGTCAACAAGATGTCAATATGGACACAGACATGAGCAAAAATCAACAGCATAAACCAGTAGCATGGACATTGCCTCGTGTTGAGGGCTTCAGAAATGAGCATGAGCATAAGATTAGCATGGTAATGAGCATGATGATGAGCATGATATATCAATAGATGGCTATGGAAAAGGTCCAAGGAAGTTATCTAGTGGAAGTTTGGTCCACTGCCTCTTGGCTGTGGAGAGAAAAGAAGAAGATGATGCTTCCTTCTTGGTGCTTCAAAGCTTCAACTTGAGAACATGATGAGAAAATGAAAACTGACTTGTACTGAACTTTGCCTTGCTTTGCTCGAAAATTCAATGCCTTCTTTCAGGTTTAGGGTTTATGGCTCTTAAATATGTGGGTCAAACATTTCTTAATGGGCTCAAAATAATATGTTTTGATTTATGAGCAAATGATGCAAAGGTGACAAATTGGTGAGGTGCAATAGGAAAAGGGAAAGGGCACGTGAGTTTCTTATTTTGGCAAAGTTTTGAGTGAATGGAAATAATGTGCATGGTCAAATGTGGAAAACAGAAAAAACATGGGCTGTGTAATGCAGCATGGCTGGTCTGGTTTGGCAAGCAAAACAATCCAAGGTGGTGACTTTGTGGCCATATAACTTGATGAGCAAACCACTAATTGATGAGATAATGCAAACAGTAGCAAGACATGATGGAGCTTGGCATATTTCATGTTGAGCATGAGTGGAAAGGATGAGTGGAAGAAGGTGAAAAATGGCCTCAAAATCATGTCACACCATCGCAAAACTGGTTGGGCAAGCTAGGCATAAAATTTGCCTAGAAATTTCAAGTCATGGTGCCCACTTTAAGTGAATGTATTTCTCAAACCATGGGTCCAAATGAGATGATTCCAAAGGGAGGTGAAAGAGGACATGGCAAGGTATAGTTGTTGTGAATAAAATATTTTCAATTGGTGCCTTGATGTGCAAGAAAACTGGCCAAGCAGTTTTGACAAACTTTGAAGATTTTTAGACTTAGAAATTTTTCTAAGTGTCCTTAAAATAAGCCTTTCATTGACCAAGCATAACTTTCTCAATTTTGATCTAAATAGAGCAAACTTTATATTTATAGAAAGCTTGGAACAAGAGGAACAACTTTCATGTTGGAGAAATTTTCAAATGGAGCTCTTATCTTGATGGAAAATGGGCTTAAAGTGAGTGCAAACATCATAAAAACTTGCCCTAAATGGAAAGTCAACCTCTTCCAAATTAAGTAACTTTTCCAATTCTTGATTAAATGATGAATCCATGATCCAACCTTGATCAAATTTCACATGTAGGCTCCCCTAGGCATGAATTTTGAGATTACACTCTCAAAAAGTCAGGAATTGACTTTTCTTGCCCCACAGTTGACTTTTCCCAAACTGTTTGATTCCCGATTCCAGTGATCAATTGAAGCACTTATGGCTCAAATAAAAAGATGATTTTTTGTATGTAGACCATTGTGGACATATGGAGGGCCATGGAAAAGAGTTTCACCCAAAGAATCAGAAATAAACTGATTTTAAACCAAACCCTAATTTTAGGGCAAAATTGATCGGGAACTGATTGCACTGCTTGCCAATGGATCTTTCTGAGATAATTGGGAGTCCTCATAGGCCAATATGCCTCTCCAATCATGACATGGATAAGCTCTTCTACTTCCAACCAAACATTTCCTGTTGCAGGCAGCCATGAAACCCTAATTTCCTGATTAAATCCAGATGAACACTCTGATAGCTCTTAATCCTTCACTGATGAACTGAGGACCATAATAAGATACCTGGAGCCCCCTGAGACCCTTGAGACTTGTATACTTAGAGAATGAAGTCCAATTCTCAATCTTGCTTTGTGTGGGCTCCTTCTGTTAAGGAGTGATCAATCAAAACCTGATTCCCAAGTCACTAATGCAGTATGCAATGAGTATGACCTAATATGATGCCAATGAAATGTGAAACATAATCTCATGCTTCCAGGAAAAAATGAAGGGTAAATTTTGGGGTATTACATAAAGGCATGAGGCCTAGTTGCTCCTCAAACTCCATTAGCATAGGTAAGGTGCTAAATCTAAGTCCTTTCTCCATTTGCATTGGGTTCACACAAACAAAAAACAACAAGCACAAGACAAAAGTATATACACAATAATGTGCTCAAGTGAGCAAAAGGCAAATTTCATTAACATAAATATGAGCTCAAGTGAGCAAAGGGCAAAGACAAATGAAATAATGAGCAAGAAATTAAATTGCATTAAAATAAATTGCAAGAATTAAATGCTTGAATTAAAAGTTAGTCATTAGTAGTTAGTGTTAGTGTGCCATAAGGCAATTTAGCGCTATGTTAAGCAATCGTAAGTGGACTAATGTAGTACTCACACCTATCTGAGGCTGGTCAATAAAACTATAGGCAACAAACACAAGTTAGAGATCATGACTAGTAAGCCAAGCTCCTACAACTTGCCATGCCAAAAGAAAAAGAAGAATGATCTTGTATGGATTTAGGTTTTTTTTGCTTGACCAAGAAGCAACCTATCTCTAATGCAAAGCAATTCACTTGATCTTTGATCAAGATAAATTTGATTTGGACCAAAGAAGGTTAAGCCCCTCATATGTCAAGGCTAACCACCAATCATTAACTCATTGATCAAAAGGAAAAAAAGAAAAAGAAGAAGAAGAAATGAAATGTACATAATTGAAACTCAAAGGACATAACCAATACACATTGACTAAATATGAATGGAATCAACATCAATCAATGGTAAACAGAAGTGAGATGAAGCTTAGAAGTCAAGAAACAATAAAAACATTTTTGGTATTTTTTGAAATTAAAATATTACTTGAATTAAAATAAACAAATAAAGGTCAAACTTCAAATCCAATTCAAATCAACTTGGAAAAGTCCAATTGGATCATCATAAGTTCAACATGGTCAAACAAGATTTGACAAAATTTCCATCATTTTTTGAAACCAAAAACTAATTTTAAATGATTAAAAATGAAGAAAAATAACATAATTGAACTAAAATCTCAAATCAATTAAGAAATTGATGAGAATATTTTTCATGGATTCATCATCATTCAAAGATGTTAAGAAAATATTTTTGGCTTTTTTGAATATTGGAAAGTATTTTAACGGAATTAAAAATAACCAGAAAAGAGAAAATTCACAAAAAATATTAAATGGAAACATAAAAAATATTAAAAATCATTTTTAGAAACTAGAAAATAAAAGGAAAATTTTGCAATTGGTCCCATATTTTTATGATTAAAAATGAAGTTATGAATTTTTGAAATAAAATGGAATTAAAGCAAATAGAATGAAAAATCAGAAAATGGAAAAATCATGGAGCGTCTGATCTTGTCTCATTAAATGACGTGGATCATCATATGGTCCGGAAGCGCGCGTTCACCATACACATTAGTCAAACGCGTGGTAGGATGCATTAAATGAAGTCATAACATTCAAAGGCTGGGATTAAATCTGGAAACAACATCCAATGGTCTAGAACTCATCCACGTGGGGACGGTGGTGTACACCACCGCCTTCTCCGGCGAGATTCACTGTTCCGGCCAAAACTTGCAGGTTTTAACAACTTCACCAAAATGCACGATCTATATATCTTTAGAAAGCTGGGGTGATGTACATCACCCCTGTGACCTTGGTTTCCACTCAAGATCTCTATGGAGAGAGAAATATGAGATGGAAATTTGTGGTGTTCAATATGAGTTTGCTCAATTCATAAAATTAAATGCACAGATCAACTGCCTCTCACATAAGGACTTCAGAGGTACCAACAAACACAAGAAATGATCAGTATCCAAGGATTTTCGAATCAAAACAATTTGAACAACAACCTTTGAAGTGCAGCTTTACAAGACTTGATCCACTCCAACTCTTTGATGCAGTGTGTTCTTGAGGTTACAAGGAAGCTAGGCTAAGGAATTGAAGTTCAGAGATCAACCAATGAAGTTGAAAACTGAGTTTGAAAATTTGAGAGAAAAATCAAAATTCCTTTCAGTGAAGGTTAGGGATTCAATTGTGCAGCAGTTCAGGCGCCTTGAGGTTGGATTTTTAAGTGGAGTGGAGTTTCTATTTATAGCCAAACATGATGCAAGCAATGAAAAATTTGTGTGTGCATGAGCTTGGATCCTCCATGCATGGGCCTGTACAGGTGCATGGGAGGCCCAAATGCAATGGCAATTGAGTGCTAAACATCAGCCAAATGAAATTGGACGTGCAGATTTGATTGAATTAGCTTGTGCATGGAGTTTTGATATGTTATGCATAATTGAACCAAAAACTTCTCCTCTTCGAAAATTCCATTTGCCAAATTGAAACATGGGCATGTGGTTAATGGTTGGAAAGGTCTTGAAATGAGTAACAAATTTTATGTTGAACAAAAATCCATTTGAAGTTGGGAAAATACTGAAAAATGATCATGAAGTTCAAGGTGCAAAACATGTATATGGAATTTTAGCCAAAATGGACCAACTTCAAGCCCTTCTGTTTCAATGATGCAAGCCTCAAATTACAAAACCTTCAACATCAAAGTTGTAGATATTTTCAATAAAATCAATATGGAATTAAGTTTTGCATCATTTGGATTTTTGATGAGAAAGTTATGGGCACTGGAAGTTGGACTTTTTCACATTTCAATGCATTTGGCCCAAAGTGACCTATAATGTTTTGTATTATCACATGTGTTTATTTTAGGATTATGAAATTTTGTCCAACATAAAAATTGAAGTAGACATCTTAAATGTTCTAATGAATTTGGTACCACCTCAAAATCACAAAAAATGAGGGAGTTAGGTCCTTGGGAAGTTGGCCCAAAATTAGGGTTTCAGTCAAAATGACCTATAATGTTTTGTAATGAATGATGACCATCTAAGAGGGGATTACATCTACCGGTTTACTGGGTAGAAAACCACAAAAGAGAGTAACTGTCATCGGTTAGGATGAACAAAATCAATGGTTAACTCTGCCAGGGGACCAAATGGGGTTTACGACTACCGGTTACTGGGTAGAAAACCACAAAAATAGGACTTACAACTATCGGTTACTGGGTAGAAGGCCACAAAACTCCGCCGGAGAAAAGATGGACAATTACTGGTTATTGAGCAATCAATCACCTGAACCACAGGGGAAATAACAAGAGTAGTCAATCTAGGAATAAACTAGAGATACACAATGAAACAAGACTCGACACAATGAAACAAGACTCAACCCAATGAGGATATAACTCAGGGGAGTATTTCCTTCCCAATACAGGTTTTGGGAGGAAACTGAAATAACAATCATCCACGAGGGCATAACTCAGTGGGGAATATGGAAGGAAGGATAGACACTTTCTGCCTATAGGACTGACTCTATATGGGGAGATCAGATACAAACATCTACTTGGGGAAATATGTATCACCAAATAGCAGGAGATAACAAACAAAGATATATGGCAAAGAATGCAACATGAATATCTGAATGTTATAGTTATGCATGTATATGTATGGTTTATGTATGATTAATATTGACAAACATACATATCTAACACAAACAGTTCCAAGAATCAATGGACAGACATCCGGTACTACATCTCGAAAGAGAAAGCCAAGCCCACAGGAGAAAAATCCAATCCGGTGGGAGCAACAAAATACCAGGAAACACCGATCTCTGCAGGGGATAAAAGCCAAAGTTAGGTGAACAAGCAGGATCACCAGGGATCAGGGACCGCTGTTGGGAATAAGCAAGGGATCACAAACACCAGAGCTGGGGATCTTCCAACAGTATGCAGAGACAAGGACAGGATCAGTTAGAGAAGAAATCTACTAGCGATCTTGTCAATGGGGGTGTAGAATTCTATGGGGAACAATCACCAAACAGAAGCACATCAAACATTATTCACTTCTGACCATGGAAGGAAACATCTCTACTGTGGAAAAGGAGAAAACCGTCACTCCGCTAGGGAAGGAATAAACACATCTTCCTCAGACGTTCCAACGCCAAACTAAGATCAGACAGAGCCTTAGCTTGGGAAACTTATCGGGACAAGATAGGAAACTCTGTGGGGAACAACCACCAGACAGAAGTTTCAAAAACCATCACATTTCCTCATACTGTTGGAGAAACAAACTCTGCCGAGGAAAAGCGAAACAACGCTCCGCGGGGTATAGAAAAATATACATTTTCATCACCCACTCTGCTAGGAGAAAAAACTATCCAAGAAGGAGGAAGTAACAACAATCAGGCTCCGATCAGGCAGCTCCACTAGGGAAAAATGTTGATGACTGAACTGGGGGTAACTTATAGGAGATCAGCTGGAGATAACCTGCTGGACCAAACTGGGGAAGTCTAATGTGAACAACCCTGCTGAGGATGATCGAGAGGTAAACCTGCTGGGGATCAATGTATGCAAACCCACCGAGGATAAGCTACAAGATAGCATGCCAATTTATCAATCTATAAGGGATTTTAGGTCAATCTACACAATGGATGATAACCATATAATTGATAAAACACAGATGTGAGAACCATACTCATTGAGGAGCTAGAAGACTGAAACCAAACTCCAGACTCTGAGGGGACTTGGTGGTGCATTACCTCTTGTGCTCACTGAGGAGACAAACCTGAAAGATGATGAAGAGGATACAGATATGTTAGGAATATGAACAAATGCCTTACCCTTTTGGAAATCATACTATCCTTGGGAGAGCACTGAAGATGTCCCAATTATCCTTTTCAGTCTTTGTGAATGTTCACCTTGTTTAAAAACAGTTTATAAGAACTTTATTTGTTTTAAACAATGATATTTATCAATTAAAACATGCAAACATTTGTTGAACAGAAACAAATAAGAGTGCAAAGAATTGGATAAAGGCTCAAATTTGTTTGATGGAATGGTAGTCTGTAAATGGCAAGACTCCATGGATCTTTACAAATTTGAACATGGTGATATATATTGGAAAAAGGCTATATTGAACATAATGACCATTTCTCCACCAACTCTGAATCCGATGTATTTGAAGCTTCAGTTGACGATGATTGAGCGAAAATCTCTGACAGATGACGGTTGAAAAGCAAAGTCTTGTCAGGATGCAGTTACTTGCCAAATCCCTAATTTTTGCCTAGATTGCCTCAGGGTGAGGTACTCAATCTAGCGGGATATATATATATATTTTTATGTCTCTTACTTTTGCCTGGATCGCCCTTTCGGGTTTTCAATCCACTGAGACGCTCATTTTTGCTTAAGTCGCCCTTTCGGGTTTTCAACTTAGCGAGCTATTTTGTTTTTACTTTAGGCGAAGTATTTCTTGACTGCATTTGAATTCACAGGACGAGTGAAATCCGCCCCATCCATAGTTGTAAGTATCAAAGCACCGCCTGAAAAGGCTCTCTTAACAACATATGGACCTTCATAGTTTGGAGTCTACTTGCCCCTGGAATCGGGTGCGAAAGACAAAACTTTCTTGAGCACTAGGTCACCTTCTCGGAACACACAAGGCTTGACCTTCTTATCAAAGGCTTTCTTCATCCTTTGTTGATATAACTGACCATGGCACATGGCAGTTAATCTCTTCTCTTCAATCAAATTACGCTGGACATAATGACTCTGAACCCATTCAGCCTCAGTCAACTTGGCTTCCATAAAGGCTCTCATTGATGGGATCTTAACCTCCACTGGGAGCACAACTTCCATGCCATATACAAGTGAGAAAGGGGTTGCCCTTGTTGAAGTGCGTACAGATGTACGATAACCATGCAAAGCAAATGGCAGCATCTCATGCCAATCTTTGTACGTAACAACCATCTTCTGAATAATCTTCTTGATGTTCTTATTAGCAGCTTCAACAGACCCATTCATCTTGGGTCTGTAAGGAGAAGAATTATGATATGCAATCTTGAACTCGCTACACAACTCTTTCATCATCTTGTTGTTCAAGTTAGATCCATTATCAGTAATGATCTTATCTTGCACACCATAACGGCATATGAGTTGATTCTTGATGAAATTCACAACCACCTGCCTGGTCACGTTCGCATATGACGCCGCTTCAACCCATTTGGTGAAGTAATCAATTGCTACGAGAATAAACCTGTGACCGTTGGGTGCTTTTGGCTCTATCATGCCAGCCATGTCAATTCCCCATATCGAGAAAGGCCATGGTGAGGAAATAACATTCAGAAGTGTCGGGGATATATGAATCTTATCCGTATAGATCTGACACTTGTGGCATTTCTTCACATACTTACAGCAGTCAGACTCCATTGTCAGCCAATAGTAGCATGCTCTCAACATCTGCTTAGACATGGCATGTCCATTGGAATGAGTACCAAATTAACCCTCATGGACTTCAGTCATCAACAGGACTCCTTCGTGTCTATCCACACATCTGAGCAGAACCATGTCAAAATTCCTCTTATAAAGCACATCGCCATTGAGGTAGAAACTGCCAAATAATCTCCTCAAAGTCTTCTTATCTTTAACAGATGCCTCATGCGGGTAAATCTGACTCTGAAGAAAACACTTGATATCATAATACCATGGCTTATCATCTTTCACTTCTTCAACTGCAAATACATGACTTCGTCTATCCAAGCGCATCACAATGATATTGGGGACTTCATTCCAGAATTTCACCACAATCATCGAATCAAGCGTAGCAAGAGCATCTGCCATCTGATTCTCATCTCGAGGAATATGATGGAAGTCAACCTCAATAAAGAACGTTGAAACCTTCCTCGCATAATCTCTGTATGGGATGAGGCCAGGTTGATTCGTCTCCCATTCACCCTTAATCTGATTAACAACAAGGGCCGAATCACCATACACATCAAGATGTTTGATCCTAAGATCAATACACTCTTCCAATCCCATAATACAGGCCTCATACTCCACCATATTATTCGTGCATTTGAAAGTTAGCCTTGCTGTAAAAGGGAAATGTGTGCCCTGAGGAGTAATAATCATTGCCCCAATACCATTTCCATATTGATTCACAGCGCCATCAAACACCATGCTCCATCGGGAACCAGGCTCTGGCCCTTCATCGAGCGTAGGCTCATCGCAATTTTTCATCTTCAAATACAAAATCTCCTCATCAGGGAAGTCGTACTGAACAGACTGATAATCATCAATTGGTTGATGTGCCAAGTGGTCAGCCAAAATACTATCTTTAATAGCCTTCTAAGCTTGATACTCAATGTCATACTCAGATAACAACATCTGCCAACGGGCAATCCTCCCAGTTAAAGCAGGCTTCTCAAAGATATACTTGATTGGATCCATTTTGGATATCAACCAAGTCGTATGATTCAACATATATTGGCGTAAGCGCTTAGCAGCCCAAGCCAAAGCACAACATGTTTTCTCAAGCATTGAGTATCGAGACTCACAATCAGTGACCTTCTTACTTAGATAGTAGATAGTGTAGCGGGGTATTCATTACCTTTAGATTTATTGACTAAATCAAAAGTAAACCATACAAGTCGAGTCGCCACCGCACTTCTATTTATCCAAAGGAAAGGTTAGAAAGCAAACAAAAAACGAGAAGTTTTATCGAATCAAAAACTAATAAAAATGTCAAAGATCTAGGTAAGGAGGTTGGTTATGCAATGGGAAGGTTTTAAGCACCCAAAACATCCTAGGTACTCTTAGGGAGCCCTTTTCATACTTGTTGTAAGGTAGGTTGGTATTTGTGAAAATATTATTTGTGCAAACATGAATGGGGAGGTGAGAAGAGAATATACAAGTTTATTCACAATTTTGTTTTTGAATGGATAAACCCATTGCCTACGTACCATCTTAAAAAAGATTAGGATCAAAACCTCGTAGATCGGGGTAAAAATCTCAAAAAAAAACTTGGTGAATTGATTGGTCCAAAAGCCCTAAGGTCTTTTGTTATCCAAGGGAGAAAACTCAACCTAAAACCACAAATCCACCATGTGAGGATAGCTTCAACATGCTAGTGAGGGGTTAACCCTATAATAAGCATGGAAGACTCATTGTCCATCACTAAGGATATAGGTGAGTATTATATCTACCTCAAGGATAACTCAAACCTAATAGATATTGGTTATGAAAAAGTTTTTGATAAGAAAGTGGCCATTGAAACCAGAAAAACATTTGAATGAGTTATATTTACCAATGAGAAGTATTTACAAAATATGGTCAAAGTTGACTTAAAGATTCAATTCAAAATAAGTGTTATGAAAAGAAAGTTTGAAAATCAAAAGCATAATGCTTAGGTTTCTAATGTTTGAAAAGAAGTGTTAATATTTGCACAAAAGTTTTAGCTTGGGTTAGAGTGGAGGGAAGAAGAAGAATGGCTAAGTCCTAATCATACAAGAGATGAAGGATAAGAAATAAGACCACAAATGGAGTTCCCTTCTTGAGATCATATTGATGATCCAAGTAGCTCCCATCCTTTGGAATAAGTAAGCAAATAAGTGTATACTCAAGCAATCAATCAATCAAGCAAGCTCTTAGAAGATCCTCCAATGGCTCTTAGATCTCTCTCTTTAGAAGCTCATGAAAATGGTTCTTCACTTAGGCTCAAATTGGAATCCCTAGTACAAGAACACACACATCAAAAAGTTCTATAAAACAAACAAAGAATGGACAAGAAGGAGTTTAGAGAATAGGTCCTTTCAATTCCTCTTCAACATTAAGCATTCTAAAGGCAAGAGGCCTAGTTGCTATTTGACTTTTATAGCATTCTAAAGGCCTAAGGCCTAGTTGCTCTTTGACTCCATTTTTGCATAGGGAATATCCTAAAGTCTAAGTCCTTTTGTCCATTTGCAATTCGTTCACAACAATCAAAACAAAACACAAGCATAATAGTATATGCACAATTATGTGCTCAAGTGAGCAAAAGGCAAATTGCATTAACATAAACATGTGCTCAAATGAGCAAAGGTCAAAAGCAAATGAATAATATGTACAAGAATAGTAAATTGCATAAATGTAAAGTACAAGAATTAAATGTTAATGGTTAATGGTTAGTATTAGTGTGCCATAAGGCAATTTAGCGCTATGTTAAGCAATCGTAAGTGGACTAATGTAGTAGTCACACCTATCTGAGGTCGGTCAATAAAAATATAGGCAACAAACACAAGTTAGAGATCTTGATTAGTGAATCAAGCTCCTACAACTTGCCATGCCAAAAGAAGATGAGAAATGATCTTGTATTGATTTAGGTTCTTTGCTTGATTAGGAAGAAACCTATCCTTAATGCAAAGCCATTCACTTGATCCATGATTAAGTTGAATTAGATTTGAATCAAGGAAGGTTAAACCTCATATGTATCAAGGCTAACCACCAATCTTTAACTCATTGATCAAAAAAGAAAAAGGAGAAGAAGAAGAAGAAGAAGAAGATGAATAATAAAGTGCATTAATGGAAATCAAATGAGGTAACCAACATACATTGACCAAAGATATATGAAATCAAAGTCAAACATTAGTAAACAGAAGCAAAATGAAGATTAGGTGTCAAGAAACAAATAAAATATTTTTGGTATTTTTTAAAAGTAAAATAATACTTGAATTAAAATAATAAAGAAAGGTCAAACTTCAAATTCACTTCAAATCAACTTTGAAAAGTCCAAGTGAAATATCCTAAGTTCAACAAAGTCAAACAAAGTTTGACAAAAAATTTCAGCATTTTTAGAAGTCAGAAACTATTTTTAATCAATTAAAAATGCATAAAAATAACCTAATTGAATTAAAATCTCAAATCAATTAATAAATTGATGAGAATATTTTTCATAGATCCATCATCATTCAAAGAGGTTGGGAAAATATTTTTGTATTTTTTGAATATCAAAAACGATTTTAAATGAATTAAAAATAACCAGAAAAGAGAAAATTCATAAAAAATATCAAATGATAAAATAAAAAATATTAAAAATCATTTTTAGAAACTAGAAATTAAAAGAAGAAAAATGCAATTGGTCTCACATTTTTTGGACCAATAATGAATGAGATATGATTTTTTGAAATGAAATAGAATAAAAGAAATAAAATGAAAATGAAATCAGAAATTAAAATGTGAAAAAAAAACAGGAAGCGTTGGATTGAGCTCATTAATTGAGTTGGCAAATCTCATGGACCACATGCGCGCATCCACCATGCACTTCAGTCAACCGAGTCACACGCTGCCTTTAATTAAGTCATAACATGGAACGGTTCAGATCTGATCTGGAAATTAGATTGCACGGTCCATATTTGATCTGGAGTTGGGACGGTGGTGCACACCACCATCTTCTTCGGCGAGGCCTCCGGCACCGGTGAAAGTTGCAGAGATCAAAACTTCACCAAATGCCACGATCCGTATATCAAATGAAAGCTGGGGTGATGTATATCACCCCTGTACTAACCAATTCCACTCTAGACTTCCATGGAAAAAGAAATTAGAGGTTGAAATTTGGGGTGTTCAACTGAAACTTGATGGAATTCAAAAATTCAAAGCACAAAACAATCGCCTCTATTGAGAGGACTTCAGACAACCCAGCAAAAGCAAGAAAGAAGTTATATACAAAGAGATTCGAAGAAAACAAGTTTGGATGTAAACCTCTGAAATGAAGAGCTTGTGAGTACGATTCCTTGAAGCTTTTGCTTGTAGTGTAGTCTAGTGATGAAGATGAGCAAGGCTTAGGAACTATAGATCTAGAAAATCAATCAAGGCAATTGAAATTCATATCTGAAAATTTTGAAAGAAAGAGTGAGTTCCTTTGAGTGTGGTTAAGGAGAGATTCTTGCAGCATAACAAGTGCCCTTAGGTTGCGAAATTATGAAGCCTTGGACCATTATTTATAGCAAATGGCAGCTGAATACATGAGCAATGCATGTGCATGGATGGAAAGGGCCTCCATGCATAGGCTTGTACAGGAGCATGGAGGGCCCAATTCCACTTGGTTTGGCAAGCTGAAATCACAATTAGATGAATTGGTCGTGCAAAATGGATGTAATCAGCTCATGCAAGGTGTTTTCAATTGGTTTCCAAAAATGCACCAAATCTTTCTTCTCTTTGAAAATGGCATTTCCAAAAATGAAACATAACCTTATGGGTAATGGTTGGAAAGCTCTTGGCATGAGGATAAATTTTTATATTGACCAAAACTTCATTTTCCATTGGGAAATTAGTGAAAATTGATCATGAAGTGTGAGGTGCAAAACATGTACATGTGAAAATTTCAAAAATGGCCAAACTTCAAGCCCTTCTGTTTCAATGATTCAAGCTCCAAATGATAAACCCTTAAATATCAAACTTGTAGACATATTCAAGACAATAAATTTGGACTTAAAGTTTGCATCATTTTGATTTTTGATGAGGAAGTTATGGGCATTTGAAGTTGGACTTTTTCACATTTCAATGCCTTTGGTTCAAAGTGACCTATAATGTTTTGCATTATCACATGTATTTATTTTAGGATTTTGAAAATTTGTTCAACATAACAATTTAATTAGACATCTTAAACTTTCCAATTAATTTGATCCCACCTCAAAATCATGAAAAATGAATGAATTATGTTCTTGGGAAGTTGACCCAAAATTAGGGTTTCAGTCAAAATGACCTATAATGTTTTGAAATGGATGATGACCTTCAAAGCTTCAAATAAATTTTTGATTAACAGGAAAGTTGTTCATATGGTCCTTAAGAACATTTTTTCTCTTGGTATCATCTCCATTTGACAAACACATTAAAAGTTAGGTCTCAGTGTACTTCAAAATGATTAGATGAATTGACTGATCAACTTCTCAAGTCCATGCCTCAAATCTTGATGAATAGATGATTGAGGACACTCAAATAATCTCAAATATGCATGAAATGATGAATGGAAGAACTCCCTTGATTGTATTTGATCATGGGTTGAGGTTGCTTCATGAGCAAGGCATAGTTGATGAACAGATGGATTAGGGTTTCCTTGGGAAACAAGCCTCAAACCCTTTGGTTTGCTTTGATCAAAATGATGAATTGAGATACTTGGGAGGCACATTTGATGGATGAGAGCTTTGGGAACCATTGCCAAGCTTGCTTTCATCTTCTCCTAGCCATATCAATGAGCATAAGGGCTTCTATGAGCCTTGGATCTTGTGACTGCTCAAGCTACAAACAAAAGATGTTAGTGAAATATTTTTGTGCTTTTGGTTAGTAAACAAAAGAAGAAAAGAAAAAATATACAATTCAAGCATGCTTGGTGATCTCAAACCAAATCACAAGTGTTCCCACCCAAAGGTAAGGAGCCAAGATGCTATGATCCTTGAGGCAAGATGAAAATGAAATGTTATAATGCCATGAGGGATCTTAGGGTCAAAATTGGGGTCTTATAGATGCCCCTATTTAAGGTCATTCTAGCCGGAGAAGTGAAGGTTAAAATCTTCGTCTCGACGAGGTAGAATGGGCTTAAATAATAACAAAGAGACGAAATTTGGTCTCTAAGAGACCTCATGATGCAAATGTATGTATGCAAAAGGTAACAGTCTGTGGGGATATGTGTCCACAAAGGAAAAGAGAAATTAGGAGAAATCGAAAATCCATATGAGTAATACACTCATAAATGGGACAGGGACTCTTGGAACTCACTGGGGAATAAAGGGATAAAATGCGTGAGCAGGTCACGACTTAAAACTTGCTGAGAGACACGAGAGGGATTCCACAAAAATAAATCAATGGAAAGACTCGGCTGACGCAAAGATGCATGTATTGGGGAATATGCCAATACAGCAAAACTATCCATAAAGGATGCCTCAGATAAAAATCCGGACTCAGATGGGGAAAAATCCACCAAAGAGACTCAAGCTGGGAATGTCCACAGAGGACTCAGTTGAGGAAGCAACAAACGAGGTATTACCGGTTACTGGGTAATAAGCTCAAGGAGACATGTGATCAAAACACCGATAAAAGGGTGGGAGAATAACATGCTCGGGGAGAATGAGTATCTAAGACCGGTATAAGGGTGAGAGATATCATCCATCCAAAACATCTGAGGAAGACCTAAGAAGGTAAATTTCAACTCAGGAAAATCTGACTCCACAAGGGACGAAAAGTCATAATAGGGAGCAGAAAGGAAGGAACACCAAGGATACCGATTACTGGGCATATAATAGGTGACCAACCAAGCGTGAATTGGGGAATATTCCCAAAACACTCATCATCCGAAAGGAGGGTTAAAAAAGAAAACTCGACTTATAGGATGGACATCCGATTTCATAATGAAATACGAATCTTACTCGACTTTGGAAGAAAAAGACTTCGACTGAAGAGCGCATGAGATATATTATCTATTACCGTCAGAACGTAGATAACATACTCTCATGGAAGATTATCCACAACCGGTTACTGGGTTAATAAAGGATAAATCGCCCTAAAAGAAAGGACATCGGGATATAACGATGACCAAACAAAGGGAGAAACAATCGTTACCAACAAAGGGTAAATGAGAGATGACTCGCTGGGGATACATTCACGAAAGCAATGATCCGGGAGATATATCATCAATTACTGGGAGATATACTCAAAAAGTGAAGGAGTATCAATACCGAATATTGGATAAAGATAACCAACAAAAAGGGGATTACATCTACTGGATACTGGGTAGAAAACCACAGAAGAGAGTAACCGTCATCGGTTAGGATGAACAAAATCAAGGGTTAACTCTGCAAGGGGATAATGTGGGGTTTACAACTACCGGTATGAGGGTAGAAAACCACAAGGATAGGACTTACAACTACCGGTTACTGGGTAGAAGGCCACAAGGATAGGACTTACAACTACCGGTTACATGGTAAAAGGCCACAAACTCCCCCGGGGAAAAAATGGACAATTACTAGTTACTGAGTAATCATTCACCTAAAATTCGGGGAAGTGCAAGGGAAATAACAAGAGTAGTCAATCTAGGAACAAACTAGAGAGACACAACGAAACAAGGACTCAACCCAATGAGGATATAACTCAGGGGACTAATTCCATCCCAATACATGTTTTGGGAGGAAACTGAAATAACAATCATCCACGAGGTCATAACTCAGTGGGGAATATGGAAGAAAGGGTAGACACTTTCTGCCTATGGGGCTGACTCTATATGGAGAGATCAGACATAAACATCTGCTTGAGGAAATATGTATCACCAAATAGCAGGAGACAACCACAAAGACATATGGCAAGGAATGCAACATGAATATCTGAATGTTATAATTATGCATGTATATGCGTGGTTTATGTATGCTAAATGCTGACAAACAGACATATGTAACACAAACATAGTCCATGGATCAACGGACAAACATCCAGTACTACATCTCGAAAGAGAAAACCAAGCCCATTAGAGGACATCCAATCTGATGGGGCAACAGATATCAGGAAACAATGATCTTTGCAGGGAGAGTATAACCAATCACTCCGCTAGGGATGCAAAGATAAATATTTCATCACCCACTCTACTCAGGAGGAATCAACCAACGGGCTCTGATAAGATAATTCCACTAGGGAAGCAATGCTGATAACTGAACCGGGTACTAAAGTGGGACCAACCCTGTTGAGGATGAGCAAACTGCATATTGCTGGAGATTAATGTATACGAGTCCACAGGGGAGAAGCTACAAATCCAATGTTGAGAAATCCTCTCATGTCGGGGATTCCCTGCTCATAGCATATCAATTTATAAGGGATTTTAGGTCTACCCAAACCCAGGGATGACAACCATATAATTGATAACACAAATTCTTGTCTCGGACTCTCTAGGGAATTAGAACATTGAGGTCACATCCAAAACTCCGGACTCTCTGGGGATTTGGTGGGATGTACAACTTTCGTCTGCGCTCGCGGAGGAGACAACCTAAAAGATAAATGAAGAGGATACAGGCATGCTGGGAATATGAACAGATGTCTTACCCTTTTGGAGATCATACCATCCTTGGAAGAGCACTAAAGATGTCCCAAATATCCTTTTTGTCATTGTGAATGTTCACTTTGTTAAAAACACAATTTATGAAAATTTTATTTATTTAAAACAATGATATTTATCAATTAAAACATGCAAGATCTTTGTTGAATTGAAACAACTAAGAGTGCAAAGGATTGGATAAAGGCTCAAATTTATTTGATGGAATGGTAGTCTGCAAATGGCAAGACTCTGTGGATCTTTACAAATTTGAAATTGGTGATATATATTGGAAACGGGCTACATTAAACATAATGACCATTTCTCCACCAACTCTGAATCCGATGTATTTGAGGCTTCTGTTGATGATGACTGAGCGAGATTCTGATAGAAGACGGTTGTAGAAGCAAAGTCTTGTCAGGATGCAATTACTTGCCAAATCCCTGATTTTTTGCCTAGATTTCCCCAAGGTGGGGTACTCGATGTAGCGGGATGTACATTTTTTCTTTTATGTCTCTAACTTTTCCCTGGATCGCCCTTTCGGATTTTCAATCCACCGAGACGCTCATTTTTGCCTAAGCCACCCTTTCGGGTTTTCAACTTAGCGAGCTATTCTGTTTTTATTTTAGGCGAAGTATTTCTTGATTGCATCTGAATTCACAGGACGAGTGAAATCCTCCCCATCCATAGTTATAAGTATCAAAGCACCGCCTGAAAAGGCTCTATTAACAACATATGGACCTTCATAGTTTGGGGTCCACTTGCCCCTGGAGTCGGGCGCGAAAGACAAAACTTTCTTGAGCACGAGGTCACCCTCTCGGAACACACGAGGTTTGACCTTCTTATCAAAGGCTTTCTTTATCCTCTGCTGATATAACTGACCATGGCACATGGCGGTCAATCTCTTCTCTTCTATCAGATTCAGTTGGTCATAACGACTTTGGACCCTTTCAGCATCAGTCAACTTGGCTTCCATCAAGACTCGCATTGATGGGATCTCCACCTCTACTGGGAGCACAACCTCCATGCCATAAACAAGAGACAAAGGGGTTGCCCCTGTTGAAGTGCGGACGGATGTACGATATCCATGCAAAGCAAATGGTAACATCTCATGCCAATCCTTGTACGTAACAACCATCTTCTGGACAATCTTCTTGATATTCTTATTAGCAGCTTCAACAGCCCCATTCATCTTGGGTCTATAAGGAGAAGAATTATGATGTGCAATCTTGAACTCTCTACACAACTCTTTCATCATTTTGTTGTTCAAGTTAGATCCATTATCAGTAATGATCTTATCTGGCACACCATATCGGCATATGAGTTGATTCTTGATGAACTTCACAACCACCTGCCTGGTCATGTTTGCATATGACACCGGTTCAACCCACTTGGTGAAGTAATCAATTGCTACGAGAATAAACTTGTGACCGTTGAACTCTATTGCCTCTATCATGCCAATCATGTCAATTTCCCACATAGAGAATGGCCACGGTGATGAAATCACATTCAGAAGTGTCGGGGGAATATGAATCTTGTCCGCACAAATTTAACACTTGTGGCATTTCTTCACATATTTGCAGCAGTCAGACTCCATTCTCAGCCAATAGTAGCATGCTCTCAACATCTTCCTGGCCATGGCATGCCCATTGGTATGAGTACCAAATGAACCCTCATGGAATTCAGTCATTAACAGGTATGCTTCGTGTCTATCCACGCATCTGAGCAAAACCATGTCAAAATTCCTCTTATAAAGCACATCACCATTGAGGTAGAAACTGCCAGATAGTCTCCTCAAAGTCTTCTTATCTTTAACAGATGCTCCAGGCGGGTAAACCTGACTTTGAAGAAAACACTTAATATCATAATACCATTGCTTATCATCCTGCACCTCCTCTACTGCAAATACATGAGCTAGTCTGTCTAAGCTCATCACAATGATATTGGGAACTTCATTCCAGAGTCTCACCACGATCATCGAAGCAAGTGTAGCAAGTGCATCCGCCATCCGATTCTTATCTCGAGGAATATGATGGAAGTCAACCTCAGTAAAGAACATTGAAATCCTCCTCGCATAATCTCTGTATGGGATGAGGCCAGGCTGATTCGTCTCCCATTCACCCTTAATCTGATTAACAACAAGGGCCTAATCACCATAAATGTCAAGATGCTTGATCCTAAGATCAATACACTCTTCCAATCCCATAATACAGGCCGCATACTCATCCATATTATTCGTGCATTTGAAATTTAGCCTTGCTGTAAAAGGAAAATGTGTGCCCTGAGGAGTAATAATCACTACCCCAATACCATTTCCATATTGATTTACAGCGCCATCAAACACCATGCTCCAACGGGAACCAGACTCTGGCCCTTTATCGAGCGTAGGCTCATCGCAATCTTTCATTTTCAATTACAGAATCTCCTTATCTGGGAAGTCATACTGAACTGACTGATAATCCTCAATTGGTTGATGTGCCAAGTGATCAGCCAAGATACTACCTTTAATAGCTTTCTGAGCTCGATACTCAATATCATACTCAGGCAACAGCATCTGCCAACGGGTAATCCTCCCAGTTAAAGTAGGCTTCTCAAAGATATACTTGAGTGGATCCATTTTGGATATCAACCAAGTTGTATGATTCAACATATACTGGCGTAAGCGCTTAGCGGCCCAAGCCAAAGCACAACATGTCTTCTCAAGCATTAGGTATCGAGACTCGCAATCAGTGAACTTTTTACTCAGGTAGTAAATAGCATATTCTTTCTTCCCTGATTCGTCTTGCTGACCAAGGACACAACTCATTGAGTCTTCAAGAACTATTAGATACATAATCAAGGGTCTCCCTTCCACAGGTGGAGACAGAATAGGAGGCTAGGACAGATACTCTTTAATACTGTCAAAAGCCTTTTGGAAATCCTCGGTCCAATCATGACGCTGATCTTTCCGGAGGAGCTTGAATATTGGCGCACATGTGACAGTCATGTGGGATATAAATCTGGAAATATAATTCAAGCAGACAAGAAAACCTCGGACTTTCTTCTCAGTTTTTGGTGCAGGAATCTCTTGTATTGCTTTGACCTTTGCAGGATCAACCTCAATACCTCTCTCACTGATAATAAAGCCCAATAACTTGCCGAAACGGACTCCAAATGTACACTTGTTAGGATTCAGACGAAGCTTATACTTCCTCAAACGTTGAAAAAGCTTTAGCAAGTGTTCAACATGTTCCACTTTCGTTCTCGACTTTGTAATCATATAATCAACATACACCTCGATCTCCTTGTGCATCATATCATGAAACAAAGTAGTCATAGCTCGTTGATACGTGGCTCCGGCGTTCTTCAAACCGAAGGGCATCACTCGATAACAGAATGTTCCCCAAGGTGTGATGAATGTTGTCTTCTCCATATCCTCGGGTGCCATTTTAATTTGATTATATCCGGAAAATCCGTCCATAAATGAGAAGACATTGAATTTAGCTATATTATCTATCAACATATCAATATATGGTAGAGGAAAATCATCTTTCGGACTAGCTTTATTCAAGTCTCTATAGTCCACACACATTCGGACTTTTCCATCTTTCTTAGGCACGGGCACAATATTGGCCACCCATTGAGGATATGTAGAAGTCACCAGAAACCCCGCATCAATTTGCTTCTAAACTTCCTCTTTAATCTTCACTGCCATATCAGGATGAGTTCTTCTGAGCTTTTGCTTTACAGGCACGTACTCAGGCTTCAAAGGCAGGAAATGTTGCACGATATCAGTATCCAGACCAGGCATGTCTTCATATGACTAGGAAAAGACGTCGACATATTCTCGTAGCAACTCAATCAACCCCTTCTTCACAGATTCTTCCAGGAGTGCCCCAATCTTCACTTCTCGCACACAAACCTCAAACCCCAAGTTGACTGTTTCCAGATTCTCAAGATGTGGCTAAATGATCTTCTCTTCATGCTTAAGTAAACGGGTAATCTCATTAGGAATCTCTTCAACATCATCTTCTTCGGTCTCAAATACAGGGAACTCAAAGTTGGGAGATGGTGTTGGATCATTATGTTCAATGGGTTTGATCAGCTTGCATAATGATTTTGGATATAAAAGAGATTTTAGAATCCAAACAAGACAAATCATTATGCATATGAAAAGATTGATTTTATTCTATTTTTAAGGTTTTATGGTGATCACCAATTTCATGCAAGAAAGCAAAAAGTGAAAATAACCTGGAAAAACAAACATTTAACATGAATTTATTGAATAAAATATCATTGTATTTATGAGCCAACAACGTCATCACTCCCTCTTTTGGCATGGGAGAAGGGTTTTTAAACAAAACGAACATTATCTTGCCTTATGAACAACTGTTTGAACATCAACAACGACCCAGTTATTGCAGACTCCTCCAGGAATGACAAAGTTGCCAAAATCCTCCTCTGCATCCTTTTCTACAATGGCAGCAACTTCCTCTTCTAGGACGGTGTGGATGAACCCACCACTCTGAAACAGCCCAATTGGATCATCATAAGTTCAATTGGATCATCATAAGTTCAACATGGTCAAACAAGGTTTGACAAAATTTTCCATCATTTTTTGAAACCAGAAACTAATTTTAAACAATTAAAAATGAAGAAAAATAACATAATTGAACTAAAATCTCAAATCAATTAAGAAATTGATGAGAATATTTTTCATGGATTCATCATCATTCAAAGATGTTAAAAAAATATTTTTGGCATTTTTGAATATTGGAAAGTATTTTAAATGAATTAAAAATAACCAGAAAAGAGAAAATTCACAAAAAATATTAAATGGAAACATAAAAAATATTAAAAATCATTTTTAGAAACTAAAAATTAAAAGGAAAATTTTGCAATTGGTCCCATATTTTTAAGATTAAAAATGAAGAAGTTATGAATTTTTGAAATAAAATGGAATTAAAGAAAATAGAATGAAAAATCAGAAAATGGAAAAATCATGGAGCATTTGATCTTGTCTCATTAAATGATGTGGATCATCATATGGCCAGGAAGCACACGCTCACCATTCACATTAGTCAAACGTGTGGTAGGATGCATTAAATGAAGTCGTAACATTCAAAGGCTGGGATTAAATCTGGAAATAACATCCAATGGTCCAGAACTCATCTACGTGGGGACGGTGGTGTACACCACCATCTTCTCCGGCAAGATTCATAGTTCCGGCCAAAACTTGCAGGTTTTAAAAACTTCACCAAAATGCACGATCTATATATCTTTAGAAAGCTGGGGTGATGTACATCACCCCTGTGACCTTGGTTTCGACTCAAGATCTCTATGGAGAGAGAAATCTGAGATGGAAATTTGCGGTGTTCAATCTGAGTTTGCTCAATTCATAAAATTAAATGCACATATCAATTGCCTCTCACATAAGGACTTTAGAGGTACCAACAAACACAAGAAATGATCAGTATCCAAGGAGTTTCGAATCAAAACAGTTTGAACAACAACCTTTGAAGTGCAACTTTACAAGACTTGATCCACTCCAATTCTTTGATGAAGTGTGTTCCTGAGGTTACAAGGAAGCTAGGCTAAGGAATTAAAGTTCAGAGATCAACCAATGAAGTTGAAATCTGAGCTTGAAAATTTGAGAGAGAAATCAAAATTCCTTTGAGTGACGGTTAGGGATTCAATTTTGCAGCAGCTCAGGCGCCTTGAGGTTGGATTTTGAAGTGGAGTGGAGCTTCTATTTATAGCCAAACATGATGCAAGCAATAAAAAATCCGTGTGTGCATGAGCTTGGGTCCTCCATGCATGGGTCTGTACAAGCGCATGGGAGGCCCAAATGCAATGGCAATTGAGTGCTAAACATCAGCCAAATGAAATTGGACGTGCAGATTTGATTGAATTAGCTTGTGCATGGAGTTTTGATATGTTATGCATAATTGAACCAAAAACTTCTCCTCTTCGAAAATGCCATTTGCCAAATTGAATCATAGGCATGTTGGTAATGTTTAGAAAGGTCTTGACATGAGGAACAAATGTTATATTGAACAAAAATCCATTTGGACTTGGGAAAATATTGAAAACTGATCATGAAGTTCAAGGTGCAAAACATGTAAATGGAATTTTAGCCAAAATGGACCAACTTCAAGCCCTTCTATTTCAGTGATGCCAAACTAGGGTTTCAATCAAAATGACCTATAATGTTTTGTAATGAATGATGACCTTCCAAGATTCAAATCAATTTTTTATGAACATGAAAGTTGTTCATATGGTTCTTAAGAACATTGTTTCTCTTAGGGTCATCTTCATTTGACAAACAAATCAAACGTTAGGTATTAGTGGATTTCAATATAGTTAGATGATTTGACTGATCAACTTCTCAAAGCCAAACTTCAAATCTTGATGAATGAATGATTGATAATACTCACATAAGCTCACATATGCATAAAATAAATAACGAAAGAACTTCCCTTGATTGTATTTGATCATGGGTTGAGGTTGCTTCATGAGCAAGGCACAGTCAATGCACAGTTGAATTAGGGTTTCCTTGGGAAACAATCCTCAAGCCCTTTGGTCTATCTTGATCAAATTGACAAATTGAGACATTTGGGATGCATATATAAGGATTTAGAGCTTTGTGAACCATTGTCATGCTTGCTTTCACCTCCATCTAGCTACATCATTGGGCATAGGGGCCTCCTCGGAGCCTTAGATCACATGCTTGCTTGAGCTTCAAAACAAAACAAGTTAGTGACATATTTTTGTGCTTTTGGTTCGTAAACAAAATAAGAAAAGCAATTATGTACAATTCAAGCATGCTTTGTGGTCTCAAACCAACTCATACAAGTCCCAACCCTAGGGTTAAGGAGCCAAGATGCTATGATCCTTGACGCAAATGCAATATGCAATGATATGATGTCATGAGGGATCTTAGGGTCAAAATTAGGGTCTTACACAATCCAATAGACAAAAACTTCAATAGAAACCCAGAATTCCCTTGGACGTTTAGAATCAAGCAACACACCAATGCACAATTATATTTTCTTGAAGAGCAAAGCATCAAATAAAGATGGCCTCATCCAAGCTTATCCATTCCATGATCTTCTTCAAGAATAGCCCATGTAACAGATGAATTCCACAAGTCACTGGTTCAAAATAACAGCTTCACGATGATCATGTTGTAGATGAATCTTAGAGAAATCTTCAGAGATGTATCCGATGAATTTCAAATTGCAAGCACTTGGTTCTTCACAATTTGGAATTGGCTAAGTCCTTTAGCTTAGGTAGGTTGCCTAGATTCTAAGTCCATTTTTCCAAGATCAAGCAAACAGTCCACTAACAACTTTTTATGGTTTTTGTGATTATTATCTACATTCATGGTCAAAGACCATACAAACAAGCAAAATATATACAAACAAAATATATCACACAATATGGTCCAAATGGACAAAATGAAAATTGCATTAACATAAACAATTAGAACGATATGTATAATGGCAAATGAAATAAACTGCAAAAAGTAAATTACATCAAAGTAAAAGCTTGAAATTAAAAGTCAATAGTTAATATGTTAGAGGTTAGTTTTGTTTTGCTTTGCTTTTTTTTTCAAGACATTCTTTGGAGAACACTCAACCCACTTATCACAAGCATGGATCCTTGAACCAAAACATCTTCCAAAGGAAGGAAAGAATGTCAAGTTTCCACACAATACCATGAAAGAGGGGAGACTTACAATCTCACTAACTAGAATGCTTATACATTTTATGTCAAAAATTTAGCGCTATGTTAAGCAATCGTAATTGGACTTATGTAGAAGTCACAACTATTTGAGGTCGGGCAATAGAATTTTGGTGTTAATGCATGTTAGAGACATAGTATAATGAACTATGCTCATGAAACATAACACACACAAAAAAGAATATGCAAAAGGTGTGGCCTAATCTCATCCATACTCATGTCAGTTTTTCAATTAACTAGCATTAGGACTTTGAGATGTCATAGGCCAAATGGAATGAATGAATTAAGAAGAGGAATGAGATGAAGTAGAAAGGGGATGAATGAGATCACAAATTGGTCAAATGAGGACTTTTATTAAATTAATATCATTCATTCATTTTGGGAGATGGAATGTACATTCCATCAATGCCCTAAATCCAATGATATTGACTTGACAAAGTCAAATCAACCTTGACCAAGGCCCAACAACAATAAGCAAGCTCATACAAAGTCAATACAATGGTCAACAAAATATAAATGGCATTTATTTAATTAAAAATAATATAATAGTGCATTTAATCAAATATGTTTTGTCTAATTCCTAAAATCTCATTAAAACACCAAAGAAATGGCCATGAGATTTATGATAGATCAAACAAGGTCAAAGGACCTTGGAGAAAAAATTTCATAATTTTTGGACATTTAAAAATATTTTTTTTAGCAATTAAAAACAAATGCAAAATCAATTAATTCATGAAAAATATTAATAATGATCCAAAAATTAATTTTAATTCAGAATACGGAAGAGAGAAATATTTGAAAATTTTTGGTGAAAGTCCCATATTTTTGGGATAAATATTGAATTTAATATGAATTATTGAAGAAAATGCAAATAAAACAAAAAATTCAGAAATTCTAAATTACGTGGACCATCAAATCTCCCTCATTAATTGAGGTGGCATATCTTATGATCCAAAGCGCGCGTTCCACATAGACGTGAGTCAACTGCGTGGCAAATGTGGTAATCAATACCAACGCTCAGGATTAAAACGTGAGAGGAGGATCATGTGGTTCCGAGGTTGGCCAAGTCATCGTCGAAGCCAGAGCTCCGGTCATCTTCTCCGGTGAACCTCACCGGACTGGTCAACATGAACCATCACCAAAAAGAGAAACAAGGACATGATCTTAAAGGAAAAATGGCACTGAGCTCGAATCTGGCCTCCATTCATTCTGATTCCAAGTTTATTGAGAGATATGTGGAATTGAAATTTGAGGTACATGAACTGAGTTGCTTCGGTTTGACCTCAAAGCAAATCAATCTTCTTGCCTACATTGGTAGGACTTCAGACAACCAAAGAATCAATAGAATTGAGCAAGAATTTCAGAGAATCAAAGAGTTTAAAATTTCTGAAAATTACCTTCAATGTAGGTCTGAATTCGATGGATCTTGATTTCGCTTGTGCTTGGACTCACTCTACTTGCTTGCAGGAAGAGGATTGAATGGTTTAGAAGCAATGGACTCCTGGAGAATTGAATTCCAAAATAGTGGAGATTCAAGCTCAAGTTTAAAAGAATTTATCAGACTTATCCTTTGAGAATTGAGGGTTTGCAATGGGGGATCAAAGCTAGGACAGTTGTGTGTGAATTTCTGAGCAATTGAAGCTCTATTTATAGCTGAATCATGTGATATTTGCACACTCACTTTCACTTTCCAAATTTGGCAAATGTGATGTAACGTTGCATGGGCGCGCATAGGCCCATGAAATGATGGCTTGAAGTCCATAATTGAAGATCAGATGTATTGAAGTAGGCTTGGATTGCAAGGCACATGTACATTTATGTTTGAAGATTGATCCATGCCAAATGATATCATCCTATTTAAGCCATGCGCAGCCTATGCATTTCTCATCCAAAATGAATGAATTTGAGCTCGTTAGAAAGTAGAGATAAAGAGGAACAACTTTGGTGTTCAACACTTTTGGAGCTTGGAACTTGGAGAAATTTGAGGTGGAAGTTTGGAAATATTTGTCATATCAAAATGTTTCTAAGTGTCAAACCATATGTCTCAATATTCCACCTTGCTTAACTTTTTATATGAGCTTCAAATGAGAAAAGTGTCTTCACCAAAGTTTTATATCTCTCAAATACCTTCAAAAAGGTCATAAATTTCATGTCATTTGGAATTGAAATGATAGAGTTATGCATTTTTGAAGTTTGGAAAAATCACTTGATCAATGGTATAGGACAAAGGTGACCTATAATGTAGCCTCATATCACATGCTCAAAAAAGTTGAATTAGCTCCCACTCCAAACATAAAAGTTTAGTTAGACACAATTAATTTGATTGTGCAACTTGGAAATCTTTCATCTCATAAAAATAAGCAAGTTATGGCTTTGGGAAGTTGACTTCCAAATTAAGGTTTAGACAAAATGACCTATAATGTTTTAACTTAGAAAATGCTTTTCCAAGAAAAACTAGATCTAGGTATCAACATGAAAGTTGTTTAGAATGTCATTTGGAGTAAGTTTTCTCTTGAGATCATTTTCATATTGAAATTCTAGTTAACATACTTTCGATGTCACACGGGTTGTTATGACATCCAATTCTGCGCAGACAAGGATTATGCAGAAAACAGTAAGTGCAGTAAATAACACGAGTAATTGTTTACCCAGTTCGGTCCAACATGACCTACGTCTGGGGGCTACCAAGCCAGGGAGGAAATCCACTATTAGTAGTATTAAATCAGACCTTAAACCAACTGTTTAACCCTATCACTTAATACCTACCCAATGCAATTTCAATCTTACACGAAGATAAGAGTTCCTACTCACTCCCCCTCAATCACCTCAGTGATTAATACCTTTAATCAATATTAAAGACAATTTTGAAGACACACTTCAAACAACTCTTGATTGTGCTTAACAGCTTTAATCAAGATACACAACACTCACGCTTAAAAGATTAGAGTGACACAACACTTACAACTCAATGAACAACCTATACCAATGCAATCATCTATGTGATAATAGCTTGACTTACAAGATATGTCTAATACAAGACTCACAAAAATACAGCAGTGGAGTATGATGGACACACTAAATCTTCACGCCTCAAAAATCCCCAGTTCTGAATGAAGGAATGACTTCCTTTTATATTGCAGTACTTGGGCCTTGTACTTGTATTCTCCTGAATTTAAGGACACGCGAGTTCCCCTAAATTCCATATCTAGGTTACTAACAAATAGGCTATTTGTTAGGTTCATTAAATGTAGCTTGGTTGTTGATTTCCTGGATTTTCTCTCAGCTGTTGAATCCCTGAAGAATAGCCTGAGAAAAAGCTGAAACAGAAAAACTAAACAACCTACAATTTAGCATATGCTGTCAGGAATGAATGTCACAACATTCAGCTTGACATCAAGGTCCATATGCTAAGTCTGTTTTTCCTGAAAACAGACTGTACAAATTTGCTGAACTGTACAGGACCAATCTGTCCATTCTACAGTAACAGCTTACATTAATAAATGTTAAAGCATCCAATTTGACATTTACACATTTAGCCTTAAGTCAGTTTTGTTATCCTCTTGAAGAACAGACTGATAACCATACTGAAGTGTAGCAGAACACCACTCTGTCTATTGTTCAGTATATGCTGTCAATGATGAATGTCATAACATCCAGTTTGACATTCAGACAGTAGGCCTTATGCCAGATCTGGTATTTCCTTGATAGCCAGACTGAAAATAAATACTGAGTTCTAACAGGACACCAACTGTTTTATTCCTCAGTATCTGCTGACAGGGATGAATGTCACCACATCCTATTTGACATTCAATAAATCCTGTATTAGCTAATCCTGCAGTAAACTACTCAAGTGTGTCATGACATCAGTCAAGACATCAGTGTACAGCTAGATATTCTAACCTACAATGCAGTCACACAAACACCTTCACAGCATGTCATGACATCATCAAGACATTAGAATCCAGCTACTGTTTTACCATACAATGCAGCCAATTAAACACCTGCAAACTCCCCCTTTGGCAAATTTTTGGCTAAAACACTTTGATCCCAGAACAGAGTTCATAGCAGCGGAAATCACACATCTAGCAGGAAATAGACCTAGCTAATACACTCAGAGTGGCAGCACACTCACACACATGGAAGTTAAATAAAAACTTCACACACATCAGCACTGAAACAGAAGTGGAACATCTGCTGCAGCACAACCTCTGGATAAGAGGATCTTGAATATCTGTCCTGATTATCTGTTTAGCAAGACAATCTGTTGTCCTGGGGTATCACTTGTTACTCCCCCTTTATGGCAAAAATGTTGTCAAAGCAACACTCTAAACTACAGACCAACATAACTTAAACAGAATTACACATAATTGACAGAATTACAGACTTGGTTTTACTTCACAGTTTCAACCAAGTTAACACCCACTTGATCTTGCTTCACAGCTTTGATCAAGTTGTCACACCCTTTTGCTTTACAGTAGGTACCGCCATATCAGATGCCATGACTTTGTGTCTGACATCCAGAACCACTCTTGCATGAACAGTGTCCTTGAACTCCTGTAGGTGCATAGGCCGCCTCAAGTTAGGATATCTCCTTAACCTCTTGTTGCCACACTTGTTGCAAGTGGCATCGCTATGATTTGTTGACCAATCAGAGCATAGTTCCAATTGTTTAATAGGCAGAGATATTAAAGAATACATCCCAAACATCATTGGTTGCTATAAGTTCTCAGAGAGACATATTCCCAGTTTGCCCCTTAAGTTTTCAAACTGAGTAGCATCTAGAGCCTTTGTAAATATGTCAGCCAGTTGGAGTTCAGTGGCTACATGTTCCAAGGTAAACACCTTGTCTTCCACCAGATCTCTGATGAAGTGATGTCTAATGTCAATATGTTTGGTCCTGCTGTGTTGGATGGGATTCTTGGAAATATTGATGGCACTGAGATTATCACAGAATAATGTCATGACATTTTGAGTGACATTGTACTCAGTGAGCATCTGTTTTATCCAAACCAGTTGGGAACAACTGCTTCCAGCAGCTATGTATTCAGCCTCTGCAGTGGATAGAGATACACAATTCTGCTTCTTGTTGAACCAAGATATGAGATTGTCTCCCAAGAAGAAACATCCTCCTGATGTGCTTTTTCTGTCATCAGCACTCCCAGCCCAGTCAGCATCCCAGTACCCAGATAGGACAGGCTTAGAACCATGTGAGTACAGCATCCCATAGTCACAAGTCCCATTGATGTACTTGAGAATCCTTTTGACTTGATTCAAGTGGCTCACTTTGGGCTCTGCTTGGTATCTAGCACACACTCCAACTGTATAGGAAATGTCAGGTCTACTTGCAGTTAGGTATAGAAGACTGCCTATCATGCTTCTATACAAGCATTGATCAACACTAGGCCCTCCATCATCTTTGGTTAACTTTAGATGAGTAGGAGCAGGAGTTCTCTTGTGCCTAGCATTATCCATACCAAACTTCTTAACTATGTTTTTGGCATACCTGCTTTGGGAGAGAAACATAGAGTCCTCCATTTGATTGACTTGCATTCCAAGAAAATAAGTCAGTTCCCCAACCAGACTCATTTCAAACTCAGATTGCATTTGGTGAACAAAATGTTTTACCATTTGCTCTGACATTCCACCAAAGACTATATCATCCACATAGATTTGAGCAATCATGATTTTGCCGTCTTCATAATTCACAAACAAAGTTTTATCTATCCCACCTATTTTGTATCTATTTGAGGTCAGAAATTCAGTCAACCTTTCATACCACGCTCTAGGTGCTTGCTTCAACCCATACAAGGCTTTCCTCAACTTGTACACATGCTTAGGTTGGTTAGGATCACAGAACCCTTTAGGTTGTTCCACATAGACTTCTTCATTCAAGTAGCCGTTCAAGAATGCACTCTTCACATCCATTTGGAACAGTTTAAACTTCAGAATGCATGTTACACCTAACAACAATCTGATGGACTCAAGCCTAGCAACGGGTGCAAACGTCTCATCAAAATCAACCCCTTCAACTTGAGTATATCCTTGAGCTACTAGTCTTGCTTTATTCCTAGTAATTACTCCTTTCTCATCAGACTTATTTTTGTAGATCCACTTGGTACCATTGATGTTGGTCCCTTCAGGTCTTGGAACTAGCTCCCATACTTCATTCCTTTTAAACTGCTCAAGTTCCTCTTGCATGGCATTGATCCAATATTCGTCAGTCAGGGCTTCTTTTACATTCTTTGGTTCAACCTTGGATACAAAACAGGAATTTGAGCTAATTCCCCTTGACCTGGTAGTCACACCACTATTGGGATCCCCTATGATAAGATCCTTAGGGTGGTCTTTCTGAATTCTGATAGATGGCATTTTGGTGGATGCATCTACTTCACATTCAGGAGGAGGTTCCTGTACTTCTTCAGACTTGACTGGAATGTCTGTTGAAATGTCAAGGAATGTTCCAACATCCTGTATGACATCGATTCCTTCCTCTTTATCATCCACAATAACATTTATGGATTCCATCAGGACATTGGTCCTGTAGTTGAACACTCTGTACGCTCTGCTGTTAGTTGAGTATCCTAGAAATATACCCTCATCACTTTTGGGATCCAGTTTCCTTCTCTGTTCACGATCTGTGAGAATGTAGCATTTACTTCCAAAGATATGAAAGTACTTCACAGTGGGTTTTCTGCCTTTCCATATTTCATACAGAGTGGAGGAGGTTCCTTTTCTCAAGGTGACTCTGTTGTGAACATAGCACGCGGTATTCATAGCTTCAGCCCAAAAGTGCATAGGGAGCTTCTTTGCATGAATCATAGCTCTGGAAGATTCTTGAATAGTTCTATTTTTCCTTTCAACTATCCCATTCTGCTGAGGAGTTATAGGAGAGGAGAACTCATGACTTATTCCTTCAGACGAGCAAAACTCATCAAACTTGGAATTTTTGAACTCCGTACCATGATCACTCCTAATTCGGACAACACAACTGTCCTTTTTCCTTTGAAGTCTGATGTAGAGGTCTTTGAAGACATCAAATGTATCTGACTTCTCTCTGATAAAGCTTATCCACGTGTATCTGGAATGGTCATCAACCACCACGTATGCATATCTCTTTTCACCCAGACTTTCAACCTGCATAGGTCCCATTAAGTCCATGTGCAACAGTTCCAGAACTCTGGAAGTTGTAGGATGTCCCAGCTTCGGATGTGACATCTTGGTTTGCTTGCCCACCTGGCATTCTCCACAGACTCTTCCTTCATCAATAAGCAGTTTTGGAATTCCTCTGACTGCTTCCTTGGATATGATCTTCTTCATTCCCCGTAAGTGGAGATGTCCAAGGCGTCTATGCCACAACTTCACCTCCTGTTCTTCCTTGGCTGAGGAGCAGATTGTGGAGAAGTTTGAGATTTTAGGTTCTCACAGATAACAGTTATCTTTGGATCTGGATCCTCTCATAACTTCCTGATTGTCACCATTTGTCACAATACATAGCTCCTTAGTAAACTGAACATAGAACCCTTGATCACACAGTTGGCTTATGCTGATGAGGTTTGCAGTTAGTCGTCTTACTAACAACATATTATTCAGTTCTGGAACTCCAGAGCAGTCCAGCTTACCCACACCTTTTATTTTTCCTTTAGCACCATCACCAAAGGTCACATAGCTGGTAGTGTGAGGTTGAATATCCACCAATAGATTTTCCATACCCGTCATATGTCTTGAGCAACCACTATCAAAGTACCAGTCTTCTCTGGTAGAAGCCCTTAGAGCTGTGTGAGCTAACCTAGCATACCATTGTCGCTTCTTGGTGGGGACATTGTGCCTATATGTCTTATGCTTAGGTCTGTCATGAGGAGCTTGGTTAGGGTAACCATGAAGCCTGTAGCAGAAGGCTTTTATATGGCCAAGCCTACCACAATGGTGACATCTCCATTGCTGGAATTTCCTCTTTTGATGATTACTCATCCTGGTTCCCTGATGTTGAGACATTGGGGGTGACCTTCGCTTGAATTTCTAAACTTTAGCCTTTGAGCGTTTGAGTTCAGCTGAGGATTTTTTTCACAAAGCCTAAACCAGTCATGGTTCCAGACTTATGTCCCACCTTTAGGATCTCTTCCAAGGTGTCAGTTCCTTTATTCAACATTCTGATGGATGTAGTCATCTGCTCTAGCTTAGATGTCAGCACAGATATCTCACCATTCAGACCCTCTATGACTTTCAGCTGCTTTTTATTATGAGCTTCCAGCTCCTTGATGCGCTTCTTCTGCTTTTCACCTTGTACACAGACTTCTGCACTGGTGACACATAGCTCCTTATATGATGTAGCAAGTTCATCAAGGGTCAGATCATCTGCACTTGAATCATCATCAGAGACACAAACACTAGTTAGTGCAGTGACATGTTTAGCAGATTCTCCTTCAGATTCACTCTCAGAATCTCCCTCAGACCATGTGACAGCTAGCCCCTTCTTTTGCATCTTGAGGTAGGTAGGGCATTCAGCTCGAATGTGTCCATAGCCCTCACATCCATGACACTGGATTCCCTTGCCTTGGTTGAACTTTTCTTCAGAAGTTGATTTTTTTCTTATGTCAGACGGGATGTTCTTGACATTTTGTCTACCTCTTTGATCAATCTTCTTCACGAACTTGTTGAATTGTCTCCCAAGCATGGCTATGGCTTCTGATATGCTTTCATCACCTCCAGTATACCCTGATTCTGACTCCTCTTCAGAATTTGATACCAAAGCTACGCTTTTTCTCTTCTTTTCAACATTCTCGCACATCCCCATTTCAAAGGTTTGGAGAGAACCAATGGGCTCATCCACCTTCATGTTGTAGATATCTTGAGCCTCTTCTATTGCAGTGACCTTCATGGCAAATCTCTTAGGTAATGACCTGAGAATCTTTCTTACAAGTTTCTCTTCAGCCATTTTCTCCCCCAAGCCACCAGAGGTGTTTGCAATCTCAAGGATATTCATGTGGAAGTCATGAATAGTCTCATCCTCTTTCATCCTCAGATTTTCAAACTTGGTGGTCAGCATCTGAAGTTTGGACATCTTCACTTTGGAGGTGCCTTCATGAGTTACCTTGAGGGTATCCCACACACCCTTGGCCAGCTCACAGTGGTGCACTAGTCTGAAGATGTTCTTACTTATTCCATTGAACAATGCATTCAAGGTCTTAGAATTTCCAAGGGCTAATGCCTCTTGCTCCTTGTCCCATTCTTCTTCAGGGATCTGCACACTGACTCCATCCTCACCTGTCTTCGTTGGATGTTCCCATCGTTTGTTGACAGCTCTCCAAACTTTGTTGTCTAGAGACCTTAAGAAGGCTATCATACGAGGCCTCCAGTCATCATAGTTAGAACCATCCAGCATGGGTGGTCTATTTGAGTGTCCTACATCCTTGTCCATGGCACTAGAAAGTAACTTCCCTATATCTCACCCAGAACTTAACAGGCAGGGTGCCTGCTCTGATACCAATTGAAATTCTAGTTAACAGACTTTTGATGTCACACGGGTTGTTATGACATCCAATTCTGCGCAGACAATGATTATGCAGAAAATAGTAAGTGCAGTAAATAACACGAGTAATTGTTTACCCAGTTCGGTCCAACATGACCTACGTCTGGGGGCTACCAAGCCAGGGAGGAAATCCACTATTAGTAGTATTAATTCAGACCTTAAACCAATTGTTTAACCCTATCACTTAATACTTACCCAATGCAATTTCAATCTTACACGAAGATAAGAGTTCCTACTCACTCCCCCTCAATCACCTCAGTGATTACTACCTTTAATCAATATTAAAGACAATTTTGAAGACACACTTCAAACAACTCTTGATTGTGCTTAACAGCTTTAATCAAGATACACAGCACTCATGCTTAAAAGCTTAGAGTGACACAACACTTACAACTCAATGAATAACCTATACCAATGCAATCATCTATGTGATAATAGCTTGGCTTACAAGATATGTCTAGTACAAGACTCACAAAAATACAGCAGTGAAGTATGATGGACACACTAAATCTTCACGCCTCAAAAATCCCCAGTTCTGAATGAAGGAATGACTTCCTTTTATATTGCAGTACTTGGGCCTTGTACTTGTAGTCTCCTGAATTTAAGGACACGCGAGTTCCCCTAAATTCCATATCTAGGTTACTAACAAATAGGCTATTTGTTAGGTTCATTAAATGTAGCTTGGTTGTTGATTTCCTGGATTTTCTCTCAGCTGTTGAATCCCTGAAGAATAGCCTGAGAAAAAGCTGAAACAGAAAAACTAAACAACCTACAATTTAGCATATGCTGTCAGGAATGAATGTCACAACATTCAGCTTGACATCAAGGTCCATATGCTAAGTCTGTTTTTCCTGAAAACAGACTGTACAAATTTGTTGAACTGTACAGGACCAATCTGTCCATTCTACAGTAACAACTTACATTAATAAATGTCAAAGCATCCAATTTGACATTTACACATTTAACCTTAAGTCAGTTCTGTTATCCTCTTGAAGAACAGACTGATAACCATACTGAAATGTAGCAGAACACCAGTCTGTCTATTGTTCAGTATATGCTGTCAATGATGAATGTCATAACATCCAGTTTGACATTCAGACAGTAGGCCTTATGCCAGATCTGGTATTTCCTTGATAGCCAGACTGAAAATAAATACTGAGTTCTAACAGGACACCAATTGTTCTATTCCTCAGTATCTGCTGACAGGGATGAATGTCACCACATCCAATTTAACATTCAATAAATCCTGTATTAGTTAATCCTGCAGTAAACTACTTAAGTGTGTCATGACATCAGTCAAGACATCAGAGTACAACTAGATATTCTAACCTACAATGCAGTCACACAAACACCTTCACAGCATGTCATGACATCAGTCAAGACATTAGAATCCAGCTAGTGTTTTACCATACAATGCAGCCAATTAAACACCTACACATATGATGAAAATTGTAGGAGATAAGGTCTAGGGAGACCGAGTTTTGATTAGATGAATTCATCTGGCCAACCACCATCAACCAACTTGCTATTTTCCAAATATCTTGACTTTCTTGGCTCATGGTAGATCATATATGCATAATATGATGAATTTTGAAGTGTCTTTTGAGAAATTTTATCAATTGGTGAGGTAGCTTGTTGGAGAAGTTACTCAAGATACCTAGTCAAACTAGGGTTTCCAAGGCAAATCACCCTCAAACTCTTGAAGAAAACTTGATCAATATAACATGAAGAGATCAATGGGACTCATATATGATACTCATAACCATTCTTGAATCAATTCTTGGTTGTTTTCTTTGTTCATGAGGGTCTCAAACCCTAGATGTTAACTTGATGAATCAATGAGATCATGCCCTTCCTACAAAAGGGTTAGACAAATACAAAGACATATTTTTGGTATTTTAGTTAGTAAAATGATAATATACAAGTATGATATAATCACAAGATACTTGGTGATCTCTCCCAAAACAAACCCAATGAAATAGGGGTAAGGAGGATGCCAAGGTATGATCCCAATGCTAATGCTTATGATGAAATTGCATGAGGGGTCTTAGGGTCAAAGTTGGGGTCTTACAGCTGCCCCTATTTAAGGACATTCTAACTGAGGAGGTGAAGGTTAAAATCTTCGGCTCGACTCAGTAGAATGGGCTTAAATAACAACATAGAGAAACAAATTTTGGTCCCTAAGAGACCTCATGATGCATATGATATAAATGCAAAAGTTAATGCTTTGTGGGGAAATATTGCCAGAAAGGAAAAAGAAATTAGAGAGACCGGAAATCCGCAAGATCACAATGCATTCCGTAGGGAAAACTCACTGGGAGACCGAGATTCTGGGGGAAAAGGAGTTATGCGTAGGCCAGGCTACGGCTTAAAACTACTGGGGGACTAGAGGGATTCCACAAAATGGAAAGACTCAGTCGGGGGAATTAACAACATTTTCAAGGGATACGAATAAATCAGGATAAAATTGAAGTACTTGATTCGTGCAGGGGAAAAACGATTTCACTAAGGAAATGCACACTCGACTCAACTGGGGAAGAAATAAACTTCATCACAGGAGGAGCAGAAATCTATTATCTACTACCTGTTACTGGGTAAGGAGATAATAAAGATCTGACAGAGAGAACATCCGTCATCGATTAGGATGAACATATCAAGGATGACTCGCTGAAGAAAATCCAGGAGTGAATATTCATTATCGGTTATTGGGTAAGAATAGCCTTGTTGGGGAAAACTGCAGAAAATAGGATTTACAACTACCAGTTACTGGGAAGAAGACCAAGGGTGAGAGTATCCGTCATCGGTTAGGATGAACATATCAAGGATAAACTCAACAGGGAAGAAAATCTGTCACCGGTTAAAGTGAACATATCAAGGATAGACTTGCCTAGGAATGTCAAGGAGGATACCCGTCATCGGTAAGGATGAACATATCAAGGATATACCAACTGAACAAAAAGGGCAATTACATCTATCGAAAATTGGATAGAAAATCGTCGGAGAGAGAATCCGTCACCGGTTAGGATGAACATATCAAGGATAAACTCTGCGAGGGGACAAAGTAGGATTTACAACTACCGGTTACTAGGTAGAAAACCAATCAAAATGAAAATCTGTCACCAGTTAAGATGAACATATCAAGGATTGACTCTGAAAAGGGAACAAAAATAGGGATTACATCTATCAGTTACTGGATAGAATACCAAAGAAGAGAAAATTCGTCACCGGTTAAAGTGAACATATCAAGGATAGTTTCTGCACAAGAGAACAAGTAGGATTTACAACTACCGGTTACTGGGTAGAAAACCACAAGGAGAAGAAAACCCATCATCGGTTAAGATGAACATATAAAGGATTAACTCTCTGAGGAACAAAAATAGGGATTACAACTACCTTTTTACTAGGTAGAATACCAAAGAAGAGAATATCTGTCACTGGTGAAAATAAACATATCAAGGATAGCCTCTTGCGGGGGAAAAAGAAAGATATTTGTCACCAGTTAGGATGAACATATCAAGGATATACTTCCAGGGAACTCCACTGCGGAGAAAAAGGATACTTTTGCCGTGTATTGGGCAAGAAGTAACAAACTGCAAACTAAGAAGAATATTACCAATTACTGGGTAATAGACTCTTAGGGGACCAAAACATCCATCTAGGTAAGAGCTAGAGAGAAAATGGTCAATTAAGACTCAACCTAATGAGGACATAACTCAAGGGGAGTAATTCCACCCAGAAAATTCATTGGAGAGGAAACTGAAATAACAATCATCCACGAGGAAACAAACTCAGTGGTGAAACAGAAAAAGGTTAAAGTGTTTCTGCTTAAGGGGTGACACTCTACAATTGAAGGAGGATTGACACCAGATTTGGTATGGGGATAAAGTACCGCCATAACAGAGAGTGAGAATCTCAAACAAATCGAAGATGCGGGATAGGCAATTCATGAAATTATATGAATGTATATGTATATGTATATATGATGATTATGCTGACAAAACATTCACAAAGGATACAGAGGTGTCGCAAAGAAATTGAACCACCGGTACAATCCTCGGTCAATCCACAAAATATGGAGACTACAGCCGGAGAACAGAGAGATCAACATCCCAAAAGGCTCAAACCTAAATGGGGAGAGAGGAGATCTGCAGAGGATAAAACATCCAATCTGTGGGGAATTTTAGGTCAGCACCATAACAATGGGAGACAACCCTACAAAATAAATCAACAAAAGCTGCTCAAAAACCAGGAGGAAACTCTGACTGGGAGCAAATGCAATCTACTGGGGAGGATCAACCATCTCTGAAGATCAACCTTGCTGAGGAGATACGAAATTCGCTAGGGATGCACAAACTCCGCTGGGGAAGGTCGAAACTCTGTCGGGGATGGAGAAAGAAACTCCAATGGGGATGTATAAGCTCCCCTAGAGATGTACAAGAATTCTGTTGGGGAAAACAACACGCCGCAGGGCTGGGGATAACAAAATTCCACTGAGGAAATGAATCAACACTAAATTCTAGGGATACCCAAAAAGTTAACTGCTTGGGGAACCTCTGATGCTTCGCACTTAAGGACTTACTATCCATTGAAATGCTGTTGATATTACTGTTACTTGCTTTGGAAAAGTTCTTGCTTTTATATTTTAAAGAAAACTTGACTTTGATTTAAAACTTTAATTTCAAAATGATCATAATAAAATTTAAAACTATTGGCTGAAGTAAATAAGAGTAGAAACAATTTGGATAAAGGCTCAACTTTATTTAATAGAATGGTAGTCTGTAAATGACAAGACTCCATAGATTTTACAAAGTTGAAAATGGTAATTTTCATGGAAAAGGGGTACATTGAATACAAATTATCCTTATTCCTTCTACCAACTCTTGATATCCACTATGCTTTTTACCGCTGCTGATGATGAACTGATGTCAACCCTTGTGCTAAAACAAGTCTTCAAAAAATCACTGAAGATCAGTAGAATGCAATTACTTCCCATAATCCCTAATTTTTGCATAAGTTGCCCCAAGGTGGGGTACTCAACTTATCAGGAAATTCTTTTTGTTTTATGTCTCTAATTTTTGCCTGGATCGCCCTTTCGGGTTTTCAATCCATCGAGACGCTCATTTTTGCCTAAGCCGCCCTTTCGAGTTTTCAACTTAGCAAGTTGTTCTTTTATTTCTTTTAGGCGAAGTATTTCTTGACTGCATCTGCGTTCACGGGACGAGTGAACTCTTCACCATCCATATTTGTAAGAATCAGGGCACCGTCGGAAAAAGCTCTCTTAACAACATATGGGCCTTCATAATTGGGAGTCCATTTTCCTCTGGAATCTGGCTTGAACGTCAAAATCTTCTTGAGCACAAGGTCACCTTCTCTGAATACACAAGGTTTGACCTTCTTATCAAAAGCTTTCTTCATTCTCTGCTAATATAATTGACCATGACACATGGAAGTCAATCTCTTCTCTTCGATTAAATTCAACTGATCAAACCTGGTCTGACACCATTCAACTTCAGTCAACTTGCCTTCCATGAGCACACGTAACGAAAGAATCTTGACCTCTACGGGGAGCACTACTTCCATACCATATACAAGAGAGAAATGGGTTGCCCCTGTTGAAGTGTGTATGGATGTACGATACCCATGCAAAGCAAATGGGAGCATCTCATGCCAATCCTTATATGTGACAACCATCTTCTGGATAATCTTCTTGATGTTCTTATTCGTAGCTTCAACAGCCCCATTCATCTTGGGCCTGTAGGGAGAAGAATTATGATGTGTAATCTTGAATTCTTTGCAAAGAGCTTCCATCATATTGGCATATGATCTGATTCTTGATAAACCTTACAATAACTTGCTTGGTTACATTTGCATACGATGCTGCTTCAACCCATTTTGTGAAGTAGTCAATTTCCACTAAAATGAAACGATGTCCATTCGAAGCTTTGGGCTCAATCATCCCAATCATATCAATTCTCCACATGGAGAAGGGCCGTGGGGAAGAGATAACATTCAAAAGTGTCGGAGGAACATGAATCTTATGACCATAGATTTGTCACTTATGGCACTTCTTCACAAACTTGCAACAACCAGATTCCATTGTCAGCCAATAGTAACCTGCTCGCAACATCTTCTTTGCCATTTCATGTCCATTGGAATGAGTACCAAAGGAACCATCATACAATTCAGTCCTCAACAAGTCTGCTTCGTGTCTATCCATGCATCTGAGCAAAACCATGTCGAAGTTTCTCTTGTACAGTATATCACCATTCAAGTAGAAATTACCGGTTAATCTTCTCAAAGTCTTTTTATCTTTCAAAGATGCCCCAGGTGGGTAAGTCTGACTTTGGAGGAAACACTTGATGTCATAATACCACGACTTCTCGTCTTTGATCTCTTCAACAACAAACACATGAGTTGGCCTATCAAGACGCATCACAGATAAATTGGGAACTTCATTCCAATATTTCACTATGATCATTGATGCCAATGTTGCAAGAGCATCTGCCATCCGATTTTCATCTCGAGGGATATGATGAAACTCAACCTTTGTAAAGAAAGTTGAAATTCTTCTCGCATAATCTCTATATGGTATTAAACCGGGTTGATTCGTCTCCCATTCTCCTTTGATCTGATTCACAACCAAAGCCGAATCACCGAAGACATCCAAATACTTGATTCTGAGATTCATGGCCTCTTCAAGCCCCATAATGCAAGCTTCATATTCTGCCATGTTGTTTGTACACTAGAAAGTCAATCTAGCTGTAAATGGTAGATGTGTGCCTTGAGGAGTAATAATCACTGCCCTAATGCCATTTCCATATTGACTAACAGCTCCATTAAATACCATGCCCCAACAGGAACCAGGTTCTGGCCCTTCTTCAAGCAATGGTCCATCACAATCTTTCATTTTCAAGTACAAAATCTCTTCATCAGGAAAATCATATTGCACTGACTAATAATCTTCAATTGGTTGGTCAGCCAAATCGTCAGCCAAGACACTACCTTTGATTGTTTTCTGAGATCGGTATTCGATATCATACTTTGATAACAACATCTTCCAACGGGAAATTATCCCAGTTAAAGCAGGCTTTTCGAATATATACTTGATTGGATCCATTTTGGATATCAACCAAGTGGTATGATTCAACATATAATGATGCAGACGCTTAGCAGCCAAAGCCAATGCGCAACAAGTCTTCTCAAGCATAGAATACCGAGTTTCACAATCGTTGAATTTCTTACTGAGGTAGTAAATTGGAAACTCTTTCTTCCCAGTCTCATCTTACTGACCAAGAAAATAACCCATACTTTCTTCTAGCACAGTCATATACATGATCAACGGTCTTCCTTCAACAGGCGGAGACAAAATTGGAGGTTCAAGCAAATATTCTTTAATACTATCAAAATCTTTCTGGCAATCTTCGGTACAATCACAAGACTGATCTTTCCGAAGAAGCTTGAATATAGGCGCACATGTGGCAGTCATGTGGGAGATGAATCTGGAAATATAATTCAAGCGGACGAGAAAACCTCTAACTTGCTTCTCAGTTTTGGGCGCAGGCATCTCTTGTATTTCTTTGACCTTGGCGGGATCAACTTCAATACCCTTCTCGCTGACAATAAAGCCCAACAACTTCCCAGAACGAACACCAAAAGTACACTTATTGGGATTCAAGCGGAGTTTATACTTCCTTAAACGCTGGAATAGCTTCAACAAATGCTCAACATATTCCTCTTCATCAATCGATTTAGCAATCATGTCATCGACACATACTTCAATCTCTTTATGCATCATATCATGAAAAAGAGTAGTCATTTCCCTTTGGTAAGTTGCACCAGCATTCTTTAGACCGAAAGGCATCACTCTATAACAGAATGTTCCCCAGGGTGTAATGAATGTGGTCTTTTCTCCATATCTTCAGGTGCCATCTTGATTTGATTATATCCGGAAAATCCATCCATAATCGAAAAGACTTTGAATTTAGCAGTATTGTCTACCAACATATCAATGTGTGGCAGAGGGAAATCATCTTTCGGACTGGCTTTATTCAAATCTCTATAGTCGACACACATACGGACTTTTCCATCTTTCTTCGGCATAGGCACAATATTGGCCACCCACTGCGAGTACTCAGCAGTCATAAGGAAACTGACGTCAATCTATTTTTGCACTTCCTCTTTGATCTTCACAGCCATATCAGAATGCGTTCTTCTCAACTTCTGCTTGACTAGCTGACATTCTGGCTTCAATGGCAATCTATGCTATACAATCTCAGAATCCAACCCAGGCATGTCTTGATAGGACTAAGCAAACACATTTGAATATTCTCGCAGAAGATGAATCAACCCCTTCTTAGCATCTGGGCACAGTCGAGACCCAATCTTGACCTCCTTCACGTCATCTTCGGAACCCAAGTTGACTAGCTCAATCTGCTCTTCAAACGTCTGAATAATCTTCTCATCTTGCTCAAGAAGACGAGACAATTCATCACTCACTTCTACATCACTTTCCTCCTCAGCCTCAAACACAGGGAATTCAAAATTTGGAGAAGGAGAAGGATCATTGTATTTAATGGGGTTAGGAACCAACCTGCATAATGATTTGATATTTTGATTTTAGAGAAGTGAATTTGTTACCAAATATTATGCAGATGGACACTTATATTAGTTATTTATGTTTTTTGGTGATTACCATTTTCAGAATAAAGCAAACAGTAAAAATAAACATCAAAGATGTGGATGAATAGAATTAATTTTATTAATGATCAATTTAAAAATGCTGAAACAATGTTCACTTCTCCCTTAGGCATAGGAAAAGGATTTTAAAATATAAAAGCAATTACTTAGATCGATGCAAAATAACAGGAAAATCAACGGCAATCCAATTGTTGCATGTCCTTCCATGCGTTACAAAGTTGGTGCAGTCTTCCTCTTCACTATCCTCTAGCACGGCAACTAAGTGTTCTTCATTGCCATGAATGAACCCTCCGCTACAGAAGCTAAGTTGCATCTCTTCAGATCTAACAGCTGATGAGCCTCTCTGGAACCCCAAACCAATTTTGCCTTTGTTTTCAGAGACCTCTACCATGCGCCCCCACTGATCAACACGACCTTCTTCAACAATCTTCTGAGCATCTTTCAGAGAGGACATAGGTGCCCCAACTCTCTTCTCAGCAGAAATAGATAAGGCTTGGAATGGAGTTCCAACCTCATCCTCAGCTTCAACATACGTGAAAGATGACAGATGGCTAATCAACAACACCATCTCTCCTCCCACAATCACCAGCTTGCCATTCTTGACAAATTTGAGCTTCTGGTGCAGAGTGGAGGTAACAGCTCCTGCCTCGTGAATCCATGGCCTTCCCAATAAACAACTGTAGACCGGGTGGATATAGATTACTTGGAAAGTAATCTGAAAATCACTCGGACCTATCTTGACTGGAAGGTCCACTTCACCAATTACAGTCTTGCGCGAGCCATCAAAGGCCTTGACAATTACTCCACTATACCTCATGGGAGCTACTTGGTAAGATAACTTTGACAATGTTGACTTCAGAAGCACATTGAGTGACAAACCGGTGTCAACTAGCACGTTTGACAAAGCATCTTCCTTGCAATTCATTGAAATATGCAAAGCCAGGTTATGATTTCTTCCCTCCTCAAGGAGTTCTTCGTTGCAAAAGCTGAGATTGTTGCAAGAAGTGATGTTAGCCACAATGTGATCAAATTGATCCACAGTAACATCCTGCTCCACATACGCTTGTTCAAGAACTCTCTATAGTGCTCCTCTGTGCGCTTCAGAATTCAAAAGCAGAGACAACACATAAATCTTCGAGGGGGTTTGGAGCAACTGCTCAACCATATTGAATTCACTCCTTTTGATCAGTCGGAGTACCTCATCATCATCATTGGCTTTCAAGTTGCTGAATTCACCAGACTTATCTTTTGAACAACCAACTAGTTCTACATTAGGTATCTCCACCTTCTTACCAACAACTGTATCTTCTGGGACCACCGGCCCAAACACTCGACCACTGTGGGTCACCTTCGTAACATCAACAATGCTCACCACTGAACTAGTCGTGGGTAACTGGACCTCTTGACCATTCTTCATCATTGTAGCATTATACTGGTACGGTATAGCCTTATCAAATGCATACGGGACTGGGCCCGCTAACCGTATTACCAACGGCGATATTGATCTTTGACTACCACTCCTATTATTGCTGCTATCACACTGAATTACCAACCGCTCTTGTTGCTTGAAAACAGGCACTATGACATTGACATTGTCATCTTCATGACGAGATTGACAAATTTGGATCATGCCTTCATCCATCAGTCGCTGGATGTCCCTTTTCACCATAACACACCCTCTTGGGTTCACACTACAAACAACACAACCATCGTGGTCATGTTCACAGTCACTCACCATACATATGTCCTTGTGTATCTGCATCAAGGCTCCACGGATAAAGCGCACATCAAAAACTTTGTACTCACCAGGACAATCGTCCACCATATTCACTGAAGAGTTCCCATGAGCGGGCAAAGGGTTTACTTTCACAATCGGCGCGCGATCCTCAAAGGACACCATACCACTCTTCATGAGCTTTTGAACTTCATATTTCAATGGATAACAGTTTTCAATGTCATGCCCAGGTGCACCTTGGTGAAAAGCACAACGAAGCTCAGGTTTATACCACCAGGGAAGTGGTTCTGGGATCTGCGGTGAGTTCCTCGGTTGAATTATGTTCTTGAGGACCAAGGATGGATACAGCTCTGCATACGACATGGGAATCAGGTTGAAAGAGACCTTCTTCCTCTCAAAATTCTGCTGATGCTGGTTGTTGATATTGTTGTTGTTGTAGGTGTTTGTTCTTTGTTGTGGTTGTTGTTGTTGACGTTGATGTTGTGGTTGTTGTTGAATTGGTGTGTCTTGTTGATTAGAAAATACTGGAATAACGGAAGATACTTGATGATGATGATGTTGACGGGGTGGTGGATTTCTTTTGATTTGAGGCCTCCTTTGCCTCCCACTGGAAATTGCATTGGTTTCACTGTCCTTCCTCTTGCTGAAACTACTGCCATACTTCTTATTTGTTGATGCCTCATCTCTTGACAAACGTCCTTCACAGACCCCCTCTTCAAGTCTCATCCCCATGTTTACCATTTCGGTAAAATCACTGGGGGAACTGGGGATCATGCGTTCATAATAAAATGAACTCAGGGTTTTCAAGAAGATCTTTGTCATCTCTTTCTCCTCCAGAGGAGGAGTGATCTGGGCAGCCAACTTCCTCCATCTTTGTGCATACTCTTTGAATGTATCCTTGTCTTTTTTAGACATAGACCTCGACTGGTCTCTATCCGGTGCCATGTCCACATTGTATTTATATTGCTTCACAAAAGCCTCTCCTAGGTCATTGAAAGTGAGGATGCTTGTTGTAACACCCCGATAAAATATGATAATTATTTAAATTAAGTTAATAGTATATTTATTAATTTAATTAAATAATTGGATTATTATTGGAATATTATTTGGAATTATTATTATTGGAATAATAAGTTGGAATATATATAAAGAGTTCCATTTGGTAAAAAGGGTTTTTTCACGTGAAAACCAGATAAGCGACAGAAAGTGAGAAAAGGGCAAGGAGGAAGAGCAAGAGAACAAGGGTTGAAAAAGGGAAAAGCTTGAAGCTAAAGGATTTGCCGGATTAACTCAGGTAAGGGGGTTTATCGTCGTTTAATGGGTATTATGGGTTAACATGTAACGGATAGTAATAAGCCATTGAATTGACCCTAATTTGGATGATGAATGTTGCAAATTGTGATGATCAAATTATGTTAAAAACTGTGATTGAATCTATATTTGGATGAGTTGTGATTTTCTGGACGTGTAGCCGTTTACGGAATCGAAATCGGAGGTCCGGAAGTCCTCCGACGGCGAAAATGCGGGTAATTCTGCATTCTGTTCGTGTTAGCGCAGGAACAACTTTCTGTCTTGCGTTAACCGGTTAACCCAGGGTGTTAACCGGTTAACACTGTTATGAATTATGAGAAATTGCTGTCTGTCTTGCGTTAACCGGTTAACCCAGGGCGTTAACCGGTTAACACTGTTAAAATGTGCCAGGAAGCGTGTTCTGTTTTGTGTTAACCGGTTAACCCAGGGCGTTAACCGGTTAACACTGTTGGAAAAGTGGAAATTTAATATTTAAATATTGTGGACATATTTGATGATTGGCCTATATTGGTGTATGATATAGTAGGGATCATTTCCCGTTGTTTTGAGCAGTATAGGTATTAGTAGAGTGTGCTAATACTGTAATTTATTATTTGGCATGACATGATATGATTCTGTGATAAATATGCTGATAATGTATGATGGTATGCATAATGCTGTGAATATATCTATTATGTATGCAATTGTGGATGGACTGTTTATGGCTTAGAGTGTGAGCATATGTCCATTGTGGATTGTTGTTGATGGTTGCATGCTAGGTGATTTAGCGTGCATAGTATGGCCTTTATTGTGGTAGCTAATTCCCATGGTGAGGAATTAGTGAGTGAGTTATTGTGGATTGTTGTTGATATTTGCATGCTAGGTGAATTAGCGTGCATAGCATAGCCCTTGGGGTGGTAGCTAATTCCCATGGTGAGGAATTAGTGAGTGAGTCACTAGGTCTCAAATGAGTGGGACTAGTGAGCTTGGTAGCCGTATCTGGGTTTGATCGGTGAGGTTGAACTATGTGTTCACGAATAGTCGGTACCGCATGCATGGAGTCTCATTGCATAATGTATGTATGACGTATAATATGAATGGATGTATTCCAATATTATACGTGTGTTTTGTGTTGTGTTGTGTTGAGTATGATTATGAGTGGATGTTGCCGTTACTGAATGTGTGATATGATTAGGGTGATGAAATGTGTTAATTTACTTAGCATTACATGATATTTTATAATGCTTATTATATCGATTGAGGAACTCACCCTTACAACTATGTTTCAGGTAACGAGCAGTGATTGAGTAGAAGCTAGTGCTTGGAGTCTAGTGTAGTTCCTTAGTGGGTCATGCTCTGGTAGATGTAACATCGGGACGGGATGTTTTACCTTGTTTTCATTTTGGTTGTTGAACAACTTTACATGTAATGTGTTACATGGTTTGCATGATTGATTAGATCTCTATCCGCTGCGTATTGTGCAATGTTTTATTTTGATTAATAAACGAGCATGACAAGATATTTTGGTGAATGGTGTGAAGTGTTAAGTGTGACACCCTTAATTGCATATCTACTCTGATTTATATTTTGTTGTTTTAATTAATTATTGGGGTATTTTAGAAGGGTGTTACATTAGTGGTATCAGAGCATAGTCGGTCGAGTCAAGTCGTAATTATTCTGTTTCCCTATATGTGATAGGTGTTGTGTAACCCTATCAGTACTTATTGTTTTAGCTTGTTGGATTCTCAGAATAGAGATGGCTGGAAGAGGTAGAGACGATGCTGCGATTGCTGAGGCTCTGGGTATGCTAGCTGGAGTACTTGGAGGAAATCCGAATGTTGTGGGACTGGGAGCTGCTCGTCAACTGAGTGAATTCCAGAAGAACAATCCTCCAATGTTCAAGGGAGCATACGATCCAGATGGTGCTCAGAAGTGGTTGAAGGAGATCGAGAGGATCTTCCGAGTGACTGAGTGTGCCGATAACCAGAAGGTCAGGTTCGGTACGCATATGCTGTCTGAGGAAGCAGACGATTGGTGGGTTGCTGCCCGCACTGAGTTGGAAGCTGCTGGGAATGCTGAGATCACTTGGGCGGTGTTCAGAGAGAGATTCCTGAGGAAGTACTTTCCAGAGGATGTCAGAGGAAAGAAAGAGATAGAGTTCTTAGAATTGAAGCAGGGCAACCGGTCTGTTACTGAGTATGCTGCTAAGTTCACAGAGCTGTCGAAGTATTACACTCCCTTTGATGAGGCAGTAGTAGATGGGGCAGAGTTGTTTATGCTGTTAGCGACTTTGGAGGCTAAAGATAAACTGGTGATTTGCGATCTAGCCGTGGTGTGTGATTTTCCTAATGTGTTTCCTGAAGAAGTGAATGATTTACCGCCAGAGCGTGAAGTTGAGTTCTCGATTGATTTGGTACCTGGTACTAGGCCGATGTCGATGGCTCCGTACCGTATGTCTGCCGTTGAGTTAACTGAATTGAAGAGTCAGCTGGAAGATCTGTTGGATAAGAAATTTATTCGTCCGAGTGTGTCACCGTGGGGCGCACCAGTGTTATTGGTTAAGAAGAAAGAAGGTACTATGAGGTTGTGTGTGGACTACAGGCAACTGAATAAAGTGACGATCAAGAATCGGTATCCTTTGCCGAGGATTGATGATTTGATGGATCAGTTGGTTGGTACGAGTGTGTTCAGCAAAATAGATTTGAGATCGGGGTATCATCAGATACGTGTGAAAACTGAGGATATTCAGAAGACTGCTTTCAGAACAAGGTATGGACATTATGAGTATTCTGTAATGCCTTTTGGTGTGACTAATGCGCCTGGGGTATTTATGGAGTATATGAATAGGATTTTCCATCCGTACCTAGACAAGTTTGTTGTGGTGTTTATTGACGATATTTTGGTGTATTCGAAATCTGAAGAAGAGCATGCTGAACATTTGAGAGTGGTTTTAGAAGTTCTACGAGAAAAGAAGTTATTTGCTAAACTGTCCAAGTGTGAATTTTGGTTAGAAGAGGTTAGTTTTCTTGGTCATGTGGTTTCAAGAGGTGGTGTTGTTGTTGATCCTTCTAAAATAGAAGCGGTATCTAAGTGGGAAGCTCCGAAGTCAGTTTCTGAGATAAGGAGTTTTCTTGGACTTGCAGGTTATTATAGGAAATTCATTGAGGGATTTTCTAAGTTGGCGTTACCGTTGACGATGTTGACTAGAAAGGGGCAAGCGTTTGTTTGGGACTCAAAATGTGAAGAAGGTTTCCAAGAGTTAAAGAGAAGGTTAACTACTGCTCCTATTCTGATATTACCAAGTCCATCGGAACCATTTGAGGTTTACTGTGATGCTTCATTGTTGGATTTGGGTGGTGTTTTGATGCAGAATAAGCAGGTTGTAGCTTATGCTTCGAGACAACTGAAGGTTCATGAGGGGAACTATCCGACACACGATTTAGAGTTGGCAGCTGTTGTATTTGTTCTGAAGTTATGGAGGCATTACTTGAACGGGTCAAGATTTGAGGTTTTCAGTGACCATAAAAGTTTAAAGTATTTGTTTGATCAGAAAGAGCTGAATATGAGACAGAGGAGATGGTTAGAGTTTCTGAAGGATTATGACTTTGGTTTGAATTACCATCCGGGTAAAGCAAACGTAGTGGCTGATGCATTGAGTCGGAAATCCTTGCATATGTCTATGTTAATGGTTAAGGAATTGGATTTAATTGATCAGTTTAGAGACTTGAGTTTGGTGTGTGAGAGTACTCACAATAGTGTTAAATTGGGAATGTTGAAGTTAACGAGTGGTATTCTGGATGAGATTAGAGAGGGTCAGAAATCCGATGTGCTATTGGTTGATAAGTTGACTCTAGTGAATCAAGGTCAAGGTGGTGAATTCATAGTTGATGAGAATGGTGTTTTGAAATTTGGTAATCGGGTGTGTATTCCGGATGTTACCGAACTTAAGAAGAGTATTCTCAAGGAAGGACATCGTAGTGGCCTGAGTATTCATCCTGGGGCTACGAAGATGTATCATGATTTGAAGAAGTTATTTTGGTAGCCGGGAATGAAAAGAGAAATTGCGAGTTTTGTTTATTCTTGTTTGACTTGTCAGAAGTCAAAGATTGAGCATCAGAAGCCGTCTGGGCTAATGCAACCGTTGGCTATTCCAGAGTGGAAGTGGGATAGTATCAGTATGGATTTTGTTTCTGGTTTACCGAGGACAATTAAGAATTTTGAAGCTATTTGGGTGATTGTTGACAGATTGACAAAATCGGCTCATTTCATTCCGATCAGAATGGATTATCCGTTAGAGAGATTAGCTGAGTTGTATATTGAGAAAATTGTAAGTTTGCATGGTATTCCGTCGAGTATTGTTTCGGACAGAGATCCTAGATTTACATCGAAATTCTGGGAAGGTTTGCAGAGGGCTTTGGGAACTAAGCTGAGATTGAGTTCTGCATATCATCCGCAGACTGATGGTTAGACTGAGAGGACGATTCAGTCACTGGAGGATCTTTTGAGGGCTTGTGTTTTGGAAAAGGGAGGTGCTTGGGATTGTTACTTACCTTTGATTGAGTTTACCTACAACAATAGTTTTCATTCGAGCATTGGTATGGCACCGTTTGAAGCTTTGTATGGTAGGAGATGTCGGACACCTTTATGTTGGTATGAGTCCGGTGAGAGTGCTGTGGTTGGACCAGAGATTGTTCAACAAACTACGGAAAAGATTAAGATGATTCAGGAGAAGATGAGGATTGCTCAGAGTCGTCAGAAGAGTTATCACGACAAGAGGAGGAAGTCACTTGAGTTTCAAGAGGGAGATCATGTGTTTCTTCGTGTTACTCCGATAATTGGGGTTGGTCGAGCTTTGAAGTCGAAGAAGTTGACACCTCGATTTATTGGTCCTTATCAGATTTTGGAGAGGATAGGGGAGGTAGCCTATCGTATCGCTTTACCGCCGTCACTTGCGAATTTGCATGAGGTTTCTCATGTGTCTCAGTTGAGGAGGTACATTCCTGATCCGTCGCATGTGGTCAAAGTAGATGATGTACAGGTGAGAGATAACCTGACTGTTGAAACATCACCTATGAGGATCGAGGATCGAGAGTTGAAGCAGTTGCGGGGTAAAGAGATTTCTTTGGTAAAGGTAGCTTGGGGAGGACCAGCAGGTGGCAATGTGACTTGGGAACTTGAGAGTCAGATGAAGGAGTCTTATCCTGAGTTATTCGCTTGAGGTATGTTTTCGAGGACGAAAACTCTTTTAGTGGGGGAGAGTTGTAACACCCCGATAAAATATGATAATTATTTAAATTAAGTTAATAGTATATTTATTAATTTAATTAAATAATTGGATTATTATTGGAATATTATTTGGAATTATTATTATTGGAATAATAAGTTGGAATATATATAAAGAGTTCTGTAGGTGTTTAATTGGCTGCATTATATGGTAAAACACAATTGTCTTGACTGATGTCATGACATGCATATGTGACTACATTGTAGTTACTGCAGGACTAGCTAACACAGGATTTATTGAATGTCAAACTGGACGTTGTGACATTCATACCTGTCAACAGATACTAAGGAATAGAACATCAGGAGTTCTGTTAGAACTTAGTATTCACTTGCAGTCTGGTTATCAAGGAAGAACCAGACCTGGCATAAGGCCTACTGATTGAATGTCAAACTGGATGTTGTGACATTCATCATTGACAGCAGCTACTGAAGATTGGGCAGAGTGGTGTTCTGCTATACTTCAGCATTTTACTTAGTTTGTTCTTCAAGAGAATAAAAGAACTAACTTAAGGCCAACTGTGTAAATGTTAAGTTGGACACTTTGACATTTACTAATGTAAGCTGGTACTGTAGTATGGTCATTTTGATCATGTACAGGTCAGCAGATTTGTACAGTCTGTTTTCTGGAAAAACAGACTCAGCATATGGACCTTGATGTCAAGCTGAATGTCGTGACATTCATTCCTGACAGCATATGCTAAATTGTAGGTTGTTCAGTTTTCTGTTACAGCTTTCTCAGGCTATTCTTTAGGAAGTCAACAGCTTAGAGAAAATTCAGGAAATCAACAACCAAGCTACATTCAATGAACCTAACAAATAGCCTATTTGTTAGCAACCTAAATATTGAATTTGTGGGAACTTATGTGACCTAAAATTCAGGAAAATACAGGTGCAAAAGCCCAGGTGCTGCAATATAAAAAGGAAGGCATTCCTCCATTCAGTTTCAGGGATTTTGAGGCGTGAAGATTTAGTGTGTCCATCTTACTTCACTGCTGTATTTTTGTGAGTCTAGAATTAGACGTATCTTGTAAGCCAAGTCATTATCAAGTAGATGATTGCTTTGGCATAGGGTGTTCATTGAGTTGTAAGTGTTGTGTCACTCGAAGCTTTTAAGCGTGAGTGCTGTGTATCTTGGTTTAAGCTGTGAAGCATAACCAAGAGTTGTTTTTGAAGTGTGACTTCAAAGTGTTTTTAATATCACTGAGGTGATTGAGGGGGAGTGAGTAGGAACTCTGATCTTAGATTAAGATTGAAATTGCATTGGGTAGGGATTAAGTGATAAGTTGTAAACGGGTGAGTTTAGCTTTGAATTGATACTACTAATAGTGGATTTCCTCCCTGGCTTGGTAGCCCCCAGATGTAGGTCATGTTGGACTGAACTGGGTGAACAATTACTTGTGTTATTTACTGCACTTACTGTTAAGTTCTGCATAATCCCTGTCTGCGCAGAATTGGATGTCATAACAACCAGTGTGACATCCAAAGTCTGATAACTAGAATTTCAATTGGCATCAGAGCAGGCACCCTGCCTGTGAAGTTCTGGGTGAGATCTAGGGAAGTTACTTTCTAGTACCATGGACAAGGATTTAGGACACTCAAATAGACCACCCATGTTGGATGGCTCTAATTATGATGACTGGAAGCCTCGTATGATAGCCTTCTTAAGATCTCTAGACAGCAAAGTCTGGAGAGCTGTCAACAAAGGATGGGAACATCCAATGAGGACAGGTGAAGATGGAGTCAGTGTGCAGATTTCTGAAGAAGATTGGGACAAGGAACAAGAGGCATTAGCTCTTGGAAATTCCAAAGCCTTGAATGCACTATTCAATGGAATCACTAAGAACATCTTCAGGCTGGTGCACCATTGTGAACTAGCTAAGGAAGTTTGGGATACCCTCAAGGTAACTCATGAAGGTACTTCCAAGGTGAAGATGTCAAAACTTCAGATGTTGACAACCAAGTTTGAAAATCTGAGGATGAAAGCGGATGAGACTATTCATGACTTTCACATGAATATTCTTGAAATTGCAAACACCTCTGGTGGACGAGGTGAGAAAATGACTGAAGAGAAACTCGTAAGAAAGATTCTCAGGTCCTTGCCTAAGAGGTTTGCTATGAAGGTCACTGCCATAGAGGAGGCTCAGGACATCAGCAATATGAAGGTAGATGAGCTCATTGGTTCTCTCCAAACCTTTGAAATGGGCTTAGGTGAGTATGCTGAGAAGAAGAAAAGCATAGTCCTTATAGGAGAAGGATATACTGGAGGTGATGAAAGTATATCAGAAGCCTTAGCCATGCTTGGGAGACAGTTCAACAAGCTCATAAAGAAAGTTGATCAACAGGGTAAATCTAATGTCAAGAACATCCCATCTGACATAAAGAAACGATCAACTCATAAAGAAAAGGCCAACCAAGGCAAGGGAATCCAGTGCCATGGATGTGAAGGATGTGGTCATAGTAAGGCTGACTGCCCTACACTTCTCATGAGGCAAAGGAAAGGGTTATCTGTCACCTGGTCAAAAGAAGGCTCTGAGAGTGAATCTGAAGGAGAATCGGCCAAACAAGTCAATGCTCTGACTAGTGTTTGCACCTCAGAGGATAACTCAAGTGGAGATGAACTCACATGGGATGAGCTTGCTGTTTCATATAAAGAATTATGTGTTAAAAGTGCAGAAGTTTGCATCCAAGGAGAAAAGCATAAGAAACTCATCAAAGAACTAGAAGCTGAGAAACTAGAGCAGCTGAAAGTCATAGAGGGTCTGAAGAGTGAGATTTCGTTGCTAATCTCTAAGCTAGACCAAATGACCAAATCCATCAAAATGTTGAATAAGGGATCTGACATCTTGGAAGAAATCCTGAAGACAGGACAGAAGTCTGGAAACACATCTGGTCTAGGCTTTGGGAAAAGATCCTCAACTGAACGCAAACGCCCAAAGGCTAAAGTTCAGAAGTCCAAAGGGATGTCTCATTCAAAGTCACAACATCGAGGAACCAGAATGAACAACCATCAGAAGAAGAAATTCAAGGGATGGAAATGTCATTACTGTGGTAGATTCGGTCACATAAAACCATTCTGCTACAGGCTGCATGGTTACCCAAACCAGACCCCTCAAGGTAGGCCCAAGAAAAAGGTGTCTACTCATAATGCTCCCATTAAGAAACCAACATGGGCGGCTAAGCAGACACCTCAGGTCAATCCTAAGCAGCTGGCATCTAAGATGCACTTCTCTCCTGAGAATCAACAGTGTGTTGCTAACCTTGCTCACACTTCTTCAAGGGGACATATCAAACAAGATTGGTACCTTGATAGTGGCTGCTCAAGGCATATGACTGGGATGAACTACCTAGTGGTGAATCTACATCCCTCTAACACCAAGTCTGTGACATTAGGTGATGGAACTAAAAGAGAAGTCATGGGTGTTGGGAAGCTGGACTGTCCAGAAGCTCCAAAATTGAGTGATGTATTGTTAGTAAAAGGACTAACTGTGAACCTCATAAGCATAAGCCAGCTGTGTGACCAAGGATATAAGGTGGAATTTACCAAGGGAGGATGTGTGGTGTTGAATGGGAGCAATCAAGAAGTGATGAGAGGAGATAGATCCAAAGATAATTGCTATCTATGGAAATCTAAAGACTCTATCAACCCCCCCAAGTGTCCTTTGACTAAGGGAGATCAGGAAGGGAAGGTGGGACATGGAAAACTTGATGCACCTCAGGTAAAAGGAGTGAAGAAGAGCATTTCCAAGGGAACTATGAGAAGAGCCTCATATTTGTCCTTAGATAAAAGGACATACTATGGAAAGTGTCTGCTCAAAAGTAATGAGCCCTTGGTTACCTTTGGCCATCTTACAACTGATATGACAGCGAGGGATAGACAGAGGTGCATGTTAGTGACGTCTGCAGAAACTCAGTACCTTGCCTGTGGAGGCAGGTGGTCACCTCCAGTTTGGAGGAACCTGATGCAGACAGAGTACAATGTCACACAGAATGTCATGACATTGTACAGTAAGGACAAAAAGGGAAGGTGTGCATCTGAAAAGTTATAGCAACTAATGAAGTTAGTTAGCTACGGTTTAATAAGTCAAATTATTAAACATATGGTGAGCGCTGAGTGGTCAAAATCTAATAGACCTTACTCCTGCACAAAGCGTTTCACATTCAGTCGTTTCATTCTCCACTCGTGCAAACCCTCGTCCAAAGAAACGATTCATCTTCCCTCTCCAATTTTCAGCATGGCTCGTCAATCCGACACCTCCTCGTACACCACCATGTCTGATTCTCACAGCACCGAGTCTCACCACCCTACCCAGGAGGAACCAGTTGTGGACGCAGCAACTTCGTCCCATGCAAGAAGACCTAAGGAAACGGTCACTGGGTTTTCATCAGAAATCGCTCTTGATGAACACACAAGGGAAGGGTCAAGGTATGTACATAACTCCATTGCAACTATCGTCACTCAGATACTATCTGGCAATCGAGATGTTCCTGGGGTTTCTGTTCCCTTGAACACAATCATTCCTGACATTGCTGCATGTCAAGATAAAGCTGTTGTGTTGGGCAAAAATGTCACTGACAATGTTGAGCAACCAGATGCTCATGAGGGATCAAAGGTTGAAAAACCCTCAGGCAAGGTGAGAAGTGAGAAGGCCAAGGTTACTCAAAGTGTTGAGGACAAGTCTAGGGCTGAGACGATTAACGTGGAAGAACTCTCAGACAATGATCTTCTGGCTACAGTTGTTCCTAGGATAGCCAAGAGAGTCAGGACCAGAAGGGAGAAAAAGGCCGTGGAATTGAAGTCCCCCTCCATGGAAGTTGGTGCACCAAACCCTCACAAGCAACCAGAGTCAGAAAGCACACACAAGAGGAAAAGCTATGGACCTACAAAAGCTTGGAGCAAAGAGGTGCCTAAGAAGGTGAAAACCAAAGCTGTGGTGGCGGAATCTGAATCTGATGCCCCATGTGATGTCACAACATCCATGTCCAGGAAGAAGCCCTCTTCCAGTAAGTTGTCAACCAGTGTCCCAGAAGTTCCCATTGACAATGTGTCCTTCCACTTTGCCTCCAGTGTTAACAGGTGGAAGTATGTGTACCACAAGAGGCTGGCATTGGAAAGAGAACTGGCACAGAATGCCATGGACTGTAAAGAGATTGTGGATCTCATCAAGGAGGCAGGGCTGATGAGAACAGTGTCACAACTTCCTAAGTGCTATGAGACCTTGGTGAAGGAGTTTATTGTAAATCTGTCAGAGGAGTGTGCCGATGGGAGATCCAAGGAATTTCGAAAGGTCTATGTGCGCGGCAAATGTGTGACTTTTTCCTCCTCTGTAATAAATCAGTATCTGGGAAGAACGGATGAAGAGCAACCTGAGCTTGAAGTGACTGACAATACAATCTGTCAAGTCATCACAGCAAAGCAAGTCCGAAAATGGCCTCTCAAAGGGAAGCTAGTAGCCAGTCAACTAAGTGTCAAGTATGCAATGCTGCACAAAGTTGGATCAGCCAACTGGGTACCCACTAACCACAAGTCAACTGTGTCTGTGGCATTAGGGAAGTTCATCTATGCAGTGGGAACCAAAGCTAAGGTGGACTATGGTGCCTACATATTTGATCAGACAATGAAGCATGCTGGGAGCTTCAGTGTAAAGGGTCCCATTGCCTTCCCCTCTCTAATATGTGGAATTGTGCTGAATCAATTTCCACACATCCTGATAGATAATGACTTTGTGAGGAGAAGGGAGAGTCCATTGGCATTCAGCTACAAGTTGTTCCTGGGCAAGCATGTCCCGGACATTGTCGTGACATCGGGAGAGACTTCCAAAACTAGCCACCAACCAGACAAAGCTGATGTCATTGCAGTTCTCAAGGAGACCTGCAAAGAGCTGGGAGCTAGAAAGAATGCACTGGAACAGCTCATCTTGCAGCTGGAGTCTACTGCTGAGGACACGGATGGAGCTGAAGGGCAAATGGCTGAGGGGGAGGAAGAGGCCAGCTCTGAAGAGGAGGCTGATGAGGAGGCTGATGATGAGGCAGAGGACTAATCCCTTTGTTGCTGTTTTTTTCTGTTATGTGTGTAATTCATATTTCTTTTGTGGGTCTGTATATTAAAGTGTTGCTTTGGCAACATTTTTGACAAAAAGGGGGAGTGACAAGTGATACCCCAGGACAACAGAAGTTTACATTGTTAAACTTTAGTATTAAAACAGGTACCCTTTCATAATAGATTGAAGTTTTCCCTACTACAGCTGCTGTGTGTTGAAGTGTGTAGTTAACTTCTGTGTGCACACTATTGTATACCTCTGTGTGTTTGCTGATATGTGTGTGAAGTTTTTATTTAACTTCCCTCCCCCCCCTGCAGCAGATATTGAAGTTTAGGTGCAACTTCTAATATGTGTGTGCTGCTATGTGAAGTTTTTATTTAACTTCCATGTGTGTGAGTGTGTTGCCACTCTGAGTGTTTTTAGCTAGTATTATTTCCTGCTAGGTGAGTGTTTCCGCTGCTGTGAACTCTGTTATGGGGATCAAAGTGTTTTAGCCAAAAATTTGCCAAAGGGGGAGTTTGTAGGTGTTTAATTGGCTGCATTATATGGTAAAACACAAATGTCTTGACTGATGTCATGACATGCATATGTGACTACATTGTAGTTACTGCAGGACTAGCTAACACAGGATTTATTGAATGTCAAACTGGACGTTGTGACATTCATACCTGTCAACAGATACTAAGGAATAGAACATCAGGAGTTCTGTTAGAACTTAGTATTCACTTGCAGTCTGGTTATCAAGGAAGAACCAGACCTGGCATAAGGCCTACTGATTGAATGTCAAACTGGATGTTGTGACATTTATCATTGACAGCAGCTACTGAAGATTGGGCAGAGTGGTGTTCTGCTATACTTCAGCATTTTACTTAGTTTGTTCTTCAAGAGAATAAAAGAACTAACTTAAGGCCAACTGTGTAAATGTTAAGTTGGACACTTTGACATTTACTAATGTAAGCTGGTACTGTAGTATGGTCATTTTGATCATGTACAGGTCAGCAGATTTGTACAGTCTGTTTTCTAGAAAAACAGACTCAGCATATGGACCTTGATGTCAAGCTGAATGTCGTGACATTCATTCCTGACAGCATATGCTAAATTGTAGGTTGTTCAGTTTTCTGTTACAGCTTTCTCAGGCTATTCTTTAGGAAGTCAACAGCTTAGAGAAAATTCAGGAAATCAACAACCAAGCTACATTCAATGAACCTAACAAATAGCCTATTTGTTAGCAACCTAAATATTGAATTTGTGGGAACTTATGTGACCTAAAATTCAGGAAAATACAGGTGCAAAAGCCCAGGTGCTGCAATATAAAAAGGAAGGCATTCCTCCATTCAGTTTCAGGGATTTTGAGGCGTGAAGATTTAGTGTGTCCATCTTACTTCACTGCTGTATTTTTGTGAGTCTAGAATTAGACGTATCTTGTAAGCCAAGTCATTATCAAGTAGATGATTGCTTTGGCATAGGGTGTTCATTGAGTTGTAAGTGTTGTGTCACTCGAAGCTTTTAAGCGTGAGTGCTGTGTATCTTGGTTTAAGCTGTGAAGCATAACCAAGAGTTGTTTTTGAAGTGTGACTTCAAAGTGTTTTTAATATCACTGAGGTGATTGAGGGGGAGTGAGTAGGAACTCTGATCTTAGATTAAGATTGAAATTGCATTGGGTAGGGATTAAGTGATAAGTTGTAAACGGGTGAGTTTAGCTTTGAATTGATACTACTAATAGTGGATTTCCTCCCTGGCTTGGTAGCCCCCAGATGTAGGTCATGTTGGACTGAACTGGGTGAACAATTACTTGTGTTATTTACTGCACTTACTGTTAAGTTCTGCATAATCCCTGTCTGCGCAGAATTGGATGTCATAACAACCAGTGTGACATCCAAAGTCTGATAACTAGAATTTCAAGTTCCATTTGGTAAAAAGGGTTTTTTCACGTGAAAACCAGAGAAGCGACAAAAAGTGAGAAAAGGGCAAGGAGGAAGAGCAAGAGAACAAGGGTTGAAGAAGGGAAAAGCTTGAAGCTAAAGGATTTGTCGGATTAACTCAGGTAAGGGGGGGTTTATCGTCGTTTAATGGGTATTATGGGTTAACATGTAATGGGTAGTAATAAGCCATTGAATTGACCCTAATTTGGATGATGAATGTTGCAAATTGTGATGATCAAATTACGTTAAAAACTGTGATTGAATCTATTTTTGGATGAGTTGTGATTTTCTGGACGTGTAGCCGTTTACGGAATCGAAATCGGAGGTCCGGAAGTCCTCCGACGGCGAAAATGCGGGTAATTCTGCATTCTGTTCGTGTTAGCGCAGGAACAGCTTTCTGTCTTGCGTTAACCGGTTAACCCAGGGTGTTAACCGGTTAACACTGTTATGAATTATGAGAAATTGCTGTCTGTCTTGCGTTAACCGGTTAACCCAGGGCGTTAACCGGTTAACACTGTTAAAATGTGCCAGGAAGCGTGTTCTGTTTTGCGTTAACCGGTTAACCCAGGGCGTTAACCGGTTAACACTGTTGGAAAAGTGGAAATTTGATATTTAAATATTGTGGACATATTTGATGATTGGCCTATATTGGTGTATGATATAGTAGGGATCATTTCCCGTTGTTTTGAGCAGTATAGGTATTAGTAGAGTGTGCTAATACTGTAATTTATTATTTGGCATGACATGATATGATTATGTGATAAATATGCTGATAATGTATGATGGTATGCATAATGCTGTGAATATATCTATTATGTATGCAATTGTGGATGGACTGTTTATGGCTTAGAGTGTGAGCATATTGTAGCGGTGTATTCGTCGCTATATGATCTATCGATTAAATCATAAGCAAGAGATACATTGAAATTTTCGAGTCGCCACCGCACTTTTATTTATCCAAAGGATTGGCTAAAAAGCGAACAAAAGCCTAAGAAGTTTTACACGTAGAAAACTAATAAAAAGATCAGAGATTCTGGGTAAGGGGTAAATTACGCAATGGGAAGGTGTTAGGCACCCACTACGTCCTAGGTACTCCTAGGGAGCCCTTTTCACACTTGTTATGCTAAATTGTTATTTGTTATGACAAAAATATTGTGCAAACATGATTGGGATGGTGAGAAAAGAATATACAATTTAGTTATTTTTGTGTTATTGGGTTTGAACGGATGAACCCGTTGCCTACGTACCTTCCATCAAAGGTAAGGATCAAAACGCCGTAGTTCGGCTAAAAGATTTCCAAAAGTTGGTGGATTCAGTTTTAAACACAAGCACTGAGGCTTTTCATTATCAATGGGAGAACACTCGACCAAGAACAACATCCACCATGCGAGGATAGCTTCGACGTACTAGAGGGGTTAGCCCTGTTTTCAGTACGGAAGTCTTACTGTCGACTCACTAAGGATAGGCAAGATTTACATCAACCACAATGATAATTGAAACCTATGGCTAATGCATGAAAAGATTAACAATGGACAAAGCCAAAACAAGTGAATGAGTGAAGTTAATTGATTGTGATTATGAAAATGAAGTCAAAGTATGATTAAGATTGATTCAAAGAAGTATTATGAAAATGAAGTTTTGAAAAAGTCAAGGACTTGGGGTCCAGGTTTTTAGTTAGAAAACATGAAGATGTTTGCACAACACTTATGTCAAGTTTAAAAGGTATAGTGTGAAAAGTCTAGGACATAATGAATGATGAATGGATGAGGATGGATAGTAAAACTTCTTAGAAGGTTCACTTCTTGAGATCATATGGGAGATGATTCAAGTGTGTCCTTTGGAATGGGAATAGATAATAGAAAACAAACAAAGATGAAATCCAAAAGGCGGATATCGGATGCCAATCACTGGGCTTATACCAATCTCCTAAAACAGAATGGGATATCAGATGCCACTCAATGGACTTACACTAATCTCCACAGAAGAAAGCAAGAAATGGGATATGAAATGTGGAAGTCAACTGCCAATCTGTCTGGACTTAGGTTAACCCCACACATATGATCATAGGAATACCAATGCCACATAGCAGGGACTTACAAGGATCCTCACATACAAGAATAATGCAACATGAGATGATGAGAAAGCAAAAGCCAACTTGCAGGGACTTACAATTGCAATTTCTCATACAATCAACAAAACAGATTATGATCACAGGAAAACAGATGCCAACTTGCAGGGACTTATAACTGTATCCTCACATACAAATCAAACAGATCAAATTATGATCATAGGAAAACAGATGCCAACTTACAGGGACTTATAACTGTGTCCTCACATACAAACAGATGCATTAAGCAAAGATAAGATGAGTGGCCAAGATGATGGTCTTACAACTCACTTCCATATCATAGGAGCAATGGCTAAAGCAATGGACTTACAATTGTCCTCAATGGGCAAACAACAATAATAAAAGTCACACAGACAAATGATATGATCATGCACTAATGGCAATTGATGATGATAAATGCATAACATACAAGCAAGCAAGTGCATATGAAGCAATCAGTCAATCAATGAATATCAAACAGCACACTCTATAGCCAAAACAATGGGGGGCTCACACAAGAGGGTTTGACTATGAAAGTCCACTGTAATAGGTAAAGGTCGCTCTTAACCTTGCCATTGAGAGGCTAAGGTGAAGCAGATGAAAAGGAGATGAGGGATGTGCCTCATTGCTTCTATCTCAGATCAGAGAGAGCATCAGATAATAGAAAGTGGGGGAGTTCAGAAAGATGGAACTCTTTCCCCTTTACTGACTCGATTAGATCTTGGGTTTTTATCTCAATGCTTCAACCATGTAATGGGAGCAATGAGAGGACACACTGAATAGTGGGGGATAGATTGCTTATCCCTACCTTCCACCAATTGCCTTACTTGAAGGACTTTTCCTGCTTAGGACAAATTTAAACAAACACAGGCATTGCCTCTTAAGGAGGACTTCAGACAGTTTGCCCGGTCAAATAACAGACCGGGTCTCCAGACTACATGAAGGAGAAAGGTTTATACCTCAAAGCAAATGCTAAATAGCAAAGCAAGCAAGCAAGTTCAAAGAACTTGGGCAACTAAAGTACCTGAAAAAGTCAAACTAATTAGTAGGCAGTTCAACAGTCAAAATCAAAAGGAAATGAACCAATAGTCAACCATAAACAGAGGTGCCAAGGCACAAAGCCAAACTCATATGAGTCACACCTACAAAACAAAGGTTAGCACAATATAAACAATTCAACTCAAGCACATTAGAATGATCCTCAAGGCATTGGTGCTTAACCTGAAACAGATGAACTCAACATAAGCTCAGAAGACCACTAGGACTAGCCTAGGGTCAAAGATGAAAGAAAAAGGCCAAACAGCAAAGGAAAGTCAACCCAATTCATGTTCAAACATGTAAGAAGTAATCTCAATTGGATTCAAACTCAAATCATGCATCATTGTCATTCTATACACAAAAGAATGCAAAGCATGGCAAGAGAAGCATACAAAAAAGTCAACAGCAAGACTTCATTCAAAAGTCAACCCAAACATTTTCAAAAATCATGAAATAAATCACATTCAATCCTAACACCTAGCATGGCAAGCATGTCAAATTTCATGGCATTTGGATGAGAGGAAGGCAGTCAAGTAAAATCATGAAGTCAAACCAAATTCAAGTAAGCATAATGAAAGTCAACAAGCATGGGTCAACTTCAAAAAAATCATATCAAATTGAAAACAGAAGAGAAATGAATGAGATTAACACCAATGCAAAGCTCAAGGTGTCTAGTTATCACATATGAAATTTCATGGACATACAATATGATGTGAGAATTTCACAAAGGATATGGCAATGTATAGCACAAAAAGTCAACAAATGACAAAGCATGGAAGAAAATTCTCAAATAAATTGGAAACAGCATGATTAATTCCAAGAAAATTCATACACAAACTAGACATGTGATAGATGATTCATGCAAAATTTGGGGTCAATTGGATAAGAGGAAGCATGTGAACAAAAATTGGGAAAATGCATATCATTCATGTAGCACCAAATGCAACACATAACTTCAAAAAATTGTAACTCACAAACCACAAATGGGAAATGCATAAACTCTATATGGAAACAAAGGTCAATGTGTCTAGTTTCACCACAAAAAATTTCAAGCTCATAGGATATGACATGAGTATTTCACAAAGGGAATGGCAATGTGTATCATTTATGCATACATGTTGGGAAAACAATTATCATTAAAAATCCAGCCAATGGAAAATTAATTAAAATTCACAATAAAAATAGAGGACACATTCATGAACATGAGGAAAAAATTTCATAATTTTTGGATGAAATGTGAAAGAGAAATTAATTGGTGAAGTTGGATGAATAATTTGGATTAAACATGAACAAAAGCATGGTCAAACAAGGTCAACAATGGCAGTTTGGTAATATCTGCAGTCACTTATTGAAGTGCTGCGTTTTGGCCTTGCGAAATGAAATGTTCCTATTGGCTCTCAGCCAATGGAACAGTGTACTGGCCAATGGAGCTTCATATTTTCTGTTTTAGAAACCCTAGGGTTTACATACAGCAGGGCAAGCTTCATCATGTTCAAAGTCATCAAACAAAATCAAACCAAGCAAAAACACAACAGCATGGCCTTAATACTCATGTAGCAACATAATACAAACAAACTGAATATGAGTCATATGGATTTCTGGGCAACAACAGTGGTAGGGTTTTAGAAACAGGGCAATTGCAGCCAACACCAACAACCAACATTAAAACAAAGCAACACACGATAGCATGGTGTTAACATTCATGTAACTAAAGCAAGCAGTGAACCAACACGTTCATGTAAATTTCTGGAAAAACATCTAGGGTTTATCATGGCAGTATGATCTTCATCATCAACATCTACTCATAAAAAAAAATATGCCCAGAAACATGAATTAACCATACCATTCGAACCTACACACAAAAAGCATGACATATCCATCAAACATAACCACTAAAACACCACAGTATTCTAGAATCGAGTAAGAACAACTTCATGCACAAAAATATAAATCCGGATTTCTCCCTCACAACATCATCATTTCAGGTAAAACAAGTTGTAGTGTACTCAGCATGATAGGACCTACCAAAAACATGATATAGTTTGGAGAAAGAAGAGGATCGAAAACTAACTTGGTTTTGAAGCAAATGTTGCAACTGTGGTTGTATGATGATAGCAGTGCAAACAGAAGGCCCTTGTGCTCGGCAATGAAGGATACTTGATGTAGATAAGCTCAAGAATGTTTGGAAAATCTCACAGCTCGATCTGCCATTGTTGAGCTTGATGAAAAGCAGAGTGAGAAAGAGCTGTTACAGCAAGAACACAAGGCTTGCTATGGTCTCCAAATACTTTGTATGTGAAGGAACCAACCAAAGATGCAAGGGTTCTGTTGAGGTTTTTTGCAGAAAACTGAAATCGAGCAAAATGCAAGAAAGAGAGAAAATGTATTTTCTGTTTGGTAGGCTGCAAAAACTAGGGCTGAAATGAGCAGAAGCAAGGCTTTATATCATCTGTTTAGTTTTGGTTTAAGACATGCTAAGCTGGTTTAGTTAAAATGAAGCATATTGCAAATTTTGCTAATTGGCATGTAAGTGGAAATGGAGGTGCAATGCTGTACGAGTGGGCCTTAAACAGCAGAAAAAAGACATCCAATTTGCTGTTTTAAGTTGGCACATGAATTGCTAAACATTGCCTTGCTTATTGAAGTCATTTTGCACATTTTGTCCATTTTGCAATTTGGTCCATAATTGTAGTGTAATGGTGGTATGATCATGGTTTTGGAATTGGAACATGTCACAAATGACATATGAAACATTTCCCAATTGGCCAAATTAAGAAAAAGTCCATAAATCAAAAAGTCAAAGTTTGGTCAAACTTTGAATTTAAATGAAAAAGGTCCAAAAATGCCATTTTGAATGGTAGGGTTTTGATGAATGAAATTTATATTTTTGGAAAGAGGATGAAAAATGTGGTGTGTAGGAAAAAACCCCACCAAATTTGGCCTTATGGTTTGAGAGATATGGCTCTTTGAAGTTCAAAAATTGGTGAAAATGATTTGATCATATCTTGACAATCACACATGGGATTTGAGAGTTCTTGGACTTTTTGAAAATGGGAAGACAAGATCTTCAACTTTCATGTTGGGCAAAAATTCATTTGAAGCTTGTATCATGATGTAAGTTCAAGATCAAGAAGTTTCCATTTTTGGCAGTTGAAATTACAGGTCCACTTTCTATTTCTGGAAAATTTTCTGTTTTTACTTCAAATTCTTCCATGATGAGGTTTGACAAGATAGATGAGGCTTATATGAGCATGAATGAGCTCCTTCAGATCAATTCTATCCATCGAATCTCTGATTAAATCAACAGTTGACCAAGTTTGACTTTTCTAGGGTTTTGGATGATTGATGCACTTCTGATGAATTCCAAACCCTAATTCCTTGAGAACTTGACTTCAAATGATGTCATAAGTTGTATGAGCTCTTGATTACTGATCATGGTGCCCAAATTCTGCAAGAATGGCCACCATCCATTGCTTTGACTGACTATTGACTGACTTTGACCTAATTGCTTCATCTGCAATCAACAAGGTTAGACTGACAATATTTTTGTACTTTTTGGTTAATAAACACATGAAAAGCAAAGATATACAAATGCAAAGTATGCTTGGTGATCAAGAAATCAAACCCAAAAGGCAACCTACCCACTAGGAGGGAAACTAGGGCATGCAATGATCCTTGAGGCCATGATATGATATGATATGGGCCATGAGGGATCTTAGGGCCCAAAATTGGGGTCTTACAGATGCCCTATTTAAGGTCATTCTAGCCGGAGAAGTGAAGTTTAGAAATCTTCATCTCGACGCGGTAGAATGGGCTTAAATAACAATAATGAGACAAATTTTGGTCCCTAAGAGACCTCATGATGCAAATGTATGCATGCAAAAGACACAAATTCTGTGGGGAGTATGATTCACACAGAAGAAAAGACGATCCATCGGAGTAATACACTCACCAGGAACAGAGACTCTGACAAGACTCTATGGGGATAATAAAAGAAATGAGAGATGTGTGGACAATACACGACTCCAAACTGGGGAATATAAGACTGACATAACGTGAACAAGACACGACTCTGATTAGAAAAAACAGAAAACAGACAGGAGAAAATCACTGGGGAGTGAAGGACTCACACTGGGAAAGGATTTCCAAATGGAAAATAAATCCATTGGAGAGACACAAGCTGACTCCTGAGGAGAAGCAAAAGAAAACTCCACTGGGGAATTAACAAGCAAAATGAGATGCTACCGGTAAGGGTAACAAACTCAGGAAGGAACACCAAGGATACCGGTTACTGGGTATATAATAGGTGACCGACCAAAGCGTGAATTGGATTTCACTTCCAAAGCACTCATCATCCTGAAGAAAGCTAGAAAAGCAAACTTGTTTATAGGATGGACATTCGATTCCACAAGGAATGCGAATCTTACTCGACTGGGGACACAAACCCAAAGAGTGCATGAGACATATTATTCATTACCAGCAGACCGTGAATAATACACTCGCATGGTAAGAAACACCAGGGATACCGGTTACTGGGTATATAATAGGTGATCTACCGAAAACGTGAATTGGTTTTCACTTCCAAAACACTCATCATCCGAAAGGAGGGCTTGAAAAAGCAAATCGACTTACAGGATGGGCATTCGAATCCACAACGGGAAAACGAATCTTACTCAACTGGGGACACAAACCCAAAGAGTGCATGAGATACAATATCCATTACCGGCAGACCGTGGATAAGAAACTCGCATGAGATGTATTATCTATTACCGTCAGAACGTAGATAATAAACTCGCATGGTAAGAACACCAGAGATACCGGTTACTGGGTATATAATAGGTGATCTACCGAAACGTGAATTGGTTTTCACTTCCAAAACACTCATCATCCGAAAGGAGAGCTTGAAAAAAGCAAATCGACTTACAGGATGGGCATTCGAATCCACAACAGGAAAACGAATCTTACTCAACTGGGGACACAAACCCAAAGAGTACATGAGACATATTATTCATTACCGGCAGACCGTGAATAATACACTCGCATGGTAAGAAACACCAGGGATACCGGTTACTGGGTATATAATAGGTGATCTACTGAAAACGTGAATTGGTTTTCACTTCCAAAACACTCATCATCCAAAACACGAATTGGTTAAAGGATGGCTATTCGATTCTACGAAGAATACGAATCTTGCTCAGTTGGGGAAAATCAACAAAGGATTCCAACTAAAGAGCGCATGAGATATATTATTCATTACCGGCAGACCGTGAATAATATACTCGAAAGGAAAAGACACCAGAGATACCGGTTACTGGGTATATAATAGGTGACTAACCACAACAGAGAGAGACAATCGATACCAAGCATACGGGTAAACGAAAGACAACTCAAAGGGATAAATTGCAAGCATCCGGCAATTATCCAACAACAAGAATATTCGACTCCACAAAGGGAAAATGACGAATCTTACTCGACCGGGGAAACGCAGAAGGCTTCGACTGAAGAGTGCATGAGATATATTATTCATTACCGGCAAACCGTGAATAATATACTCGCATGGAAGATTATCCACAACCGGTTACTGGGTTAACAAAGGATAAATCAACCGAACAGAAAGGCATCGGGATACCAAATCAGGTATATAATGATAACCAATCAAAAGGAGCAACAGACATTACCAACAAAAGGGTAAATGAAAGGCGAACTGCTGAGGATAAATTGCAAGCATCCGGCAATTATCGACAGAAGACTAGCTGGAGATGCATTGATGAACAATCAATGATCCGGGGAACAAAATCACTAGCAAACGGTGAAAGGACCCACTGGGGATAAAATTGCTAGCATACGGCAATTATCCACAAAAGACTTGCTAGGGATATAAGTGCTGATCTGAGCAACTTATACAAGCAAAGGAAAATCAACATCAAGAACTGGATGAAGATAACCACAAAATTAGGGTTTACATCTACCGAATACGGGGTAGAAGACCAAAAACTCCGCGTGGGGATAGAACAAATCACAAATCCGCACGGGGAACCAAAATAAGGTTTATAACAAACCACAAACTGCTGAAGAGCAGGAAAATAGGATTTTACAACTACCAGTATACGGGTAGAAAACCAAAACTCTGGCTGGAGAATAAAAGGTGTATAACCACAAATTCTGTTAAGAAAGCCAGGAAAAGATAGGACTTATAACTACCGGTATGAGGGTAGAGGCCCAAAAACATTCCGCTGGGGAACAACCCACTGGGAAGCACAAGATATTTGACAAATAGCCGATTCGGGAATGATCCGAAAAGACAGACTGAATAAAGACACGTCCTAATGAGGATGTAACTCAAATAGGAAAATCCATCCCAATATATGTGTTGGGAGGAAACGGAAGAAACCGTCATCCACGAGGATATATCTCAGTGGGGAACTGTAGAAGGAAAGACAAACATTTTCTGCTTATGGGCTGACTCTATATGGAGAGATTTATAGCACCCGACATCTGCTTGGAGAGATCTATAAAGAGATCTATATCACCATAGCAGAAGACACGACAATCAAAAGATATATGGCAAGAAATGCAACATGAATATCTGAATGTTTATGAATATGCATGAATATGCGTGATTGATGTTTGATGAATGCTGACAAAACAGACAATTCTAACACAAACAGGTTTAGGAACCAAACGTCCGGTATTATACTTCCAGGGGAAAAACCAGCTGGAGAGCCAATCTGCGGAGATCTTCATGCTGAAAAGCAAAGATTTGCAGGTACTGCTGAAGAAGCAGAGAATCAAAGATATCGGGAAACAACCCAATCAGGGTACAGAAAGTCACAACGGGCAACAACAGCCACCAAGACAAATCTGTAAGGGAACAAGAGAAATCCCAAAGTATCTGCAATGGATCCCAGTGTCAACTGAGAAACAAAAGGGTGCATAAGCACGAACTGCTGTAGAAGCAAATCCATATAACTCCGCTGGGGATCAACCCACTGAGGGAGAATGATATCATCCAAGTAGAATCTAACTGCATAAGCAACTCTACTGGGGAGAAACTGTCGGCTACTCTCTTGGGAACAAGCCACTGAGGGAGGACAGATCAATAAGTAGATTCTGCAACGAACTACTCCACTTGGGGAGAATAAACATAGCAAACTGATCACAACAAGTAGATTCTGCAATATAAGCCACTCTACTGAGGATCACAAACAGTCAGGAAATAAATCCGTTCACTGGAGGCTAGAGCCATCATCCGACCATACGGGGATTGAAAGAAGTATTCAACAGGCGAAACTGCCACAACAAACATTCTGCAGACTAAGCTGAGGAAAAGATGGTTGCAATACTGGGATGTCAACCCAAATCAACCACTGAGTAGGAAAATAAATCCTGCTCTGCTGAAGAGAATAAACTCTGATGGAGAGATAGCAACAATTCCACAGACGACTTTGCCGGGGAAAGGGTAAAGTACTGGGTATCAAACCACTGACTTACCGAATCTTCAAAAAGAAAGCGATCGTGCTGAGGAAACAGACAATTCCTGCTGGCACACTGCATGGGGAAGAGTGACAACAACTCCACTTGCAACCCTGGTGGGGGTATTAATAACAGCTCTACTCGCGACTCCGAGGGGAGTATCAATTAATCAGTTATACTCATGACTGTGCTGAGGAGACAAATAAAGTCTGGGGCATACGACCCACTGGAGAAAGTGACGGGGCACCAAGATGACAAACCATCAACCGCCGAAACTTCACAAGAAAACACCCATGCTAGGGAAAACCGCTGCTGGAGAAAACGAAGTCTTTAACAACACTCTGCTAGCGACTATACTGGGGAACAACCCCAACAACAACTCTGTTTGAGGAACAGCCTCAACAAAGATCTGAAGAAAGAAGATACCACCAAACCAGGAATATGAACGAATGTCTTACCTGTTGGGAATCATGCCACCCTCGGGAGAGCACTGAGATATTCTTGAGTATCCTTTCAATCTTGTGAATGTTCACTTTGTTTAAAACAAAAATTTTGAAAAAATTGATTTGTTTAAAACAATGACATTTTATCAATTTAAAACAATGCAAAACATTTGTTGATTTGAAACAAATAAGAATGCAAATAAATTGGATAAAAAGCTCAAATTGATTTGATAGAATGGTAGCCTGCAAATGGCAAGACCCCATAGATCTGTACAAATTTGAAATCAGTGATATATATTGGAAGAGGGCTACATTGAACATAATGATCCTTTCTCTACCAATTTGAATCTCGATGTATCCGAAGCTTCGGTTGACGACGAGTCGAGAATCTTCTGACGAAATGACGACTGATGAACCAGAAAGTCTTGTCAGGATGCAGTTACTTGCCAAATCCCTAATTTTTGCCTAGATTGCCCCAGGGTGAGGTACTCAATCTAGCGGGATGCAAATATATCTTTTTTTTCAAGTCTCTAATTTTTGCCTGGATTACCCTTGCGGGTTCTCCACCGAGATGCTCATTTTTGCCTAAGCCGTCCTTTCGGGTTTTCAACTTAGCGAGCTATTCTGTTTTTTTCATTTGTTTTTTTTCATTTGCATATTTTTTTTTTCTAGGCAAAGTATCTCTTAACTGCACCTGAATTCACAGGACGAGTGAAATCCTCCCCATCCATTGTTGTAAGCATCAAAGCACCGCCTGAAAAGGCTCTCTTAACAACATATGGACCCTCGTAGTTTGGAGTCCACTTGCCCCTGGAATCGGGCGCGAAAGACAAAACTTTCTTGAGCACAAGGTCACCTTCTCGGAACACACGAGGCTTGACCTTCTTGTCGAATGCTTTCTTCATTCTCTGCTGATATAACTGACCATGGCACATGGCAGTCAATCTCTTTTCTTCAATCAAATTCAGTTGGTCATAACGACTCTGAATCCATTCAGCATCAGTCAACTAGGGACTTGAGGGTATAATTTTTCTTTTTCCCTTGGAAAAATTTTGAAAAAATTTTCCTGGCTTTTGATTTTTTCTTATTATTTTTTTTTTCACCCTCTTCTCTCTTTTTTTGATTGATTTTTTTTTTTTTTGATTTTGATTTTTTTTTTTTTTTTTTAATCCCCAGTTTAACTGTTTTGCTGATTCTCATGATACAGCTGAATGAGCTTCTTTTGGTGCTCAAGAAGGCGGGTACTCTCATCAGGAATCCCCTTCAACATCATCTTCCTCTGCCTCAGATACAAGGACTTCAAGATTGGGAGATGGCGTTGGATCATTATGTTCAATGGGTTTAGAAGTCCCTGCATAATGATTCTGGATAATGAAAAGCTTTTGAATTTTAAACAAGCAAATCATTTATGCAGATGAAAAATGTTGTTTTTGTTTTTCAGGGTTTTTTGTGATCACTGATTTCATGCGAAAGCAAAAAGTGAAAACAAATGGAAAAACAAATGTTTGACAATGCATTAATTGAATGAAAACATCATTGTATTAAATGCTGCCAACAATGTCATCACTTCTCCTTTTGGCATGGGAGAAGGGTTTTAAATAAAGTGAACAAATCACGCTGACTTATGAATGACCGTAGGAACATCCACAGCGACCCAATTGTGGCAGACACCACCAGGTATGATGAAATTGTTCAAATCTTCTGCATCTTCTTCAAAGATAGCAGCAGCTTCAGGTTGATCATCATGGATGAATCCTCCACTTGCAAACAAACCTTGCTTCTTAAGTGCCCCAGAACAGTAGCCAATGCCAGCCCGGGATATATAAACCAGGAATAAATCCATCAACAGGAATAAATCCATCAACAGGAATAAATCCATTAAAAGCGCTTGGGCTGGCAAATTCCCCTTCTGAATTCACAATTCTCTTGCTCAGGATGATCCATCAATCTGGCAGAGTTGACTCTGGTATAATACCGGCAAAGTGCGTCTTCAAAATAAATGAAGATCGCAGGGTCAGACCACAGGACGGGAGACCGGAACAAAACACCTGTTTATGCAAATGATGCATGAAGTGTTTATGCATATGCTTGTTTTTATATCAAAGGAACCCGAGGGTTTTATTGGCAAACTTTGAAATGTTTAAGCATTTTGATTATACATGAGAATATCTCATCAGATATATCAGGTGAAAAAATTTTCCCGGTTTTTTCATGTTTTGAAAATTTTTGCAAATAAACTCCTTTGAGTTCCTTGAAAATTTTCTTTTTTCTGATGACATGGATGCAGATGAATGCATGAATGCATGAATGCAACAATCACACTCAAGGATCAAGCAAGACACGCCAAACAAAGGTCGTGGGAAAGCTCATTGTATCCCTAATATCAATCATCCATTTTGGTGGATTTAGGTTTTCACCTTATCAACACCCAAGTTCCATTGATATTAACGGCACATGAACCGGTTCAGACATTCTTAATATCAACCAGCCGCTTTGATGGATTTAGGTTTTACACCTGATCCGAGATCCATTGATATTAACAATGTTTGAACGACTCAACCACGAATCAAGGGTTTGTTGCGAGTCACGAGCATGGAGTCTCGGTTAAGAACCACCCAAAGGGAGTGTACTAGGGTTTAAACCTGCCAGACATGTTCTATCAGAGGTTCCCATAATCATCGTTCCATCTTTCGAATATTATCGGAGGAACGAATACTCGTATTCCAAGAATATTCTCAAGAGAAACTCTTATGAGTGTAGTATCGCGTAACAATCGTATCAGAACTGACATCTGAACGACCTCCGCACTACGGTCCTAAAAATAGGCCAAGATGGGTTTGGTAAACTACGGTCCTTGGCTTCTACGGAACATGATTGAAAGAATAATGCCTAACCACAAATAACTTGTGTGACATTATTAAATCAACATGACCTCTACCAAGTGAATGGGCTCGCAAGTCAACTGGCTAAGGACTACTCCACACCAGTCAACAAGACTATGCCATTCTCCTATCCTAGAGTGCACTCGAGTTCGGGTACAGAACTCATCTCACAGATCACCAAAGCAAACATCAATGTATATCAAGCAATTCACACATTACAATCAATACAGTGATCCCAAATTGTACAAAAATATGTCAGATGACAAATAATAATATATCACAACAAGGGTGAAAAGTAGGCACTACAACCAGGGATGATTTGTTACTTCCCCAGCAGAGTCGCCACTTTTCTGTAGCGGTGTATTCGTCGCTATATGATCTATCGATTAAATCATAAGCAAGAGATACATTGAAATTTTCGAGTCGCCACCGCACTTTTATTTATCCAAAGGATTGGCTAAAAAGCGAACAAAAGCCTAAGAAGTTTTACACGTAGAAAACTAATAAAAAGATCAGAGATTCTGGGTAAGGGGTAAATTACGCAATGGGAAGGTGTTAGGCACCCACTACGTCCTAGGTACTCCTAGGGAGCCCTTTTCACACTTGTTATGCTAAATTGTTATTTGTTATGACAAAAATATTGTGCAAACATGATTGGGATGGTGAGAAAAGAATATACAATTTAGTTATTTTTGTGTTATTGGGTTTGAACGGATGAACCCGTTGCCTACGTACCTTCCATCAAAGGTAAGGATCAAAACGCCGTAGTTCGGCTAAAAGATTTCCAAAAGTTGGTGGATTCAGTTTTAAACACAAGCACTGAGGCTTTTCATTATCAATGGGAGAACACTCGACCAAGAACAACATCCACCATGCGAGGATAGCTTCGACGTACTAGAGGGGTTAGCCCTGTTTTCAGTACGGAAGTCTTACTGTCGACTCACTAAGGATAGGCAAGATTTACATCAACCACAATGATAATTGAAACCTATGGCTAATGCATGAAAAGATTAACAATGGACAAAGCCAAAACAAGTGAATGAGTGAAGTTAATTGATTGTGATTATGAAAATGAAGTCAAAGTATGATTAAGATTGATTCAAAGAAGTATTATGAAAATGAAGTTTTGAAAAAGTCAAGGACTTGGGGTCCAGGTTTTTAGTTAGAAAACATGAAGATGTTTGCACAACACTTATGTCAAGTTTAAAAGGTATAGTGTGAAAAGTCTAGGACATAATGAATGATGAATGGATGAGGATGGATAGTAAAACTTCTTAGAAGGTTCACTTCTTGAGATCATATGGGAGATGATTCAAGTGTGTCCTTTGGAATGGGAATAGATAATAGAAAACAAACAAAGATGAAATCCAAAAGGCGGATATCGGATGCCAATCACTGGGCTTATACCAATCTCCTAAAACAGAATGGGATATCAGATGCCACTCAATGGACTTACACTAATCTCCACAGAAGAAAGCAAGAAATGGGATATGAAATGTGGAAGTCAACTGCCAATCTGTCTGGACTTAGGTTAACCCCACACATATGATCATAGGAATACCAATGCCACATAGCAGGGACTTACAAGGATCCTCACATACAAGAATAATGCAACATGAGATGATGAGAAAGCAAAAGCCAACTTGCAGGGACTTACAATTGCAATTTCTCATACAATCAACAAAACAGATTATGATCACAGGAAAACAGATGCCAACTTGCAGGGACTTATAACTGTATCCTCACATACAAATCAAACAGATCAAATTATGATCATAGGAAAACAGATGCCAACTTACAGGGACTTATAACTGTGTCCTCACATACAAACAGATGCATTAAGCAAAGATAAGATGAGTGGCCAAGATGATGGTCTTACAACTCACTTCCATATCATAGGAGCAATGGCCAAAGCAATGGACTTACAATTGTCCTCAATGGGCAAACAACAATAATAAAAGTCACACAGACAAATGATATGATCATGCACTAATGGCAATTGATGATGATAAATGCATAACATACAAGCAAGCAAGTGCATATGAAGCAATCAGTCAATCAATGAATATCAAACAGCACACTCTATAGCCAAAACAATGGGGGGCTCACACAAGAGGGTTTGACTATGAAAGTCCACTGTAATAGGTAAAGGTCGCTCTTAACCTTGCCATTGAGAGGCTAAGGTGAAGCAGATGAAAAGGAGATGAGGGATGTGCCTCATTGCTTCTATCTCAGATCAGAGAGAGCATCAGATAATAGAAAGTGGGGGAGTTCAGAAAGATGGAACTCTTTCCCCTTTATTGACTCGATTAGATCTTGGGTTTTTATCTCAATGCTTCAACCATGTAATGGGAGCAATGAGAGGACACACTGAATAGTGGGGGATAGATTACTTATCCCTACCTTCCACCAATTGCCTTACTTGAAGGACTTTTCCTGCTTAGGACAAATTTAAACAAACACAGGCATTGCCTCTTAAGGAGGACTTCAGACAGTTTGCCCGGTCAAATAACAGACCGGGTCTCCAGACTACATGAAGGAGAAAGGTTTATACCTCAAAGCAAATGCTAAATAGCAAAGCAAGCAAGCAAGTTCAAAGAACTTGGGCAACTAAAGTACCTGAAAAAGTCAAACTAATTAGTAGGCAGTTCAACAGTCAAAATCAAAAGGAAATGAACCAATAGTCAACCATAAACAGAGGTGCCAAGGCACAAAGCCAAACTCATATGAGTCACACCTACAAAACAAAGGTTAGCACAATATAAACAATTCAACTCAAGCACATTAGAATGATCCTCAAGGCATTGGTGCTTAACCTGAAACAGATGAACTCAACATAAGCTCAGAAGACCACTAGGACTAGCCTAGGGTCAAAGATGAAAGAAAAAGGCCAAACAGCAAAGGAAAGTCAACCCAATTCATGTTCAAACATGTAAGAAGTAATCTCAATTGGATTCAAACTCAAATCATGCATCATTGTCATTCTATACACAAAAGAATGCAAAGCATGGCAAGAGAAGCATACAAAAAAGTCAACAGCAAGACTTCATTCAAAAGACAACCCAAACATTTTCAAAAATCATGAAATAAATCACATTCAATCCTAACACCTAGCATGGCAAGCATGTCAAATTTCATGGCATTTGGATGAGAGGAAGGCAGTCAAGTAAAATCATGAAGTCAAACCAAATTCAAGTAAGCATAATGAAAGTCAACAAGCATGGGTCAACTTCAAAAAAATCATATCAAATTGAAAACAGAAGAGAAATGAATGAGATTAACACCAATGCAAAGCTCAAGGTGTCTAGTTATGACATATGAATATTCATGGACATACAATATGATGTGAGAATTTCACAAAGGATATGGCAATGTATAGCACAAAAAGTCAACAAATGACAAAGCATGGAAGAAAATTCTCAAATAAATTGGAAACAGCATGATTAATTCCAAGAAAATTCATACACAAACTAGACATGTGATAGATGATTCATGCAAAATTTGGGGTCAATTGGATAAGAGGAAGCATGTGAACAAAAATTGGGAAAATGCATATCATTCATGTAGCACCAAATGCAACACATAACTTCAAAAAATTGTAACTCACAAACCACAAATGGGAAATGCATAAACTCTATATGGAAACAAAGGTCAATGTGTCTAGTTTCACCACAAAAAATTTCAAGCTCATAGGATATGACATGAGTATTTCACAAAGGGAATGGCAATGTGTATCATTTATGCATACATGTTGGGAAAACAATTATCATTAAAAATCCAGCCAATGGAAAATTAATTAAAATTCACAATAAAAATAGAGGACACATTCATGAACATGAGGAAAAAATTTCATAATTTTTGGATGAAATGTGAAAGAGAAATTAATTGGTGAAGTTGGATGAATAATTTGGATTAAACATGAACAAAAGCATGGTCAAACAAGGTCAACAATGGCAGTTTGGTAATATCTGCAGTCACTTATTGAAGTGCTGCGTTTTGGCCTTGCGAAATGAAATGTTCCTATTGGCTCTCAGCCAATGGAACAGTGTATTGGCCAATGGAGCTTCATATTTTCTGTTTTAGAAACCCTAGGGTTTACATGCAGCAGGGCAAGCTTCATCATGTTCAAAGTCATCAAACAAAATCAAACCAAGCAAAAACACAACAGCATGGCCTTAATACTCATGTAGCAACATAATACAAACAAACTGAATATGAGTCATATGGATTTCTGGGCAACAACAGTGGTAGGGTTTTAGAAACAGGGCAATTGCAGCCAACACCAACAACCAACATTAAAACAAAGCAACACACGATAGCATGGTGTTAACATTCATGTAACTAAAGCAAGCAGTGAACCAACACGTTCATGTAAATTTCTGGAAAAACATCTAGGGTTTATCATGGCAGTATGATCTTCATCATCAACATCTACTCATAAAAAAAAATATGCCCAGAAACATGAATTAACCATACCATTCGAACCTACACACAAAAAGCATGACATATCCATCAAACATAACCACTAAAACACCACAGTATTCTAGAATCGAGTAAGAACAACTTCATGCACAAAAATATAAATCCGGATTTCTCCCTCACAACATCATCATTTCAGGTAAAACAAGTTGTAGTGTACTCAGCATGATAGGACCTACCAAAAACATGATATAGTTTGGAGAAAGAAGAGGATCGAAAACTAACTTGGTTTTGAAGCAAATGTTGCAACTGTGGTTGTATGATGATAGCAGTGCAAACAGAAGGCCCTTGTGCTCGGCAATGAAGGATACTTGATGTAGATAAGCTCAAGAATGTTTGGAAAATCTCACAGCTCGATCTGCCATTGTTGAGCTTGATGAAAAGCAGAGTGAGAAAGAGCTGTTACAGCAAGAACACAAGGCTTGCTATGGTCTCCAAATACTTTGTATGTGAAGGAACCAACCAAAGATGCAAGGGTTCTGTTGAGGTTTTTTGCAGAAAACTGAAATCGAGCAAAATGCAAGAAAGAGAGAAAATGTATTTTCTGTTTGGTAGGCTGCAAAAACTAGGGCTGAAATGAGCAGAAGCAAGGCTTTATATCATCTGTTTAGTTTTGGTTTAAGACATGCTAAGCTGGTTTAGTTAAAATGAAGCATATTGCAAATTTTGCTAATTGGCATGTAAGTGGAAATGGAGGTGCAATGCTGTACGAGTGGGCCTTAAACAGCAGAAAAAAGACATCCAATTTGCTGTTTTAAGTTGGCACATGAATTGCTAAACATTGCCTTGCTTATTGAAGTCATTTTGCACATTTTGTCCATTTTGCAATTTGGTCCATAATTGTAGTGTAATGGTGGTATGATCATGGTTTTGGAATTGGAACATGTCACAAATGACATATGAAACATTTCCCAATTGGCCAAATTAAGAAAAAGTCCATAAATCAAAAAGTCAAAGTTTGGTCAAACTTTGAATTTAAATGAAAAAGGTCCAAAAATGCCATTTTGAATGGTAGGGTTTTGATGAATGAAATTTATATTTTTGGAAAGAGGATGAAAAATGTGGTGTGTAGGAAAAAACCCCACCAAATTTGGCCTTATGGTTTGAGAGATATGGCTCTTTGAAGTTCAAAAATTGGTGAAAATGATTTGATCATATCTTGACAATCACACATGGGATTTGAGAGTTCTTGGACTTTTTAAAAATGGGAAGACAAGATCTTCAACTTTCATATTGGGCAAAAATTCATTTGAAGCTTGTATCATGATGTAAGTTCAAGATCAAGAAGTTTCCATTTTTGGCAGTTGAAATTACAGGTCCACTTTCTATTTCTGGAAAATTTTCTGTTTTTACTTCAAATTCTTCCATGATGAGGTTTGACAAGATAGATGAGGCTTATATGAGCATGAATGAGCTCCTTCAGATCAATTCTATCCATCGAATCTCTGATTAAATCAACAGTTGACCAAGTTTGACTTTTCTAGGGTTTTGGATGATTGATGCACTTCTGATGAATTCCAAACCCTAATTCCTTGAGAACTTGACTTCAAATGATGTCATAAGTTGTATGAGATCTTGATTACTGATCATGGTGCCCAAATTCTGCAAGAATGGCCACCATCCATTGCTTTGACTGACTATTGACTGACTTTGACCTAATTGCTTCATCTGCAATCAACAAGGTTAGACTGACAATATTTTTGTACTTTTTGGTTAATAAACACATGAAAAGCAAAGATATACAAATGCAAAGTATGCTTGGTGATCAAGAAATCAAACCCAAAAGGCAACCTACCCACTAGGAGGGAAACTAGGGCATGCAATGATCCTTGAGGCCATGATATGATATGATATGGGCCATGAGGGATCTTAGAGCCCAAAATTGGGGTCTTACACATATGTCCATTATGGATTGTTGTTGATGGTTGCATGCTAGGTGATTTAGCGTGCATAGTATGGCCTTTATGGTGGTAGCTAATTCCCATGGTGAGGAATTAGTGAGTGAGTTATTGTGGATTGTTGTTGATGTTTGCATGCTAGGTGAATTAGCATGCATAGCATAGCCCTTGGGGTGGTAGCTAATTCCCATGGTGAGGAATTAGTGAGTGAGTCACTAGGTCTCAAATGAGTGGGACTAGTGAGCTTGGTAGCCGTATCTGGGTTTGATCGGTGAGGTTGAACTATGTGTTCACGAATAGTCGGTACCGCATGCATGGAGTCTCATTGCATAATGTATGTATGACGTATAATATGAATGGATGTATTCCAATATTATACGTGTGTTTTGTGTTGTGTTGTGTTGAGTATGATTATGAGTGGATGTTGCCGTTGTTGAATGTGTGATATGATTAGGGTGATGAAATGTGTTAATTTACTTAGCATTACATGATATTTTATAATGCTTATTATATCGATTGAGGAACTCACCCTTACAACTATGTTTCAGGTAACGAGCAGTGATTGAGTAGAAGCTAGTGCTTGGAGTCTAGTGTAGTTCCTTAGTGGGTCATGCTCTGGTAGATGTAACATCGGGACGGGATGTTTTACCTTGTTTTCATTTTGGTTGTTGAACAACTTTACATGTAATGTGTTACATGGTTTGCATGATTGATTAGATCTCTATCCGCTGCGTATTGTGCAATGTTTTATTTTGATTAATAAACGAGCATGACAAGATATTTTGGTGAATGGTGTGAAGTGTTAAGTGTGACACCCTTAATTGCATATCTACTCTGATTTATATTTTGTTGTTTTAATTAATTATTGGGGTATTTTAGAAGGGTGTTACACTTGCACTGTCCAACCCCATATACCAACAAAGTGCACTACCAGTCAGGCTATCCTGGAAGTAGTGAATCAGCAATTGGTCATTATCTGTTTGAGTTGACATCTTGCGGGCATACATCAAAAGATGACTGAGCGGACACGAGTTTCCCTTATATTTTTCAAAGTCAAGCACTTTGAATTTCACCGGGATTTTCACATTGGGTACCAAGCACAATTCAGCAACACTCTTCCCAAACAGATCTTTACCTCTCAGCGTCTTCAATTCCTTGTGCAGCTTAAGAAATTGATCCTTTATTTCCTCCATCTTCTCATACACATCCAGACCTTCAGACGGCTCAGAATGATAGGTGGTATCCTCTACGCGAGGCAAAGTGTGCACAACTGGAGGTGGCACGGACATGACCGGGCTAGATGCCGGAATGGAATCAAAGGTAGGCGCAAAGCCCTCTGGCACAAAGTTGGGTGGCATTCCCCACGGGAATCCGGAAGGCAGGTTTGGCACAAAGTGGGTGGAGGCAGCAGGCACGGTAGACGTAATCACTTCTGAAGTAACTGTCCTCGCAGGAGGAGTTGCAGGCGTTGGAGAAGCTTGGTTTTGAGCGTCAAGAACTGACTCCATCATGGCATTCAGCTGGGCATTATCGTCTTTCAACTCTCTGTTTTCTTGCTCTAGATGCTCCATAATTCTCAAGTGATTAGCTCTGGTATTGTACCGGTGAGTCAGCTTGGCTAAAGCACAGAAGAAACACCAATCAGACACATGGCAAAAACCTGTTTATGCAAATGATGCGTGAAATGCAATGCTTGATTATTTTTATTTCCAAGGAACTTACTATATCATTTGCAAATATATAAATTTAAATGACAATTGCAATAACTTTGATGTGACCAAAAATCTCTTTTTATTTATATAAATTAGAAGGATTACACTGAGTACAATTATAGAAACCAAAATAAAAAGATACAAGAGAAAAGGAGACTAGTCATCCTAAGGATCCATAACAACAATGTCAGAAGATCTGGCTGAAGGCACGTACTTCCTTCGAATGCGACGGATCTCGTTCTCAAAAGAAGCCTTCATCTGGGTCTAATCGAGGACAAGCTGGTCAACAATCTTCTTCCAAGCAACGGAAGGCGGAGGCATGCTAGAAGATGAAACATGTGGCTCTCTCTGTCTCTTCGTCACTCGGTCTTCAAGTAGCTCAATCAGTGCATCTTTGTCCTTAGACTCCAACAACAACTCTTCATGCTTCCTGCTCAAAGCATGGAAACGCTCTTCCCACATATCCTTCTCTTGCTTCATCTTGATGAGCGCATCTTCCAACTCCTCTACATCTTGGTTAGGGAGAGTTAATGGCTCAACCATAACCATAGATATAGGTATTTCACAAGGATAAGGCATCTTCAACTCCATAGCTCTCTTCTTCACCCAAAGAGTGTAAGCTTCCAAAGCTACACAATTGCGTGGGCCAAGCTTAGATCTTCCTTTCCTATGCACATTATGCCAAGCATGCACAATCTTCTGCTTCAAATGTTGGGGATCTTTACCATCTTGATAGAAAAGACCTTCTAACAACATGTTATTAGGTTTGTCTCTCAAGGGGAACCCAAGTTGACGACGAGCCAAAGCAAGGTTATAGTTAATTCCTCCTTGTGTACCAATGAGAGGCACATTAGAGAATTCACCAAAACTATCAATAATCTCCAAACTGCTTAAGGACGGATCATACCAAACTATATCATCATTAATGAGAGACATAAGTCTCTGAGACCACCTTAGACATTGTTTGTTCTCCATAAAAGCAGGCGTCTGAGGCAAGTGCGAAATAAACCACTTGTACAGAAGAGGAATGCAACAGACAATTGTCCCACCACCTTTAGAATTCCTTAGATGCAAAGAGAAATACATATCACCCAACAAAGTAGGCACATGATTCCCAATCAAGAAAAATCAAATGGCGTTAACATCAACAAAACCGTCAATGTTACGGAACAAAGCCAACCCATAGATGAGCAACACAAAGATAGCTTCAAAAGCATCCACACTACCAGCTTGAGCAAAAGTAGTAGCTTCCTTGATGAGGAAAACAGATGGAAACCCAAATAACCCTCCTTTCTTCACCCAATTAGCTTCTATCTCAGAGTTCTTCAAGTGAAGAGCTTCAGCAATAATACTAGATTGCGGAATCTCCTCCAATCCACTAAAAGGCACTCTACTAGAAACAGGTATCCCCAAAAGGTAAGAATACTCCTCCAAGGTAGGTGTAATACCTCAAAATTTGCCCCCTCATTCATGCATTCATTTTTAGGTCATTTAACATTTCATATTGCATTTCATCATGTCAATCGGAATTAGATCCAAGAAGCTTGAATATCATCCAAGACACTTTGTGGGTCCTATCTGGGTGATCAGTCAACACAGGGGAATGGCTTGAGACACTTCCAACATGTTCAAATGGGGTCTATTCATCAGTCAAAATGTTAATCTTGAAGGAGCAAAAGTTTGTTCATGAGTTGTCATGCTCGCTAGGCGAGAAGAATGGGTCGCCTAGCGAGTCCCAAGAAAAGCCACCAGAATCACCTACGCTTAGAGGAATTTCTTGAACTGTCATGCTCGCTAGGCGAAGCCCACGTGTTTTGAAAAAATAAATAAATAAATAAATAAAATAAAATATAACAGAAAAATCTTGGACTTGGACCTCTCTCTTTTGAGCCCACAAAGTCACAAAAATCAGGTTATAAATTCTAGACTTCCATCTCCTAAAAAAACCCTGGGAAAAAGATAGTGAGAGAAGAGCTAACAGAGTTCAGAGCAACCTCCAGAGGCTGAAAGGAACTCATCTGCAAATAGCCAATTCCATCTCATATAAACCCTCTGATTGCTTTGCAAACCCAACCGGGCAATTCAATTTCATTCGATCTCTCCAATCAGGTTTGCCCTATTTCCATTACTCTATGCTTTCAATTTGAATGCTCTGAATGTATGAGGTATTATCGTTAGGTTTTGCATGTGGGCACATGTTTTAGTATGTATGTCATGTCTTGATGTGTGGATCCTTGCCCCTGACTTTAAATTTTGATACCCTTTTGATGCATGTGTTTAACAAGAGGTTTAGGCCTCCTACACTTGGTTGCTTTTTGTGAACTTTAATGGCATGATTCATGTGACTCTATTATTTGGGGAAACTCTTGATTGCACCCCATATTGTTTCTCTAACCTGTTTGTTAAGTTTTTGTGAGGGCTCACATGACTCCTGAAAGGATAGCTTGCTTGGCATTCCACTTTATTTGTGGGATACCATTTGGAGGTTTATTCCGATTACCTGTATTGACTTGCTTTCTTTGATGGTGCCAGCTTGAGAGATCTCTGGGTTTCTTATTTCTTTAGCTGTTATTACTTCGGATCTTTATCCGTGTTGTAGATCTCTTGATCCTTTATCTTTCCCGCATTTTACCGCTTTCTTAGCTGGAAGACCTCAATAGGAGGCAATGTTTTCTTTTGTTTGTTTACTTTTGTGCTCAAAGACCTCCAAGAAGAGGCATCAGTGCTAAAGACCTCCCTGAAGAGGCAATTGACGGATAAAAGGGATTAGTAATCAATCCCCCATTATTCAGTGTGTCGTTCTTTATGCTCACACTACGTGTCGATGCTTCAGAACAAAAGCCCAAGATCTTTTTCCCGGTCAGTCAGTGGAGAGGGTTCCACCTTTCTGAATCCCCACTTTTTGTCATGAGCTCACCCTATCCAGGATTAAGAGCTATGAGTTCTTATCCTCATTACCCTTTTGATCTGCTCACCCTAACGTTCAATGTCAGTGGTTAAGAGCCCATTTGATTACCTTTCCATGGCTTGTTTGTCGAAGTTGATATGACCCCTCTTGACTAAAGCCCTACCCATGTATGTTTGAGCCCCCTTGGTGGCATTTTACTTTATGCATGTTTGTTTTATATGGTGTGATCGTTTCCCCATAGGATTGCTAGGCTTCGTATAGTCTCTCGTTTGCATGTCAATTAAGGTAGCACTGTTCCTTCGTCTAGGACTTCCTTTTTGCATGAGCATTCCTAAAACACAAACCAACTCATTGATTTTTCTTCTCCTAAGAACACGTTGACTCCTTCTACTACAGGCGAGTAAGTCTCCAAAGGTCGAGCATCCGGTAGATTGCATAGTGACGTCGTTCATCTTAAAACACAACCCTTAACCCGTAGTTAGCCGAACTACGGCTTGCTCTGATTCTCATTCCAGATGAGATACGTAGGCATAAGACGCGATGTCTTAGCGAGCACACTCCTCTTTAACCCATAGGTAGCCGAGCTACGAAGACTCTGATTCTCATGTTCAGATGAGATACGTATGCAGTGGATGCGACATCCGTGCGAGTCATTTTCTTTTGACCCCTCTTTTAGTAAGTAGTACATTAGATATACACGCACCCTTTAGACAAGAACAACAAAAGTGGATCCCGTAGAGTACTACGGATGCATAGGGGTGCTAATACCTTCCCTTCACATAATCGGCTCCCGAACCCAAGATTTGGTTGCGAGACCTTGTCTTTTCCTTTCCTTTCTCCCAGGTTTACTTCGAGCGTTTCCTTTCCCTCCTTTGGGATAAATAACGCACGGTGGCGACTCTTCTGTCATTTCTTTCTCGCCGGGTGTTTTTTCGCATACTATATTTTTCAGGTTGCGACAACTGGCGACTCTGCTGGGGAAACATTTTCCTTAGTGGGCCTTTCCTAGCGTTTGTTTGGTTATTGTTTATGGTGTGTTATTTATTTATTGCTTTGCATACGTATCTGCTTCCATTGCATCCTATGTGCGCTTTACTGTTTCATGCATATTGTGATGGTTGTGTATCTGTTTCACTGTTGGATGGGAGTCACAAGAGGTAAAAGGCCCAATACACAGGCTATGAGTAAACTTTAGGACACCTAGGAAAAGAGTGATTCATGGGAAGCGGGTGGTATGGCGCCACTTAGCGGAACATGGTATCACGAGCAGTTCAGATTCTTATGGGGTATTATCGTTGCATACACCTGGTATGCATATGATGATATTCTTGAAAGGATTGTTTATCCTGTGTTTCTCTTGACATTACCCTGGCCTAGATTACACCCGTGAGTGGGGCAGGAATGATCATTTACAGGTACTGATGGTGACTTGTTCTGTTGGTGACCGTGCCCTGTTGGTGACCGTTGGTTCTGAAGTATGGGTTCTAAGTCGATGACTGTGTTCTATGGTTCCCGGTTCCGAATTCATGTTGAAGTTCTGATCCTGTGCCTCGTGATATACAACCAACCCGGTTTTCTGGAGCAGAGTTTTGATCTCGTATTACATTCTTCAATGGGTTTCTCTTCAGATAGTGCAACCCAACAGATATTCAAGCAGATACAGCAACCTTGATTTGCATGTCACTGCATTGCATCACATCATTCTGCATTCATATCATTTAACACATGTTTATCCATTTCTGTGGGGTTTATATCTTCTTCTTGATTCTAGTCGGGATTTTCTGGTACTTTTTAAAAGGGATATTTTATCTGATGAGAGACTGGAATCAAGGGGGTAGAATACCTTTGGAATTGATAAACATGTCACTGCATTTGCATATTCATTAGCATGTCTTGCATAACAGGTACCACCGCAGTGTTCTCAGTTGTTTGGTGTTCCACTAGCAGGATAGCTGACTCAGGCATTCACCGGTACGGTACCCGCAGAAATCAACAGAGAGTAATGGAAAGCCTACAAGCAGAGCTCGCCGAGATGAAGATCCGCATGAACCAGTTCATGGATGTGGTTCAAGGGGTGGCTCAGGGACAGCAAGAGCTCAGGCAGATGATGCAGAGGAATCCCGCCACTACTCAACCAGAGACGTTGACTGATCCTCCAGCTGGAGAGGTTAACGGACCCAGTGGACCGGGGCCTACCCCGATCCTACATGTCACCTCCGGTCAACAACCCGTCCATGATGACCAGGAGCATCAGTTCCCCTTGCTTTAGGAAGACTTTGGAATGAGTCATGGTATGGACCCTATGTTTCGGAGATTGGAAGAGAGGTTGAAGGCAGTGGAAGGACAAAATCCTCTGGGAGTAGACGTTGCTGACTTGGGATTGGTCCCAGGCGTGAGGGTGCCACCAAAATTCAAGGTCCCAGTATTTGACAAATACAATGGCAACTCTTGCCAGAAGACCCATGTGCAAGCCTATTTCCGTAAAATGGTTGCATACTCCGATGACGAAAAGTTGCTTATGTAGTTTTTCCAGGATAGCCTAGCTGGGGCATCCCTGGAATGGTATATGAGGCTGGACAGAGCCCACATCCGCTGCTGGAGGGAGTTGGCTGAGGCTTTCGTGAAGCAGTATCAGTATAATGCAGACATGGCTCCGGACAGAACTCAACTTCAGAATCTGTCTCTTAAAAGCAATGAGTGCTTCAGGGAATATGCTTAACGCTGGAGAGAAACAGCTTCCCGTGTTCAACCTCCTATGTTGGAGAAGGAAATGGCTAACATGTTCATGAACACTCTGCCCGGACCTTATTTGGAGCGCCTGGTGGGTTGCAATGCCTCCAACTTTGCTGATGTAGTCTCTACCGGAGAGAGGGTGGAGAATTACCTGAAGACATACAAGACCCAGAGTGGAGGTGGATTTTCATCAGGGGTGAAGAAGTCGTTCATCCAGGGACAGAAGAGGAGAGAAGGGGATGCAAGTGCCATATCTTCTTATCAGAACAGGGATAACCGGAGGAATAACATTCAGAACTATCATCAGCAATCGTATGTTGCGCCTGTGACCATTCCAGCTGCAGCACCACTACTCAGCAACAACCCCAGCGTCAACCAGCTCAGTACCAACCACAACAACCGGGTAACAGACCCGCTTATCAACAGAGGCCAAGGACGATGGACCGGCGTTTCGACACTCTTCCAATGTCGTATGCTCAGTTGCTTTCTAGTCTTCAACAACTACAACTTGTGCAGTTACGCACTCTGGCTCCTTCCGTTGCTAGACTTCCGATGGGTTACGACGCTAACGCTAGGTGCAGCTTCCACTCTGGGGCACCTGGCCACAATATTGAGAACTGCAAAGCTTTTAAGCACGTAGTTCAGGACCTCATAGATTCAAAGGCCATCGACCTTGCACCGGCTCCGAATGTCGTCAACAATCCCATGCCCCAGCATGGTGGTGCGAATGTTAATATGATGGAAGGGGAAGCCAGACCCGTCAAAGATGTGTTGAAGCTGAAGACTCCATTGTCGGATATCAAGGGATACTTGTTGAAGGCCGATGTTTTCCCCGGTTGTGGGAAGGGTTGTTTGGATTGTGCTACTCAGAGTGGAGGTTGTTTGAAGCTACAATAGGGTATCCAGGTCTTGCTCAACGAAGGTACCCTCCAGGTTGAAGATTTATCTGTCCAAGAATCTGTGGAAGGGGTTGAGGAAGAAGTGTTTGAAGATGCTACTGATGAATTCGCAGATGTTATTCCTACTGATTCTGTAATCCATGATGATGTATTGAATTTTTCCAATGTGGTTGATTCTGAGGTAATTGAACTTGATTCGGATGTTTCGGATGTGTGTACTTCAATACTTCAGACTTGTCAGGGGCCGATTACTTTCTCCAACGCTGGCGTCATTCAATATGGCCAGGTCTCTGCGGTCAACGATGAAGATGGGGATAGTGATTGCGACATCGATAACTGGTTGCGTCCGAGGATCCCGGGTGAAGTTCTCCGAAACTGGTCTTCTGAAGAGATTATCCAAGTCACTCTTCTTGAAGAGTAATTTTCTTTGTTTATTCATGGATATCTAAGTCTTACGTTCCGCCTAGGGCGTAATGACTCACTGTAAGGCTCATCTATGCGAATACCTGCATTTTTTATCATCAATAAAGGACGTCTTTTTGCATTCAAATATTTCGTTCACTGTTTTTTCATTTTTGCAGTTTTCAAAAATAAAAAAATATTTGGCAATGTTTTGTTTAGTTTTCATTTTTTCACACTCATAAGCACATACCATCACTCATGCAGATGCACATCACCGGATCCTATTGATAACGATTCTGCTATGGCTCGCTTCGACTTTGAAAATCCAATCTTTCAAGCTGAAGAAGAGGGTGATGAAGACTGTGAACTCCCTGAAGAACTTACCAGACTATCAAAACAGGAAGAAAGGGTCATTCAACCGCATCAAGAGTCTATGGAAGTGATTAATCTCAGCACCGAGGACGTCAAGAGAGAAATCAAGATAGGGGCTGCTTTGGAAGATAATGTGAAGAAGGGGTTGATCGAATTCCTGCAAGAGTATGTCGACATCTTTGCTTGGTATTATCAGGACATGCCAGGGCTTGACACAGATATTATGGTACACCGTTTGCCTCTCAAAGAAGGTTGTCCTCCGGTCAAGCAGAAGCTCAGAAGAACAAGACCAGAGATGGTTATCAAGATAAAGGAAGAAGTGCAAAAACAGTTGGATGCAGGGTTTTTAGAAGTCACAAATTATCCGCCATGGGTTGCAAATATCGTTCCAGTACCTAAGAAGGATGGAAAGGTACGGATGTGTGTTGACTACCGGGATCTGAACAAAGCTAGTCCTAAAGATGATTTGCCATTACCTCGCATTGACGTTTTGGTGGATACACAACTCAGTTCTCGGTATTCTCCTTCATGGATGGCTTTTCTGGCTATAACCAAATTAAGATGGCGCCAGAAGATATGGAGAAGACAACTTTCATAACCCCATGGGGCACCTTCTGCTACAAGGTGATGCCGTTTGGTCTGAAAATGCTGGAGCAGCATATCAACGAGCGATGGTGACTCTTTTCCATGATATGATTCATCATGAAATCGAGGTTTATATTGATGATATGATTGCCAAATCTCAAACAGAAGAAGAACATTTGGTGAATTTGCAGAAAATGCTTGAGCATTTGAGAAAATTCAAGCTGAAGCTTAATCCGAACAAGTGTACTTTCGAGGTGAGATCTGGAAAACTGCTGGGTTTCATTGTTAGCGGAAAAGGGATTGAGGTGGATCCGGCCAAAGTGAAAGCGATACAGGAAATGCCTGAGCCGAGAACAGAGAAACAAGTTCGTGGTTTCTTAGGGAGGTTGAACTACATTGAAAGGTTCATCTCTCACCTAACAGCCACGTGCGAGCCAATATTCAAATTGCTGAGAAAAGATCAGGCTATCAGGTGGAATGATGATTGTCAAAAGGCTTTCGAGAAAATAAAAGAGTATTTGCAGAATCCTCATATCCTTGTGCCTCCGGTCCCAGGGAGACCGCTGATTATGTGTTTGACAGTACTAGACAATTCCATGGGTTGTGTTCTCGGTCAACACGACGAGACAGGTAGGAAAGAGCATGCCATCTACTACCTGAGTAAGAAATTCACAGATTGCGAGTCGAGATACTCAATGCTTGAAAAGACATGTTGTGCACTTGCATGGGCTGCTAAGCGATTGAGACAATACATGCTGACTCACACAACCTTACTGATCTCCAAGATGGATCCAGTCAAGTATATATTTGAGAAGCCAGCTCTCACCGGAAGGGTTGCTCGTTGGCAAATGGTACTGATAGAGTACGACATCCAGTATACATCCCAGAAAGCCATCAAGGGGAGTATTCTGTCAGACTATCTTGCTCAGCAGCCGATTGATGATTATGAGCCGATGAAGTTTGATTTTCCAGATGAAGACATTATGTTCTTGTAGATGAAAGACTGTAAAGATCCAGTTGTTGAGGAAGGACCTGATCCAGACGAAAAGTGGACTTTGTTGTTTGATGGGGCTGTCAATGCCAGAGGAAGCGGAATTGGCGCTGTCATTACTACGCCGAAAGGTGCCCACATGCCTTTCACCGCTCGTCTGACTTTTGAGTGCACCAATAATGAAGCTGAGTATGAAGCCTGTATCTTGGGTATTGAGCAAGCCATTGATTTGAGAATCAAGACTTTGGACATCTTCGAAGATTCAGATCTAGTGATCAATCAAGTGAATGGTGATTGGAACATCCTCCAGCCCAATCTGGTCCCTTACAGAGATTACACGAGAAGACTGTTGAGTTTCTTCACGACAGTAAAGTTGTATCATATACCTCGTGACGAAAACCAGATGGCAGATGCTCTTGCTACTCTATCCTCCATGATCAACGTGATTCGGTGGAACCATGCTCCCAGGATCGATGTGATGCGCCTCGACAGGGCCGCGTATGTGTTTGCTGCTGAACTGGTAGTCGATGACAAACCCTGGTATCACAACATCAAGCGCTTTCCGAAGAATCAAGAGTACCCTGCAGTGGCATCCAACAACGATAGAAAGACTTTGAGAAGATTGGCAGGCAGTTTCTTCTTGAACAAAGACAATGTGTTGTATAAGAGGAACTTCGACATGGTTTTGCTCAGATGCGTGGATAGACACGAAGCAGACACGTTAATGCAGGAAGTTCATGAAGGCTCCTTCGGTACTCATGCCGGCAGACATGCAATGGCTAAGAAATTGTTGAGAGCGGGTTATTACTGGATGACCATGGAATCTGATTGTTTCAAATATGCCCGGAAGTGTCATAAATGCTAGATTTATGATGATAAGGTGCATGTGCCGCCAAATCCTTTGAATGTGATGTCTTCGCCGTGGCCTTTTGCTATGTGAGGCATTGATATGATTGGAAAGATTGAGCCGACCGCCTCCAATGGGCATCGCTTCATCCTTGTTACCATTGACTATTTCACCAAGTGATGCGAAGCAGCATCATTTGCGAATGTCACTAGACATGTGGTTGCCCGATTCATTATGAAAGAAATCATTTGTCGTTATGGGATTCCCGAAAGAATCATTACTGATAATGGTTCTAATCTTAATAACAAAATGATGAAGGAGTTGTCCCAGAACTTCAACATTCAGCATCACAATTCTTCCCCTTACCGCCCTAAGATGAACGGTGTTGTTGAGGCGGCAAATAAGAACATAAAGAAGATTGTGCAGAAGATGATCGTTACGTACAGAGATTGGCATGAGATGTTACCCTTCGCCTTGCATGGGTACCGTACTTCAGTACGTACATCGACCGGGGCAACCCCTTACTCCCTTGTGTATGGTATGGAAGCAGTCCTACCTGTTGAAGTGGAGATTCCTTCTCTAAGAGTCATGTTGGATGTCAAGTTAGACGAAGCTGAATGGATTCGGACAAGGTTCAATGAGTTGAGTCTTATCAAAGAGAAGCGAATGGCAGCCATTTGTCATGGGCAGTTGTATCAGAGTCGGATGAAGAGAGCCTTTGATCAGAAAGTGCGTCCTCGATGCTTCCAGGTCGGAGATTTGGTGTTGAAAAGGATCCTTCCTCCTCAGACAGATCACAGGGGCAAGTGGACTCCTAACTATGATGAACCGTATATTGTCACCAAGGTTTTTGATGGTGGGGCCTTAATGCTTGCAACTATGGATGGTGAAAACTTCACTTCCCCTGTGAACTCAGACGCAGTTAAAAAATACTTCGCATAAAATAGACCCGCTAGACAGTAAAAAGAATAGTCCAGGCAAAAATGGGCATCCCGACGAACCAAGAAAATGAAAAGGTTCGGGCAAAAATTAGGGATTAAAAATGAAAAGATCGTACACCCGGTAAGTTGAAAACCTGAAAAGGCAACTTAGGCAAAAATGGGTATCCTGGTGGATTGAAAACCCGAAAAGGGCGATCCAGGCAAAAGTTAGGGATTAAACGAATGACTGCGTTCTGAGTAGTTCTAAATCTCATCTCGTGTCAATGACTGGAAACTTTTGAAGGATAGGAAACAGTCCAATCACTCTTTTCAGAAAGTTGATCATCTGGAGGATCTTGAAGACGAGCAAGCCATAGCAGATTTGGAACCCAATAGAAATCCATTTCACATTGCCATTAGATTAATTTCTGTTGTTATCTTTTGTGCGATTACCTCTTTCCAGGGATTGCTTCCTGATGTAAATACCTATTCAGAGGCCATTCAATCAATAAAATCATGTTATTCAGTATATCTCTGTTTTCATTTTCATTTTACTATTTTGTTTGCAAAAATGACGTCCGAATTTTTGATAAACATTGCATCATGAAACATAAGAGCTTTACAGGTACATGCTTAATAAACATTTAAAATTGCTGTAAATGTTAAGTGCTTTAGATCGTCTATTCAGAACAGGTACCCTCGAGCATTTCCTTAAGGTTCCCAGCAGATGATCGCATATGTTTTCCCCCAACAATCAAAGTTGGTATCTTATCCCTGCAGAGCTGATCAGAGCATTGGATTCTTCGATCCCCAGCAGGCTCTCACTGTTGTGCTTCCCCAAGCGTTTGGTTCAGATTATACACTCCCCAGTAGAGTTGACAGTGCCAGACTGTATCTTCCTAGCAGAAGCGGCTGCTCCTCAGGGTTCGATGCCAGATCGATGATCTCGACACCAGATCCATGGTCACTTTCCTTGAAGCAGAATCTCGGTACCGTATCGGTGTTAGCTTCCCCTGCTGAGTCGTCTCTCTCGCAGATTATGGTTGCCAAAACTACCGTCGCTTCCCCAATAGCAGGTTTTCAGTGTCGTTCTCTCCCCAGTCAAAGTCTCGGTATTTCGTCATTGCTAGAACACCGGAAGATGGTGATCATTTCCCCAGCAGATTCCCTTGCCTCGGCTTGGCATTCTACCCAGCATTTCGCATCCCTGCATATAGAATCATATTACATTGCATCCTCCCAAATCGCGTAGCATTTCCATTTTCATGGAGCATTACGCCATTGAAAAATTCAAACATACGCATGTAAGCATAAAACATTCTCGGTATCCCAAGTGTTAAGCCAGAAGTTGTTTCTAGTACTCAGACTGAAGATTGTTCATGACTTACCTTTATTATCCCCAGCAAGTGTCATTGGCCCATGCGCCGCCTCTATTATCTTTCCCTATTTCTGCCGATGCTGACAGGTATGAAATTTTCCGATGTTCAGATCGAAGAAGTTTCCGACATTCAGGTCGATGCAACTTGTGGCATTCAGGCCAGTTTCCGGTATTCAGACCGAAGTGACATTCAGGCCAGTTTCCGGTATTCAGACCGAAGTGGCATTCAGGCCAGTTTCCGGTATTCAAACCGAAGTGGCATTCAGGCCAGTTTTCTGATGTTCAGATTGAAGAAGCTTCCGACGTTCAGGTCGATGCAACTTGTGGCATTCAGGCCAATTTTCCGATGTTCAGATCGAAGAAGTTTGCGACGTTCAGGTCGATGCAACTTGTGGCATTCAGGCCAATTTTTCGATATTCGGATCGAAGTGGCATTCAGGCCAGTTTCCCAATGTTCATATCGAAGAAGTTTCCGACATTCAGGTCGACGCAACTTGTGGCATTCAGGCCAGCCTCTCGGTGTTCAGACCGGTATTAATAATCTCATATCTTCCGATGTTCAGATCGAAGTCATTTCCAGTATTCAGACTGATGAGCGGCATTCAGGCCATGGTTATTTCTGTGTTACCATTTATTTTGGTATCCAGGTTAACATTCTTTTTCGGTATTCAGACTGACTCTCACCGTACCAGACGGATTCTTCTTTCAAGACCACCTCTTTGCCGATTCTGACAGGAATTGTTACTTCACTTCACTTCAGTGCAAATTTTCGGGCTTTTATTGTATTCAATCCTTTGATACCTCGAAAGGGCGAAAGCCACTGCTATCATTTTTAGGTCATTTAACATTTCATATTGCATTTCATCATGTCAATCGGAATTAGATCCAAGAAGCTTGAATATCATCCAAGACACTTTGTGGGTCCTATCTGGGTGATCAGTCAACACAAGGGAATGGCTTGAGATACTTCCAACATGTTCAAATGGGGTCTATTCATCAGTCAAAACGTTAATCTTGAAGGAGCAAAAGTTTGTTCAAGAGTTGTCATGCTCGCTAAGCGAGCAGAATGGGTCACCTAGCGAGTCCCAAGAAAAGCCACCAGAATCACCTACGCTCAGAGGAATTTCTTGAACTGTCATGCTCTCTAGGTGAAGCCCACGCATTTTGAAAAAAATAATAATAAATAAATAAATAAATAAAATAAATAAATAAAATATAACAGAAAAATCTTGGACTTGGACCTCTCTCTTTTGAGCCCACAAAGTCACAAAAATCAGGTTATAAATTCTAGACTTCCATCTCCCAATAAAACCCTGGGAAAAAGATAGTGAGAGAAGAGCTAACAGAGTTCAGAGCAACCTCCAGAGGCTGAAAGGAACTCATCTGTAAAGAGCCAATTCCATCTCATATAAACCCTCAGATTGCTTTGCAAACCCAACCGGGCAATTCAATTTCATTCGATCTCTCCAATCAGGTTTTCCCTATTTCCATTACTCTATGCTTTCAATTTGAATGCTCTGAATGTATGAGGTATTATCGTTAGGTTTTGCATGTGGGCACATGTTTTAGTATGTATGTCATGTCTTGATGTGTGGATCCTTGCCCTTGACTTTAAATTTTGATACCCTTTTGATGCATGTGTTTAACAAGAGGTTTAGGCCTCCTACACTTGGTTGCTTTTTGTGAGCTTTTTGTGAACTTTAATGGCATGATTCATGTGACTCTATTATTTGGGGCAACTCTTGATTGCACCCCATATTGTTTCTCTAACCTGTTTGTTGAGTTTTTGTGAGGCCTCACATGACTCCTAAAAGGATAGCTTGCTTGGCATTCCACTTTATTTGTGGGATACCATTTGGAGGTTTATTCCGATTACTTGTATTGACTTGCTTTCTTTGATGGTGCCAGCTTGAGAGATCTCTGGGTTTCTTCTTTCTTTAGCTGTTATTACTTCGAATCTTTATCTGTGTGGTAGATCTCTTGATCCTTTATCTTTCCCGCATTTTACTGCTTTCTTAGCTGGAAGACCTCAATAGGAGGCAATGTTTTCTTTTGCTTGTTTACTTTTGTGCCCAAAGACCTCCAAGAAGAGGCATCAGTGCTAAAGACCTCCCTGAAGAGGCAATTGACGGATAAAAGGGATTAGTAATCAATCCCCCCTTATTCAGTGTGTCGTTCTTTATGCTCGCACTACGTGTCGATGCTTCAGAACAAAAGCCCAAGATCTTTTGTCCGGTCAGTCAGTGGAGAGGGTTCCACCTTTTTGAATCCCCACTTTTTGTCATGAGCTCACCCTGTCCAGGGTTAAGAGCTATGAGGTCTTATCCTCATTACCCTTTTGATTTGCTCACCCTGACGTTCAATGTCAGTGGTTAAGAGCCCATTTGATTACCTTTCTATGGCTTGTTTGTCGAGGTTGATATGACCCCTCTTGACTAAAGCCCTACCCATGTATGTTTGAGCCCCCTTGGTGGCATTTTACTTTATGCATGTTTGTTTTATATGGTGTGATCGTTTCCCCATATGATTGTTAGGCTTCGTATAGTCTCTCGTTTGCATGTCAATTAAGGTAGCATTGTTCCTTCGTCTAGGACTTCCTTTTTGCATGAGCATTCCTAAAACACAAACCAAATCATTGATTTTTCTTCTCCTAAGAACACGTTGACTCCTTCTACTACAGGCGAGTAAGTCTCCAAAGGTCGAGCATCCGGTAGATTGCGTAGTGACGTCGTTCATCTTAAAATACAACCCTTAACTCGTAGTTAGCCGAACTACGGCTTTCTCTGATTCTCATTCCAGATGAGATACGTAGGCATAAGACTCGATGTCTTAGCGAGCACACTCCTCTTTAACCCATAGGTAGCCGAGCTACGAAGACTCTGATTCTCATGTTCAGATGAGATACGTATGCAGTGGATGTGACATCCGTGCGAGTCATTTTCTTTTGACCCCTCTTTTAGTAAGTAGTACATTAGATATACATGCACCCTTTAGACAAGAACAACAAAAGTGGATCCCGTAGAGTACTACGGATGCGTAGGGGTGCTAATACCTTCCCTTCGCATAATCGGCTCCCGAAACCAAGATTTGGTTGCGAGACCTTGTCTTTTCCTTTCCTTTCTCCCAGGTTTACTTTGAGCGTTTCCTTTCCCTCCTTTGGGGTAAATAACGCATGGTGGCGACTCTTCTGTCATTTCTTTCTCGCCGGGTGTTTTTTCGCATACTATATTTTTCAGGTTGCGACAGTAGGCACAAGCTGAAAATCTGGGAAAGTGAAACAATGGTAGAGAGCATCATAGAACTGCACCAATACACTCATCAGTCCTTCAACTACATCAGTAGACAAGATGGACAGAAGCTTCCTATAACGTTGTTTGAAGTCCAAGGAATCTAATACAAAAGATGCTAGCTTCCTTAACTTATTCATGTCAGGACATCTGAAACTGTACTTCTTAGTGTTCCTTCGTCCATAATCCATGGTCTGAAAATATTTGCAAATGATACCTTACTTCCTTGAAATTTTTGTGTGATGAATGTTATGATATGCATGAATGCATGAATGCAATAATCACAAATAAGAGATCACACATAAGGCAAACAAAGGTCATGGGATGAATCAAGTCATTGTCAAAATCAATCATCCATTTTGGTGGATTATGGTTTACACCTTTATCAACACCCAAGTTCCATTGATATTGACAAGACTTGATTGGATCAACCAAGAATCAAGGGTTTGTTGTAAGTCACGAGCATGGAGTTTGGGTAAGAACCATCCCAAAGGAGTGAACTAAGGATAAAACCTGTAGATCCTGTTCTAAAAAGTTCCCAGAGTCTTAATTCCATCTATCGGATATTACAGGTTAAGATGACTGACTCATCGACCCATAATATTCTCAAGAGAAACTCGTCTGAGTGTAGTATCGCGTAACAACTGTTATCAAGTCTACACCTGAACAGTTTCCGCACTACGTCCTAAATAGGCCAAGATGGGTTAAATGTTCTAAGGTCCCCAGCTTCTCAGACCCAATTAGAATTAGTAATGCCTATCCACAAATACTTGTGTGACATTCCCAAATCCAAAGGAGTCTCCACTGAGCAGATGGATCTCAAGCCAACTTGTTAAGGACTACTCCACACAAGTCGAACATGACTATACCATCCTCCTATCTTAATTGCACTCAAGTTCGGGTTAGAACTTATCTCACTACTCAGAGATCACCAAGCACAACAAGCGAATTATATCACACATACATATAAACAAACATCACATACATATAAATATATTCACACAAAAAGTAGGCTAAACCCACTGGAGACTACTCCCCAGCAGAGTCGCCACTTAATTTCTGTAGCGGGAAATTCATGATCATCAAGCTATTGATAAGCTAGAGATCAATTAACAAGAGTCGCAACCGCGCTTTTATTGTTCCAAAGGGAAAAGGGAAAAAGTACGAACAAAACCCAAAAAGTAAGAAGTTTTCAAAAAAAAAAAAAGTCAGAGATCACAGGTAAGGGGGTTGGTTACACAGAGGGAAGGTGTTAGCATCCAAAGTGTCCTGGGTACTCCTAGGGAGCCCTTTTTGTGTGCATATGTGTTTTTGTACAAAGTGATATTTACAAACGAATAGAATGGGGAGATGAGAAAAGAGTTCATTAATTATATTTTTGTGATTGACAAGTCCTTCGGACTTGTGCCTACGTACCAACATAAAAATGAGGGATCAAAACCTCGTAGTTCGTGATACAAATTTCAAAATGGATGCATTGCTTTTAACAAAATTTAGGTTTGAAAGGCACAAAGGCCTAAAATGGTTTGAATGAGTTAGTTCTTTTTGGCTTTTTGAAAGTTTAAGTCAAGTATAGTCAAGTTTATTCACAAGTTTGATTTAAGAAAATTAGTTTGAAAATGCAATGGCATAAGACCAAAGTTTCTATCTTTTTTGCAGAAGTGGTCAAAGTTTAGAACAAACGTAGTTCACACAAAGAAGATTTTGAAAATGGAGGGAGAGATTTTGAAATTAAAGAAATGGGGAGGAGATGAAAAGACTATCCTATGTACAAATTTTAAAAGTTTAGAGTTGAAAAGATCTGACCAAATGGGTAGCAATCTAATAGACAAAAATGTCAATAGAAACCCAGAATTCCCTTGGACTTTTAGAATCAAGCAACACACTAATGCATAATTATATTTTCTTGAAGAGCAAAGCATCAAATAAAGATGTCCTCATCCAAGCATATCCATTCCATGATCTTCTTCAAGAATAGCCCATGCAACAGATGAATTCCACAAGTTACATGTTCAAAATAACAGCTTCACAATGATCATGTTGCAGATGAATCTTAGAGAAATCTTCGGGGATGTATCAGATGAATTTCAAATTGCAAGCACTTGGTTCTTCCCAAATTGGCTTTGGCCAAGCCCTTTAGCTTAGGGAGGTTACCTAGATTCTAAGTCCATTTGTCCAAGATCAAGTCAACAGTCCACTCAAAAGTTTTTATGGTTTTTGTGATTATTATGTACATTAATGGTCAAAGACCACACAAACAAGCAAAATATATACAAACAAAATATATCACACAATATGGTCCAAAAGGACAAAATGATAATTGCATTAACATAATCAATTAGAATGATATGTATAATGACAAATGAAATAAAGTGTAAAAAGTAAATTACATCAAAGTAAAAGCTTGAGATTAAAAGTCAATAGTTAATATGTTAGAGGTTAGTTTTGTTTTGCTTTGATTTTTTTTTCAAGACATTCTTTGGATAACACGCAACCCACTTATCACAAGCATGGATCCTTGAACCAAAACATCTTCCAAAGGAAGGAAAGAAGGCCAAGTTTCCACACAATACTATGAAAGAGGGGAGACTTACAATCTCACTAACTAGAATTCTTATACCTTTTGTGTCAAAAATTTAGCGCTATATTAAGCAATCGTAATTGGACTTATGTAGAAGTCATAACTATTTGAGGTCGGACAACAGAATTTTGGTGTTAATGCATGTTAGAGACATAGTATAATGAACTATGCTCATGAAACATACCACACACAAAAAAGAATATGCAAAAGGTGTGGCCTAATCTCATCCATACTCATGTCAATTTTTCAACTAACTAGCATTAGGACTTTGAGATGTCATAGGCCAAATGGAATGAATGAATTAAGAAGAGGAATGAGATGAAGTGGGAAGGGGATGAATGAGATCACAAATTGGTCAAAGGAGGACTTTTATTAAATTAATATCATTCATTCATTTTGGGAGATGGAATGTACATTTCATCAATCCCCTAAATCCAATGATATTAACTTGACAAAGTCAAATCAACCTTGACCAAGGTCCAACAACAATAAGCAAGCTCATACAAAGTCAATACAAATGGTCAACAAAATTTAAATGGCATTTATTCAATTAGAAATATAAAATAGTGCATTTAATCAAATATGTTTTGTCCAATTCCTAAAATCTCATCAAAACACCAAAGAAATGGCCATGATATTTATCATAGGTCAAACAAGGCCAAAGGACCTTGGAGAAAAAATTTCATAATTTTTGGACATTTAAAAATATTTTTTAAGCAATTAAAAACAAATGCGAAATCAATTAATTCATGAAAAATATTAATAATGATCCAAAAAATAATTTTAATTCAGAATATGGAAGAGAGAAATATTTGAAATTTTTTAGTGAAAGTCCCATATTTTTGGGATCAATATTGAATTTAATATGAATTACTGAAGAAAATGAAAATAAAATAAAAAATTCAGAAACTCTAAATTACGTGGCCATCAGATCTCCCTCATTAATTGAGGTGGCAAATCTGATGATCCAAAGCGCGCGTTCCACATAGACGTGAGTCAACTACGTGGCAAATGTGGTAATCAATACCAACGCTCAGGATTAAAGCGTGAGGGGAGGATCATGTGGTTCAGAGGTTGGCCAAGTCATCGCCGGAACCAGAGCTCCGGTCATCTTCTCCGGTGAACCTCACCGGACTGGTCAACATGAACCATCACCAAAAAGATAAACAAGGACATGATCTTAAAGGAGAAATGGCACTGAGCTCGAATCTGGCCTCCATTCATTCCAATTCCAAGTATATTGAGAGATATGTGGAATTGAAATTTGAGGTACATGAACTGAGTTGTTTCGATTTGACCTCAAAGCAACTCAATCTTCTTGCCTACATTCGTAGGACTTCAGACAACCAAAGAATCAATAGAATTGAGCATGAATTTGAGAGAATCGAGGAGTTTAAAATTTCTGAAAATTACCTTTAATGTAGGTCTGAATTCGATGGATCTTGATTTGGCTTGTGCTTGGACTCACTCTACTTGCTTTCAGGAAGAGGATTGAATGGTTTAGAAGCAATGGATTCCTGGAGAATTAAATTCCAAAATAGTGGAGATTCAAGCTCAAATTCAAAAGAATTTATCAGGCTTACCCTTTGAGAATTGAGGGTTTGCAATGGGGGATCAAAGTTGTCGCAAATGTGTGTGAATTTCTGAGCAATTGAAGCTCTATTTATAGTTGATTCATGTGATATTTGCACACTCACTTTCACTTTCCAAATTTGGAAAATGTGATGTAATGTTGCATGGGCGCGTATAGGCCCGTGAAATGATGGCTTGAAGTCCATAATTGAAGATCAGATGTGTTGAAGTAGGCTTGTATTGCAAGGCACATGTACATTGATGTTTGAAGATTGATACATGCCAAATGATATCAGCCTGTTTAAACCATGCGCAACCTATGCGTTTCTCATCCAAAATTAATGAATTTGAGCTCTTTGGAAAAGTGGTATCAAGAGTAACAACTTTGGTGTTCAACACTTTTTCATTTGGAGCTTGGAACTTGGAGAAATTTGAGGTGGAAGTTTGGAAATATTTGTCATATCAAAAATTTTCTAAGCGTCAAGCCATATGTCTCAATATTCCACCTTGCTTAACTTTTTTTTGGAGCTTCAAATAAGAAGAGTGTCTTCATCAAAGTTATATCTCTCTCAAAGACCTTAAAAATGGTAACAAATTTCAAGTCATTTGGATTTTAAATGATAGAGTTATGCATTTTTGAAGTTTGGAAAAATCACTTGATCAATGGTATAGGTCAAAAGTGACCTATAATGTAGCCTCATATCACATGCTCAAAAAAGTTGAATTAGCTCACACTCAAAACATCAAAGTTGAAGTAGACACAATGAATTTGATTGTGAAACTTGTAAATCTTTCATCTCATAAAAATTGAGCAAGTTATGGCTTTGGTAAGTTGACTTTCAAATTAGGGTTTAGACAAAATGACCTATAATGTTTCAACATAGAAAATGATTTTCCAAGCAAAAGTAGCTCTATGTCTCAACATTAAAGATGTTTAGAATGTCATTTAGAGTAATGTTTCTCTTGTAATCATTTTAATATGGTTAAAATTGTAGGAGATAGAGTCTAGGGAGACCCAGTTTTGATTAGATGAATTCATCTGGCCAACCACCATCAACCAACTTGCTAATTTCCAAATCTCTTGACTTTCTTGGCTCATGGTAGATCATATATGCATAATTTGATGAATTTTTAAGTGTCCCTTGAGAAATTTGATCAATTGGTGAGGTAGGTTATTGTATAAGTTACTCAAGATACCTAGTCAAACTAGGGTTTCCAATGCAAATCACCTTCAAACTCTTGAAGAAAACTTGATCAATATAACATGAAGAGATCAATGGGACTCATATATGATGCTCATAACCATTCTTGAATCAATTCTTGGTTGTGTTCTTTGTTCATGAGGGTCTCAAACCCTAGATGTGAACTTGATGAATCAATGAGATCATGCCCTTCCTACAAAAGGGTTAGACATATACAAAGACATATTTTTGGTATTTTAGTTAGTAAAATGATAATATAAAAGTATGATATAATCACAAGATGCTTGGTGATCTCTCCCAAAACAAACCCAATGAAAGAGGGGTAAGGAGGATGCCAAGGTATGATCCCAATGCTAATGCTTATGATGAAATTGCATAAGGGATCTTAGGGTCAAAATTGGGGTCTTACAGACTGCACAGAGTCACTTGAGGAAATATTTTAAGCAAAGTTATGAATTTTAATGCAATGTGCTTCTAATAAAAGCAAATATTACAGAATTATAAGAACAATAGCTTTTCACGTAAGAGTAGCAGCTCGTGAAAGATAAGAAAGAATGATTTAGAGTTTTCATATTCTTGTGTGCCTCAGGTGTGTTTTCTTGTGAAGTATTCAGTTCTTTATATAGGTGTTGAGAAGGACCGTTGGAGTGATGACAGGATCTTGGTCATTGAAGAACGTTTATTGTCATTACTCTCCTTGTTTCTTTCTAAAACAATTTTGTGTGCCTCATTATTTCCTTCTAGAAATAATTTCTTTCCAAAACCAGATTTCTTTTTTGGTTACGTGTTCTGAGCTGGTGAATCTGTATCAGATACTTTATAAATCAGAGTTTAACTTCAGAGGTTGATAATATCTGACCACATCAGAGTTTATCTATGCTCTTGACTTCTTCTGATTCAGAGTCTGGATACAGTCTTATTTACCAGAGTTTCTAACTTCTTTTTGTTGTGCTGGTAACTGCGTTGATCAGAGTGAGAACCTTCTGGATGCGTTTTCTCTGAGTAGAATCTGATAGTTGAATTATTTATCAGATATGTTGATAAATCTGATTGTTTGATCAGAGTCCTGCATACTTAAGAAAAATTTCGTTAGAGTACCATTTTTGTTTTATCCTTTGTTATCATCAAAATCTTAGAGATACATTATAGAACCAACTTTGTTCTTACAATCTCCCCCTTTTTGATGATGACAAAACAATGCAGAGAAGAGGTGGAATAGTACAGAAATATTTCAGATCAGATAGAAAGGGGAACTCCCCTGAGTTATATCCTTGGATTATTCAGTAGTTATTATCGGACCTTCCTTGGTTTAGTGCTTTAGCCTGGCCCGAACTACCTATTGTTCTTTCTGCAGTTCCTCTAGAGTCTTCAAGACTAGAGGGACTAACCCAAAGTTGGAGTGCTCCCTCTGAGTTAGTGCATCAGCATTGGCTTTGGCAGTTGCTTCTTTAGCAATACGAGATGCTTCTTCAGCGTCGGCTTTAGCTTTTGCCTCAGCCTCAGCAACAGTCGCAGGAGCAACAGCATTAGCGGCAGCCTTGGCTTCAGCTTCTCTGATTCGTTGTATTTCTTCTTTGCGTGCTTTCTCTTCGGCTTCCTTCCTTTCCCTTTCCTCAGCTTCTCTGGATAAGCACTCTTGAAGTGTAATACCAGCGTCTCTTATAAAGTCATTGTGGACTTGTTCAGAGAGGTCTTTCAGTTTGAAGGCTTCAGAGGTCATCCAACTTGTTACTCTATTCTAGTGGATCCTTACAACAGAGGGATCACCACTGATGCCAGAATTGATGGTCAGAGACTTGACCTTCTCGACTGAAGACTCTGCAAAAACCTGTATTGCTTCTTCAAGGGTAGGAAGGGTAGTTTCTAGTTCAGTGGTAGAGGCTGGGGAGGGTGGAGAGGGTGAGTTTGGGGCACTGAGATTGAGTATGGGAGTGATGGAGGCAACAGAAGTGATGGGTGGTGGAATGTCAGAGGGTGACTATGTTGTTTGTTCAGGTTCTAGGTGTGGTTCATATGATGGGTGGGTTCGTTGTGGTTTAGAGTGGATTGGTTGTTGTGCAGGTGGTGGTGTTTGTTCAGGTGTGGTGGGATTTGGATGTTCAGGAGGTAGGGAAGTGACTTCTGGTTCAAGTTCAGAGTGTGATGGCTGTTGAGAGGCCAGTGCACGGGCTTGTAGCTGAGCCAGAGTGGGGGATTGGGGGTCAGATGGTTCGGTGTCGGAGGAGAGTTTGTAGTATGGTGGGGATTATGGAGATGGTGATGATGATGGTGAAGTGGTTTCATTCAACATTTCTGCTTCTGAAACGGGTAGTGTGGTGGTGGCAAGGTTAAATTTTAATGAGGGTGGGTGAGACGTTCTGGTGGTTGAGGGAGGAGTGTCAGAGATGGTGTATATAGGGGTGGTTTGGGGATGAGGAGAAGCAGGAGGTTTTATTTTAACAAAGCGAGAGAGAGGTACAGACTTAGTTGGAGAGCCAGCCAGAGGGACTGGAGGTCTTGACCTAGAGGATTCTCCCAGCCTTGCTTTCTTAGCCTTCTTGGACTTCTCAGAGGGCTCTCGCATCCTCTTCATGAAATTAGGTGGATGCTTAGGAAGCCAGTCCATTGTGAAGTCAGGGATATCCACCCCTTGATTGGAAAGGTCCTATAGATAGTAGACCACTACTTCTTGAGGGTCAATCTTGGAGAACAGGTAGAGTCTGGTGGGAATATCCCTCTGATCCCTGAGTGCTTCCCAGGAGGTATTAAGTGTTGGTTTGGCTCTGAATTGATCAATGATTCCCATGCTCTTTAGATTCCGAACATTCAGCGGTCTTCTAGTGTCAATGGTGACATCTTCCATGAGTCTGAGCTGAATCAGGCGATCTACTAAGCCACTCTCAATTAAACATATGATATGAGTCTCCCAAGAGGGATGTAGTTCCTTGCCTTCATCTTGTTTATGGTGTCTTTGACTGAGTCTCTGAGGTACTTGAAGAGAAGTGCAGGTAGACACAGTTTCAGACCCTTGTGAATGCAGTACAAGGTACACTTCTTATCTGTGTTAATGTAGTCAAAAGAGTTTGAAGCAGGGAGATGATGAATGGTGCCTAAGATGATCTTCAACCAGACCCGGAGGTTCTGATGTAGCTCCTTGTTCTTGGAATGCTTGCCTTCAGCACCCTGTTGGAAGATGGTAGGGCTGATTTCCTAAAACAAGTATTTTTCCCTAGGGTTTATGTTGTAGATGTGTCTGCCTCCGGTCTTCTCCATGTTCAGAAGGGAGGCAATGGATTTCTCAGTGATGACTATCTTGACTCCCAGGAAGTAGGAGACAATGTGGTGATCATCTAAGTCTGCAAAACGCTAGAACTCCTTCACTAGATTTGTATACACAGGGCCATAGAGGCATTGAAAGTAGGTTTCCCACCCTTGTATTCTCAATTCTTCAGTAAGGTCTACGCTATTTCTCTTCATGTTTTCGAAATCAACTAACGATTCATAGAGAACTTCAAGCTTCTCAAAGGGAGTTGCTAGATGGATGTGGGGCTCATGATCGAGGATATGGGGTTCCCTGTAGATTGGGGTTGAGACGACGCCGGTGGTTGTTGTAGTTTGTTGACTTGAAATAGGTGTTTTCTCCATTGAGTTCATTTGTTGGGAGATGTTGTAAATGGATTGTTGCTGAGAATCTATGAAGAACAGTTGAAGATGATGTTGAAGGATTGAAAAGCTTGATGAAAACTGCAGAAATCTTTGAAGGAGATGAAGAACTGAGAGAATGAGGGTTTTGTGAGGTCATAAGTGTAAAGTGTGCTAGTGGAGTATGTGAAATGAATTTATACACAATAGGATGCATGTAAAACAACAACAAGATGAGAGTTTAACTGTTAAGAAATTTAATGCAGCATGTTAACCAAGTAAACATGTTTGGAAGAGAATGATTACAGCCCATGATGGAGGTCTAATCCCCAAATTAGCACACTACTCGAGGAGATATCAAGAGTCTGTCTCTTGATTTCTTCTAGACAACTGTCTAGAAGTTCCAAGGTCAGACGCAAGATGTACCACGTGTTACTTTATCTGATCTTCAGGAATACCAAAGGGTTGGATCCTGAGGATTTCTGACTTAGATGACTTCTAACTGGTAGTAGCATCAGAGTCAGATACAGATTCCAGGTGTTTACTTCAGAGTCTTATTTTGCTATTTTAGAGGCACATTTTATTTTGTACAATTTTGAATGTTTAAATTTTTCAAGATAAAAAAGAATCTATCTTCAGCCAGGGGTTTGGCAAAAATGTCAGCCCATTGATGGTCTGTATCAATAAATTTTAAAGTGATTACCCCTATCTGAACATAGTCTAATGAAATGATGTTTTACTTCTATGTGCTTAGCTCTGGAATTCAAAATAGGATTCTTACTTAAACAGATGGCAGCATTATTGTCACAGAAAATAGGAACGTTACTCTCAAAAATCAGAAGGTCTTCAAGTTGATTCTTCATCCAGAGCATCTGAGTAGTGCATAGTGATACTGATATATATTATGCTTCTGCAGTGGATAGAGCCATGGTTGATTGCCTTTTGCTGGCCCAGGATATCAGATTCTTTCCTAAGAACTGAGAATTCCCAGATGTACTTTTACGTTCCATTCTGTCCCCTGAGTAATTTGCATCACAATAACCAGAAAGTTTATACTCTGATGTTTTCTCATACATCAGGCCCAGGTTAGGAGTTCCTTTCAGATACCTGAGTATTCTTTTAACAGTTGTGAAATGAGATTCTCTAGGATCTCATTGGAATCTGGCACAGAGACATACACTACACAAAATATCAGGACGTGTAGCAGTCAGATAGAGAAGAGAGCCTATCATACCACGATAGACCTTCTGATAAACCTTCTAGATAATTTCTTCTTTTTCCAGAATGCAGGTTGGATGCATAGGTGTCTTAGCAGGTTTGCATTCATCCATTTCGAATTTCTTCAGAATGTCTTTTATGTATTTACTTTGATAAACGTAGGTAGCTTCTGAAGCTTGATTGATTTTAATCCCTAGAAAGAACTTTAGTTCTTGCGTTAAGCTCATTTGAAAATCTGCCTGCATTAGCTCAGAGAATTCTTTACAAACAGAAGGGTTAGCTAAACCAAAAATAATGTCATCAACATATATCTGGCATATCATCAGATCATTTCTAATATTTTTATAGAAGAGTGTAAAGTCAACCTTTCCTCTAATAAAGTCATGTTCTAGAAGGAAGTTACTTAAACTATCATACTAAGCTCTAGGAGCTTGTTTTAAATTGTACAGTGATTTCTTGAGTTTAAAAACGTGTTCTGGACATTTAGAGTTTTCAAAACCTGGAGGTTGATTGACATAAACTTCTTCTGATATATAACCATTAAGAAATGCACTCTTGACATCCATTTGATATAGTTTGATAGAATGATTTACAGCAAATGAAACAAGTAAGCAAATAGATTCTAACCTGGCGACTGGGGGAAATGTTTCGTTGTAGTCAATGCCTTCTTCTTGATTGTACCCTTGTGCCACCAGTCGTGCTTTGTTTCGGACTACTTCTCCCTTTTCGTTTAGTTTGTTTCTGAACACCCATCTGGTTCCAATAATATGAGTTCCTTTAGACTTTGGAACAAGATCCAAGACGTCATTCTTTCAGAATTGATCTAGCTCTTCTTTCATAGCTAGAACCCAGTCGTTTTCTTGAAGTGCCTCATCACAGGAAGTAGGTTCGATTAGAGATACTAGTCCTAGAGGAATTTCTTCAGATACTTTGAATGTTGACCTAGTTCTGACAGGTTCATCCTTGTTTCCCAGAATCAAATCTTCAGAGATATTGGGGCGGCTTCTTGATTTCTTCTAGATAGTTGAGGCTTCAGTTGCATCTGGACTTTGTTTATCAGTGACTTCTGATGCTTTAGTCTTTTTGTCAGAGCCTGCAAGAGTAATCTCCAGATCTGCAGGTTTCTCAACTAGCTTTGACTTTTCAGGGTCAAGCTTATCATTAAATCTAACATGGATTGATTCTTCCACAATTTTGGTTTCTGTGTTGTATACTCTGTAGCCTTTAGAGCATTCTGAGTATCCTAACATAATACATTTTTGTGCTTTTGAATCAAACTTGTTTAGATGTTCTTTAGTATTGAGAATAAAGCAAGAGCATCCAAAAGGATGAAAATAAGAAATGTTGGGTTTTCTTCCCTTACATAGTTGATAGGGAGTCTTCTCAAGAATAGCTCTTATAGAGATTCTATTCTGAATATAACACGTTGTATTTACTGCTTCAGCCAAAAAGTGCTTAGCCACATTTGTTTCATTGATCATGGTCTTGGCCATCTCTTGGAGTGTCCTATTCTTCCTTTCTACAACTCCATTTTGTTGTGGAGTTCTAGGACAGGAGAAATCATGGGATATTCCATTAGAATCAAATAGTTCCTCAAAAAAATTATTTTCAAATTCACCACCATGATCACTTCTGACTCTGATGATTTTAGAGTCAAACTTGTTTTGCACTTTGGAACAGAAGCTAGTGAATACAGAGTGAGACTCACTCTTGTGCTTTAGGAATTTACCCATGTCCAACAACTAAAGTCATCAACAATAACTAGTCCATATTTCTTTCCATTGGCTGATGTTGTCTTAACAGTCCCGAACAGGTCAATGTGAAGAAGTTCCAGAGGCTTAGAGGTAGAAACAATATTTTTCTTTTTGAAAGACGTTTTTGAAATTTTACCTTTCTGGATGCCTCACATAAAGCTTCTGAAGAGTACTTCATTTTAGGTAGGCCTCTGACTAACTCGAGTTTATTTAGCTGAGAGAGTTTTCTCATGCTAATGTGGCCCAAGCGTCTATGCCATACCCATTGCTCTTCATGAACAGACATCAGGCATTTTACATTTTGTTCTTTTAGGTCTGAAAGATTTATCTTATAAATATTGTTTTTCCTCTTGCCAGTGAATAGGACTATTCCATTGTTCTGATTAATTGCTTTACATGTTTTTTGATTGAAGATTACGTCATAACTGTTATCACTTAATTGACTTATTGATAACAAATTATGCATTAATCCTTCTACATAGAGAACATCAGATATAGAGGGAAGAGTTCCATTACCAATAGTTCCAGAGCCTCTGATCCTTCCTTTCTGATTTCCTCTGAAACCTACGAAGCCAGCATCTTTAAGTTCCAGGCTTTGGAACATATGCTTTCTTCCCCGTCATGTGTCGCGAGCATCCAGAGTCTAGGTACCATGATTGGTGTCTAAACTCTGCTACATAAGATATCTGCAACATAAACAATCTTATCCTTTGGTACCCATAATCTTTTGGGTCCTTTATGATTAGTTTTCCTAGAGTTTCTTAGAACTTTGGGTTTTCTAGCATTATCAATACGTTGTGCTTGTGTATGTGTGTAGTGATAAGAAAAGGGAGATTTAGGTTTGTCATCTATGGAAGATTTATCTTCACTGGTGACATACCCTATTCCTCTTTTATTATTCTGACTTACTCCATAAATCATGGATGCCATTCTGCTCCTTTCTATCCCATTTTTCAGAAACTTTTGAAAAGATTTTTCATATTCATATATCATTGTGTTAGAAGTTTGTGGAGCTTGAGACAATGCTTCTTCAAGTTTTAAACATTATTTATTTGTGGAGTCTCTTTCTTTTATCAAAGTTTGATTTTCATCTTTTAGTTCTAAAGCAGTTATCTCAAGCTTATCACATTCTTTGATTGTTCTTTCAAGAACTCCTTTTAAAGCCTTAAATTTTTGTTTAAGTTTTTGATATGAGGTTAGAGTTTCAAAAAGGCATGATTCAAGGTCAGAGCGAGAAAGATCATAAAATACCTCTTCAGAGTCAGATTCTCCATCTGATGTATTTTAGGAGGTGATAGCCATGAGTGCAACATTTGCCTGTTCTTCAGAGTCTGATTCGGATGAATCAGATCCATTGTCGTCCCAGGTGGCCATCAGTCCCTTTTTAGTTCTGAATGAACTTTTCTTGAAATTCTCTCTTCTAGAGCTTTCTTTCTTCAACTTGGGACATTCATTTCTGTAATGACCTATTCCTTTACATTCATAGCATGTTATATCTTTGTTTGACTTACCACTAGAAGTTGATTCTGAGCGATCCCCCTTGGGTCTTGGTCTTCTAAAGTTATTATTCCTTTTTCTCCAGAGTTGTTTTACTCTTCTAGTTAAAAGGGATAATTCTTCTTCGTCGTCAGAGTCTTCTTTCTCAGAGTCGTCATTGTCTTCCTCTTCAGCCTGGAAGGCTTTGTTTCTATCTGGTTTGCGTCTTTCGGATCTGGACTTTAGTGCTACAAACTTGATCTTCTATTGAGGATCATCTTCCTCCAGTTCTATCTCGTGGCTTCTGAGTGAACTGACGAGTTCCTCAAGGTTGATATTGTTCATATCTTTTGATAACTTTAAAGATGTGACCACGGGTCTCCAGTTCTTTGGCAAGCTTGTAACAATCTTTTTGACATGATCCGCAGTTGTGTAGCCCTTGTCCAGCACTTTGAGTCCTGCAATTAAAGTTTGAAATCTAGAAAATATTACTTCTACAGCTTCATTCTCCTCCATTTTAAAAGCTTCATATTTCTGAATTAGAGCCAGAGCCTTTATTTCTTGGACTTGAGAATTTCCTTCGCGAGTCATCCTCAGGGAGTCATGTATTTCTTTACCTGTTTCCCTGTTGGTGATCTTTTCATATTCATTGTAGGAAATGGCATTGAGTAGTATCGTTCTGGCTTTGTGATGGTTTTTGAATTCACGCTTCTGATCATCTGTCATTTTGCTTCTGGGAATAGCAACGCCAGCGTCTGTCGTAGGTGGTGTGTAACCAATTATGACAATATCCCATAGATCAGCGTCGTAGCCCAGAAAGAAACTTTCAATTCTGTCTTTCCAATAATCAAATTTTTCTCCATCAAAGATTGGAGGTTTAGCATTGTAACTATCTCTTTCATTGGTGTTGGCCATAGTTTTTCTCACGCTGGATCTCTCTACATTGTTAAGTGTTTGATTAGAAAATCAATAACAGAGCCGAAACTCTGATACCAATTGAAGGTAGAGAAAAACAAGAAAGGGGGTATGAATTGTTTTGGAAATAAAAACTTTTTAAGAATTCAGACACACACAGAATAAAAAGGGAATTGACACAGAATTTTATACTGGTTCGCTTGAAATTCAAAGCTACTCCAGTCCACCCGGCTAAGGTGATTTCACCTTCAAAAGGACTTAATCCACTAATCTTGAAAGATTACACAAAAAACCGTCTAAGAGAATAATCCCTTATCCCTCTCAAGTAATCAGACTGCATAGAGTCACTTGAGGAAATATTTTAAGCAAAGTTATGAATTGTAATGCAATGTACTTCTAACAAAAGCAAATATTACAAAGTTATAAGAACAATAGCTTTTCACGTAAGAGAAGTAGCTCGTGAAAGATAAGAAAGAATGATTGAGAGTTTTCGTATTCTTGTGTGTCTCAGGTATGTTTTCTTATGAAGTATTCAGTTCTTTATATAGGCGTTGAGAAGGACCGTTGGAGTGATGACAGGATCTTGGTCATTGAAGAATGTTTATTGTCATTACTCTCCTTGTTTCTTTCTAAAACAATTTTGTGCGCCTCATTATTTCCTTCTAGAAATAATTTCTTTCCAAAACCAGATTTCTTTTTTGGTTACGTGTTCTGAGCTGGTGAATTTGTATCAGAGTCTTGATAAATCAAAATTTAACTTCAGAGGTTGATAATATCTGACCACATCAGAGTTTCACTATGCTCTTGACTTCTTCAGATTAAGAGTCTGGATACAGTCTTCTTTACCAGAGTTTCTAACTTCTTTTTGTTGCGCTGGTAACTACGTTGATCAGAGTCAGAACCTTCTGGACGCGTTTTCTCTAAGTAGCATCTAATAGTTGAATTATGTATCAGATGTGTTGATCTATCTGATTGTTTGATCAGAGTCCCGCATACTTAAGAAAAAATTCGTTAGAGTACCATTTTTGTTTCATCCTTTGTTATCATCAAAATATTAGAGATACATTGTAGAACCAACTTTGTTCTTACACATCGATCGTCCATAGGTTACGCAATTGAGACCGATCAAGTTATATATATGATATAAGTAATCCTGATACAAAATACGGTATATATGATATATTGTTTCTATTTCGTTCATTCAAACACTTAAAGGTTGTTTTCCTTTGAGCGATCAATGGTCATTTGCTTCTTGATCCTACATTAGTATGGCGAAGCAATGACGTGTTGATCAATCATACTGAATTAACAATCGAGGTGTGTTTGACGGTCTGAAATTGGTACATTAGGGTTAATGACAACATAAGGGTTGTGTTGTCAAAGAGTTATGCGATTAGGGTTGTGATTGCGTAAGAGTTGTGCTTTAAAGTATCAAGTGTTGATATGAAAATCAACGTCGATTTCAAATGAATTGTTCAGTAAAATTTTGCATCAGGGCGCTGCCCCTAATAACCCCACAAGGGGGCGTTGCCCCCTTGACCCCCGTCTGGTGAACGGTCAGCAGAACCACCGTCCGCTGACCGAGCAGCGGAACCACTGTCCGCTGACTGGGTAGCAGAACCCCCATCCGCTGACCGGGTAGCGGACCCCCGGCTAACTCTGCGTAGTGTGATCGGTCGCTGAAATTTAATTTGGTTTTAATTAATTAACAGAATTTAAATTAATAATAACAATGGGTTTGCTATTATTGTCTTGTGTTGGTCGATTATGGCCTTAGTTTTCCTTTATTTTGGTTTGGGATTTTAAAATAAGACATGCGTGTCGTGCCTCTATTTTAATCTCTTAATGTAACTTCTTTTCTCATCTCACTCCCTCGTATGTAAAAACGAGTTTCTTTTATATAATGTAATGTTATGAAGAAAGAGAAGAATACAATATCAAAGGAGGACAACCTTGAAGATCTTGCTTGGAGAAGCTTAGATCGTTATTAGGTTAGTTGAGGTTCTCTCATTGGCTTGGGAGAACAATTGTGCTAGGGGCCATAATTGTTTCATTATGTATGTTGATGCATGTGAATGTATGTTGATGCATGTGAGAGACGATTTATATGATAAAAAAGTCGGTGAGATCAGAATAATTACAAATTCCCTCAAATTAAATATTAAGTTTATGCTTTCCAAGTTTTAGCACTCATCAATACTAGTATCGAATAATGTTGGTTTCGCCTACGCGAGGTGCATATTTTACATTAGTAAGGTGAGATGGGATAATTGTAATATCCAATTGCTAAAATAATGGGTCAAACTTAACCAAACAAACTATAATAAGATTATATATGTTTAGAAGCAAGAGTTGGAAATGATCCATGTGATGGATTGGAATAAGGAGTTATTCACCCAACTAAAATATTCGAGAGTTGTATTAGATACAATTGGAAGGAATTCCTACCTAAATAACCTATTTTTGTGTAATCCGCCTACGCGGACTTAAAACAAAGTGAAATATGGATATCGACCTACTAGAAAATCTTCCAATGAAATTTTCCGAATCAAATGGCGAGGGTCATTTGTTTTGAGTAAAATAGTGGGAGCATATTTAATTAAAGGCCTAATTAAATATGTTATTGATACTTATATTTTCATTATTTTCATGTATATTACCATGACAACAAACACCTCTAACAAGATTTTGCGATCAATCCTTGATGTAACACCCCAAAATTTGCCCTCCTCATTCATGCATTCACTTTTTAGGTCATTTAGCATTTCATACCACATTGCATCATGTCAATCGGGATTAGCTCCAAGAAGCTCGGACGTCATCCAGGACACTTTATGGGATTTATTCAAATGATCGATCAACACAAGGAAAAGACTTGAGGTACTACCAACAGGACCGAATGGGACATATTCACCGTACAAATCGTCAGTCTGAAGAAGCAAGAATCTGCCGCTGAGCTGTCATGCTCGCTAGGCGAGCAGATGCTTCGCCTAGCGAAGAGCACTATCATGCTCGCTAGGCGAGCAGATCCTTCGCTAGGCGAAGGGCGCGTATTTCAGAAATATCAGAAAGTTTTGGGCCTGAGCTGTCCTCATTCAAAGCCCACAAGCTGCGAAATTTGGTCTATAAATACCAGAGTGGCTGAACACTGGCCAAAAAAAAAAAAGACCAGAGACTGGAGAAAGAGACCTAGGAACTACTCTGCAGCAACCTTCAGGCAGCTCTGAGAAGTTCACTCCGCCTCACACGAACCCTAGTACTACTTTGCAGATCTGGCCGTACCATTCAATCCTAATCAGTCTCTCTCATCAGGTACGCCTTTGTTCCTATTATCTTGCGCCTTGAATTTGAATATTATGAATGTATGAGGTAACATCTGGTTTTGCCCACGGGTTTATATTTGTGTATGAATATGTATAACAATACCTTGAATGTTTTAATCATTTTTATTTATGAGTTGGATACCACAGGGTTTCGGATCATAGAGATCGAATTGTTATCAAGGAGGAATCCAAAACCCGCAGGCCTTCGCTAGCCGCTTCGCTAGGCGAGCCTGTAGCGAAGCTTCGCTAAGCCTTCGCTAGGCGAAGCAGTCGCGAACGTGACAGTATCTGCTTTTTGTTCTGTTTTGTTCTAACCTGTTGTTGATGTTGCCATGCCATTGTTTTCCCGGGATCTCATCTTGTTTGTCTAACCTTTTCGTCGAGTTTTTGTGAGGACTCATACACTCTTGCAGGGATACCATTCGGAGGTTTATTCTGATTACTCGTATTGACTGATTTTCTTTGATGGTCTAGCTGGAGAGATCTCAGGGTTGCTAATCTTTTAGTTGCTGAAACTTCGGATCTTTATCCGTGTGGTAATTTTTTCCCTTTCTCGTACTTTATCGCTTTCTTAGCTGGAAGACCTCGATAGGAGGCAATGTTTGAGCCCCTTGGTGGCATTTTACTTTGAGATACATGTTTTGTGTTTTGTATTCGTATCCCCACAGGTAGCGCGGTTCCTTCGTCAAGGACTGCCTGTTTTCCCTCGAGTATCCCAAACCCTAAAACCCATAACACACGTTTAGTCCTTCTACTACAGGCGAGTAAGTCTCCAAAGGTCGAGCATCCGGTAGATTGCATAGTAACGTCGTTCGTCCCAAACCCAATCCATAACCCCGTAGTTAGCCGAACTACGGCTTGCTCTGATTCTCATTCCAGATGAGATACGTAGGCATAAGACGCGATGTCTTAGCGAGCACACATCCCCTAACCCATAGGTCAGCCGAGCTACGAAGACTCTGATTCTCATATTCAGATGAGATACGTATGCAGTGGATGCGACATCCGCGCGAGTCATTTCTCTTAACCTTTTTAGTAAATAAACACATTAGGTAAACCCACACCCTTTAGACAAAAACCACAAAAGTGGATCCCGTAGAGTACTACGGATGCGTAGGGGTGCTAATACCTTCCCTTCGCATAACCGACTCCCGAACCCAAGATTTTGGTTGCGAGACCTTGTCTTTTCCTTTCCTCTTTTTAGGTTTACTTCGAGCGTTTCCTTTCCCTCCTTTGGGATGAATAACGCACGGCGGCGACTCTTCTGTCATTTTTCTTTCGCCGGTTGTTTTTTTCGCACACTGTATTTTTCAGGTTGCGACAGCTGGCGACTCTGCTGGGGACATAAGAAGTTGACCTCTTGCTGGTCCATCTTCCCTAAGCGAGTCCCTCCTAGCTTTTGTAGTTTGTTTGTTTATTGGGTGTTCATGCTTTTGTACATTTATTTACTTATTTGATTGCATTCATCTGCTGTATCTGTTGGAGCTGTTGTTTGTTTGTTGGGATGGGATGTTCTACGAGAGATAAGCCCATTACCCAGGCTTGAGTGTACACACAGGTTTTAGAGTGGATGATCATGAGGCTTGCGTGGCATGTTGCTACGTTAAGTCGTTCGTGAAGAACCACACCCAGACGAGGTTTCTCTTGGATATATTATGTCCTACGGATGTTCCGTAACGACATGATATTCCTTTAGAAATCGTCGACTCTGGTGACCATTTCCCGAGAACTCAGTCGAGGCCTCTCCTCCGAGACGTGATTATGTTAGCTCTGGTGGGCGCATTCTCGCTGATCAATCCGAGGACCCCGAGACTGGGAACTTGCTTTAGGATGTCCTGTTGAGGGGAGTCAGTGGAGGTCTTTTATCCCGTAATAATGCCAAACCTTTAGTGGTAAACGTATTATTCGCGACTGAAGGGCTGAAGTTGACGAACTTCTGTTCTTAGAACCTACCAGTGAGGGGCGGGCTAAATTCAGGAAACCTTAACCTCCAACCAACCCGGTTTTCTGGAGCAGAGCTTTGATCTTGTATTATATTCCTCAGTGGTTCTCTCTTCAGACAGTGTAACCCGACAGATGTTCAAGCAGATACAGCAATCCTGATTGACATGCCACTGCATTGCATTCACATCATCACATCATTTGCATTCATATCATTTAACACATGTTTATCCATTTCTAGGGGGTTTAAATCTTCTTCTTGATTCCGGTCGGGGTTTTTCTGAAGATGGATATTGGCAGAAAGAGACTGGTCGCCTACAAGTTTCCGGTGGTCTGTTTGGAGCCCATCCAACAGTTGATGCAGTTAATGGATCCTGATTCTCTAGAAGGATTCTGAAAGGATTACGGTTTGATTCTAAGTTTCGTCACGGTTCTTTCCAAAGATCAACATGACGCCCTATTCACACTGCTACAGTTCTATGACCCTCCACTGAGAGGTTTCACTTTCCCGGATTATATTTTGGTCCCTACTTTGGAGGAGATTGCCAGTTTTCTCAGAGTTCCTATCAGGTCACAGTTATTGTTCTACAGTTCTGAGTTTCTGCCCGATCTCAACATGGTTGCTTCAGCCACATATTTGGAGGAATCAGTCTGGAAGGCTAATATGCGTCAGAAGGGAGAAGTTAGTGGTTTTCATCTGAGTTTCTTATTGGGAGAAGCAAAGAAGAAACTAGAAGACGGTAACCAGAGGGGTTTCAATGCTGTGTTGGCTCTTTGTGTGTATGGGATTGTCTTGTTCCCTAATGTTGCCAAATTTGTGGACATGGACGCAATACGCCTCTTCGTGTTGAGAAATCCAGTACCCACCTTGCTAGGAGATTTCTTTCATTCAGTGCACCACAGAAATAAGAATAGAAAAGGAGGGTTGTTGAATTGTTGTGTGCCTTTGTTTTATAAGTGGTTCAGTTCTCACCTACCCAAATCAGGAGTGTTCGTTAATGTCAAGGACTCGTTGAGTTGGTCGAAGAGATTGATGGGGTTGAGAGCTGAAGATATTTCTTGGTGGTCCGACCGGAGCTTGCTTCGGGCAGATATTATTCATAGTTGTGGGAACTTCCCAAATGTTCCGTTGGTAGGAAGAAGAGGAGGAATCAACTATAATCCTTCTCTAGCAGTTAGACAGTTTGGATATGCTTTAAGAACTCCGCCTTTGGAAAAGGATGTGGAAGAATCTCTGTTTTTCCATTCTTCGCCTGATTTGACGGTAGCCCGTAAGGCAGCTGAAGCCTGGCTCAAGGTGATCAAGAAGGGAAGAACTGTGCTTGGAAAAGGAGATTGTAGAACTTACCCTCGGTATGAAGAGTGGCTTCAAGGAAGAGTCGAAGAGTTTAGTCTTCCGTTCCCTATTGAAGAACCTTTGTATCCACCTACTCCTGAGCAGTCAACAATGGTGAGCCGAGAGGAGTATGACAAGTTGAAGAGTGCCATGGAGGGACTTCAAACCAAGAACTCAGAGTTAAGTGAGAAGTTGCAAGACTGTATGCATCAATTCCGGGAGGCAGAATATCAGAAAGGGGAAGTCGTCAGAGTGCAAAAGGAAGCAGAGAGGAAATTTGTTGTGGAGGTGGACTTCTTCAGGAAGACAGACGAAGCCTTGAGATCATCCAGTTCTGAGTTGAGGCGAGTCAAGCAGCAGTTAGTAGATGCTCATGGTAAATTAGCTGGGTGGCAGGAGCAATGGGATGCATTTTCAACTTCTCAGAGGGCAAAGGAGGAGGAGACAGTAGCCGAACTGACTGGTCAAATAGAGAAATTGACGACTTTGCTGAAGGGGAAGAACAACGAGCTTATGTGCGCCCGTTCTACTAATGGCTACATCACAGATCAACTCAATGAGGCTCGAGGACAGATTGAAGAACTCAAGGTGTCGGCAGGTTTGAAGAAATCCAGACTTGAAGAGGTATTCGGAGAAGATGATGGGAATTACTACAGAGAACACATCAAAGAACTGGATGGGATCATTCACAAGAGGAATCTGCTTATCCGGCATTTGACAGAATCTCCAGGTCATCCTGACACGGTGGCATTACTGGATGAAGTGAGGAGCAGTCCTTATGGGTTGTATACAGGAGGCTGATCCTTGGTTTATGTTCCTCCCTTTACCTTTTGTTTTGTTGTCGTGAAGTGATAACCCACAGGCTTGTTGTGGGGATCCTCTTTTGATGTACTTTTGGCTAAGGCCCTTTTCCTGGAACTCATTTGTATGTTGGTTTCCCTTTGTTGCATCTTGATCTCAGAGGTTTATCCATGACTCAGTCTTCTTGCACTATTCACCTGATGTGAGACTGGAATCAAGGGGGTAGAATACCTTTTGGAATTGATAAACATGTCATTGCATTTACATATTCATTGTCATATTTTGCATAACAGGTACCGCTGCAGTGTTCTCATTTTGTTTGGTGTCCCACTAGCAGGATAGCTGACTCAGGCATTCACCGATACGGTACCCGAAGGAATCAACAGAGAGCGATGGAGAGCCTACAAGCAGAGCTCGCCGAGATGAAGATTCGCATGAATCAGTTCATGGATTTGGTTCAAGGGGTGGCTCAAGGACAGCAGGAGCTTAGATTGTTGGTGCAGAGGGATCCCCCTATTACTCAACCGGAGACGTTGGCTGATCCTCCAGCTAGAGAGGCTAATGGTCCCAATGGACCGGGGCCTATCCCGATCCCGCATGTCAACCTAGATCAACAACCTATTCAGGATGGTCAGGATGATCAGTTCCCTTTGCTTCAGGAAGACTTTGGCATGGACCCCATGTTTAAAAGATTGGAAGAGAGGTTGAAGGCAGTGGAAGGACAGAACCTTCTGGGAGTAGATGTTGCTGACTTGGGCTTGGTCCCAGGTGTGAGGGTGCCACCGAAATTCAAGGTCCCGATATTTGACAAATACCATGGCAGCACTTGTCCCAAAACTCACGTGCAAGCCTATTTCCGTAAAATGGTTGCATACTCTGATGACGAGAAGCTACTTATGTACTTCTTCCAGGATAGCCTAGCTGGGGCATCCTTGGAATGGTATATGAGGCTGGACAGAGCCCACATCCGTTGCTGGAGGGATTTGGCAGAGGCTTTCGTGAAGCAGTATCAGTATAATGCAGACATGGCTCCGGACAGAACTCAACTTCAGAATCTGTCTCTTAAAAGCAATGAGTGCTTCAGGGAATACGCTCAACGCTGGAGGGATACAGCTTCCCGTGTTCAGCCTCCTATGTTGGAAAAGGAAATGGCCAACATGTTCATGAACACTCTGCCTGGACCTTACTTGGAGCGTCTGGTAGGTTGCAATGCTTCCAACTTTGCTGATGTGGTCTCTACTGGAGAAAGGGTGGAGAATTACCTAAAGACCTATAAGAGCCAGAGTGGAGGTGGATCCTCATCAGGGGTGAAGAAGTCGTTCATTCAGGGACAGAAGAGGAGAGAGGGGGATGCAAATGCCATATCTTCTTATCAAAACAGGGATAACCGGAGGAATAACTTTCAGAACTATCATCAGCAACCGTATGTTGCGGCTGTGACCATTCCAGCTGCAGCACCACTACAACAACAACAATCACAACGTCAACCAGCTCAGTATCAACAGCAGCAACAACCGGGTAACAGACCCGCTTATCAACAAAGGCAAAGGATGATGGACCGGCGTTTCGACACCCTTCCAATGTCGTACGCTCAGATGCTTTCTAGTCTTCAACAACTACAACTTGTGCAATTGCGCACTCTGGCTCCTCCTGTTGGTAGACTTCCGGTGGGTTACGACGCCAACGCTAGGTGTAGCTTCCACTCTGGGGCACCTGGCCACAATATTGAGAACTGCAAAGCTTTTAAGCACGTAGTTCAGGACCTCATAGATTCAAAGGCCATCGACCTTGCACCGGCTCCGAATGTCGTTAACAATCCCATGCCCCAGCATGGTGGTGCGAACGTTAATTTGGTAGAGGGAGAAGCCAAGTCCATTAAGGACGTGTTGAAGTTGAAGACTCCATTGTTGGATATCAAAGGATGCTTGCTGAAGGCCGATGTCTTCCCCGGTTGTGGGAAGGGTTGTTTGGATTGTGCCACTCAGAAGTGGAGGTTGTTTGAAACTACAGCAGGGTATTCAGGCCTTGCTTGTAACACCCTTCTAAAATACCCCAAAATATTTTATTAGAAATAATAAACATATATCAATCAGAGTAATTATGCCCTTCAAGGGTGTCACACAATCATTTCACACCATGATCCAAAATAATTGTCATGCTCTTTATTTAATCAATTAGACGTTTGCATAAATCGCAGCGGATATAAATCAAATCAATCAAAACATGTATCATATTACAGGTAAAATGGTTCACAACCAACAGTAAAATATTTAAAACATCCCTTCCCGATGTTACATCTATCAGAGCATGACCCACTAAGAACTATTCTAGACTCCAAGCACTAGCTCCTACTCAATCACTGCTCGTTACCTGAAAAACAGTTGTAAGGGTGAGTTCCTCAATCGATATAATAGGCATTATAAAATATCATGTTATGTTAAGTAATTTTAACACACTTCATCACCCTAATCAAAACATATATTCAGTAACAGCACATCAACTCAAACATCATACTCAATACCAACACAACAATGCCAACACAACACACGTATAATATTGGAATACATCCATTCATATTATACGCCATATATAAATTATGCAATGAGACTCCATGCATGCGGTACCGACTATGTTGTGAACATATAGTTCAACCTCACCGTCCAAATCCAGGCACGGCTACCAAGCTCACTAGTCCCACTCATTTGAGACATAGTGACTCACTCACTAATTCCTCACCATGGGAATTAGCTACCACCCCAAATGGGCCATGCTATGCACGCTAATCACCTAGCATGCAAACATCAACAACAGTCCAAAAATGACTAACATCACTAATTCCTCACCATGGGAATTAGCTACCACCATAAAAGCCACATACGCATGCTAATCACCTAGCAATGCAACATCAACAACAATTCAAGAATAGACACATGCTCACACTCTAAGCCATAGAATAGTCTATTCACAAATGCATACATTCACAACATCATGTATACCATCACATATCATTAACAAAAGCATCTCATATCATGCCACATAATCAATCATAGTATTAGTACACTCTACTAATACCTATACTACTCAAAACAACGGGAAATGATCCCTACAACATCATGCCTCAGCTAAGTGCATCACTCAGCCTAAACAACCAAAAACTGCACAACAACAGTTCAGAAAAATCACAAATCTGCCCATACGCGTATTGCCTATGCCCATACGCGTATTGCCCAAACCTGACCAAGTCCATACGCGTACTGCCCACTCTCATACGCGTATTGCGCATTTCCTCGCTCAACTCATACGTGTATTACCTGGCTCATACGCGTATGCTACGCGTAACAATCTCACATTACGCGTACCAACAGAGACCAATTTACGTTCAAAATATCATCTTTTTCACCCATACGCGTAAGGCCTCCTCCATACGCGTACCAGCCATCTCATACGCGTATTGCCTAGTGCCATACGCGTATGACCAGAACCAGAATTTTTCCAGATCTGCAATGGCTTTCTCTGCTACGAAATCTGTCCGATTCAACCTTCCACAGTCCAATTTTCATTCACATTCGTTCGTTTTATCAATTACAGATCAGACACATTCAACTTTTCAAATCGCTAACCCTACTACATCTAATTCTTACGAATTTTCATCAATTATCATCCAAATTCGTTCATCAATATTTCACAAATTCATCACATGTCATTTCAATCAGAGTCAAAATCAGAGGTCTATCACTACCCATTACATGCTATCCCATAAGACCCATCAAACGATGATAAACCCCCCTTACCTGAGTTAATCCGGCAATTCCGTTAGCTTCAAGCTTTTCCTCTTCTCTTGCTCTGCCTCCTTGCCCTTTTTTCCACTTTCAGCCGCTTCTCTGTTTTCCTTTTCACGTGAAAACCCTTTTCCCAAAAAAATTGGGACTTTTTATTATTCCAACTTATATACTCCAATAATATTATTCCACTAAATAATTATCCCAATAATAATTTTAATAATCCAATAATAATAATTCCCATCATATTTTAATTATTTAATTAAATTAATAAATAGATATTATTAACTCAATTTAAATAATTATCTTATTTTATTGGGGTGTTACAACTCTCCCCCACTAAAAGAGTTTTCGTCCTCGAAAACATACCTCAAGCGAATAACTCCGGATAAGACTCCTTCATCTGACTCTCCAGTTCTCAAGTCACATTGCCACCTGCTGGTCCTCCCCAAGCTACCTTCACCAAGGCAATCTCTTTACCCCGCAACTGCTTCAACTCTCGATCCTCGATCCTCATAGGTGATGTTTCAACAGTCAGGTTATCTCTCACCTGAACATCATCTACTTGGACTACATGCGACGGATCATGAATGTACCTCCTCAACTGAGACACATGAAAAACCTCATGCAAATTCGCAAGTGACGGCGGTAAAGCGATACGATAGGCTACCTCCCCTATCCTCTCCAAAATCTGATAAGGACCAATAAATCGAGGTGTCAACTTCTTCGACTTCAAAGCTCGACCAACACCAGTTATCGGAGTAACACGAAGAAACACATGATCTCCCTCTTGGAACTCAAGTGACTTCCTCCGCTTGTCATGATAACTCTTCTGACGACTCTGAGCAATTCTCATCTTCTCCTGAATCATCTTAATCTTTTCCGTAGTTTGTTGAACAATCTCCGGTCCAACCACAGCACTCTCACCGGACTCATGCCAACATAACGGTGTCCGACATCTCCTACCATACAAAGCTTCAAACGGTGCCATACCAATGCTCGAATGAAAACTATTGTTGTAGGTAAACTCAATCAAAGGTAAATAACAATCCCAAGTACCTCCTTTTTCCAAAACACAAGCTCTCAAAAGATCCTCTAGTGACTGAATCGTCCTCTCAGTCTGACCATCCGTCTGCGGATGATATGCAGAACTTAATCTCAGCTTAGTTCCCAAAGCCCTCTGCAAACCTTCCCAGAACTTCGATGTAAATCTAGGATCTCTGTCCGAAACAATACTAGACGGAATACCATGCAAACTGACAATCTTCTCAATATACAACTCAGCTAATCTCTCTAATGGATAATCCATTCTGATCGGAATGAAATGAGCCGACTTTGTCAATCTGTCAACAATCACCCAAATGGCTTCAAAATTCTTACTTGTCCTCGGTAAACCAGAAACAAAATCCATACTGATACTATCCCACTTCCACTCTGGAATAGCCAACGGTTGCATTAGCCCAGACGGCTTCTGATGCTCAATCTTTGACTTCTGACAAGTCAAACAAGAATAAACAAAACTCGCAATTTCTCTTTTCATTCCCGGCCACCAAAATAACTTTTTCAAATCATGATACATCTTCGTAGCTCCAGGATGAATACTCAAGCCACTACGATGTCCTTCTTCAAGAATACTCTTCTTAAGTTCGGTAACATCCGGAATACACACCCGATTACCAAATTTCAAAACACCATTCTCATCAACTCTGAATTCACCACCTTGACCTTGATTCACTAAAGTCAACTTATCAACCAAAAGCACATCGGATTTCTGGCCCTTCCTAATCTCATCCAAAATACCGCTTGTTAACTTCAACATACCCAATTTAACACTATTGTAAGTACTCTCACACACCAAACTCAAGTCTCTAAACTGCTCAATTAAATCCAATTCCTTAACCATTAACATAGACATATGTAATGATTTCCGACTCAATGCATCAGCCACTACGTTTGCTTTACCCGGATGGTAATTCAAACCAAAGTCATAATCCTTCAGAAATTCTAACCATCTCCTCTGTCTCATATTCAGCTCTTTCTGATCAAACAAATACTTTAAACTTTTATGGTCACTGAAAACCTCAAATCTTGATCCATACAAGTAATGCCTCCACAACTTCAGAACAAATACCACAGCTGCCAACTCTAAATCGTGCGTCGGATAGTTCCTCTCATGAACCCTCAGTTGTCTCGAAGCATAAGCTATAACCTGCTTATTCTGCATCAACACACCACCCAAACCCAACAATGAAGCATCACAGTAAACTTCAAATGGTTCCGACGAACTCGGTAATATCAGAATAGGAGCAGTAGTTAACCTTCTCTTTAACTCTTGGAAACCTTCTTCACATTTTGAGTCCCAAACAAACGCTTGCCCCTTTCTAGTCAACATCGTCAACGGTAACGCCAACTTAGAAAATCCCTCAATGAACTTCCAATAATAACCTGCAAGTCCCAGAAAACTTCTTATCTCAGAAACTGACTTCGGAGCTTCCCACTTAGATACCGCTTCTATCTTAGAAGGATCAACAGCAACACCACCTCTTGAAATCACATGACCAAGAAAACTAACCTCTTCTAACCAAAATTCACACTTGGATAGTTTAGCAAATAACTTCTTTTCTCGTAGAACTTCTAAAACCACTCTCAAATGCTCAGCATGCTCTTCTTCAGATTTCGAATACACCAAAATGTCATCAATAAACACCACAACAAACTTATCTAGGTACGGATGGAAAATCCTATTCATATACTCCATAAATACTCCAGGCGCATTAGTCACACCAAAAGGCATTACAGAATACTCATAATGTCCATACCTTGTTCTAAAAGCAGTCTTCTGAATATCCTCAGTTTTCACACGTATCTGATGATACCCAGATCTCAAATCTATCTTGCTAAACACACTCGCACCAACCAACTGATCCATCAAATCATCAATCCTCGGCAAAGGATACCGATTCTTGATCGTCACTTTATTCAGTTGCCTGTAGTCCACACACAACCTCATAGTACCTTCTTTCTTCTTAACCAACAACACTGGCGCACCCCACGGTGACACACTCGGACGAATAAATTTCTTATCCAACAGATCTTCCAACTGACTCTTCAATTCAGTTAACTCAACAGCAGACATACGGTACGGAGCCATCGATATCGGCCTAGTACCAGGTACCAAATCAATCGAGAACTCAACTTCACGTTCTGGCGGCAGTTCATTCACCTCTTCCGGAAATACATCAGGAAAATCACACACCACAGCTAGATCGCCAATCATCAGTTTATCTTTAGCCTCCAAAGTCGCTAACAGCATAAACAACTCTGCTCCATCTGCCACGTCCTCATTCACCTGCCTCGCTGATAGAAACAAACTCTTTCCTTCCTCCATCTCAGGAAATATCACAGTCTTCTCAAAACAGTTGATAAAAACTCGGTTACACACCAACCAGTTCATACCCAGAATAACATCAATCTGCACTAATGGAAGACACACGAGGTCCATCCCAAAGTCTCTACCAAAAATACTCAAAGGACAATTCAAACAAACTGAAGTAGTAGTCACTGAACCCTTTGTAGGAGTATCAATCACCATACTACCACGCATCTCAGATATCTCTAACTTAAGTTTCACAGCACAATCCAAAGATATAAAGGAATGAGTTGCACCTGTGTCAATAATAGCTATAAGAGGAAAACCATTAATATAACTCGTACCTCGGATCAAACGATCATCTGCAAAAGTCTCAGAACCTGATAAAGCAAAAACCTTGCCTCCTGACTGATTCTCTTTCTTTGGCTTAGGACACTGTGGACTGATATGACCCACTTCTCCACAGTTGAAACAAGTCACAGTCTTCAACCGGCAATCTGCAGCCAAATGACCACTTTTTCCACACTTAAAACACTTCTTCTCATTACTGGTACACTCATGGATACGATGTCCAGCCTGACCACATCTGTAACACTTAGCAGGAGCACTAGAGTCTCCCCCACTAGGCCTCTTCATCCCACTCTGCCTCTGAAAACCTCTGCCAGCTGCATACGGTTTTCCACGGTCATTCTGATTCTTGCCTTTCCTATCAACCCTTTGCTGATAGCTCTCTGCTCTAGCCTTGGAATCCTGTTCAAAAATCCTGCAACAGTCAACCAAGTCAGAAAACACTCTGATTCGCTGATATCCAATAGCCTGTTTGATCTCGGGACGCAACCCGTTCTCAAACTTCACACGTTTCGAAAATTCCCCAGCAGCCTCATTATAGGGAGTGTAATACTTTGACAGCTCTGTGAACTTAGCAGCATACTCAGTAACAGTCCGATTACCCTGCTTCAATTCCAAGAACTCTATCTCTTTCTTTCCTCTAACATCCTCTGGAAAGTACTTCCTCAGAAACCTCTCTCTGAACACAGCCCAAGTGATCTCAGCATTCCCAGCAGCTTCCAACTCAGTGCGGGTAGCAACCCACCAATCATCTACTTCCTCAGACAGCATATGCGTACCGAACCTGACCTTCTGGTTATCGGCACACTCAGTTACTCGGAAGATTCTCTCGATCTCCTTCAACCACTTCTGAGCACCATCTGGATCGTATGCTCCCTTGAACATTGGAGGATTGTTCTTCTGGAACTCACTCAGTTGACGAGCAGCTCCCATTCCCACAACATTCGGATTTCCTCCAAGTACTCCAGCTAGCATACCCAGAGCCTCAGCAATTGCAGCATCATCTCTACCTCTTCCAGCCATCTCTATTCTGAAAACCCAACAAGTTAAAACAATAAGTACTGATAGGGTTACACAACACCTATCCCGTACAGGGGAAACAGAATAATTACGACTCGACTCGACCGACTATGCTCTGATACCACTAATGTAACACCCTTCTAAAATACCCCAAAATATTTTATTAGAAATAATAAACATATATCAATCAGAGTAATTATGCCCTTCAAGGGTGTCACACAATCATTTCACACCATGATCCAAAATAATTGTCATGCTCTTTATTTAATCAATTAGACGTTTGCATAAATCGCAGCGGATATAAATCAAATCAATCAAAACATGTATCATATTACAGGTAAAATGGTTCACAACCAACAGTAAAATATTTAAAACATCCCTTCCCGATGTTACATCTATCAGAGCATGACCCACTAAGAACTATTCTAGACTCCAAGCACTAGCTCCTACTCAATCACTGCTCGTTACCTGAAAAACAGTTGTAAGGGTGAGTTCCTCAATCGATATAATAGGCATTATAAAATATCATGTTATGTTAAGTAATTTTAACACACTTCATCACCCTAATCAAAACATATATTCAGTAACAGCACATCAACTCAAACATCATACTCAATACCAACACAACAATGCCAACACAACACACGTATAATATTGGAATACATCCATTCATATTATACGCCATATATAAATTATGCAATGAGACTCCATGCATGCGGTACCGACTATGTTGTGAACATATAGTTCAACCTCACCGTCCAAATCCAGGCACGGCTACCAAGCTCACTAGTCCCACTCATTTGAGACATAGTGACTCACTCACTAATTCCTCACCATGGGAATTAGCTACCACCCCAAATGGGCCATGCTATGCACGCTAATCACCTAGCATGCAAACATCAACAACAGTCCAAAAATGACTAACATCACTAATTCCTCACCATGGGAATTAGCTACCACCATAAAAGCCATATACGCATGCTAATCACCTAGCAATGCAACATCAACAACAATTCAAGAATAGACACATGCTCACACTCTAAGCCATAGAATAGTCTATTCACAAATGCATACATTCACAACATCATGTATACCATCACATATCATTAACAAAAGCATCTCATATCATGCCACATAATCAATCATAGTATTAGTACACTCTACTAATACCTATACTACTCAAAACAACGGGAAATGATCCCTACAACATCATGCCTCAGCTAAGTGCATCACTCAGCCTAAACAACCAAAAACTGCACAACAACAGTTCAGAAAAATCACAAATCTGCCCATACGCGTATTGCCTATGCCCATACGCGTATTGCCCAAACCTGACCAAGTCCATACGCGTACTACCCACTCTCATACGTGTATTGCGCATTTCCTCGCTCAACTCATACGTGTATTACCTGGCTCATACGCGTATGCTACGCGTAACAATCTCACATTACGCGTACCAACAGAGACCAATTTACGTTCAAAATATCATCTTTTTCACCCATACGCGTAAGGCCTCCTCCATACGCGTACCAGCCATCTCATACGCGTATTGCCTAGTGCCATACGCGTATGACCAGAACCAGAATTTTTCCAGATCTGCAATGGCTTTCTCTGCTACGAAATCTGTCCGATTCAACCTTCCACAGTCCAATTTTCATTCACATTCGTTCGTTTTATCAATTACAGATCAGACACATTCAACTTTTCAAATCGCTAACCCTACTACATCTAATTCTTACGAATTTTCATCAATTATCATCCAAATTCGTTCATCAATATTTCACAAATTCATCACATGTCATTTCAATCAGAGTCAAAATCAGAGGTCTATCACTACCCATTACATGCTATCCCATAAGACCCATCAAACGATGATAAACCCCCCTTACCTGAGTTAATCCGGCAATTCCGTTAGCTTCAAGCTTTTCCTCTTCTCTTGCTCTGCCTCCTTGCCCTTTTTTCCACTTTCAGCCGCTTCTCTGTTTTCCTTTTCACGTGAAAACCCTTTTCCCAAAAAAATTGGGACTTTTTATTATTCCAACTTATATACTCCAATAATATTATTCCACTAAATAATTATCCCAATAATAATTTTAATAATCCAATAATAATAATTCCCATCATATTTTAATTATTTAATTAAATTAATAAATAGATATTATTAACTCAATTTAAATAATTATCTTATTTTATTGGGGTGTTACATTGCTCGACAAAGGTATCCTCCAGGTTGAAGATTTGTCTGTCCAAGAGTCTGTGAAAGAGGTTAAAGCGGGTGCCTCTATCTCATCCTTTAAGCAGGCACGGACCGTAGTGGATTCAGGTGTTGCTCCCGGTTGGGGGCGTCTGTTGGAATTACCAGTGAAAGAAGATAAGTTCGGTATTGGGTATCAGCCAGCTCTGACTTCTACAATACTTCAGGGGCCGATCACTTTCTCCAGTGCTGGCATCGTTCAGTATGGTCAGGTCTCTGCGGTCAACAAAGAAGATGGGGATAGTGATTGTGACATCGACAACTGGGTGCGTCCGAAGATCCCGGGTGAAGTCATCAACCATTGGTCTTCTGAGGAGATTGTCCAAGTCACTTTTCTGAAGGAGTAATTTTCTTTGTTTATTCATGCATATCCAAGTCTTACGTTCCGCCCAGGGCGTAATGACTCATTGTAGGGCTCATCTATGTGACAATTGCATTTTTATCATAAATAAAGGACGTCTTTTTGCATTCAAATATTTCGTTCACTGTCTTTCTATTTTTGCAGCTTTTCAAAATAAATAAAAAATGGCAATGTTTTGTTTAGTTTTCACTTCTTGTTCACACTCATAAAGCACATACCATCACTCATGCAGATGCACATCACCGGATCCTATTGATAACGGTTCTGCTATGGCTCGCTTCGACTTTGAAAATCCAATCTTTCAAGCTGAAGAAGAGGATGATGAAGATTGTGAACTCCCTGAAGAACTTACCAGGTTACTGAAACAAGAGGAAAGGGTTATTCAACCGCATCAAGAGTCTGTTGAAGTGATTAATCTCGGCACCGAAGACGCCAAGAGAGAAATCAAAATAGGGGTTGCTTTGGAAGATAATGTGAAGAAAGGGCTGATTGAATTGCTGCAAGAATACGTTGACATCTTCGCCTGGTCTTATCAGGACATGCCTGGGCTGGACACAGACATCGTGGTACACCGCTTGCCTCTCAAAGAAGGTTGTCCTCCGGTCAAGCAGAAGCTCAGAAGAACAAGACCAGAGATGGTTGTCAAGATAAAGGAAGAAGTGCAAAAGCAGTTGGATGCAGGGTTTCTAGCAGTCACCAATTATCCGCCATGGGTTGCAAACATCGTCCCAGTACCTAAGAAGGATGGAAAGGTCCGGATGTGTGTTGACTACCGGGATCTGAACAGAGCTAGCCCTAAAGATGATTTCCCATTACCTCACATCGACGTTTTGGTAGATAATACAGCTCAGTTCTCGGTATTCTCCTTCATGGATGGCTTTTCTGGCTATAACCAAATCAAGATGGCACCAGAAGACATGGAAAAGACAACTTTCATAACCCCATGGGGCACCTTCTGCTACAAGGTGATGCCGTTTGGTCTGAAAAATGCCGGAGCAACATATCAGCGAGCGATGGTGACTTTGTTCCATGATATGATTCATCATGAAATCGAGGTTTATGTGGATGATATGATTGCCAAATCTCAGACAGAAGAAGAACATCTGGTGAATTTGCAGAAACTGTTTGAGCGTTTGAGGAAATTCAAACTAAGACTTAATCCGAATAAGTGCACTTTCGGGGTGAGATCGGGAAAGTTGCTAGGTTTCATTGTTAGCGGAAAAGGGATTGAGGTGGATCCTGACAAAGTGAAAGCAATACAAGAAATGCCTGAGCCAAGAACGGAGAAGCAAGTCTGTAGTTTCTTAGGGAGGTTGAACTACATTGCAAGGTTCATCTCTCACCTAACAACCACGTGTGAGCCAATTTTCAAATTGCTGAGGAAAGATCAGGCTATCTGGTGGAATGAAGATTGTCAAAGAGCTTTCGAGAAGATAAAAGAGTATTTGCAGAAACCTCCAATCCTTATACCTCCAGTTCCTGGGAGATCTCTGATAATGTACCTGTCAGTGACCGAGAACTCGATGGGGTGTGTATTGGGACAGCATGACGAGTCTGGTCGAAAAGAGCATGCCATATACTACCTTAGCAAAAAGTTTACCGACTATGAAATCAAATATTCGCAGCTTGAGAAAACTTGTTGTGCTTTGGCCTGGGCTGCTCGCCGACTGAGGCAGTATATGTTGAACCATACTACCTTGTTGATTTCTAAGATGGATCCAGTGAAATACATATTCGAGAAGCCGGCTCTCACCGGACGTGTTGCCCGTTGGCAGATGATGTTAACAGAGTATGATATTCAGTACACGTCACAGAAGGCCATCAAAGGGAGTATTCTGTCAGACTACCTTGCCGAGCAACCGATTGATGGTTATGAGCCAATGAAGTTTGAATTCCTTGATGAAGACATCATGTTCCTCAAGATGAAAGACTGTGAAGAGCCAGTTGTTGAGGAGGGACCTGATCCAAACGAAAAGTGGACTTTGTTGTTTGATGGGGCTGTCAATGCTAGAGGTAGTGGAATTGGCGCTGTCATCACAACTCCATGCTACCTTTCGCCTTGCATGGGTACCGCACTTCAGTACGTACATCGACCGGGGCAACCCCTTACTCCCTTGTGTATGGTATGGAAGCAGTCCTACCTGTTGAAGTGGAGATTCCTTCTCTAAGAGTCTTGTTGGATGTCAAGCTAGACGAAGCTGAATGGATTCAGACAAGGTTCAATGAGTTGAGTCTTATCGAAGAGAAGCGAATGGCAGCCATTTGTCATGGGCAGTTGTATCAGAGTTGGATGAAGAGAGCTTTTGATCAGAAGGTGCGTCCTCGTTGTTTCCAAGTCGGAGATTTAGTGTTGAAAAGGATCCTTCCTCCTCAGACAGATCACGGGGGCAAGTGGACTCCTAACTATGATGGACCGTATATTGTCACCAAGGTTTTTGATGGTGGGGCCTTAATGCTTGCAACTATGGATGGTGAAAACTTCACTTCCCCTGTGAACTCAGACGCAGTTAAAAAATACTTCGCATAAAATAGACCCGCTGGACAGTAAAAAGAATAGTCCAGGCAAAAATGGGCATCCCGACGAACCAAGAAAATGAAAAGGTTCGGGCAAAAATTAGGGATTAAAAATGAAAAGAGCATACACCCGGTAAGTTGAAAACCTGAAAAGGCAACTTAGGCAAAAATGGGTATCCCGATGGATTGAAAACCCGAAAAGGGCGATCCAGGCAAAAGTTAGGGATTAAGCGAATGACTGCGTTCTGAGTAGTGCTGAATCTCATCTCGTGCCAATGACTGGAAATTTTTGAAGGATAGGAAACAGTCCAATCACCCTTTCAGAAAGCTGATCATCTGGAGGATCTTGAAGACGGGCAAGTCATAGCAGAATTGGAACCCAATAGAAATCCATTTCACATTGCCATTAGATTAATTTTTGTTTTTATCTATTGTGCGATTACCTCTTTCCAGGGATTGCTTCTTAATGTAAATGCCTATTCAGAGGCCATTCAATCAATAAAATCATGTTATTCAGTATATCTCTGTTTTCATCTTCATTTTACTGTTTTATTTGCAAAAATGACGTCCGAATTTTTGATAAACATTGCATCATGACACATAAGGGCTTTACAGGTACATGCTTAATAAACATTTAAAATTGCTGTAAATTTTAAGTGCTTTGGATCGTCTATTCAGGATAGATACCCTCGGGGCATTTCCTTAAAATTCCCTGCAGATGATCGTGAATATCTTCCCCAGTGAAGTCACCAACAGACAAATTCGGTGTCTTATCCCTGCAGAGCTGATCAGAGCGTTGGATTCTTCAATCCCCAGCAGGTTCTCACCACTGTACTTCCCCAAGCGTTTGTTTCAGGACATACACTCCCCAGTAGAGTTGACAGTGCCAGACCGTATCTTCCCAGCAGAAGTGGCTGCTCCTTAGAGTTCGATGCCAGATCGATAATCCCAATGCCAGATCCATGGTTTCTTTCCTGGAAGCAGAACCTCGGTACCGTATCAGTGTTTGCTCCCCCTGCTGAGTCATCTCTCGCAAATCGTGGTTGCCAGAATCATTGTAGCTTTCCTCAGCAGCAGGCTTCCAATGCCATTCTTTCCCCGATCAGAGTCTCGGTATGGCTAGTCATCTCCCCACAGAGTTCATTGTGGTGTGTATCTCCAGCAACCTTGCCAGGGTCTAGAGGATGGTAATCATTTCCCCAGCAGATCCCCTTGCCTCGGCTTAGCATTCTACCCAGCATTTCGCATCCCTGCATGTAGAATCATATTGCATTGCATCCTCCAAATCGCGTAGCATTTTCATGGAGCATTACGCCATTGAAAAATTCAAACATACGCATGTAAGCATAAAACATTCTCGGTATCCCAAGTGATTAGCCAGAAGTTGTTTCCAGTACTCAAACTGAAGATTGTTCATGACTTACCTTTGTTATCCCCAGCAAGTGTCATTGGCCCATGCGCCGCCTCTATCATCATTCTCTATCTCTGCCGATACTGACAGGCATGAAGTTTTCCGGTATCCAGACCGAAGTGGCATTCAAGCCAGTTTTCCGGTATTCAGACCGAAGTGGCATTCAGGCCAGTTTTCCGGTATCCAGACCGAAGTGGCATTCAGACCAGTTTTCCGGTATCCAGACCGAAGTGGCATTCAAGCCAGTTTTCCGGTATTCAGACCGAAGTGGCATTCAGGCCAGTTTTCCGGTATCCAGACCGAAGTGGCATTCAGGCCAGTTTTCCGGTATCCAGACCGAAGTGGCATTCAGGCCAGTGTTCTGATATTCAGATCGAAGTGGCATTCAGGCCAGTGTTCCGATATTCAGATCGAAGTGGCATTCAGGCCAGTGTTCTGATATTCAGATCGAAGTGGCATTCAGGCCAGTGTTCCGATATTCAGATCGAAGTGGCATTCAGGCCAGTGTTCCGGTATTCAGATCGAAGTGGCATTCAGGCCAGTTTTCCCGATATTCAGATAGAAGTGGCATTCAGGCCAAGTCTTTGCGATGTTCAGATCGAAGAAGTTTCCGACATTCAGGTCGATGCGACTTGTGACATTCAGGCCAATTTTCCGATGTTCAGATCGAAGTCATCTCCAGTATTCAGACTGATGAGCGGCATTCAGGCCATGGTTATTTCTGTGTTACCATTTATTTTGGTATCCAGGTTAGCATTCTTTTTCGGTATTCGGACTGACTCTCACCGTACCAGACGGATTCCTCTTTCAAGGAATTGCTACTTCACTTAAGTGCAAATTTTTGGGCTTTTATTGTATTCAATCCCTTGATACCTCGAAAGTACGAAGGCCACTGCCATCTTCTTTCCGGGTCTCCAGTTGTTTGAATAGGGGCAGCTGTAACACCCCAAAATTTGCCCTCCTCATTCATGCATTCACTTTTTAGGTCATTTAGCATTTCATACCACATTGCATCATGTCAATCGAGATTAGCTCCAAGAAGCTCGGACGTCATCCAGGACACTTTATGGGATTTATTCAAATGATCGATCAACACAAGGAAAAGACTTGAGGTACTACCAACAGGACCGAATGGGACATATTCACCGTACAAATCGTCAGTCTGAAGAAGCAAGAATCTGCCGCTGAGCTGTCATGCTCGCTAGGCGAGCAGATGCTTCGCCTAGCGAAGAGCACTGTCATGCTCTCTAGGCGAGCAGATCCTTCGCTAGGCGAAGGGCGCGTATTTCAGAAATATCAGAAAGTTTTGGGCCTGAGCTGTCCTCATTCAAAGCCCACAAGCTGCAAAATTTGGTCTATAAATACCAGAGTGGCTGAACACTGGCCAAAAAAAAAAAGACCAGAGACTGGAGAAAGAGACCTAGGAACTACTCTGCAGCAACCTTCAGGCAGCTCTGAGAAGTTCACTCTGCCTCACACGAACCCTAGTACTACTTTGCAGATCTGGCCGTACCATTCAATCCTAATCAGTCTCTCTCATCAGGTACGCCTTTGTTCCTATTACCTTGCGCCTTGAATTTGAATATTATGAATGTATGAGGTAACATCTGGTTTTGCCCACGGGTTTATATTTGTGTATGAATATGTATAACAATACCTTGAATGTTTTAATCATTTTTATTTATGAGTTGGATACCACAGGGTTTCGGATCATAGAGATCGAACTGTTATCAAGGAGGAATCCAAAACCCGCAGGCCTTCGCTAGCCGCTTCGCTAGGCGAGCCTGTAGCGAAGCTTCGCTAAGCCTTCGCTAGGCGAAGCAGTCGCGAACGTGACAGTATCTGCTTTTTGTTCTGTTTTGTTCTAACCTGTTGTTGATGTTGCCATGCCATTGTTTTCCCGGGATCTCATCTTGTTTGTCTAACCTTTTCGTCGAGTTTTTGTGAGGACTCATACACTCTTGCAGGGATACCATTCGGAGGTTTATTCTGATTACTCATATTGACTGATTTTCTTTGATGGTCTAGCTGGAGAGATCTCAGGGTTGCTAATCTTTTAGTTGCTGAAACTTCGGATCTTTATCCGTGTGGTAATTTTTTCCCTTTCTCGTACTTTATCGCTTTCTTAGCTGGAAGACCTCGATAGGAGGCAATGTTTGAGCCCCTTGGTGGCATTTTACTTTGAGATACATGTTTTGTGTTTTGTATTCGTATCCCCACAGGTAGCGCGGTTCCTTCATCAAGGACTGCCTGTTTGCCCTCGAGCATCCCAAACCCTAAAACCCATAACACACGTTTACTCCTTCTACTACAGGCGAGTAAGTCTCCAAAGGTCGAGCATCCGGTAGATTGCGTAGTAACGTCGTTCGTCCCAAACCCAATCCATAACCCCGTAGTTAGCCGAACTACGGCTTGCTCTGATTCTCATTCCAGATGAGATACGTAGGCATAAGACGCGATGTCTTAGCGAGCACACATCCCCTAACCCATAGGTCAGCCGAGCTACGAAGACTCTGATTCTCATATTCAGATGAGATACGTATGCAGTGGATGCGACATCCGCGCGAGTCATTTCTCTTAACCTTTTTAGTAAATAAACACATTAGGTAAACCCACACCCTTTAGACAAAAACCACAAAAGTGGATCCCGTAGAGTACTACGGATGCGTAGGGGTGCTAATACCTTCCCTTCGCATAACCGACTCTCGAACCCAAGATTTTGGTTGCGAGACCTTGTCTTTTCCTTTCCTCTTTTCAGGTTTACTTCGAGTGTTTCCTTTCCCTCCTTTGGGATGAATAACGCACGGTGGCGACTCTTCTGTCATTTTTCTTTCGCCGGTTGTTTTTTTCGCACACTGTATTTTTCAGATTGCGACACTTGACAAGGAAAAATTGTTTGGGACAAATTTTCTGGATTGGCACCGAAATCTGAGGATTATCCTCAAACATGATAGAAAGTTGTATGTCTTGGAGAAACCTGTTCCTAAAGAGGAACCTCCTAGTTCTGCACCTAAGGCAGAAAGAGATGCTTATAAGAAGCATGTCGATGATGCCAATGAAACTGCTTGCCTCATGCTATCTACCATGAGCTCAGAGTTGCAAAAGCAACATGAGAACATGGAAGCGTTTGATATGATCGAACACTTGAAGATACTCTATCAAGAGCAAGCAAGGCATGAAAGGTTTGAATTTTCAAAAGCCCTTTTTCAAGGCAAGTTAGCTGAGGGAGCCCCTGTAGGTCCCCATGTGCTCAAGATGATTGGGTATGTAGAAAACCTTAAGAGGTTGGGTTTTCCACTTGGAAAGGAACTTGAGACTGATTTGATCTTGCAATCGTTGCCAGATAGATTCAGTCAATTTGTCCTTAATTTCAATATGAATGATATGGACAAATCTCTTCCTGAACTGCTAGCCATGTTAAGAACTGTTGAGCAGAATCTGAAGTCAAAAGGGAAGTCCATTCTGATGATCGGAAATGGAAAGAGACAGAACAAAAGACCCACCAAGCAGGGTGGTAAAGGGAAAGGAAAGGAAGTTGCCAAACCCAAACCCATTGCTGCTGCTTTGAATCCTAGTGGAGGCATAGAAAAGGAAGGCACCTGCTTCCATTGTGGTAAGACCGGACACTGGAAGAGAAACTGCCCAAAGTACCTGGAAGATAAGAAGAATGGAGTAGAGACTTCAACTTCAGGTATTTTTGTTATTGAAATTAATTTATCTACTTCTGCATCATGGGTATTAGATATTGGATGTGGTTCTCACATTTGTACCAATGTGAAGGGGCTAAAAAGGAGTAGAGATTTGGCAAAAGGTGAAGTTGACCTACGAGTTGGCAATGGAGCAAAGGTTGTTGCTTTAGCCGTAGGAACTTATGTATTGACTTTACCTAGTGGTTTAATAATTCAGTTAGAGAACTGTTATTATGTACCTGCAATTAGCAGGAATATCATTTTCGTTTCTTGTTTAGACAAGTTTGGTTTTTCATTTATAATAAAGAACAATTGTTGCTCCATTTATTTGAATGATATATTTTATGTTAATGCACAAATGAACAATGAACTATATGTCCTTGATCTTGAAATATCAATTTATAACATTAATCGATTAGGTCACATAAATGAAAAACGCATTTCCAAACTCCATAAAGATGGACTCTTGGACTCTTTTGATTATGAATCATATGAGACATGCAGATCTTATTTAATTGGAAAGATGACAAAGTCTCCATTCACAGGAAAAGGTGAAAGAGCTAATGATCTTTTGGCACTCATACATACTGATGTATGTGGACCATTGAACATACCAGCCAGAGGAGGTTTTCAGTACTTCATCACATTTACTGATGATTTCAATAGATATGGTTATGTGTATTTAATGAAACACAAATCAGAGTCCTTTGAAAAGTTCAAGGAATTTAAGAATGAAGTACAAAAAGAAATAGGTAAGAATATTAAAACTCCTCGATCAGATCGAGATGGTGAGTATTTAAGCCTAGAGTTTGATGACCATCTGAAAGAGTGTGGGATCCTATCCCAACTTACTCCTCCTGGAACACCTCAATGGAACGGTGTATCTGAGACAAGAAATCGAACCCTGTTAGACATGGTCCAATCGATGATGAGTCACGCCGATCTTCCAAAATCCGTTTGGGGACATGCACTATTGACAGCAGCTTACACACTTAACTGTGTTCCATCCAAAAAGGTTGAGAAGACACCATATGAGATATGGAGTGGTAAGAAACCACATATGTCTTACATGAAGATTTAGGGTTGCGAAGTTTATGTGAAACGACAAATTTCAACTAAGATTGAGCCCAAATCTGACAAATGCTTATTTGTGGGGTATCCTAAAGAAACAAGAGGGTATTGCTTCTATAATCCTTATGAGGGAAAAGTGTTTGTTGCTCAAACTGGAGTTTTCCTAGAAAAGGATTTTATTTCCAAAGGAATCAGTAGAAGGAAAGTAGAGCTTGAAGAAATTCAAGAATCACAAAGCATTGATACACCTATAGAGGAATTAGAGCAGGAAACACAAGTAGTTGTGGAAGAGCAACCTGCTCAAGTAGAACAAGACCAGCGTAGCTCAAGCAGGATACGTCACCTACCTGAGAGATATGGATATCTTATAACTGATCAAGGTGATGTATTACTCATGGATCAAGATGAGCCTGTGACCTACCAAGAGGCCATAACTGGTCCCGAGTCTGAGAAGTGGCTAGAAAACACGAAATCTGAAATGGATTCCATGTACACAAACCAAGTTTGGACCTTGGTAGAGCCTCCTGTAGGAGTTAACCCTATAGGATGCAAGTGGATCTTCAAAAACAAGACTAACATGGATGGTAAAGTACATACCTATAAGGCAAGACTGGTTGCAAAGGGATATAAACAAATTCATTGCTTTCCTTAATGGTAATCTTCTTGAGGATGTGTACATGACACAACCTGAAGGATTTGACATACCAGAAGAAGCCCAAAAGATATGTAAGTTACAAAGATCAATCTATGGATTGAAGCAAGCTTCCAGAAGCTGGAATCTTCGTTTTGATGAAACAATAAAACAATACGGATTCATCAAGAATGAAGATGAGCCTTGTGTCTACAAGAAGGTTAGTGGGAGCATGATCATCTTCCTGGTATTATATGTAGATGACATATTACTCATTGGAAATGATATCCCTATCCTACAACAAGTAAAGTCTTGGTTGGGGAAATTCTTTTCTATGTAGGACCTAGGTGAAGCAGCCTATATATTAGGAATCGGGATCTATAGAGATAGATCACAAAAACTGCTTGGCCTAAGTCAGAGTACATACATAGACAAAGTGCTAAGACGCTTTAATATGCATGATTCCAAGAAAGGATTCATACCTATGCAACATGGCTTGTGTCTATCAAAAACACAATCCCCTTCAACTAAGGAAGAAATGGATCGCATGAATAAGATTCCATATGCATCTACAATAGGATTTATCCTGTATGCCATGTTATGTACTCAACCAGATGTCTCATATGCTTTAAGTGCAACGAGTAGGTACCAATCTGATCCCGGTGATGCTCATTGGGTAGCTGTCAAGAATATCCTTAAGTATTTGAGAAGGATTAAGGACTCATTCTTGATATATGGAGGTCAGGAAAAGCTTGTTGTAATTGGATACACTGATGCTAGCTTCCAGACTGATAAGGATGACTTTAGATCACAATATGGTTATGTGTTTTGCTTAAACTGTGGCGCTGTGAGCAAGAAAAGTTCAAAGCAAGATACAGTTGCTGATTCTACAACCGAGGTTGAGTATATTGTTTCCTCAAGCGTAGCAAAGGAAGTTGTTTGGATCAAAAAAGTTCATTAGTGAACTTGGCATAATTCCTAGCATTGTGGATCCCATTGGTATCTTTTGTGATAACAATGATGCTATCGCACAAGCTAAGGAGCCTAGATCTCACCAACGATCCAAACACATACTTAGACGTTATCACCTCATTCGAGAGAAATAGATAGAGGAGATGTGAAAATATGCAGAGTACTTACACTTGACAATATTGTTGACCCACTGACAAATCCCCTTGCGCAGCAAAAGCATGATGGCCATACTAGATCTATGGGCATTAGGGGTATGTATGATTGGCTCTAGTGCTTGTGGGAGATTATTGGTGTAAGCCCTAGAGGACAATATGTTTGGTACTTGTATCGAATTATTTATTAATAATAAAAGGCTTTTTCTTTATTATGTTTGATTAATAATGTCCCTAGAATAGCTAGTCCATTTAATGTATCAAGTGTGACTTAATCATGAGATCCCATTAAACATAAGGACATTATTCTTAAAGCATCCGTAGTCGAGCTTTGTTGTAAAGTGGGATAATATTAAAGCATTAAGATTATTATGTATATAGACTAGTGATCACATCTCATGGATCATGGATAAGGAGTTATCAAGTCTTAAACATAGGTATGAATATTAAGAGTAATATTTATACTGGATTGACCCGCTATGAGAATACTATATAGAATTTTAAGAAAAGTGTCATAAGTTATTCTCATGGTTATAATGGTGTATACCACCCTTCGACCTGAAACCACTATGGACCCTAGATGTAGAGTCGAGTGCCTTATTGTTGATCAAACATTATCCGTAACTGGATGACCATAAAGACAGTTGATGGGTACTCCACGAAGCATGTTGAGGGACATGAGTGACCTAAATGGAATTTGCCCATCCTGTGTAACAAGATAAATGTCTACGAGCCCAATATTGAACTGGACAAGGATGACACGGTCTATGCCTTGTGTTCAATATAGACATAGGGGAAAAAGGGTAATTGTACACATAAGTATTATCACAAAAGGATTTGTCAGATCACATGACATTTTCGTTTCTTGGGTAACAGTGATGTGTTGTTAGATCTCGCGAAAACCGCAAAAATTGCCAATACGTGATTTAATATAATTTCCAATACCGCGAAAACCTACAGGGTCACACACAAAAGGACGGATTGATGAGAGATAGAGTAACTAAGGGGCACCTTAAGGTACGGTGCACTTAAGTGAATTATAGAACATCGTAAGGTACGGTGTACTTAAGTAGAAAATGAAATATGGTATGGTACCACGCGCTTAAGTGATTTTGGCATAATATAAGATATGAGGCACATACACTTAAGTGGGCTTTTTAGCTTGAGGCCCACACAAGTGGTTCTATAAATAGAACCCTTGTGCAAAAGCATTTGTGCAGCTGAAATGTTGTTTCTTTCTCTCTCTTTCACTCAAAGCCTTCATTCGTAGCAGTTAGCACTGAGATTGAAGGAATCCGTTCGTGTGGACTGAGTAGAGGCGTTGTCACCATTCAACGTTCGTGATCGCTTCGTAGATCTGCATCAAAAGTGTTAATCTCCATAAGAGGTAACGATTCTATCACTGATCATGCTCATTCGTAAGGATCACTAAAGGAGAAATTTTTTAAATTTCGCTGTGTTTTGGATCGCAATTCTCCTTTAGCACGCGCCCGAGATCTTCTAGCTCCTCAGGTACCTTTAACTTCAAATTATTCAACCTTTTATACTTTCCTTCAATCTTCTTCTTCTTCTTCTTCTTCTTCTTCTTCTGTTTTTTATATTCGTCATTGTCCTATGTATTCTCGATTGGAGAGGAAGATGGAGAATGGGACAGGATGATAAGCTCTGAGATGAGAGCTTTCGATTGAGGGTTTAGTGAGCAAAAAATGTCTTCCCTCGGTGAATGCAAGGTTCTCAATATATAGACGTGTATGATTCAACTGATTATGTTATCTAATTAGATAGGGTTTGTTATTTCTATTAGCTTGGAAGTTGATGAAAGTTAGTTAGGTCAGGTTCAATTCGAATGTTGGTTTTGAATCTCTGTTATGATAGTTGGTTAGGTTAGTTAGTTTAGAGATAGAAAATCAGTTAGGTAAGTTGGTTCGGAGTTAGTTGTGATTAGAATGAAGTTAGTTGGGTTTCGGTTAGTGAGGTTGGGTTTCTATTAGAAATCTAATGTGCACTTCTCACATTCTGTTATTCAATTCAACTAGTTAATTTTGACCTGATATGTCTTGAGATGTTTGAATAGCTTGTTTTACTGATACTGAGATGGTCCTTTGCAGGATGCCAGAATTGATGTGCTACAGGTTCAAAAGAGGTTCGACAGGTATGATGGTTTGCAGATTTATTCCCATCATATGCAATGGTTGGTTCTTGTTCTCCCTCTCTTCCAAGTTATAAAATGCTTGAACTGGATTTTGAACTTAGAGGTTGCTCAAAGGTTAACGCATAAGGATTATAGTAAGCGGGAACTCTTGATGCTCCAAAATCCAGAAGAGAGGTTGAATGATTTAAGATGTTTCTGTCCAGTTTGAAGTAGAGAATCATGTCATGAGTTTTTTTCAACTCTGTTTACCCATTTCCCTTCTCATTTTTATTCTATCCTTACTTATAAATTTCCCATTTCTCAACTCTGTTTGAATTTCTTATGAGTTACAAGTTGTTAGAGGTTCCTATCCATGACCGTTGGTTGTGGATTCATTCCTTTATACGGTGGTCCGCGGTTGGAGTGAAGTTGTTAGTTTTTCGGTTTGGTCTTGTTGTCTGTTCTGGTGTGGGTTTCGGATTCGTAAATATTCTGGGAGATGTTACAAAATCCTCCAAATGCGGAGGTTTTGCATTGTCACGGGAACAACATGTTCACTTACAGGTGTTCCCTTAGGTCCACTTGCGACTATGCATTGACATCGATGACCTTTATCTTTGACCATTGTATCACCAAGAAAATTAGCAAGATGTTTAGCAGTGGTAATAGCACAAGACTTTTGTTGTCCATATTCAGCTAAAGGTTTGCTCATGGTACTTGATTCTGATATATAGTTAAGCAACTCACTATCTGCAATATCTTTTCCTTTATATTTTCTTTGCCTTAAAGTCAAACTAAATTCGATATGTTTCTAATGCAGTATGAGCAGCATGAACTGGAATTTGGGCCTCCTGAACCGGAACTCCAACAGACAGATATATTCTTCGGAGCATTATACGCACCTACTTAGAAGAATCGCGGTTATTTCGGGTGGTACGCACCTCTCGCACCAAAGCCCTAAAACTCCCTTCATTATCGATCAAAAGGAGACTGAGCATTACTTGTGATGGTCGTAGTTTTTTCCCCATAATGTAGTAAGTGCTTTTATGTTCCCATTCCTTAACTTATCGTTTCCAGCCAACTGATGTCGGGCTAAAAGAAGATGTTTGGCTTCGAGCTCTAATTATGTTAACTTCTTTTGAAAATTCTTTCATGTTCTCATTCATACTTGAAGAAAGGAAGCTCTAGATATAGCAAGTTTAATGCCATTTGTTGCATGTTTGTATGGTTGCACTTTTATATTATGAATGATGATGCAAGAATGATATGCGTTTTAATTTATATTCCGACATTGGTTATGTTTCGCATTGCTACCTGAACAAAAATTGTGTGGCTTATGATATATAATGTGTATGCAGTATGAATGATCCCCATGCTATGTAATGTAAAGAATATGGTCATCATGGTTGTGAAATAAAATGAATGTAGGTTGTTAGTGATGGGATACGACTCATGAACCTATGCCATTTGGAGAAAGGCAACCATGTATGATTTGAAGAAAGGGGTCACTTATAAGTGGAGGAGTTTGTCCATGAAGTTGAAAACGAAATGAAGGCATGAAGAGGAAAGTTGAGACTAGGCATTAGGGATTTAAATATGTTAACATTTGTAATGTGATATGTGTTGGTGTAAGCCCTAAAGGCCAATACTTTTGGTACTTGTATCGAATTATTTAAAGGCATTTTCTTTATTATAGTTGATTAATAAAGTCCCTGGAATAGATAGTCCGTTTAATGTATTAAGTGTGACTTAATCATGAGAACACATTAAACATAAGGACACTATTCTTAAAGTATCCGTAGTCGAGCTTTAATGTGAAGTGGGATAACATTAAAGCATTAAGACTATTATGTTTGTAGACTGATGATCACATCTCATGGATCATGGATAAAGAGTTATCAAGTCTTAAACATAGGTATGAATATTAGGAGTAATATTTATACCGGATTGACCCGCTATGAGAATACTATATAGAAAGTTATGCAAAGTGTCATAAGTTATTCTCATGGTGATAATAGTGTATACCACTCTTCGACCTGAAACCACTATGGATCCTAGATGTAGAGTTGAGTGCTTTATTACTGATCCAACGTTATCCGTAACTGGATGACCATAAAGACAGTTGATGAGTACTCCACGAAGCATGCTGAGGGACATGAGTGTCCTAGATGGAATTTGCCAATCCTGCATAACAGGATAAATGTCTATGGGCCCAATATTGAACTGGACAAGGGTGACACGGTCTATACCTTGTGTTCAATATAGACATAAGGGCAAAGGGGTAATTATACACATAATTATTATCACAGGAGGTTTTGTCAGATCACATGACATTTTCGTGACTTGGGTAGCAGTGATGTGTTGCTAGATACCGCTCACTGTTTATTATATTAAATGTGTGATTTAATATAATTGCCAACGTCGCGAAAACCTATAGGGTCACACACAAAGGACGGATTGATGAGAGATAAAATAATTAAGGAATATCGTAAGATACGGTGTACTTAAGCAGAATACGAAATATGGTAAGGTACCAAATACTTAAGTGATTTTGGCATATTATGAGATATAGGCCAAAATGCACTTAAATGGGCTTTTTGGCTTGAAGCCCACACAAGTGGTTCTATAAATAGAGCTCTTGTGCAGAAGCTTTGTATGGGAATACAACACAACTGAAGAGTTGGAATTTCGTATCTCTCTCTCACTCAAAGCCTTCATTCATAACAGCTAGCACTGCGATTGAAGGAATCCGTTCGTGTGGACTGAGTAGAGACGTTGTCATCGTTCAACGTTCGTGATCGCCCCGTGGATCTGTATCAAAGGTTTTGATCATTATCAGAGATCTGCACCAAAGGTTTGAATCGCCACAAGAGGTAACGATTCTATCACTGATCATGCCCATTCGTAAGGATCACTAAATGGAGAAAATTTTAAATTCCGCTGCGCCTTGGATGGCAATTCTCCTTCAGTGGTATCAGAGCCTGGTTACGAAACCATGAATCTGATAACTGTTTTTGTTCTGTAATAATATGATTAAAGACAGAATGAATCAAAGGTTAAATTGAGATCGATCAAGTTACATATATGTGATATATGTAACCCTGATGCAAAATACATTATATATGATATAGTGTTCTTGTTTCGTTCATTCAAACCCTCGATGATTGTTTTCCTTTAAGCGATCAATGGTCGTTTGCTTCTTGATCTGACATTAGTATGGTGAAGCAATGACATGTTGATCAATCATACTGAATTAACAATCGAGATGTGTTTGACGGTCTGAAATTGGTGCATCAGGGTTAGTGACGACACAAGGGTTGTGTTGTCAGAGAGTTATGCGATTGGGGTATGACTGCACAAGAGTTGTGCGTTCTAAACACTTTTCCGAACAGTGTTAACCGGTTAACGCGTATGGTTAACCGGTTAACGCAATGCGAAATAATGTAGGTTTCGCCTACGCGAGGTGCATGTTCTATATTAGTAAGGTGCGATGGGATAATTGTAATATCCAACTGTTAAAACAATGGGTCAAACTTAACTAAACAAATTATAATAAGATTATATATATGTTTAGAAGCAAGAGTTGGGAATAATCCATATGATGGATTGGAATAAGGAGTTATTCACCCAATTGAAATTTTCGAGAGTTGTATGAGATACAATTGGAAGGAGTTCCTACCTAGATAACCTAGTTTTGTGTAATCCGCCTACGCGGACTTAGAACGAAGTGAAATATGGATCTCGACCCACTAGAAAATCTTCCAACGGGATTTTCCGAATCAGATGATGAGGGTCATTGTTTTGAGTAAAATAGTGGGAGTATATTTAATTAAAGGCCTAATTGAATATGTCAATGATACTTATATTTTCATTAATCCTTATGTAGATTACCATGACAGCAAACACCTCTAACAACATCCTGCGATCAATCCTTGATAAGGAAAAATTGTCTGGGACAAATTTTCTGGATTGGCACCGAAACCTGAGGATTGTCCTCAAACATGATAAAAAGTTGTATGTCTTGGAGACACCTGTTCCTGAAGAGGAACCTCCTAGTTCTGCACCTAAGGCAGAAAGAGATGCTTATAAGAAGCATGTCGATGATGTCAATGAAACTGCTTGTCTCATGCTGGCTACCATGAACTCAGAATTGCAAAAGCAACATGAGAACATGTCAGCGTTCGATATGATCGAACACCTAAAGTTGCTCTATCAAGAGCAAACAAGGCATGATAGGTTTGAAGTTTCAAAAGCCCTTTTTCAAAGCAAGTTAGCTGAGGGAGCCCCTGTAGGTCCCCATGTACTCAAGATGATTGGGCATGTGGAAAACCTTGAGAGATTGGGTTTTCCCCTCGAAAAGGAACTTGCAACTGATTTGATCTTGCAATCGTTGCCAGATAGTTTCAGTCAATTTGTCCTAAATTTCAATATGATTGATATGGACAAATCTCTTCCTGAACTGCTCGCCATGTTAAGAACTGCCGAGCAGAATCTGAAGTCAAAAGGGAAGTCCATTCTGATGATCGGAAATGGAAAGAGACAGAACAAAAGGCCCACTAAGCAGAGTGATAAGGGGAAGGGCAAGGAAGTTGCCAATCCCAGACCCACTGTTGCTTTGAAGCCTAGTGGAGGCATAGCAAAAGAAGGCACCTGCTTCCATTGCGGTAAGACCGGACACTGGAAGAGGAACTGCCCAAAGTACCTGGAAGATAAGAAGAATGGAGTAGAGACTTCAACTTCAGGTATTTTTGTTATTAATTTATCTACTTCTACATCATGGGTATTAGATACTGGATGAGGTTCTCACATTTGTACAAATGTGCAGGAACTAAAAAGGAGTAGAGATTTGGCAAAAGGTGAAGTCGACCTACGAGTTGGCTATGGAGCAAAGGTTGCTGCTTTAGCCGTAGGAACTTTTGTATTGACTTTACCTAGTGGTTTAATAATTCAGTTAGAGAACTGTTATTATGTACCTGCAATTAGCAGGAATATTATTTCCATTGCTTGTTTGGACAAGTTTGGTTTTTCATTTATAATAAAGAACAATTGTTGCTCAATTTATTTGAATGATATATTCTATGCTACTGCACAAATGAACAATGGACTATATGTCCTTGATCTTGAAATGCCTATTAATAACATTAATACAAAAGGGTGAAACCTAACGAGTTAAAACCAACTAGGTAAGAATATTAAAACTCTTCGATCAGATCGAAGTGATGAGTATTTAATCTTAGAGTTTGATGACCATCTGAAAGAGTGTGGGATCCTATCCCAACTTACTCCTCCTGGAACATCCCAATGGAAGGGTGTATCTGAGAGAAGAAATCGAACCCTGTTGGACATGGTCCGATGCATGATGAGTCACACCAATCTTCCAAACTCCTTTTGAGGACATACACCATTAACATCAGCTTACACACTTAACCGTGTTCCATCCAAAAGGTTGAAAAGACACCATATGAGATATGGAGTGGTAAGAGACCACATATGTCTTACATGAAGATTTGGGGTTGCGAAGTTTATGTGAAACGACAAATTTCAACTAAGCTTGAGCCCAAATCTGACAAATTCTTAATTGTGGGGTATCCTAAAGAAACAAGAGGATATTACTTCTACAATCCTTCTGAGGGCAAAGTGTTTGTCGCTCGAACTGGAGGTTTCCTAGAAAGGGATTTTATTTCCAAAGGAATCAGTGGGAGGAAAGTAGAACTTGAAGAAATTCAAGAATCACAAAGTATCGATACACCTATGGAGGAATAAGAGCAGGAAACACAAGTAGTTGTGTAAGAGCAACCTGCTCAAGTAGAACAAGACCAGCGTAGGTCAGGCAGGATACGTCACCTACCTGAGATATATGGATATCTGATCAAGGTGATGTATTACTCATGGATCAAGATGAGCCTGTGACCTACTCATGGAATCTTCGTTTTGATGAAACAGTGAAACTGTATGGATTCATTAAGAACGAAGATGAGCCTTGTGTCTACAAGAAGGTTAGTGGGAGCATGATTGTATTCCTGGTATTATATGTAGATGACATATTACTCATTGGAATCGATATCCCTACCCTACAACAAGTAAAGTCTTGGTTGGGGAAATGCTTTTCTATGAAGGACCTAGGTGAAGCAGCCTATATATTAGGAATCAGAATCTATAGAGATAGATCACAAAACTGCTTGGCCTAAGTTAGAGTACATACATAGACAAAGTGTTGAGACGCTTTAATATGAATGATTCCAATATGATTATGTGTTTTGCTTAAATGGTGGCACTGTGAGCTTGAAAAGTTCAACGCAAGATGCAGTTGCTGATTCTACAACTGAGGCCGAGTATATTGCTGCCTTAAGTGCAGCGAAGGAAGCTGTTTGGATCAATAAACTTGGCATAGTCCCTAGCATTGTGGATCCCATTGGTCTCTATTATGATAACAATGGTGTTATCGCACAAGCTAAGGAGCCTAGATCTCACCAACGATCCAAACACATACTTAGGCGTTGTGCGAAAATATGTAAAGTACCTACACTTGATAATGTTGTTGACCCACTGACAAAGCCTCTTGCGCAGCAGAAGCATGATGGCCATACTAGATCAATGGGCATACGGGGTATGCCTGATTGGCTCTAGTGCTAGTGGGAGATTGTTGGTGTAAGCCCTAGAGGCCAATACTTTTGGTACTTGTATCGAATTATTTAAAGGCATTTTCTTTATTATAGTTGATTAATAAAGTCCCTGGAATAGATAGTCCGTTTAATGTATTAAGTGTGACTTAATCATGAGAACACATTAAACATAAGGACACTATTCTTAAAGTATCCGTAGTCGAGCTTTAATGTGAAGTGGGATAACATTAAAGCATTAAGACTATTATGTTTGTAGACTGATGATCACATCTCATGGATCATGGATAAAGAGTTATCAAGTCTTAAACATAGGTATGAATATTAGGAGTAATATTTATACCGGATTGACCCGCTATGAGAATACTATATAGAAAGTTATGCAAAGTGTCATAAGTTATTCTCATGGGGATAATAGTGTATACCACTCTTCGACCTGAAACCACTATGGATCCTAGATGTAGAGTTGAGTGCTTTATTACTGATCCAACGTTATCCGTAACTGGATGACCATAAAGACAGTTGATGAGTACTCCACGAAGCATGCTGAGGGACATGAGTATCCTAGATGGAATTTGCCAATCCTGCGTAACAGGATAAATGTCTATGGGCCCAATATTGAACTGGACAAGGGTGACACGGTCTATACCTTGTGTTCAATATAGACATAAGGGCAAAGGGGTAATTATACACATAATTATTATCACAGGAGGTTTTGTCAGATCACATGACATTTTCGTGACTTGGGTAGCAGTGATGTGTTGCTAGATACCGCTCACTGTTTATTATGTTAAATGTGTGATTTAATATAATTGCCAACGTCGCGAAAACCTATAGGGTCACACACAAAGGACGGATTGATGAGAGATAGAATAATTAAGGAACATCGTAAGGTACGGTGTACTTAAGCAGAATACGAAATATGGTAAGGTACCAAATACTTAAGTGATTTTGGCATATTATGAGATATAGGCCAAAATGCACTTAAGTGGGCTTTTTGGCTTGAAGCCCAGACAAGTGGTTCTATAAATAGAGCTCTTGTGCAGAAGCTTTGTATGGGAATACAACACAACTGAAGAGTTGGAATTTCGTATCTCTCTCTCACTCAAAGCCTTCGATCATAACAGCTAGCACTGTGATTGAAGGAATCCGTTCGTGTGGACTGAGTAGAGACGTTGTCATCGTTCAACGTTCGTGATTGCCCCGTGGATCTGTATCAAAGGTTTTGATCATTATCAGAGATCTGCACCAAAGGTTTGAATCGCCACAAGAGGTAACGATTCTATCACTGATCATGCCCATTCGTAAGGATCACTAAATGGAGAAAATTTTAAATTCCGCTGCGCCTTGGATGGCAATTCTCCTTCAATATGTATGAATGGAATGCATGTTCTTGATGAAAGATAATTCTCTACGACTTAATCAATTAAGTATCACTTTCCAAGTACAATTTTTTTCTCCAAGTTCACGCTTACAATCAATTTGAAACCATGATTTTTTCATGTATTTATGAAACACGAATCAATGGTCAATGAATGTAATGTAAACTTGAATCAGTGAACCTATGGGCAATGAAGCTTAAACAAATGAATCATTAATGAAACATTAGTAGAACTATGAACTTTACCATTCCATTTGAATAATGAAATGTCCAAATGAATCGTGCCACGCTATGAACCTCGATCAAGCACCTAGGGCCATGAACATGTTCATTGTAATATAACAATGCCTTGGTGCAGTTATGGTTTTGTAGGCATGTTATGTACAAGTGTAACTTGCCTTTTGATTCAATCAAGATAAAAAGCAAGTAAACCATGGATTTGGATGGTGAACCAAGACAAGATGGATTAGGTCGGGGCGTAGGGTAATCCAAAGGGGTCAGTAGACTTTGGTCAACTGGTTGACCAAAAAGTCAACTGGTTGACCAAAAAGTCAACTAGTTGACCAATAGTCAACTGTTGTAAAAAGGTCAAGCTTGTAATCTTTTGCATGTATGGACCTTGACTGATCAATGTATAAATGAGATTTGATACTTGGTATTTGTTTACGAATGAATGGATTCTAATGATATTGTATGGAAATGACTTGAATGAACCATCCATATAACCAAACCTAAACCCCTTAAAATCAACACAACTAAATGGATGTTGTAGTGAATGATGACTAACAAGGCTTTGGTGGATCAATGAAGTGAGGTTAGAGACACCCTAAGGAGTAGTGTCCCTGAATTAGGCATTGGGAATAATTAAGGTTTATAGAAGCCCACAAGAAGTCACAGTTGTGTCTCCAATGCTGAGCATATACATAGGCTCAGGGTTTGACTGATTGAGCCACCTTGAGCTGCAGAGAAATCTTAGCTTCCACTAGGTGCAAGCACAAAGCTTTGAATCCTTGATATTTGTCCTCTTGTATTAGACCAATGACAATGCAGATGACATGCATGATATAAAGATATGCATATGACTAGGGTTAGTGACCTAAATGAACTTGTGAATGGTAGGGTGAATTTTGGGGTATGACATCAGCATTATCATAGATTCACTTCAATGCAATAATTCAAATTCTTCAAACACACCTAATAGTCAACTAACTTCAATAGAGCAATTCTAACATTCTAACTGTTCACAATCTCTACATTTCATAACTTGTCCTGATACTAACATTTCAAACTTGTTTTGACAATTGACTAATAGCTTCATAATTTATCCACACATAACAAGTACATCTCAGTTTCAATATAAACTAATAATACAAACATTTATCTCATACTAACATCTCCACAAACCAATTCCGTTATCACAAATATAATAAGAATACTAACTCAGTTAACACAATTCGAATATGTTTGTTTTCTTATAACTAACACAATATAATACCAGTTCCTTGTAGTACTATAAGTAACATTCAAATTACATATGGTTTCTAATAGCCAGTTCATGCCAATTTCTCTAACAGTCCCTAACATGACCCTAATTGAATAAAATTTCAAATTGACTTCTTTCACTAACCTAAACCGGCATAATCAACTAACTGTTAACAACTAACAATCATGTCTAACTCCATTATCACAACCGACCAAGGTAATTTCTAACAACCATAAAGAACCAAAACAATCAAGTGTTAAAACTATCTGCATACAATCTATCAACAGTCCAATTTGCATACACAAATACATATACAAGTTGTTGCATTCAAAAGCATAAAAAGGGAAGAACTAATTGCACATGCAGGCCACTTCACCCCGCATGCTTCAAGTTTCATACCCACTACATCATAGGGGACATTTCTATCATAAGTCTCCAGTTGACACCACATGCATCATATTTAGCAAATCAAAGCCAAGCCAATTCTAATGTATGATAACAAATTCCACATAATTAACTAAATGTCACAATCTTACATCCATGGTAACAATTCAATTTCAATTTATCAATTTAAGTTCATATTCAATGCATAAACATTAGCATAACATCATGACCCTTCCAGCTAACCTATTTTTAACTTCAAGCTCAACTTGCATTTCAACTAACATGACAAGCTTCCATTTGAACTAGCAGTGTTATAATTCTATCAAAATAATTAACAGTTCATTAGCATGGCTATTTGATTCATCAAGTCAATTTAATTCTTATTTTTCAATTAACCAAGTCCATTAGAAACTAACTATTCAAATTCTAACTATAACCTCATAATACTTTTAACAAGTTTCTACTATAATAAAGACTAACACTCACCAACCATAGTTAACTCCTTTCAACTTTCAAATTAGCAACAAACTAACATAACCAATTTCCATAACCTCCTAACTGTCAGCTTCATTTCATAACTAACTTACTATACTTCTAACATCAACTTCCTAACCATTTTTTTGTCTATAACTAACTTCTTTCCACAATCTAAAGCCCTAACTAACGGAACACAAGACTTCATCAATTAAAATTTGAGCCATTAGCTAATTCATAGTTTACGCTAATAGAAAATAACAAACTTTAAACTAATATTTAACAGAGACTTAACATAGTTATATTCTTTAACTGTCTTTCTCTTTGGATTCAATTAACAGAGTTAACCCTGCCCTAACACCTAACAATCGTTGCCTGATCTCTGCCCTAGTTAGTTGAGACTCAAACCTTATAAATCTCCAATCACTCTTCAATCAAGGTTTTCTTTTTGTTGCGGGGATCTTCAACTTCACACTCTACCAATCATAACGTTTCACAAATCAACATCACAAGCTCTCACCTTCTCTCAATTCTCTATACACTCTCAATCAATATTCTCACATTCTCACACACACAGAAGGCAAATAAATAACAAACACATAGCAAGAATTGAGAAGGAGAAGAGGAATAATTTGTGACAAACAAAGAATAGAGGTTTGAAGGATTACACGATCTCCTCTGGATCTCTCTCTCTTCAGTTTCACCTCCTTCAATTCCAACAAGCTTTGGAGGTAATATCCATGTTCTTCCTTGATACACATTGAAACTCTTACCACCATGTAGAATTAGGTGTGAGGAATCAAAGCCCTAACGTTTTAGGCTTTGATTCCTCCCCGGTGATATTTAATTTTGTTTTGAAATCTAAGGGTTTAAGTCTTGTTTGGCACAATTCATAATGTAGGCTTTTGAATTTAGGGAAATCTATGTGAGATTGTGAAAGAGGATATGAAGATGAACAAATTGGTATAGGTTTGAGCATGGTTGGACCTCCGCCGTCGCTGGAGGCGATTTTCAACGCGGCAGAGTTGTGGCTGAAGGTGCATGTCTCATGTGACCTAGCTGAACGCGGTTCATTAGGTGAAGAGTGTTTTATTTCACTCAGAACTCAACCTTGTATTACTTCAATTTGGGCCTCTCAAGGCCACAAAGCCCACTGTTTTACTACATAACACCCTTAATTGCTATGCATACCCCTCCCTGATTGAGTCCACAAACAAAAATGTTGGGCTTTCATCCTGATCCCAACACCAATTGTTAGCACCACACACTCTAGCTTATGGCATACACCCATGCATCTCTTTTTCTTGTTATTTTCTATTTTTTTTAATCTCTACTTGTTTTTAGGTAAATCTTTTATCACATTTTAATTTCTTTTACATTTTATTAATTTTTTTCCACATTGATATTTTGTATGAAAAACACCTTAAAATTGGTATTAGTTCTTAGATAATTAGGATTTAATTGAGTTTCACATTTAATCCACTTTCTTGGAAAAAATAATAATAGTAGTGCTTAGAGTTTAATTTGGTTAGTGTGTTTTTAGACTCTTTAATCCACTTCCTAATTGAAAAAATCTTGAAAGTTAATGATGTTAGTTTTAATTAGGATTTGATTTAGTCTTAGTTGTTTCATCTTTTAATATTTAATTATGATTCATGAGAGATTAGGTCATTTACCTTACTATTGATTGCATCTTAATTCATGAATTGTGATTGTGAATGGTTGCTTGAATGATTCATTTGGATGTCTTGAATGATTCATATAGGCTTATGGTTTAATTTTGGATGGTGTATAATTATCCCCCATTTGGAAAAAATGTAATTCCCATGAACATGTAATAATTTTATCACTTTCCATTTTATCGCTTTCCTCATTCGTTTATTAATGTAGAAATAATCAAAAGAAATCTAAAAACCCTTTTCAAAAGAAAAATAAAATAAAACTTGATCCAATGTCAAGTGTTTTTTCCAAATCAAATTTAATTAAATGCGACACACATGTTTGATCCAACATCAAATACCTCTTCTATTTAATTCACACAATTCAAACCTCAAATACTTGATCCAACGTCAAGTCATTTTCAAAATATTTTTGCAATGAACTGGATGAAAAAGGATGGGGTGTATGTACTTGTACACACCATTTCTCAAGTACTTGGATTGTCGGTCGTACTTAGCTTGTGACTCAATACTTGTCATCCATTCAAAACACTCTAAATAAACGAGTTTATACTCACCTCACAAATTTCATAAGAAAAACATTTTGGATAAAAAAGAGAGGTCAGGATGCACTTGTCATTTCAGCTCTCGAGTACTTGGATTGCCAGTCGTACTTAGCTTGTCGTCTGAAGCTTATCTCCAACTTAAAATCAATCATAACTAATGAAGTACAATTTTCCTCCTTAGGGAAACATTCAAACCTTTCAACACTTCAACAATCAACATATACAACACTTGTCTCTTTGGACAAAACATAATCTTTTTTTCTTAATAGCCACACCATTTATTGGTTTCCACCAATCTCTTTTTTCTTAATGGCCACACCATTTATTGGTTACCGCCATTTTTTTTCTTAATTGCCACCCCATTTCTTAGTTATCACCACTCTATTTTTTCTTAATGGCCATACCATTTATTGGTTACCGGCACTCTTTTTTTTTTCTTAATGGCCACACCATTTATTGATTACTACCACTTTTTTTTTCTTAAGGGTCACACCAATTATTGGTTACCGCCACACTTTTTCTCTTTGGCCACACCACTTATTGGTTACCGCTACACCTTTTCTCTTTGGCCACCATTTATTGGTTACCTCCTCACTCCCTTTTCTCTTTGGCCACACCATTTATTGGTTAACGCCACACTCTTTGGTTCAAACATACCTACCTATGGATCCAAACAATATAACATTTGGTTCAAACAACTCCTTTCTCGTTTCACAACACTTTTCTCATTGCATCATTTCTTTTATACTTCAAGCAAGTCTCTTTTAGTTTAATTCAATCAACTATTTCCTTTCTTTTATCACACAAACTCTTTTCAAACATTTTATTTTCCTTTCATAAAAGAACTGTTATAATATGTTCCTTAGCAGTCAGACTAAAAACTTAGAGCATTCGAACAAGGATCCGAATCAGCTAACGTCTACACACTTCTAGGATACGATTATAACTGTTCCCTAAAAGCAACCAACAAATCCGTATTTTCTACCACGAACTACGAAGCTGTAATTTCTTTATTGCACTATGAGGATACGTAGGCACGAGAGTCCGAATCCTTGACGAGCACACTAATTAAAAACTTATTTTACCCTTTTACCATTCGCAAGTAACTTTTAGATAATAACACTCATCCGCGTAAAGAATAATCAAAATGATTTCCGTTGAGTACGACGGATGTGAGAGATGCTAATAACTTCCCCTTACATAACTGAATTCCTTATCCCTTTTCTCTTTCCCTTGGGTTTATCGATATTTGTCATTTCCTCATGGAATAGATAAAGTTCGGTGGAGACTTTGTTGTATCTTCGAGTGTGCGATGCGCTCAAGTATTTTTCGCGGCGCGACATACAGAACATTATACAAAACTAAAAGAAGTTGTAACTAAGAATAAATAGTAGAGTATTACTTGTTGAAAGTGTGAGGGAGAGAATTGAAATTTCGAGGGTCTTCTAAATATAACTTTAACTGAGAAGCTCTTTTAGTGGATCTGAATCTAACGATAGGGGCTCTAGTCATGCCATCGTGGAGGAAAATAACATAAACACCACCAAAAACATAAATAACGACTTTACAGCCTCTGTTAGTGCTTGCAACCAAACAACCTTTAGTGGTTGCTATAAGAACACATTTGTTGGGACAGAATCAAAATAAAAACAACCTTCAACTGAATGTTAGAAAATATGAAATTCTTTGAAGTCAAAACAAATACAGGTATAATGCAACAAGTTAATAGAAAGAAAATAATGAAAATGAAAGTAAAGATAATAATTTTTTAAGTTTAAAATAAATTTGATTACTGAACAATTTAAAATAACTTACAAAAAGTGTAATTAATAAAAATCCAGAGCATATTCTTTTTTTTATATAGATAGTACTAGATTTAAACTAATCTTTTATTATTGATTTTTTATTCCGAAAAAGAGAAAAAGACATTTCCAATGGTTTGTAAACCAATACTATGTGAAAAATAGTTCATGATGATACCACTCTAAGTCTTTGTCATATGTTACATCAATTGACGTACAAATTTATTCACTGTGGTCCCTAGCAACAATTTTAATCAACCCAACTGGTATCCTCAATGATTGAAGATAAAAACCATGTGTTTCACGAATACTTTTAATATTCCTCTTTCTTTTTAATAGTTACATCTTCCTTTTTTTTAAATGTCATTTTTATGAAAAAAATTTTGTTGTTTTTTAATTATCATTTATAAAGTTCAATATAGTATTAATTGCATTTTGTCAAAATTATCTCTAAATATATTTTACAAAAATAAAAAAAATAAAAAAAATATAATAAATAGTTAAGAGTATTATAGGTAAAATGAGAATTGTTGTTGAAAAAGTAACAATAATGATTAAGTTTATTGGTATAAATAAAAAATTAAAAAATTACACTTAAAAAGGAACTAATGAAATATTTTTTTGACTTTTTATATATCAAGAAAAATTAATCGCTATTATTGTTTTTTAAATAATAATTCTCTTTTTATTTATAATATCTTTTATTATTTATTTCATTCCATTCATTTTTTTTTTTCTTGTAATAATTTCTTATGAGTATTTTTAACAAAATTTAATTAATAGTATCTTGAAATTTGTAAGTAACAAATAAAAATATTTTTTTTTAAAAAAAAGCGACACTTAAAAATGAAAGGAGTAGTAATATAAATCCAACCTTTCATACACAAAATACTTTTTTATCTCTTAATTATATCTTTATATTTAGAGAGATCTTTTAATTATTTTTCGTGTTAGATTTGTCATTTAACTCTTAAAATGTGTCATGTCGATCTTTTTTTTTTATCAAATTAACAATAAAAAAATTTAAAAATTGATCCTTAAATTCACCGTTAATTAAATAAAAAAATCAACATAATAGTTTTAGGAGTTAACGAATCAATCTGACATAAAAAATAATTAAAAAATTAATCTAAATCTAAGATTATAGTTAAAAGAATAATATTTTGTTCAAATTAAACTATATTAAATAACGCTTAATAAAAAATAAAAAACAACTATTAATCTATTTTTATTCAAAAATATGAGTCACGTTAACTAATACCTTACAGATATTTTTTAAAGATTTAAAAGAAATTATAAAAAAAATAGTTATTTTAATTTTTAATATATTAAATACATATTTCTGAAAAAAGAAATTTAATACTTTAAAACATCAAAGAGTCTGAATATTCGTTAGCATTACCTATCATAATGTGAATGTGACCTGTCATAAATAATTCCATCTACTTTATGCCAAATGAAGAGACCTTCAATTATTATCATGATATGAATAATCATGAATGGAGAGCTTTCAGAAAACAGTTAATATTGTGAAGGGAAAACTTTTAGAAAACACTTTCTCAAAACTATTTTCTATTTGTGAGTTTTTAAAACTAAAAATCTAAAATAGGTTTTAGAGGTTTTGATTTTTTGGTTTTTAGTTTTGGAAATTAGGAAGAGGACAAAACAAGAAAAAATGGTATTATATTCATCAATGGCAAATTTGTAACCATGTTCAACTTTAAAACAATTTTTGAAAATTAGATTACCAAACATATTTTTTCCTCAAAACTTTTTTTAAAAATTTAATTTCCAAAATGGTTTTTAAAAACTAAAATCTAAAACTCATTCAAACGAGCCCTTAATATCGTGAATGGAAAGGATAACAAGATTTCTATTACATTTTCTATTTTTTATTATAAATCATTTTTAACTTTTTATTCGTATTAAAAAATATAATAATTATTGAAGAATTTTATAAAATTATCATTTATTAATTATATTGAAAAGATAAATTGACATGATTAAAAAGAGAAAGAGTAATAAATATTCAAAGATGTTATAGAAAAAATAATATTTATAATTTATTGATATTATAAAATGATTTATATTTTGATACAAAATATTTTCTTAAAATGATTTATAATAAAAAACATATATAAATAAAGCTTAATGTATTTTATTAGAAGGAATCTATCATGATATCTTAATTTTTAAATTTTTAATAAAGGCATTAGATTCCTTAATTTATAAGTAATTTGTTATTAAATAATGAAGTTTAAGAATTTAATTTTATGCGTTATTTGACTTTTAGAGGTTTAGTTAAGTATGCTTCGATGGATTTTCATTTAAAATTAATTACTATCCTTATGCATGAAAGAATGAATAATAATGAGACTGAAACAACGGTTTTTGACTCAAGGCTGGAACAACTATGGGTCAGTTTATTTTAGCTTTAGAAAAATGAATTTTTTCTTTGTATTTTTAAAAATGAATTCTACAAAAATGTTTTTTAAAATATTATAAGTTTTTCTAAATTTGTTTTTTATAAATTAAAATATTAAATTGTTCATTCTATAACATAAATATACATTATTGAAGATCAAAATATATTCAAAATCATAATTTTTTTAAAAAGTTGTATTTCAAAAATGATTTTTATGAAAATCTATTTGAAATAACTTCAAAATTAAGTGATTTTTTAAAATTTTGATATCCAAAAAAAGTTTCGATAAAATGATGAAATACCTAAAATAACATTTTAAGAATAACTATTCAAATCAAATTTTCATTTGAAGTTTTTATGAAAAATTTCTTTATAAATTTTTTTTACACTAAAATATTTAACACTATAAAAATCATTTTTAAAAAAAGACAAAACAAACGGGCCCTATGTCATTTAAATGAAGACAAAAATATAAGGAGAAAAATTTATGAAAAGTAATAAGCTAAAGTTATCTTGTTTGGCAGTTCTCTATAAAAAATTACATCCTCTTGTTCCTTTAAGGAATATCATTCTTTTGTTATTTCACTTTTTTTCCAACAATTTTGCATTTTATATAGAGATATTTTCTTCACTTCACGTATATAAATAAACAATTTAAAAATTGTCTCCATTGACAAATGGTAAGAGATTTAACTCTAGTCTATATAAAAAAAAATGTTTTTACACTCAACTAAGAGTGATAAAACGGGTTTGATCTATCAGATATGTCTATCATTTAAGTTTTATTTGAGATGTATTTAGTTTGACAACTAAGTGTTAGTGTGTATAAATATTAAACCTATGTTCAGTTAGAGAAGTGTAACATGATTTTTCATTGCAATCATTTTCTCTTTAAAAGTGAGTTACGATTCAGTTTCTCTTTTTTCTCTCTTCCATCTTCATCATCTTCATCTTCTTCCTCTTATGCACCAATAATTGGTATCTAGAGCTTTTGTTTGGAACTATGAGAAACACCATGGGAAACACGAGTATTTAGTGAGATCTGAGTGAATTCCTGCACAAGATCAAAGATGAACGGTGGAAACGGTAGCTTGAACACAAAATTTCCAGTATTTGATGGAAAGAATTGGAATCGGTGGATGATTCAGATGCGTGTGTTGTTTGACGCTCAAGATGTTCTTGATCTCGCCAATGACGGTTATGCAGCAGATGCAACTAAAGCACAAAGGAATACATATAGAGAGTTGAGGAAGAAAGATCATAAAGCTTTATTCTACATCCACCGATGTGTGAATGTGAATGTGTTTGAGAAGATCGTTGGTTCGACGATGGCGAAGGCTGCGTGAGACATATTGTTACGTTGTTATGGAGGTGATGCACCAGTGAAGAAGGTGAAGTTTTAGTATTTGCATAAGCTGTATGAGAATCTCAACATGAAGAACAATGAGAAGATACCAGATTACATCTCCAGAGTGATTCTGATCACAAAGGAGATGAAATCTTGTGAAGAGACTCTTTCTAAACAAGTAACCATTGATAAGGTATTGAGATCACTTAATCCTCGTTTTAATTACATTGTTGTAGTAGTTGAACATTCTAAGGATCTGAGCACCATGAGAATTGAAGAGCTACAAAGCAGTTTAGAGGCACAAGAGTTGTGTCTTACTCAAATAACCTCTGAAAGAGAGGTAGAGCGGACTCTGAAAGTGTCTTCGGGTAAGAATAATCAGAAGCAATCTTGGTCAGAGACCAAGAAGAGACATGGTGGTTATCAGAAGTCAAAAGTCAGAATTCTCTAATTCTAATGAGAAGAAACACTAGAAGGGAAGGGAGAATTTTGACAAGAAGAAGGTTCAATGTTATTGTTGTAAGAAGTTTGGTCACTTTGTTGTTGATTGTTGGTCAAACAAGGAAAGGAAATCAGAAGAAGCAAACATAGCTAGAGGAAAATATGATGATGAACATGTGTTATTGATGGATTTTGAATCTGATGGTGAATATTTGGTAGACTGGTGGTATATGGACACTGGTTGCTCAAATCACCTAACTGAAAACAAACAATGACTGGTTAATTTTGACAAATAGGACAAACATCATACGTGTTAATGATAAGTATCTGAATGCTGAAGGAATGGAAAATGTCAATGTCAGAGTGGAGAATTGAAAAATTATTCTGATCAAGAATGTTTGGTATGTTTCTGGAATGAAGAGTAATCTGACGAGTGTAGGTCATCTAATTGAGAAAGGTTTCTTAGTGACTATGAAGGATAATCTCTTGAAGTTGTATGATTCTAATCAGAAGTTGATTATGTAGTCTAAATAAGAAAGCAACGGAACATTCAAGGTGAATATGGAAACAACTGAAACTAAATGCCTTAGTGCAGAAGGTACTGAAGGAGACAGTGAGTTGTGGCATAAGAGATTGAGGCATCTGAACTTCAGAAGCTTAGGGCATTTGAGTTCTAAGAAGATGGTACATGAAATTCCTAAGATTGTGAAGCCTAATAAGTCATGTGAGATATGCATGAAAGGTAAGCAACCAAGATTTCCATTTGCATCAGAAGTAGCTCCAAGAGAAAAACATGCTTTGTGAGTAGTGCATTTTGATGTATGTGGACCATTTGAAGTACTTTCACTTTGAGTAAACAAGTACTTTGTGTAATTTATGGATGAGTTCACAAAAATGACATGGATAACACTCATGAAGTTTAAGCATGAGGTGTTTTTTGAGCTTCAGAAGTTCAAGGTGAAAGGTGAAAAACAAAGTGGTCAGAAACTGAAAATTCTCAGATTTGATGGTAGAGGTGAGTACAACTCTACACAGTTCAGAAGGTTCTGTGAGGATAATGGAATTAAGCATGAGGTGACTATTTCATACACTCCTCAGCATAATGGTCTTATTGAAATAAGAAATAGAACTTTTCTTGATATGACAAGGAGCATTATGAAGGAGAAGAAGCTATCTCACACCTTATGAGGAGAAGTTATTGTCGCTGCAGCATATGTGTTTAACATGTGTCCAACTAAGAAGCTGAAGGAAGTTGTTCCTTTTGAGAAGTGGACTGGAGATAAGCAAAATGTGAGCCATCTGAAGGTTTTTGGTTTTGTTTGTTATAAACATGTACTAGATGCCAAGAGAAGGAAGTTGGATGACAGAAGCAAAGTTATGTTGCTCGTAGGGTACCCCAGTACATGTGCTTATAAGCTCTATTTTCATGTTACTAACAAAGTTAAATTCAGAAGAGATGTCATTGTGAAGGAATCAAAAGCGTGAGATTGGAACATATCTCAATCAAACTCCGGTGCAGTGTTAACACCTGAGTTAACTTCTGAAGAAATTTCAGACTCTGAAGAAGATTCTGAGTCTGAAAATGAGTCAGAGTCTGAAGGAGACTTTAAGGTTAAAGAAGAATCTGAAAGAGAATCCAACTCTGAAGGGGAATCTGACTCTGAGGGTGATCCGTAATATGGTGATAATCATGCCTCTGAAGGTAGTCCAATATCTGATACTGTTTTAACATCTGAAGAAGATTCTGAACAAGTTCAGAGACCACAAAGAATCAGAAAAATACCAAGAAGATTTGCAGCGTTTGACATGTTGCAAGATACTGAGATAGACTCTGAAGGAGAAGTCATTCAGTGTGTCATGTTGGTAGACTCTGAACCAATCAGTATAGAAGGGGCTCTCAAGAAGACAATGTGGTTGAATGCCATGAAATAAGAACTTAAGGCTATAGAAAGAAATAAGACTTGGAAGTTGACTGAGATTCCAAGGAACAAGAAATCCATCAGTTCCAGATAGGTTTACAAGTTGAAACTAAATCCAGATGGATCATTTGGTAATCAAGGTGATGTTGAGTTTTGTTCCCTTCTGCTGCTAAAACTGAGTCAGAGATGATGTGCTATCTAGACTCTGATTGATATGGAGAAAGAGTTGACCGAATAAGTACTTTTGGATATCTTTTCAAGTATCTATGAGGTCCTATTTCTTGGTGCTCCAAGAAGCAATCAGTTATTGCTTTGTCAACCTATGAAATTGAGTACATTGTAGGTGCATTGTCTTCTTGTCAAGATGTACAGATTTTGAACTTGCTGTAGCATCTGGAGATCAAGGTGAACAAGCATGTGAAGCTGATGATTGACAACAAATTAGTTATAAGTCTTTCCAAGAATCCAATACTGCATGGGAGAAGCAAGCATATTGACAGAAAAATTCATTTTTTGAGGAACTAAGTTCAGAATGAGGTGCTTGAAGTTGTGCATTGTAGCACTCAGAAGCAACATGTAGATGTTCTGACCAAGGCTATCAAGACTGAACACTTTATCTAGCTGAGGGATGGAATTAGTATTGTTGATTATAGTTCTGAATATGGATTAGGGGATGGTATTAGAGTGTAATCCAATATTCAATTAGAATTTTATTTAAGTGTCATTTAATTTTAATTTGAGATGCATTTAGTTTGAAAGCTAAGTCTTAGTGTGTATAAATGTTGCACCGTTGTTCAATAAGAGAAGTGTAGCAAAAATTTTCATTGCAATCATTTTCTCTTTTAAAGTTAGTAACCATTCAATTTCTCTCTTTTATCTCTTCCATCTTCATCATTTCCATCTTCCTCCTCTTGTGCAACAACACGTTGTTCACACACTTTTTATGGAGCGGGTTAAGGGTTTAGGTCCGCAACCCTTAATGTACCAACCCCGTCTCATCCAGTTTTTTTACAAGTTTTTGCTGGTTTAAACATTAACATAAATTTTTGCATATTTAGACTTAAAAGATGCAGTGCCTACGAGCCGCTCCATCCTAACTTCTTATGGGAAATACCAATGTTTTAGGTTCGTACCCTCAACTATGTTCGCCTCACTTTTTCATAGGCTTTTGCGGGATATGCCTAAACGAGGCAAACATGTCCGTTTGCTACCCCTACACCCTACATTTCTGACAAAGAGGAAGAAGCACAATTGGCTTTAACTTCACTTGTTTCTTGGATTTTGAAAGAAATTACTTCGAATCCTGACAATCAATGAAATACATATTCGTTACTTACACCAATAGCTCAGAAGATCCAAGAGAAACAAAATAGAAACAAATAGAAATAAAAAATTAAAATTACTTACGCTAATAGCTAAGAAGATCAACATTATGACCTTTTTTCAAAAAGATCCTTGGAATTCATCTTTATGTGTTTCTCTAAGAAAGAAACATTAAGCTTAATTCAGCTAGATTATGGAGTAAAAAATCCTTAATTGGCACAAGACAACCCTCACAATAATAGCGAAATCGAGGTTGACTCGGCTTGTTAAACATAAATTTTGGGCACCCTCAAAATCCCTCGCGTAAAAAAAAGAATTTGGTTTTAAAATATATGTAAGAGGATTGAAATAGGAAAAATCGACCATAACCATTCTTGTCACTCAAAGCCTCCATGGTTTTCTTATCCACCCCTTTTGTATACCAGGAATAAAATAATATTGCCACTAAGATGAATCCATAAACCCTTACAAGATTTTTTTAAAGAACAGATGAAAGCCTAACTATTTAGGTGAAATCACGAAGGTGCCACATTGATATCCCAAAGCATCTCATACTAAAATTAAGTAAAAGAAATCCTAACACTTAAATCCTAAATTGCGTAGTCATGCATATAAAAGGCCTCAAAATGAAGACAATTAAAGACGCTTATCTCAACCAAGTATTTATCCATAAATAACTATATGATGACGTCTTCATTATCCTTAGAGGAAGAAACGTCAACACTTATCTAAAAGAAACTCATTACGGGCGCTTAGAATAACACAAAATGCATATAGAATCAAAATCAGGAAAGCTAGCCATGGAAGCGGTCATGAGGGGCAATAAGGGATCTAGAAACTGCCATGAGAAAGACGAACAAGAAGTTATTAAACAACCACTCTCATGACTACTCACTCTTCTTTCACCTGAATCATCAGAGTTACTCGAAGCACTACTAAAACCAAAAATATCACTAAAAAGTTACCCCAATTCATAGTCCCAACATACTTTTTAAAATGGGTGTAACACGCGTCAACAAAAGCTTGGTCTATAATTTGAGGTATTATTACCTCCCTATTGAGGCATATCTCTTTAAGTATCATCATTAGGGACTGATTACAAACAATAAAATGTAAGGAAATAAGGGAGGGAAATACTTTAGAGTGAATAAAGATAACATTATGAATGGAAAAAGACTGACTCAAATTCATGAGAGACAAAACTCAAATTGCAAAATGAATAGGTGGGAAGATATACAATATGAACCAAAATTAAATAATATAAAAGAAGGGAAATTTTGTGTTGAATATGAATATGTGTAGCAGTAAATTCATGTCCACTAAGCTATGGATAAACTTGACGCCAATAAAACCGGAGTCGCTACCGTGCTTTTATTGTTTCCAGAGGAAAAGGAAAAAGTACGAACAAAACCCAAGGATAAAAAGTTTTCCAATCAAAACTAATAAAATGCCAAATATTATAGGTAAGGTGGTTGGTTGCATAGAGGGAAGGTGTTAGCACCCAAAGTGTCATAGGTACTCTTAGGGAGCCATTTTTATGTGCATATGTTTTTGGGTATAAATGATGTTTGATGAAATATAGAGTGTGGGGATGAGAAAAGAATTCAATGATTATATTTTTGTGTTTGACAAGACCTTCGGTTATGTGCCTACGTACCAACATAAAAATGAGGGATCAAAACCTTGTAGTTCATGGTAAAAATTTCAAATAAGTTGGTGAATTTATTTTAATAAAAAAAGTTTAAGTAAAAGGGCATAAAAGCTAAAGATTTGAATGAGGTTGTTAGTTATTTTTGTATTTTGAAGTTTAAGTCAACATGGTTAAGTTTATTTACAAATTTGATTAAGAAAAGATTTAAAAATCCATTGGTATAAGGCCAAAGTTTCTAATCATTAAAATATGTCTAAGTTGAAAAACACATAACAAAGAAGGTTTTGAAAAGAGGGAGAGATTTTGAAATTTAAGAAGTGGGAGGAGATGAAGAGACTACCCTAAGAAGGGCTCAAACTTGGATAATTCAACAAGTATGCCACTAGCTCTCATGAAAGGAAAAAAGGTCAGGTCTCCATACAATGCCATGAAGAATGAGAGACTTACAATCTCACTTACTAGAATGATATGCCTTGGAGGTCAAATTTAGCTCTATGTTAAACAATCGTAATTGGACTTATGTAGAAGTCACAACTATCTGAGGCTGGGCAATAAAAATATAGGTGTTAATGCATGTTAGAGATTTGGTACAAAGAACCAAAATCCTAAAACATACCACACACTAAAAGAAAACGGGAGGGACCTATCTCAGTCATACTTGTATTGATTCATCTGACACAAGGTCATTGATGAATCAATTAGCATTTAAACATTAGACATTTAATTGGTCCAATGAGGGAATGAGAAAGAATATGGATAAAGATGAAGATGGGAGGGGAGATAGAAAAACAAATTGATCATGGGAGGAATTTCATCTGATCAAAACCATCCATTCATTTTGAGAGATGAAATGTACATTTCATAAATCCCCTAAATCCAATGGTTTTGATCCAACAAAAGTCAAATCAACCATGACCAAGGCCCAAAACAGAAAGTCAAACATCATAATTTAAACATTTAATCAATTAAAAATCATGATTTTCAAACATTTAATAAATTAAAAATCAATTTAAAAATGAATTAAAATGCATTTTAATTTGGTCAAAACCTCAAATCCCTTCAAAACACCAAATAAATGGCTAAGGGATTTATCCTAGGTCAAACAAGGTCAAAGGACTTTAGATAAAAAAATTCATGATTTTTAAAATGTCAGAAGTATTTTAAAATAATTAAAAATATGCATAAAAACATTTAATTCATGAAAAATATCAAAATTAACCAAAAAAATGGTTTTAATTCAAAATATGAAAGATAAATATATTTAAAGATTTTTGGTGAAATTCCCATATCTTTTGTATTAAAAATGAAATTTCTATGAATGAAATAAAATAAGTGGATTAAATGGAAATTCAGAAAATACAAAAACACAAGGGCCATCAGATCTCCCTCATTAATTGAGGTGACATATATGATGGCCACGCGCGCACTATCCACCATATGCCAAGTCAAACACATTGAAAGATGGTAATCAGCATGGACGCTCAAGATTAAAACATTTGAATCAAATCAGAAGGTTAGGAAGACGCCAACACATCACCGGAGTTAGGGCTCTGGTCATCTTCTCCGGTGGACCTCACCAGACTGGTCCACCACCAACCATCAAGAAAACGAAAAGTGAGCACACTATTTTAAAGAAAAAATGCTCAGGAGCTTGAATCTAGCCTCAATTTCTTCCAATTCCAAGTATATTGAAAGTTATATGGATTTGAATTTTGAGGATCATGAATTGAGTTGCTTCGATTTGACCTCAAAGAAACTCAATCTTGTTGCCTAAATTGGTAGGACTTCAGCAAACCAAAAATCAATCAAAATAGATGAGAAATTATGAAGAATCAAAGAAGAGAAGTTTCTAAAATCTCACCTTCGGGGAGATTCAAATCGCTTGATCTTGCTTCCAATTTGGCTTGGCTTAACTCTAGAAGCTTGCAGGAAGTGAAATTGATCAAGGAGAGGCTTGGATTCTTAGAGTTTCAATCTCAAAACAGAAGGAGAATTAAAACTCGATTTCAAGTGAAATCTTCAAGTTTATCCTTCAATGGAGGTTAGGGAAGCAATGGTTCAATGCTTGGGCAAGTAGGATCCTCACTCTGATCATAATGGTCATGTATTTATATGGTTTTGGATTGCTTTTCACACATTTGAAAATTTGGCCAAAATTGGAAATGTTACTGCATGCTTGCATAAGCGTATGATAGACCCATGAGATGATTGTAATAGGTCCACAAATGAGCATGAATGATGCTGAAAGCTTAACATGAGGCCATGCAATTGTACTTGAGAAATGATTATGTGATTCATCCAAATGGGACCAAGAAGAGTAACCACGTGCATGCCATTTAAATATTATCCAAATGAAGTGATATTGAACTTTTTGGAAAGGTGACATCAAGGGGAATAACTTTCATGTTGAACAATTTTCCATTTTAAGCTTGGATCATGATGAATTTTGAGGTGGAAGTTTGAGAAATCAATCATAATTGAAAATTTTCTAAGTACCAAGTCAAATATCCACTTCTTCCACCTTGAATAACATTTGCTATGAGTTTCAAATGGAAATGGCTCCTTCATCAAAGTTGTATCTCTTTCAATCCTATTCAATTTGGTCACAAATTTGACCTAATTTGGATTTGGCATGAAGGTGTTATGCATTTTAGAAGTTGGGGAAAATTTCTTGTTCATGCTTTCGACTCAAAGCATGGAACCACTCTTCCCACATATCTCTCTCTTGCTTCATCTTGGCAAGTGTGTTTTCCAACTCCTCTACATCTTAGTTAGGGAGAGTTGATGGCTCAGCCACAACCACAAGTATAGGTCTTTCACAAGCGTACGACATCTTCATCTCCAAAGCTCTCTTCTTCACCAAAATAGTGTAAGCTTCCAAAGCTATACAGTTGCATGGACCAAGCCCAAATATTCCTTTCATATGCATATTATGCCAAACATGTATCATCCTATTCTTCAAATGTTGGGGGATGTTTACCCTATTGATACAATAGACCTTCTAACTGAGTGTTATTTGGTTTATCTCTCAAGGGGAACCCAAGCTGACGAGCCAAAGCAGGGTTGTAGTTGATTCCTCCTTACATACTAATGAGAGACACATTAGAGAACTCACCACACCTGGAAATAATGTCCAAGATAGACAATGTAGAGTCATACCAAATAATATCATCATTAGTGAGAGACATAATGTAAGACCTCAATTTTGACCCTAAGATCCCCCATACTATCCTCATCATATGCATTGGCATTGGGATCACATCTTGACATCCTCCTGACCCCTCATTCATTGGGTTTGCATTGGAGAGATCACCAAGCATCATGTGATTGTATCATACTTTGTATTCTATCATTTTTACTAACCAAAATACCAAAAATATGTCTTTGTATAATCTAACTCTTTTGTAGGTAGGGCATATGCTCACCTTTGAACTATCAAGCTCACATCTAGGGTTTAAGACCCTCATTGCAAGTAGCTCAATCAAGATTTCGTTTAAAATGGATCTAAGTATCATATATTAATACCCATGATCTTCACATAATATTTTGATAAAGAATTCATCAAGAGTTTGGAATTGGTTTGCCTTGGAAACCCTAATTCATCTAGGTATCTTGTGTAACTTCTTCAATAAGCTTCTTCACCAATTTGATCAAATATTTCAAGGGATACTTCAAAATTCATCATATTATGCATATATGATCCTCCATGAGTCCCAAACGTCAAGAGAATAGCAAGCTAGCAAGTTGGTTCATGGTGGTGGACCAGAGGAATTCATTTGATTAAAACTGGGATTCCCTAGACCCTATCTTCTACACTTTTTGTCATATGAAAATAATTCCAAGATAAAAGTTACTCTGAATTACATTCCAAACAACTTTCATATTGAGGTCAAGATCGAGGTTTGCTTGGAAAGTTATTTTTTATGGTGAAAGATTATAGGTCATTTTGTCTAAACCCTAATTTGGAGGTCAACTTCCCAAGGCTATAACTTGCTCATTTTTTATGAGATGAAAGTTATTCAAGTTTCATAATCAAATTAAAGATGTCTAATTCAACTTTAATGTTTCTAGGAAGAGAAAATTCAACTTTTAAATGCATGTGATATGAGGATACATTATAGGTCATTTTGGACCAATACCATTGAACAAGTGATTTTCCTCAACTTCAAAACTGCATAACTCCTTCATGCTAAATCCAAATGAGGTCAAATATGTGACCATTTTGAAGTAATTTGAGGGAGATATAACTTTGATGAAGGAATGTTTCTCAGTTGAAGCTCATATAAAAAGTTAGCCAAGGTGGAACAAATGAACATATGGCTTGACACTTAGAAATATTTTTGATATGTTTGATTTTCCCAACTTCCACCTGAAAATTCATCATGATCTAAGATTCAAATGAAAAAGTGTTCAACATGAAAGTTGTTTCTATTGATCTAACCTTTCCAAAAACTCCAATTTTATCCCATTTGGACAAGGTATGACTGACTTGCGTATGGATTTAACTTGGATGACCATTTGGCATAAGTGAGCTTGAATCTTCCATACACAAATGCATGGCCTTTCCACGTGACTTCAACAATGTTTGTACTCAATTTTGGACCTGAAGGAATGATTACATGGGCCTATCACACGCCCATGCATCCACGCAAGCAAGTTACTATTTTTGAAATTTTGAATCAAGTATGCAATTAGCAATGCTTTGGCTATAAATAGAGACCCTTGCCTTCAGAAATGAGGATCCTTGTGTGCCAACTTTGAATCCCCAGCTCCAAACCCTTTCATTCAAAGGATAACCTTGAGGATTTCCATTGGTAATAGAGTTTGAATCTCCACTATTTTGAGATTCAAATCTCCAAGAGTCCTGCTTCCTTTTTTATTTAATTCTATTCCATCAAGTGTCTAGAGTAAGGCCAGGTGCAATTGGAAGCAAGATCATATTCATCCAGACCTGCAGGGAAGGTGAATTTCTCAATTTTTCATCTCTTCAATTCTCACTCAATTCTCCATAATTCTTATTGATTTTTGGTTGTCTGAAGTCCTACCAATGTAGGCAACAAGATTGAGTTGCTTTGAGGTCAAATCGGAGCAACTTAGATCATGATCCTCAAATTTCAACTCCCTATATCTTTGAATATAATTGGAGTTAGATGAAATTGAGGTCATATTCGAAATATTGAGCATTTTTACTTTAAATTCATGTCCTCCTTTTTTATTTTGGTGATGGTTGAAGGTGGACCAGTCTGGTGAGGTCCACCGGAGAAGAAGACTAGAGTTACAGCTCCGGCAGTGCATTGGCACATCTCAGACCATAGGATCCTTGCATTTTGTTTTAATCTCATGCGTTGGTTTTAAATACCATCCCTGAAGCGCATTGACTTGTGTCCATTGTGGAACGCGCACTGAGGACTACTTGATCTGCCACCTCAATTAATGAGGGTGATCAAGTGGTCCACGTTTTATGCTATTTTCCGACTTTTGTTTTAATTGACTTATTTTCATTAATTCCTAATAATTTTAATATTGATCCAAAAAATATGAGAGTTTCACCAAAAAAATTTAAATAATTTCCTATTCCATTTTATGAATTAAAATTATTTTTTGGATCATTATTAATATTTTTCATGATTTAATTGTTTTTGTGAATATTTTTAATTGTTTAAAAATACTTTTAAGTTTCCAAAATTAATGAAATTTTTCTCCAAGGTCTTTTGACCTTGTTTGACCTATGATAAATCTCATGGCCATTTATTTGGTGTTTTGATGAGGTTTTAGGATTTTGACCAATCATAATTTAAGTTAATGCATTTTTTAATTAATTTTAATTGTTTAATTACAAAATAAATTGTTTTGAGCTTTTGATATTGACTTGTTGAGTTTGACTTGTGTTGTTGGACCTTGGTCAAGGTTGATTTGACTTTGTTCAATTAAAATAATTGGATTTAGGGGATTGATGAAATGTACATTTCATCTCCCAAAATGAATGAATGATTTTAATTTGATAAAAGTCCTCCTTTAACCAATTTGTGTTGATTCCATTTCCCCTACCTCTTCATCTTAATCCCATTCTATCACATCCATTTCATTTGACCTATGATATCTCTATATCCTAAGGCTAGTTGATTGCAAAATCAACATAAGTATGGATGAGATTAGGTCCACCCATTTGCCATTTTCTTTTAAGTGTGGTATGTTTTAGAAGTATGGTTCATAATACCATATCTCTAACATGCATTAACACTAAAATTTCTATTGCCCGAACTCATATAGTTGTGACTTCTATATAAGTCCAATTACGATTGCTTAACGTAGTGTTAAATTTTTGACACAAAAGGCATATTATTCTAGTAAGTGAGATTGTAAGTCTCCCCTCTTTCATGGTATTTTGTGGAAACTTGGATTTTTTTCCTTCTTTTGGAAGATGTCTTGGTTCAAGGATCCATGCTTGTGAATAGTGGGTTGAGTGTTCTCCAAAGAATGACTTAAACAAAACAAAAGAAAAAGCAATACTAACTTCTAATCAACTAACAATTAACTTTTAATTTCAAGCCATTTACTTTTTTGCATTTTAATTTTAAGTCTTTATTCATTTGCCATTATCCATACCATTTAACTTGTTTACTTTAATGCCATTTTCACTTTACTCATTTGAGCCTTATCTTGTGATTATATTGTGATTGTATATACTTGTTTGTGTGTATGGTCTTTTGACCTTTAATGTACATAATAACAACAAAAATCCTAAATAACATTTGTGTAGACTGTTGGATTTGATCTGAGACATTGAACTTAGAATTAGGCAACACTCCTTATGCAAAAGGACTTGGACAATGCCAACTTTCATAAAACCAAGTTCTTGTGAATTGAAACTTCATATGATGCAAGTATTGAGATCCCATTTGAGTTCATCTGCTACATGGTCTTATTGAAGCTGTTACTTTGAACCTGTGTCTAATGCCTATCTCTGAGTCATTCAAGGATTATGTCATCTGATGCATGGGAGATTATGAAGAAGATCATTAAGTTACTAAGCTTGGATGTGGCATATTTATTTGATGCTTTTCTCTTCATCTTGCTATTTGTGTATTGATATTGCTCGATTCTAAAGTCCAAGGGAAATTTAGATTTCTATATGACATTCTTGTTTATTGAATTGCAGCCCATTGGTCAGATCTTTTCAACTCTTAACTTTTAATTTTTTCTTAGGATTAGTATCTTCATCTCCTCCCATTTCTTAAATTTCAAATTTCTCCCTCCTTTTAAAATCTTCTTTGCTTGTGTTTTCTAAACTTAGACCATTATTGCAAATTAGAAACTTTGGGCTTATGCCATTGCATTTTTAAAACTCTTTTCTTAATCAAACTTGTAAATGAACTTAACTATATTTGTCTTAAAATTTAAAAATACAAAAAGAACTAACCCTCATTCAAACCTTTTTAGGCCTTTTGTTCCTTTGTTAAACTTATTTTTTTTTTAAAAACAATGCACTCACTTTGAAATTGTTACCACGAACTACGAGGTTTTGATTCCTCATTTTTATGTTGGTACGTAGGCACAAGTCCGAAGGTCTTGTCAAACACAAAAATATAATTAATAATTTCTTCTCTGCTCCCTCCACTCTATTTATGGCAAACATCATTTTGTACAAAAACACATATGCACACAAGAAAGGGCTCCCTAGGAGTACCTAGGACACTTTGGGTGCTAACACCTTCCCTTTGTGTAACCAACCCCCTTACCTGTAATCTATGACATTTTATTAGTTTTGATTTGAAAACTTCTTATCTTTGGGTTTTGTTCGTGCTTTTCCCTTTTTCCTAGGAAACAATAAAAGTACGGTGGTGACTCTGGTTTAATTGACGTCTAGCTTATCCATAGCTTGATGGTCATGAATTTACCGCTACAGAAATTAAGTGGCGACTCTGTTGAGGAGTAGTCTCCAGTGGGTTTAGCCTACTCTTTTATGTGTATAAAATTGTATATTTGATGTATGTAAATTTGTGTGTGATATAATCTGCTTTTTGTTCTTGGTGATCTCTGAGTGGTGAGATAAGTTCTAACCCGAACTTGAGTGCAATTAAGATAGGAGGATGGTATACTCATGTTCGACTTATGTGGAGTAGTCCTTAACAAGTTGGACTGAGACCCATCTACTCAGTGGAGACCCTTTTGGAGTTATGAATGCCACACAAGTTATTTGTGGTTAGGCATTACTCTCTCTGGTTTGGGGTCCGAGAAGCTGAGGACCGTAGAACATTTAACCCCTCTTGGCCTATTTAGGACGTAGTGCAAAGACTGTTCAGGTGTAGACTTGATAATAGTTGTTACGCGATACTACACCCAGACGAGTTTCTCTTGAGAATATTATGGATTGATGAGTCAGTCATCCTAACCTGTAATATCCGATAGATGGAATTAAGACTCTGGGAACTTTTTAGAACATGATATACAGGTTTTATCCTTAGTACACTCCTTTAGGATGGTTCTTAACCAGACTCCATGCTCGTGACTCACAATAAACCCTTGATTCTTGATTGATCCAATCAAGTCTTGTCAATACCAATGGAACTTGGGTGTTGATAAGGTGAAAACCAGAATCCACCAAAATGGATGATTGATCTTGACAAAGACTTGATTCATCCTTTGACCTTTGTTTGTTTTCCTTGTGTGATCCCCTATTTGTGGTTGTTGCATTCATACATTCATGCACATCATAACATTCATCACACAAAAAAATAATTTCAAGGAACTGAGGTTTTATTTGCAAAAAATTTCAGACTATGGATTGTGGATGAAGGAACACTAAGAAGTACCATTTCAGATGTACAGATTTAAAAGAGTTAAGGAAGCTATCATCCTTTGTATTAGATTCCTTGGACTTCAAGAAACATCATGGGAAACTTCTGTCTATTTTGTCTGTTGATGTGGTTGAAGGACTTTTGAGTGTGTTGTTTCAGTTTTATGATCCTCTCTACCATTGCTTCACTTTTCCTGACTATCAGCTTGTGCCTACGTTAGAGGAGTATGCTCATCTCTTGGGAATACCTGTTTCTAGAAAAGTGTCGTTTAGTGGATTGGAAGAGATTCCCAGATCTCACATCATAGCTGAAGCTTTTAATTTGAAGAAGTCTGAGATAGAGGCTCATTGGCTGAAGAAAGGAGGATTGTTTGGATTGACTTATGAGTTCCTCATCAAGGAAGCTACTGCCTTTGCTCAAGTCGGTAGTGTGGATGCTTTTGAAGCTATCTTTGTATTGCTCATCTATGGTTTAACCTTGTTCCCTAACATTGACGGTTTTGTTGATGTTAACACCATTAGAATTTTCTTGATTGGGAATCATGTGCCTACTCTATTAGGAGATATGTACTTCTATTTGCATCTAAGGAATTCTAAAGGTGGTGGAACTATTGTGTGTTGTGTTCCTCTTCTGTACAAGTGGTTTATTTCGCACTTGCCTCAGATGTCTAACAAACAATATCTACGGTGGTCTCAGAGACTTATGTCTCTCACTAATGATGATATAGTTTAGTATGATTCTTCATTGAGTAGATTGGATATTATTGATTATTATTGTGAATTCTCTAATGTGCCTCTTATTGATACACAAGGAGGAATGAACTACAACCCTTCTTTGGCTCGTCGTCAACTTGGGTTCCCCTTGAGAGACAAACCTAATAACACTTTGTTAGAAGGTATTTTATATCAAGAGGGTAAAGATCCCCAAAATTTGAAGCAGAAGTTTGTGCATGCTGGGCTTAATGTGCATAAGAAAGGAAGATCTGAGCTTGGTCCGCGCAACCGTGTAGCTTTGGAAGCCTACACTCTTTAGGTGAAGAAGAGAGATTTGGAATTGAAGATGCCTTATGCTTGTGAGAGACCTATGTCTATGTTTGTGGTTGAGCCATTAACTCTCCCCAACCAATATGTATAGGAGTTGGAAGACGCACTCGCCAAGATGAAGCAAGAGAAGAATATGTGGGAAGAGCGGTTCCATGCTTTGAGCCGAAAGCATGAGGAGTTGCAACTTGAGTCTAGGGACAAAGATGCACTTATTGAGCTTCTTGAAGACCGAGTAGTGAAGAGAGACAGAGAGAGAGAGAGAGCCAGAGGTTTCATCTTCCTCCAGTATGCCTTAGCCTTCCGTTGCTTGGAAGAAGATTGTTGGTCAACTTGTCCTCGAGAAGACTCAGATGAAGACTTCTTTTGAGTCCGAGATTCGATGCATCCGAAGGAAGTACGCGCCTGCGGCCCGATCTTCTGACATTGTTGTTAAGGATACTTAGGATGATTAATCTCCTTTTCTCTTGTATTTTGGTTTCTGAAATTGTACTCAGTGTAATCCTTCCAATTATGCAAATAAAAGAGATTTTATGGTCAATCAAATTGTGCAATTGTTATTATTATATATTTGCAAATAAAACATTGTGTTCCTTAAAAATAAAAATAAATAAGCATTGAAATTCATGCATCATTTGCATACAAGTTTCTCTTTCTCCGAATGTCTTATTGGTTATTCTTCTGTGCCTCAGCCAAGCTGACTCATCGATACAATACCCGCGCGAATCATCCACGAATCATGGAACATCTAGAGAAAGAGAACAGAGACTTGAAGGACAAGATTACCCGCCTGACTGCCATGATGGAGTCAGTCCTAGCTACTCAAAGTCAATCTTCTCCAACGCCTGCAACTCCACCTCCTCAGAGGACGGTCATATCAGAGGTTGTTTCTTCAACTGTGGTTGCTTCTCATTTCTCTCTTGCCATGCCTGCCGGATTCCCGTGGGGAATTCCGCCTAACTTTGTGCCTGAGGGTTTCGCGCCTAATTTTGCTTCCATTTCGACATCTAGCCCGGTCATGTATGTTCCGCCACCGGTTGTTCACACTCTGCCTTGTGTTGAGGATACCATCTATCATTTCGAGCCGTCTAAGGGTCCGAATGTTTATGAAAAGATGGATGAAATGAAAGACCAATTCCTTGAGGTGAGAAAGGAGTTGAAGACCATGAGGGGAAAATATTTGTTCGGTAAGAGTGTTGCGGAACTTTGCTTGGTTCCTAATGTTAAGATCCCGATGAAGTTCAAAGTCCCTGACCTTGAAAAGTATAAGGGAAATACCTGTCCACTCAGTCATCTCGTCATGTATGCTAGAAAGATGTCAACGCAAACTGATAATGATTAGTTACTGATTCATTATTTTCAAGATAGTATGACTGGTGCCGCTCTGAGGTGGTACATGGGTTTGGATAGTACGATTGTCCACATGTTAAATGATTTGGGTAAGGCTTTTGTGAAGAAGTATAAATAGAATTTTGATATGGTGTTGGCTAGGGACCAGTTGAGGTCATTGTATCAGAAAGATAAGGAGACGTTTAAGGAGTACGCTCAACGATAGAGAGAGCTTGCCGCTCAGATCACACCTCCTTTGGAAGAAAAGGAGATGACCAAGATTTTTCTCAAGACCCTGAGCTCATTTTACTATGAGAGCCTGATTTCCAATGCCCCTAGTGACTTTACCGAAATGGTAAATATGGGGATGAGATTAGAAGAAGGTGTCCGAGAGGGACGGTTGTCTAGAGAGGAGGTTTCGTCTAGCAAGAAGTTCGGCATTGGGTTTACCAGAAAGAAAGAAGGCGATACTAATCTAGTATCTATTGGGAGGCAGATGAGGCCTCATTTTAGAAGGAATCTACAACCCCGTCAACACCATCATCAAGTATCATCTGTTATTCCAATATTTTCCAATAATCAATCAATGCCAGTTCAACAACAACGTCAACAGCGACTACAAAGAACAAACAACAACAACAACAATAATACCAATAATCATCAACAACAATAGAATTTTGAGAGGAAGAAGGTCTATGTTGACCCGATTCCTATATCTTATGCTGAATTGTATCCATCATTGGTTCTCAAAAACCTTTTGCAACCAAGAAGTCCTCCACAGATTCCAGAACCACTTCCATGATGGTACAAGCCAGAGCTTCACTGTGCCTTTCACCAAGGGGCTCCTGGCCATGATATTGAGAACTGTTACCCCCTGAAGTATAAAGTCCAGAAGTTGGTCTAAAGTGGGATGGTGTCCTTTAAGGACCGTGCGCCAAATGTCAAAGCTAACCCATTACCTGCTCATGGTAATCCTTCAGTTAACATGGTAGATGGCTGTCCTAGGGAGTTCAAAGTATATAATGTTTGTTTCATTAGAAGATCTTTGGTGACAATGCACAAGGATATCTGTATGGTGAGTGATTGTGAGCATGACCATGATGGTTGTGCAATTTGCAGTGTTAACCCCCGAGGTTGTGTGGTTGTGAAAAGAGACATCCAGAGGTTGATGGATGAGGGTATGATCCAAATTCTTCAGTCCTGTCACTTGGGTGACGAAGTGAATGTAATAGTTCCTGTGTTCAAGACACCAGAGAGAATGGTGATTCAATTTTACAGCAGCAACAGTAATAGTGTCAGCAATCAGATCAGTATCGCCGTTGGTTATATGGTTAACGGGCCATATCCCATATGCATCCGATAAGGATGTCCCGTACCAGTATAATGCTACTATGTTAGAGAATGGTCAAGAGGTTCCTTTGCCTACGACCACTTCTGTTGTGAGCATTGCTGATGTTACAAAGGTGACTCGTAGCGGTCGTGTTTTTGGGCCTGTGTCCCCGAAGAATGTAGATGATGTATTTGTTGGTAAGAAAGTTGAAGTGCATGCAGTTGATCTGGTTAGCGCTCCAAAGTGTCAGTCTGGTGAATCCAGCGGTTTGAAGCCTAATGATGATGATGAGGTACTCCGGTTAATCAAGAAGAGAGAGTTCAATATGGTGGAACAGTTTCTCCAAACTCCTTCCAAAATTTCAGTGATGTCTCAGCTTATGAACTCTGAAGCGCATAGAGAAGCATTGAAAACAGTATTGGAGCAAGCTTATGTAGAGCATGATGTTACAATGGATCAGTTCGATCATATTATGGCTAACATCACTTCCTGTAACAACTTGAGCTTCTGTGATGAGGAACATCCTGAGGAAGGTAGAAATCACAATCTGGCGTTGCACATTTCAGTGAATTACAAGGAGGATGCTCTGTCCAACATATTAGTTGACACCGGTTCTTATTTGAATGTACTTCCCAAATTAACTCTTTCCAGATTGTCGTATCAAGGAGCTCCGATGAGATATAGTGGCGTGATCGTCAAAGCATTTGATGGTTCTCGGAAGACTGTGATTGGTGAAGTGGACCTTCATGTGAAGATAAGTCCGAGTGATTTCCAAATTACTTTCCAAGCAATAGATATCCACTAGGCCTATAGCTGCTTGTTCGGAAGGCCATGGATACATGAGGCAGGAGCCGTTACGTCAATGCTACATCAGAAGTTGAAATTTGTCAAGAATGGTAAGCTTGTTATCGTCAGTGGGGAGAAGGATTTGTTGGTAAGTCACCCGTCGTCTCTCTCTCTTATGTAGAAGCTGAGGATGAGGTTGGAACTCCATTCCAAGCTCTATCTATTGGTGAGGTAAAGAGAGTTGGGGAACCTATGTCCTCCTTCAAAGACGCTCAAAAGATTGTTAAAGACGATATTTCTGATCAGTGGGGCCGGATGGTGGAGGTCATCGAGAACAAGAGCAGAGTCGGTTTAGGATTCCAACAAGGTTCATCTGAGTTCAGAGATGAAGATGTGCAACCTAGTTTCCGTAGAGGAGGGTTCATTCATGGTAATGAACAACACTTACCTGCTGTGATCGAGGGTGATGAAGATGAAGACTGCACTAATTTTGTGACGCATGGAAAAGCTTGCAACAATTGGACTGTTGTTGATGTTCCTGTTATTATGCATCATTCTAAGTAATTACTTTTATTATTTTTGAAAATCTTTCTCCTATGCCTAAGGGAGAAGTGGACATTGTTGGAATTTTCAAATTTGATCATTAATAAAATTCAATTTTATTCATCCACATCTATGATGTTTTATTTTACCTTTTGGCTTTTTTTTTTCTTCTGAAAATGGTAATCACAAAAACATGAATAAAATATAATTGTCCATCTACATAATATTTGGCCATAATTCACTTCTCTAAAATCAAAATATCAAATCATTATACAGGCTGGTTTCTAAACCCATTGAATACAATGATCCTACTCCTTCGCCAAATTTTGAATTCCCTATGTTTGAAGTTGAGGAAGGAAGTGATGAAGAAGTATTTGATGAATTATCTTGTCTACTTGAGCACAAGGAAAAATCCATTCAATCGTTCGAAGAGCATATTGAGTTAGTCAACTTGGGTTCCGAGGATGATGTGAAGGAAGTCAAGATTGGGTGTCGGTTGCGTCCAAAAGCTAAGAAGGGGTTGATTGACCTTCTTCGAGTATATTTAGATGTGTTTGCCTGGTCCTATCAAGACATGCATGATTTGGATTCTGAGATTGTGGAGCATAGGTTGCCATTGAAGCCAGAATGCCAGCCAGTTAAGTAGAAGTTGAGGAGGACTTATCCTGATATGGTAGTAAAGATCACAGAAGAAATGAAGAAACATATTGATGCTGGTTTCCTTGTTACCGCTGAGTATCCGTAATGGGTGACCAATATTGTGCCTGTTCCAAAGAAAGATGGAAAAGCCCGTATGTGTGTTGATTATAGACATTTGAATAAATCCAGTCCGAAAGATGATTTCCCTTTGCCACACATTGATATGTTGGTAGATAATACACCTACATTCAAAGTCTTTTCATTTATGGACGGATACTCAGCGGTAACAACCCTTTGTCACACATTGATATGTTGGTAGATAATACACCTACATTCAAAGTCTTTTTATTTATGGACGGATTTTCAAAATATAATCAGATCAAGATGGCACCCGAGGATATGGAGAAGACCACATTCATTACACCCTGGGGAACATCATGTTATAGAGTGATGCCTTTCGGTTTAAAGAATGCTGGTGCAACTTACCAGAGAGCAATGACTACTCTTTTTCATGTATTGATACATAAAGAGATCTAAGTCTATGTGGATGATATGATTTCCAAATCCATTGATGAAGAGGAAAATGTTAAGCATTTTTTGACGCTATTCCAGCGTTTGAGGAAATACAAACTCCGCTTGAATCTTGATAAGTGTACTTTTGGTGTTCGTTCTGGTAAGTTATTGGGCTTTATTGTCAGCGAGAATGGTATTGAAGTTGATCCTGCCAAGGTTAAAGCAATACAAGAGATGCCTGCGCCCAAAACTGAGAAGCAAGTCAGAGGTTTTCTCGGCCGCTTGAATTATATCTCAAGATTCACTTCACACATGACTGCCACATGTGTGCCTATATTCAAGCTTCTTCGGAAAGATCAATCATGTGATTGGACCGAAGACTGCTAGAAAGATTTTGATAGTATCAAAGAGTATCTGCCTGAGCCTTTGATTCTGTCTCCGCCTGTGGAAGGAAGATTGTTAATCATGTATTTGACTGTGCTTGAAGAGAGTACGGGTTTTGTTCTTGGTCAACAAGATGAGACTGGAAAGAAATAATATGCTATTTACTACCTCAGTAAGAAATTCACCGATTGTGAGACTCGGTATTCTATGCTTAAGAAGACTTGTTGTGCATTGGCTTGGGCTGCTAAGCGTCTGCGTCAATATATGTTGAATCATACCACTTGGTTGATATCCAAAATGGATCCAATTAAGTATATTTTTGAGAAGCCTGCTTTAACTGGGAGGATTGCCCGTTGGCAGATCTTGTTATCAGAGTATGATATCGAATACCAATCTCAGAAAGCAATCAAAGGTAGTGTCTTGGCTGACCATTTGGCTCACCAACCAATTGAAGATTACCAGTCAGTGCAGTATGATTTTCCTGATAAAGAGATTTTGTACTTGAAAATGAAAGATTGTGATGAACCATTGCTTGAAAAAGGGCCAAAACTTGGTTCCCGTTGGGGCGTGGTATTTGATGGAGCTATAAATCAATATGGTAATGGCATTGGGGCAGTGATTATTACTCCTCAAGGCACGCATTTTCTGTTTACAACAAGATTGACTTTCAAATTTACAAACAATATGGTTTAGTATGATGGTTGTTGCATTATGGGGCTTGAAGAGGCCATTAATCTCAGAATCAAGTATTTGGACGTCTATGGAGATTCAACTTTGGTTATGAATCAAATCAAAGGTGAAAGGGAGACGGATCAACCCGATTTGATACCATATAAAGATTATGTGAGGAGGATTTCAACTTTCTTTACAAAGGTTAAGTTTTATCATATCCCTCGAGATGAAAAGCGGATGGCAGATGCTCTTGCAATGTTGGCTTCAATGATTATGGTTAAGTATTGGAATGAAGTTCCCAATTTGACTGTAATGCGTCTTGATAGGACAACTCATGTGTTTACTGTTGAAGAGGTCAAAGATGAAAATCCGTGGTATTTTGATATCAAGTGTTTCCTCCAAAGTCAGATTACCCGCCCGGGGCATCTTTGAAAAATAAGAAGACTTTGAGAAGATTAGCCAACAATTTCTACCTGAATGGTAATGTATTGTACAAGAGAAACTTCGATATGGTTTTTCTCAGATGTGTGGATAGACACGAAGCAAACCTATTGATGGCTGAAGTCCATGAAGGCTCCTTTGATACTCATTCCAATGGACATGCTATGGCGAAAAAGATGTTGCGAGCAGGTTACTATTGGCTGACAATGGAATCTGACTGTTGCAAGTTTGTGAAGAAATGCCATAAGTGTCAAATATATGCAGATAATATTCATGTTCCTCCGACACTGTTGAATGTCATTTCCTCCTCGTGGCCCTTCTCCATGTGGGGAATTGATATGATTGGCATGATAAAGCCCAAACCTTTGAATGAACATCGTTTCATTTTAGTGGCAATTGACTACTTCACAAAGTGGGTTGAAGCGGCATCGTATGCAAACGTAACCAAGCAAGTTGTTGTGAGGTTTATCAAGAATCAGATTATATGCCTGTATGGTTGTAGCGGTAAATTCACACCCATAACGCTATGGACAAGCTAGACGTCAATTAAACCAGAGTCGCCATCGCGCTTTTATTCTTTCCAAGGGAAAAGGGAAAAGTGCGAACAAAACCCAAAAAGATAAGAAGTTTTCAGATCAAAACTAAAAAAATGCCAGAGATTACAGGTAAGGGGGTCGGTTACACAGAGGGAAGGTGTTAGCACCTAAAGTGTCCTAGGTACTCCTAGGGAGCCCTTTCTTGTGTGCATATGTATTTTTGTACAAATGATGTTTGCAATAGATAGAGTGGAGGGATTAGAAAAGAATTCATTAATTATATTTTTGTGTTTGACAAGACCTTCGGACTTGTTCCTATGTACCAACATAAAAATGAGGGATCAAAACCTCGTAGTTCGTGGTATCAATTTCAAAGTGAGTGCATTGCTTTTAATAAAATTTTAAGTTGAAAAAGGCACAGGAGGCCTAAAATGGTTTGAATGAGTGTTAGTCCTTTTTTTCTTTTGAAAATTTTAAGTCAAGTATAGTCAAGTTTATTTACGATTTTATTTAAGAAACGAAGTTTGAAAATGCAATGGCATAAGGCCAAAGTTTCTAATTTGCAAAAGGGTCAAATTTTAGAAAACACACACAAGCAAAGAAGATTTTAAAAAAGGGGGGAGAGATTTTGAAATTAAATAAGTGAGGAGGAGATGAAGAGACTAGTCCTAAGCATAAATTTAAAAGGTGAGGTTGAAAAGATCTGACCAATGGGCTGCAATCCAATAGATAAGAATGTCATATAGAAACCCAAATTTCCCTTAGACTTTAGAATCAAGTAATATCAATACACAAATAGCAAGATGAAGGGAAAGACGTCAAATAAAGATAGCCACATCCAAGATTAGCAATTCAATAATCTTCTTCAAAATTTCTCATGCATCAGATGACTTCAAAGATGGCATTAGACACATGTTCAAAATAACAGCTCCACAATGATCATGTTGCATATGAACTCAAGTGGATCTTCAATTTTGTATCAGATGAATGTTCACTTCACAAGCACTTGGTTTCATGAAAGTTGGCATTGGCCAAGTCCTTTGCAGAAGGAGTGTTGCCTAAATTCTAAGTCCAATGGTCTCAGATCAAACCAACAGTCCACACAAGATTTTATTATGGTTTTTTTTCTTATTATGTACATTACGGTCAAAAGAACACACAAACACAAAAGTATATATAAACACAATATATCACAAAATATGGTCCAAGTGGACAAAGGGAAAATGACATTAAAGAGAACAACTTAAATGGTATGAATAATAGCAAATGGATAAAGCTTAAAAATTGAAGTGCATTAAAAGTAAATGACTTGAAATTAAATGTTAGTTGTTAGTTGATTAGAAGTTAGTATTACTTTTGATTTGTTTTTCTGTTTAAGTCATTCTTTGGAGAATACTCAACCCACCTATCACAAGTATGGATCCTTGAACCAAGACATCTTCCAAAGGAAGGAAAAAAGGCCAAGTTTCCACAAAATACCATGAAAGAGGGGAGACTTACAATCTCACTAACTAGAATGCTATGCCTTTTGTGTCACAAATTTAGCGCTATGTTAAGCAATCGTAATTGGACTTATGTAGAAGTCACAACTATTTGAGGAAGGGCAATAGAATTTTGGTGTTAATGCATGTTAGAGACATAGTATGATAAGCTATGCTCATGAAACATGCCACACACAAAAATAATATGCAAAGAGGTGGACCTAATGTTATCCATACTCATGTTGATTTTGCAATCAACTAGCCTTAGAAAATAAAGATATCATAGGTCCAATGACATCAATGAATAAGTAAGGGGAATGAGATGAAGAGGGAGGGAGAATGGATTCAACCCAAATTGGTCAAAGGAGGACTTTTACCAAATTAAGATCATTCATTCATTTTGGGAGATGGAATGTACATTCCATCAATCCCCTAAATCCAATGATCTTAACCTAGCAAAGTCAAATCAACCTTGACCAAAGCCCAACAACACAAGTCAAACTCACAAAGTCAATTAAAATGGCTTTACACAATTAATTTGGCACTTAAACAATTAGAAATAATAAAAATATGCATTAAATTAAATACTGGTTGGTCAATTTCCTAAAATCTCATCAAAACACCAAAAAATGGCCATGAGAATACTGGTGAAACTCTCATTTTTTTATCAATATTAAATTTAATATGAATTAATGAAAATAAAACAAATAAAATGAAATTTAAATAATAAAAAAAACGTGGACCACTTGATCTCCCTCTTTAATTGAGGTGGTAGATCAAGTGGAATAAAACACGCGTTCCACCATACACTTGAGTCAGCGCGCCACACAACTGCTATTCAAAAGGAATGCTCGTGATTAAAACAAAATGACTTGATACTATGGCTCAAAACCTATCCAGCTCATCATCAGAGCAAAACGCCGGTCACCTTCTCTGGTGACCCTGGCTGGACTGGTTCACTCATCACCATCACAAAACTGAAAAAGAAGGACATGGTTTTAAAGTAAAAATTGCACTGATCACGAATCTGACCTCAATTCATCCTAACTCCAATTATATTGAGAGACACATGGATTTGAAATTTGAGTTACATGAACTGAGTTGCTTCGATTTGACCTCAAAGCAACTCAATCTTCTTGCCTACAGTGGTAGGACTTTAGACAACCAAGGATCCAAGAGAATTGATGAGAATTGAGAGAGAATCGAAGAGAAGAAAAAATCTGGAAAATACCTTCAATGATGTGCATAACTTGATCTCTCTTGCTTTGATTCTTGTTTGATCATACTCAGGAAGCTTGCAGAAGTGGCTTAGGATTGAAACAAATTTTGTATCCCTGGAGTTTCGAATCTCCAAACAGTGATATTCAAACTCAATTTTCCAAAAGAAAATTCTCAGGTTTTCCTTTCAAATGTGAGGGTTAAAGGTCTTGGATCAAAGCTGGCGCGCAAGGGTCCCTAATTCTGATGCAAGGGATTCTTATTTATAGCTGATGCAAGTGATATTTGCACCTTCAAAGTTGTTTCCAAATTTGGCAATTGAGTGATGCATGCTTGCATGGGCATGTACAGGCCCATGAAGCCACTCACTTAAGTTCATAATTACATGTAATTGAGTCTGAAAGTGAATCGGAATGCAGGGCAAGAGTGTGCAGCTGTTTGAAGTTTGATTCTTGCCAAATGGTGAAGCCATATTCAAGCCATGCGCAGACCACTCAAACTTTTCCCAAAATGGATGAATTTGGACTCTTTGGAAAGGTAAGATCAAGAGGAACAACTCTTATGTTGAACATGTTTCCATTTGAAGCTTGTATCATGATGAATTTTGAGGTGGAAGTTTCGAAATTTCAACATGTCAAAATTTTTCTAAGTGTCAAGCCATATGTTTAATTATTCCACCTTGGCTAACTTTTTATGTGAGCTTGAAATGAGAACAGTGTCTTCATCAAAGTTGTAGCTATTTCAAATACCCTAAAAATTGTCACAAATTTGACCTCATTGGGATTTTAGATGAATGAGTTATGCATTTTTGAAGTTGAGGAAAATCACTTGTTCAATGGTATTAGTAAAAAATGACCTATAATGTATCCTCATATCACATGCTCATAAAAGTTGAATTAACTCTTCCTATAAACATAAAAGTTTAAGTACACACCTTGAATTTGATTTTGCAACTTGGAAATGTTTAATCTCATAAAAATTGAGAAAGTTATGGCCTTGGGAATTTGACTTCCAAATTAGGGTTTAGACAAAATGACCTATAATCTTTCAACATAAAAAATGACTTTCCAAGTAAAAATAGCTCTAGACCCAAACATGAAAGTTGTTTGGAATGTCATTTAGAGTAATTTTTCTCTTGGAATAATTTTCATATGATGAAAATTGTAGGAGATAGGGTCTAGGGGACCCCAATTTTGATCAGATGAATTCCTTTGGTCAACCGCCATTAATCAACTTGCTAGCTTGCAATTCTCTTAACTTTTGAGACTCATGGGAGATCATATATGCATAATATTATGAAATTTTAAGTGTCCCTTGAAACATTTTATCAATTGGTGAAAAAGCTTGGTGAAGAAGTTACACAAGATACCCAGATGAACTTGGGTTTCCAAGGCAAACCAATTCCAAACTCTTGAAGAAATCTTGATCAAAATAACATGTAAAGATCATGGGGACTCATATATGATGCCTAGAGCCATTGTGTATCATCTCTTGGTTGAGCTCTTAGCAATGAGGGTCTTAAACCCTAGATGTGAACTTGATAGATCAAAGGTGATCAAGTGCCCTACCTACAAAAGAGTTAGCCAAATGCAAAGACATATATTTGGTATTTTAGTTAGTAAAAATGATAAAATACAAAGTATGATACAATCACATGGTGCTTGGTGATCTCTCCCAATACAAACCCAATGAATGAGGGGTAAGGAGAATGCCAAAGTATAATCCCAATACCAATGCATATGATGAGATAACATGAGGGATATCAGGGTCAAAAATTGAGGTCTTACAGCTGCCCATATTCAAGGACATTCTAACTGAGGAGGAGAAGGTTAAAATCTTCGTATAGGCTCAGTAGAATGGGCTTAAATAACAACATATAGAAACAAATTTTGGTCCCTAAGAGATCTCATGATGCATATGATATGAATGCTAAAATAAACTCTCCGTGGGGAAATATTTCCACAAAGGAAAAGAATTCAGAAAGACTGAAAGTCCGCAGGAGCGTAATGCATTCCGTAAGGAAAACTCATTGGGGGACAGAGACTCTGGGGGGAATAAAAGGTTATGCGTAGGCCATACTACGACTTAAAAACTGCTGGGTGGACACAAGGGATTCCATGAAAGTGGAAAGACTCATCCGAGGGGAAAGAACATCTGCAAGGGAAGCAGATAGGTCAGAACAAAGCCAAAATAATTGAACCATGCAGGAAAAGCGATTCCACTAAGGAAATGCACACTCAACTTAACTGGGGAAGAAAAGATCTTCAATCACAGGAGGAGTAGAAATGTATTATCCACTACGGGTTACTGGCCATGGAGATAATAAAATCTGACAGGGAGCACATCCATTACCGGTTAGGGTAAACATATCAAGGATGACTCGCTGAAGGATGCCAGGAGGTATATTCATCACCAATTACTGGGTAAAAATAGCCTTGCTGGGGAAAAGCTGAAAATAGGATTTACAACTACCGGTTACTGGGTAGAAGTCCACAAGGAGAGAATATCCGTCACTAGTTAAGGTTAACATATCAAGGATAGACTCAAAGGAAAGAAAATCCGCCACTGATTAAAGTGAACATATAAAGGATAGACTTGCCTGAGGATGTCAAAGAGGATACCCGTCATCGGTTAGGATGAACATATCAAGGATAAACCACCTTAACATCAAGAGTAGGAATCACACCTATCGAATGCTGGATAGAATACCAAGGATAAACTCAACGTAGGGGAAGAAAATATCAGTAATCAGTTAGGATGAACATATCAAGGATATACTTCATGGGGAGACGTGAAAACGAATCCGCTGGGGATGAAAGAGGTTACTTTTTCCGTGTATTGGGAGAGAAGTAACAAACTGCAAACTAAGAAAAATACTACCCGTTACTAGGTAGTAAACTCTCAGGGGACCAAAAGCATCTATCTAGGCACGATCTATAAAGAAATGGTCAATCAAGACTCAACCCAAATGAGGATATAACTCAAGGGAAGTGGTTCCATCCAGATAATCAACTAGGGAGGAAGCTGAAATAATAATCATCCATGAGGAAATAACTCAATGGGGAAAGGAAAAAGGTTAAAGTCTTTCTGCTTAAGGGGGCTGACACTCTATAATTGAAGGAGGACATACACACCAAACCTGAATGGGGATAAAGTACCACCATACCAGAGGATAAGAATCTCAAAAATGAATCAACAGGTGTAATGATGTAATAACGAAGTTATATGAGTGTATATGTATATGTTTATGTATATGTATATATGATGATTATGCTGACAAAACAATCGCAAAGGATACAAAAATCTCGCAAATTTGAATCATAGATACAACTCTCGGGAAATCCACAAAAGAGGGAAACAACTGTTGGAGAAAATAGAGATCAACATCCCAAAGGCTCGACCCTAGCTAGGGAAGAAGATATGAGATATGCTGAGGAAACTGCTACTAACTCGGCGGGTAATTTTAGGTCAATACCATATCAAATGGGAGACAACCCTAAAGGGAACAAACACAAATAGCCGCTCAGACACCAGGAGATAATTCTGACTGGGAGAGAATCTGGTGGAGACTTGCGGGGAAACCAAAGTTCTACCGACACTGATGCAAACTGCTGCAACGAAATGCCCGCGCTAAGATGGGGAACGACCACAAATCAATTGGAGACAATGGAGAATTAAGAGTTGGGGGAATCAACAAACACCAGGTGCTAAACATACTGCCGGGGATGAAAGAGGAATCACACCTACTGCTTGGGGAGAACCAATAATGCTCCACACTTAGGGCTTACTGCTTTCAAACCACTGTTGATATTCCTTTTTAATGAAATCGATTGCTTAGAAATAATGCTTTTATATGTTTAAGAAAATATGCTTTTGATTAAATATTTTAATTTTCAAAATGATCATAATAAAATTTAAAACTATTTGGCTGAATTAAATAAGAGTAGAAACAATTAGATAAAAGCTCAACTTTATTTAAATAGAATAATAGTCTGTAAATGGCAAGACTCCATAGATCTTTACAAAAATTAAAAATGGTAATTTACATGGAAAAGGGATAAATTGAATACAATGATCAATAATCCTTCTACCATGTCTTGATATCCATGGGCTGCCCTTGGGGATCAGAATCCAACGATGTGTTCAAGAAAGTTTTCGGAACTAAAGATCAGCAGGATGCAGTTACTTGCCATAATCCCTAATTTTTGCATAAATTGCCCCAAGGTGGGATATTCAACTTATCAGGATAATTCTTTCTGTTTTATGTCTCTAAATTTTGCTTGGAGCGTCCTTTCGAGTTTTCAATCCACCGAGACACTCATTTTTTCCTAAGCCGCCCTTTCAGGTTTTCAACTTAGCGAGTTGTTCTTTTCTTTTTAGAAGAATTATTTGTTGACTGCATCTGCGTTCACAAGACGAGTGAACTATTCACCATCCATAGTTGTAAGAATCAAAGCACCGCCTGAAAGGCTCTCTTAACAACATATGGACCTTCATAATTAGGAGTCCATTTTACCCTACAATCTGTTTTGAAAGATAAAATCTTCTTGAGTAAAAGGTCACTTTCTCTAAACACACGAGGTCTGACCTTCTTGTTGGTGTAAGCCCTAGAGGCCAATACTTTTGGTACTTGTATCGAATTATTTAAAGGCATTTTCTTTATTATGGTTGATTAATAAAGTCCCTGGAATAGATAGTCCGTTTAATGTATTAAGTGTGACTTAATCATGAGAACACATTAAACATAAGGACACTATTCTTAAAGTATCTGTAGTCGAGCTTTAGTGTGAAGTGGGATAACATTAAAGCATTAAGACTATTGTGTTTGTAGACTGATGATCACATCTCATGGATCATGGATAAAGAGTTATCAAGTCTTAAACATAGGTATGAATATTATGAGTAATATTTATACTAGATTGACCCGCTATGAGAATACTATATAGAAAGTTATGCAAAGTGTCATAAGTTATTCTCATGGTGATAATGGTGTATACCACTCTTCGACCTGAAACCACTATGGATCCTAGATGTAGAGTCGAGTGCTTTGTTGCTGATCCAACATTGTCCGTAACTGGATAACCATAAAGACAGTTGATGGGTACTCCATAAAGCATGCTGAGGGACATGAGTGTCCTAGATGGAATTTGCCCATCCTGCGTAACAGGATAAATTTCTATGGGCCCAATATTGAACTGGACAAGGATGACACGGTCTATACCTTGTGTTCAATATAGACATAAGGGCAAAGGGGTAATTATACACATAATTATTATCATAGGAGGTTTTGTCAGATCACATGACATTTTCTTGACTTGGGTAGCAGTGATGTGTTGCTAGATACCGCTCACTGTTTATTATGTTAAATGCGTGATTTAATATAATTGTCAACGCCGCGAAAACCTATAGGGTCACACACAAAGGACAGATTGATGAGAGATAGAGTAACTAAGGAACACCGTAAGGTACGGTGCACTTAAGTGGGAGACGAAATATGGTAAGGTACCAAATACTTAAGTGATTTTGGGCATATTATAAGATATGGGCCAAAATACACTTAAGTGGGCTTTTTAGCTTGAAGCCCACACAAGTGGTTCTATAAATAGAACCCCTTTGGTAGAAGCATTGTCACTCCAATCCACTCAGACAGAAATTCAAGTAGAGACTTGGAATTTTGTTTCCCTCTTTCTCTCACTCAAAGCCTTCATTCATAACAGCTAGCACTGCGATTGAAGGAATCCGTTCGTGTGGACTGAGTAGAGACGTTGTCATCGTTCAACGTTAGTGATCGCCCCGTGGATCTGTATCAAAGGTTTTGATCATTATCAGAGATCTGCACCAAAGGTTTGAATCGCCACAAGAGGTAACGATTCTATCACTGATCATGCCCATTCGTAAGGATCACTAAATGGAGAAATTTTTAAATTCCGCTGCGCCTTGGATGGCTATTCTCCTACACTTCTTATCAAAAGCTTTCTTCATCCTCTATTGATACAACTGACCCTGACACATGGTAATCAATCTCTTTTATTCAATCAAATTCAGCTGATCATACCTGGTTTGACACCATTCAACCTCAGTCAACTTGGCTTCCATCAAGAGACACAATGATGGAATCTCAACCTCTATGGGGAGCAAAACCTCCATACCATATACAAGAGAGAAAGGGGTTGTGTAGTGGTAAATTCATGATCATCAAGCTATGGATAATCAAGACATCAAATAACAAGAGTCGCCACCGCGCTTTTATTGTTTCCAAGGGAAAAGGGAAAAAGTATGAACAAAACCCAAAAGTAAGAAGTTTTCAAATCAAAACTAATAAAATGTCAGAGATTTCAGGTAACGGGGTTGGTTACACAGATGGAAGGTATTAGCACCCAAAGTGTCATAGGTACTCCTAGGGAGCCCTTTCTTGTGTCCATATGTATTTTATACAAGATGATGTTTACAAACAAATAGAATGGGGGGATGAGAAAAGAATTCATTGATTATATTTTTGTGTTTGACAAGACCTTCAGACTTGTGCCTACGTACCAACATAAGAATGAGGGATCAAAACCTCATAATTCGTGATACAAATTTCAAAGTGGATGCATTGTTTTTAACAAAAAATATGTTTGAAGGGCACAAAGGCCTAAAAATGGTTTGAATGAGTTAGTTCTTTTCCGCTTTTGGAAAGTTTAAGTCAAGTATGGTTAATTCTATATACAAGTTTGATTAAAAAAAGAAATTTGAAAATGCAATGGCATAGGGCCAAAGTTTCTAGTTTAAAAAGTGGTCAAAGTTTAGAAAATAACAAGTTCAAACAAAGAAGTTTTTCAAAAGTAGGAAGAGATTTTGAAATTAAATAAATGGGGAGAAGATAAAGAGATTAATCTTATGTACCAAATTAAAAGTTAAGAGTTGAAAAGATCTAATCGATGGGTAGCAATCCAATATGCAAGAATGCCATTCAGAAACCCCAAATTCCCTTGGATGTTAGAATCAAGCAACAAACAATGCGTAAAATTATATCAATCTTGAAGAGCAAATCATCAAATAAAGATAACCACATCCAAGCTTATCCACTCCATGATCTTCTTCAAATTAGCCCATGTAACAGATGAATTCCACAAGTCATAGGTTCTAAATAACAGCTTCACAATGATCATGTTGCAGATGAACTCAGAGGGATCTTCGAAGATGTATGAGATGAAGTTTCAAACTGCAAGCACTTGGTTTCACACAAGTTGACATTGGCCAAGTCCTTTAGCATAGGAATGTTGCCTAGATTCTAAGTCCAATTGTTCAAGATGAAGTCAATAGTCCACACAAAATCTTTTTAGGGTTTTTGTTCTTATTATGTATATTAATGGTCAAAGACCACATATTAAAACACAATATACACAAACAAGATATATCACACAATATGGTCCAAATGGACAAAGTGAAAATTGCATTAGCATAAACAATTAGAATAGTATGAATAATGGCAAATGAATAGAGCTTAAAAATTAAAGTGCATTAAAATAAAGGACTTGAAATTAAATGTTAGTTGTTAATGAGTTAGAAGTTAGTATTGTTTTGCTTTTGCTTTTATTTAAGTCATTCTTTGGAGAACACTCAACCCACTTATCACAAGCATGGATCCTTGAGCCAAGACATCTTCTTAAGGAAGGAAAAAAGGCCAAGTTTCCACATAATACCATGAAAGAGGGGAGACTGACAATCTCACTAACTAGAATGCTATGCCTTTTGTGTAAAAAAATTAGCGCTATGTTAGGCAACCGTAATTGGAATTATGTAGAAGTCACAACTATTTGAGGTCGGGAAATAGAATTTTGGTGTTAATGCATGTTAGAGACATAGTATAATGGACTATGCTCATGAAACATACCACACACAAAAAGAATATGCAAAAGAGGTAGCCTAATCTCATCCATACTCATGTTGATTTTTTAATCAACTAGCTTTAGGACTTTGAGATATCATAAGCCAAATGAAATGCATGTATAAAAAAGGGGAATTAGATGAAGAAGGAAAGGAATGGATCAAATCTCAAATTGGTCAAAGGAGGACTTTTACCAAATTAATATCATTCATTCATTTTGGGAGATGGAATGTACATTCCACCAATCCCCTAAATCCAATGATATTAACCTAGCAAAGTCAAATCAACCTTGACCAAGGCCCAACAACACAAGTCAAACTTACACAAACCAACACAAAAGGTCAACACAATTATTTAGCATTTATTTAAATTAAAAAAAAAACTAAAATAAGGCATTTAAATCAAATATGGTTTGTCAAATTCCTAAAACCTTATCAAAACACCAAAGAAATGGCCATGAGATTTATCATAGGTCAAACAAGGTCAAAGGACCTTGGAGAAAAAAGTTCAGAATTTTTAAAGACTTAAAAGTATTTTTAAACAATTAAAAATAATCACAAAATCAATTAAATCATGAAAAATATTAATAATGATCCAAAAAATAATTTTAATTCAGAATATAAAAGAGGATTTTATTTAATTTTTTTTGGTGAAACTCTCATATTTTTTGGATAAATATCAAAGTTAATATGAATTAATGAAAATAAAACAAATTAAATGAAATTCAAATAATCAGAAAAAACGTGGACCGCTTGATCTCCCTCATTAATTGAGGTGGCAGATCAAGTGGATCAGCACACGCGTTCCACAATAGACCTAAGTCAATGCGTTGCAGGGACGGTAGTTAAAACCAGCGCATGAGATTAAAACATTTCAAATGAGATCAATGGATCAGAACCTGTCCAGCACACCACCGGCACTGGACCTCTGGTCACCTTCTCAGGCGAGGTCCACCGGACTGGTTCACTCATCGCCATCAAGAAAATGAAAAAAAAGGACATGATCTGAAAGAAAAAATGACGTAGAGCACGAATCTGACCTCAATTTCAACTAACTCCAAATATATAAAAAGATACAAGGAGTTGAATTTTGAGGTGTGTCAACTGAGTTGCTTCGATTTAACCTCTAAGCAACTCAATCTTCTTGCCTACATTGGTAGAACTTCAGACAACCAAAGATCCAAGAGAATTGAGTAGAATTGAGTGAGAATCGAAGAGATGAAGTTTTTTTAAAATTACCTTCAATGCTGTGCAGAACTTGATGTTGCTTGCTTCAAACTTGATCTGTTCACACTTGAGAAGCTAGCAGGAGAGGTTTATCAATGGTACAAAGCTTTGGATCTTGGAGTTCTTGAATCTCCAAATAGTGAGATCCAAACTCAATTTTCAAGTTGAAAATTCTCAGGTTTTCCTTTGAAATGTGAGGGTTTCAATTGGGTGGAAAAGCTGGCACGCAAGGTGTCCTTGAAATGAGCTCAAAAGCCTTGTATTTATAGCATTTGGGTTTGATAATTGCACACTTGAAAAATTGCGAAATTTGGTCATTTCATGCACAAGCTTGCATGGGTGTGTATAGGCCCATGAAGCAATCCAATTTGATCCATATCCAACTGTTCTGAAGTTCAAATGAGGCTTGAGTGGCAAGGCAATGATATACGGAGTTTTGGACATTTGATTTTCTCCAATGATGCAGCTCTGTTAAAGCCATGCGCAGACCTAGAAAACTTCATCCAAAATCCATGAACTTGGGTTCTTTGGAAAGCTTATATCAAGGGGAACAAGTTTGATATTGAACACTTTTTCATTTGGAACTTGGATCATGGTGAATTTGAAGGTGGAAGTTTGGAAATTTCAACATGTTGAAATTTTTTCTAAGTGTCAAGCCATATATCTCAATATTCCACCTTACTTAACTTTTTATGTGAGCTTCTAATGAGAAAAGTGTATTCAAAAACGTTGTAGATCTTTCCAAGACCTTCAAAATAGTCACCGATTTTATGTCATTTGGATTTATAATGATAGAGTTATGCATTTTTTAAATTGAGGAAAATAACTTGTTCAATGGTATAGGTCAAAAATGACTTATAATGTATCCTCATATCACATGCTCATAAAAGTTGATTTAGCTCTCACTCCAAATATCAAAGTTGAAGTAGACATCTTGAATTTGATTTTGAAACTTGGAAATCTTTCATCTCATAAAAATTGAGCAACGTATGTCCTTGGGAAGTTGACTTTCAAATTAGGGTTTAGACAAAATAACCTATAATGTTTCAACATAGAAAATGATTTTACAAGAAAAAATAGCTCTAGGTCTCAACATGAAAGTTGTTTATAATATCATTTAGAGTAATGTGTATTTTGGAATGATTTTCATATGGTGAAAATTGTAGGAGATAAGGTCTAGGGAGACCCAGTCTTGATGAGATGAATTCATCTGGCCAACCACCATCAACCAACTTGCTAATCTTCAATTCTTTGGCTTTATTGGCTCATGGTAGATCATATATGCATAAGATGATGAATTTTGAAGTGTCCCTTTAGGAATTTGATCAATTAATGAGATGGCTTGTTGGAGAAGTTACTCAAGATACCCAGTCAAACTAGGGTTTCCCAGGCAAATCACCTTCAAACTCTTGAAGAATACTTGATCAATAACACATGTAGGAATCATAGGGACTCATATATGATTCTTATAACCATTTTTGGTTCAATCCATGGTTGTTCGCTTTGCCATGAGGGTCTCAAACCCTAAATATGAACTTGATAAATCAATGGGATCATGCCCTTCCTACAAAAAGAATTAGGCAAATGCAAAAGACATATTTTTGGTATTTTGGTTAGTAAAATGAAAATATACAAGTATGACACAATCACATAGTGCTTGGTGATCTCTCCCAAAATAAACCCAATGAGAGAGGGGTAAGGAGGAGGCCAAGGTATGATCCCAATGCTAATGCATATGATGAAATTGCATGAGGGATCTTAGGGTCAAAATTGGGGTCTTATAGCTGCCCCTATTTAAGGACATTCTAACTGAGGAGGTGAAGGTTAACATCTTCGGCTCGACTGAGTAACATGGGCTTAAATAACAACACGTAGAAACAAATTTTGGTCCCTAAGAGACCTCATGATGCATATGATATGAATGCGAAAGTTAATGCCCTGTGGGGAAATATTACCCCAAAGGAAAAGAAATCAGAGAGACCGAAAGTCCGCAGGAGTATGATGTATTCCGTAAGGAAACTCACTGGGGGAGACAGAGACTCTGAGGGCATAAAAGAGGTTATGCGTAGGCCAGGATACGACTTAAAACTGCTGGGGGACTAGAGGAATTTGATACAAAATGGAAAGACTCAGTCGGGAAAACAAAACATCTGTAGGGGGATACGAGTAAATCAGGGTAAAGCTGAGGTACTTGAATCATGCAGGAAAAGCGATTTCACTAAGGAAATTACCACTCAACTCAACTGGGGAGAACTAAACTTAAACACAGGAGGAACAAAAATCTACTATCTACTACCTGTTACTGGGTAAGGAGATAATAAAGATCTGACAGAGAGGACATCCGTCATCGGTTAGGATGAACATATCAAGGATGACTCACTCGAAAATGCTAGGAAGGGGGTATTCATTACCGGTTACTAGGTAAGAATAGCCTTGCTGGGGAAAACTGCAGAAAATAGGATTTACAACTACCAGTTACTGGGTAGAAGACCAAAGATGAGAGTATCTGTCATCGGTTAAGATGAACATATCAAGGATAAACTCAACAGGGAAGAAAATCCGTCATTTGTTAGGATGAACATATCAAGGATAAACTTGCCTGGGAATTGTCATGGAGGATATCCGTCATTGGTTAAGATGAACATATCAAGGATAAACCAACTAAGCAAAAAGTAGGAATTACATCTATTGAATGCTGGATAGAATCCCGTCAAAGAGAAAATCCATCATCGGTTAAGATGAACATATCAAGGATAGACTCTGCGAGGAGAGAAAAGAGGAATTACATCTATCAGTTACTGGATAGAATACCATCAAAGATAAAATTCGTCGCCGGTTAGGGTGAACATATCAAGGATAAACTCTCTGAAGGGGACAAAGGCAATATTTACAACTACCAGTTACTGGGTAGAAGACCGCAAAGAGAAGGAAATCCGTCATCGGTTAGGATGAACATATCAAGGATTAACTCTCTGGGGAATAAAAATAGGGATTACAACTACCTTTTTTACTGGGTAGAATACCAAAGATGTGAATATCCGTCATCGATTAGGATGAACATTGTTGGAGAATTGCCATCCAAGGCGCAGCGGAATTTAAAAATTTCTCCATTTAGTGATCCTTACGAATGGGCATGATCAGTGATAGAATCGTTACCTCTTGTGGCGATTCAAACCTTTGGTGCAGATCTCTGATAATGATCAAAACCTTTGATACAAATCCACGGGGCGATCACGAACGTTGAACGATGACAACGTCTCTACTCAGTCCACACGAACGGATTCCTTCAATCGCAGTGCTAGCTGTTATGAATGAAGGTTTTGAGTGAGAGAAAGAGGGAAACAAAATTCCAAGTCTCTACTTGAATTTCCGTCTGAGTGGATTGGAGTGACAATGCTTCTACCCAAGGGGTTCTATTTATAGAACCACTTGTGTGGGCTTCAAGCTAAAAAGCCCACTTAAGTGTATTTTGGCCCATATCTTATAATATGCCCAAAATCACTTAAGTATTTGGTACCTTACCATATTTCGTCTCCCACTTAAGTGCACCGTACCTTACGGTATTCCTTAGTTACTCTATCTCTCATCAATCCGTCCTTTGTGTGTGACCCTATAGGTTTTCACGGCGTTGGCAATTATATTAAATCACGCATTTAACATAATAAACAGTGAGCGGTATCTAGCAACACATCACTGCTACCCAAGTCACGAAAATGTCATGTGATCTGACAAAACCTCATGTGATAATAATTATGTGTATAATTACCCCTTTGCCCTTATGTCTATATTGAACACAAGGTATAGGCCGTGTCACCCTTGTCCAGTTCAATATTGGGCCCATAGACATTTATCCCGTTACGCAGGATTGGCAAATTCCATCTAGGACACTCATGTCCCTCAGCATGCTTCGTGGAGTACCCATCAACTGTCTTTATGGTTATCCAGTTACGGACAACGTTGGATCAACAATAAAGCACTCAACTCTACATCTAGGATCCATAGTGGTTTCAGGTCGAAGAGTGGTATACACTATTATCACCATGAGAATAACTTATGACACTTTGCATAACTTTCTATATAGTATTCTCATAGCGGGTCAATCCGCTATAAATATTACTCCTAATATTCATACCTATGTTTAAGACTTGATAACTCTTTATCCATGATCCATGAGATGTGATCATCAGTCTACAAACATAATAGTCTGAATGCTTTAATGTTATCCCACTTCACACTAAAGCTCGACTACGGATACTTTAAGAATAATGTCCTTATGTTTAATGTGTTCTCATGATTAAGTCACACTTAATACATTAAACGGACTATCTATTCCAGGGACTTTATTAATCAACCATAATAAAGAAAATGCCTTTTAAATAATTCGATACAAGTACCAAAAGTATTGGCCTCTAGGGCTTACACCAACAAACATATCAAGGATAAACTCAGGCAGGGGAGAGAAAGATATCTGTCACGGGTTAGGATGAACATATCAAGGATATACTTCATGGGGAATAGATCCACTAGGGACTCTAGTGAGGAGAAACACAGGGGTACTTTTGTCGTGTATTGGGCAAGAAGTAACAAACTGCAAACTAAGAAGAATATTACCAGTTACTAGGCAATAAACTCTTAGGATACTCAAAGCATCTATCTAGGTAATAGCTAGAAAGAAACGGTCAATCAAGACTCAACCCAATGAGGATATATCTCAAGGGTATTGGTTCCATCCAGATAATCGACTGGGGAGGAAAACTGAAATAATGATCATCCATAAGGAAATAAATTAGTGGGGAAAGGAGAAAGGTTAAAGTCTTTATGCTTAAGGGGCCAACCTTCTAGAATTGAGAGAGGATAGACACCGAATTTGTATGGGGATAAAGTACCGCCATAATAGAGCATAAGAATCTCAGACAATGATTCAACAAATATGAATAATGCAGATATGAAATTATATAAATGTATATGTATATGTATATGTATATATGATGATTATGTTGACAAAACGATCTCAAAGGATACAAAGGTGTCGCAAAATTTGAATCATCGGTACGATCCTCAACCAATCCAGAAAAAGGACAACTGTCGGAGAACAGAGAGATCAATATCCCAAAGGGTCAACCCTAGCTGGGGAAGGAGGAGATCCGCTGAGGAAAGGAAACGTTATCGAGTCTGCGGGGAATTTTAGGTCAACACCATATCAAATGGGAGACAACCATATAGAGGATAACACAAATAGCTGCTCAGAAACCAGGAGGAAGCTCTGACTGGGAGCGAGTCAGATGGCTATTGGCGGAGAAACCAACACAATCTACTAGGGAAATCAAGTTACTCTGTTGAAGATCCAAAAACAAACCTGCTGAAGAAAACACAATCCCTGCAGGGTGATACAGAAACTTCGTCGGTGATAAAACAGAACTCCGCAGGGTACTGAATCCATCAACTTATCTGGAAAAAGGTATGGGAGTTCCACTGGGGATCAAACATGCCACAGGGGAACTGGATCAAAAAACTCGGCTAGGGATACCCGAAGGGTTAACTGCTTTGGGGAACCCTTAATGCTTCGCACTTAAAACTTGCTGCTTTTCGGAATGCCGTTGATATTGCTTTTAAAACTGCCCTTTGAAAAATTCTTGCTTTTATATGTTTAAGAAAATGATTTTGATTAAAATTTAATTTCAAAAATGATCATAATAGAATTTAAAACTATTGGCTGAAATAAATAAGAGTAGAAACAATTGGATAAAGGCTTAACTTTATTTAATAGAGTGGTAGTCTGTAAATTACAAGACTCCATAAATCTTTACAAAGTTGAAAATGGTAATTTACATGGAAAAGGGTTGCATTGAATACAATTTGTAAGACCCCAATTTTTACCGTAAGATCCCTCATGCAATTTCATCATAAGCATTAACATTGGGATCATACCTTGACATCCTCCTTACCCCTCTTTCAATGGGTTTGTTTTGGGAGAGATCACCAAGAACTGTGTGATTGTATCATACTTGTATTTTATCATTTCACTAACCAAAATACCAAAAGTATGTCTTTGCATTTGCTTAACTCTTTTGTAGGTAGGGCATGATCTCCATTGATCTATCAAGTTCACACCTCGAGTTTGAGACCCTCATGAACAAAGAGCACAACCATGGATTGATTTAAGGATGGTCATAAACATCATATATGAGTCCCAATTATTTCTACATGTTATATTGATCAATCATTCTTCAAGAGTTTGAGGGTGATTTGCATTGGAAACCCTAGTTTGACTGGGTATCTTGAGTAACTTATCCAACAAGCTATCTCATCAATTGATCAAATTTATCAAGGGACACTTCAAAATTCATCATCTTATGCATATATGATTTACCATGAGCCTATAAAGTCAAGAGAATTGAGGGTTAGCAAGTTGGTTGATGGTGGTTGGCCAGATGAATTCATCTGATCAAAACTAGGTCTCCCTAGACCCTATCTCTTACAATTTTCACCATATTGTAGCACCTCAAATTTGCACCCCCCATTCATGCATTCATTTCATTTTTTAGGTCATTAACATTACATTAACATTGCATATTGCATTGCACCTTATCAACAAGAACTGGTATCAAGAGAATTCATTTGTGCAAAGAGAGCAAGTTTTCCTTGAGACGAAGGCCACATGAGTATTCTAAAGAGCTTATATGAACCAAGGTTTCATTTTGAAGCAACTTTTACCAAAGGCTAGAGACTCAAAAGTCATCAGTGCATGTCCAGGTCATCTGGGGCCCATAAAAGTCAACTAAAAGTCAACTGAGGGCTAGGAGGTGGAGAAATGGTTTGAGACACTTCATTCATGTCCAAAAGAGGTTTATTCATCATGTCAAACATCTATCTTGAAGATTTTGAAGCCAGACAAAAGTTTCCAAAAATGGAAAGTGACCTGTAATTTCAAGTTTCCAAAAATGGCAAGTTTTTGGACCATATTCAACTTGACTTTCCAACACCAAAGAAGCTTCAAATGAAATTTGTCCAACATGAAAGTTGAAGATCTTTCTCTCCCATTTCCAAAAAGTCCAAGATCATGAGCATCTGATGAATGGTTGAGGAGTTATGATCAAATCATTGCCAAGTGTGCTTGAAACTTCAAAGTGCCATAACTTTTGATCTAAAACTTCAAATTGAGTGCCTCTTTTTGCATAATGCATGTCATGACCTATATTTTCCAAAACCCTCATTGCATTGCATGAAATTTATTCACATGATCATTTGGCAATGCCTGTGATTTTTGGAGGGAAAATCATTAATTTGAAATTGGTTGATGCTACAAGTGTTTTAACCATTCCATCATGTTCATAAGCTCATTTTAAGTGAAAATACACCATGCATGCTACTGTTCACGTTCATAATGGCCATGCATAGGGTGAAATTTCCAATTGTGCATAACACCTCATTTTGCATTAAAATTTCATTAGCCAAGCCTAATCAACATTAGCATGGTAATTAACACAACATATAAAAGGCTAATCCTAACAGAATTTTCATTCTAACACATTCTAGATCTAGATCCAATTTTTCCCTCCAATTTTTCTCTCAATCCAAATTCAAAAATTCTTCACATAACACTTGATTTTTATTGCATATTCTTGTTCCTTGATAATCATTTGGTAGGATTCAAGCATTGATTTGAAGAAATTGGTGAAGAATCAAGCAAATCCATACATGAACATGAACATGGAGTTTTGAGTTTCAGCAAGATTCAAGCCAATTGAAGCATCAAATCGTGTCTTAGACTTCATAGCAAGGTTGAGGAAGGAAATTGGGAGTTGGAGAGCATTTGAATCCACCATTTCCATTGACTGTTCTTCAGGTTGGTCAAAATTCGAATCACTTAATTCTTCAAACCATTGCCATGTTTAGGTAGAGTTTTTCATGCTGAAAATTCGGATATAAAATTCATTAAAAACGGACAAATATTGAGAGAGTTATGAGAGATTAAAGTTTGAATGTCAAAAAAGTTTTCCTTCGATTCTCTTTGTTCATGGAGTGTTAGCTGAAAATGATGTTAGATTTGGAATGTACGCATCAAGGCAGTTCCAACGGTGTATCTTTTGCCTAGTTCTGCAAAAAAAATTGAAGGGTGCACTGTACAGCCACCGTCTCAACGAAGGAGACGGTGGAAACCACCGCTGGGAACTGTAGCGCCGCCCTCTGCAATTAGTGCTAGGGCTTGTCCCTGTCAGTGCTGGCGTGGCCTACTGAGTGGCAAAGTGATAGGCCTGGGTTCGTTTGACCCGCTCGCATGGCTTTTGACCAGCTGAGGTGGCTTGCCACCTCATTAATGAAGCACATCGTTTTGGACGCTCCTCGCTTCGATTCCCAGCGATGGCATTCATTTTAGTTCCCTTTTGTTTTCCTTATCCAAAACGCAGGCGTTTTGATGCATACACGGTTCGAACCATGGCTGTAGCATTTTTCTCATTTCGTTTTCAATATCATTTCCAATAATTTCACATTTTTATTTCATTATTTTCATCCAACTTCAAAAAATCATAACTAATTGAAAATAACTCCAAATTAAATGCAATTTTTTGACAAATATTCCTTGAAGTGTCTATTACTTTATGATGTGATTTTCTGATTTTTACCATGTCTAGATTTTTGAATGTGATGGATTGCTTGAACATAATGCAAATGTGACATGTTGTACCAATTCTTTTGTGGAATGCTCATACATTGGCCAATTGATTTGAAATTTGGTATGCTGATTCCCAACATGTTGCATGATGTTTGAGGCTTGGTTTGGTATTTTTAGCATTTGTCATTTCTGTTTTAGACACATGAATGCATGGTGTGACAATGTGTGTCACACGATTTGATGTCATACTTGTTCATTTTCATTTCTAGTGCAATTTAGCTCTGTTGATTCTAATTTTTGGTATGATGATTGTGTTTGACATATTGTATGCACATAAAAATTTTCATGATTGTTTGATTCATTTCTGTTTTAATATGGAATTGTTATTCTTGATGTCCAATTGTGCGCTTTGTAATTGCCTTTGCCATATCTTGCTCATGTGATGACTTTGCCATTTGATTTAGGTTTGATCCTTTTTAGGACATGTTCATGATTGAATAAATGTGCTTCATGTTGAATATTGGTTGTTTTTTTGACTTTTTGCTTTGCCTTTGACCCTAGCCTTGGTGCTAGTGGTTTGTACTCATCATTTGAGTTTTGCATTTCAGGTTCAAGCTCCTAGTCCCAATGGTTTATGTTGATTTCATGAATTGAGATGCAAAATTCTTTGTCCACTAACCTTTCTTGTGTTGTAGGTTCCTTGGTGATGAACTCACTTGAGTTGATTGACTTGCATTATGTATATTGGTTGTCTCACTGTTGACTGTCTGTTTGGTTTGTCTGAATGTGAATATTGACTTGTTTAATTTTCTTACAGGTACTTTAGTAGCTTTAACTCATTGCTTGAGTTGCTTTGCTTTTCTTGTAGTTGGCATACCACGTAGGTAATCATCCTCTAACTCCATGTAGTCTGGAAGCCCTGTCGTTTCTTTTGGCAGGCATTTGGCTGAAGTCCTCCTTAAGAGGCAATGACTGTGTCTGTTTATATTTGTGCCATGTACTTCAAGACCTCCTAAGTGAAGAGGCAATTGGCAGAAAGAAGGGATTTTCAATCAAACCCCTGCTATTCAGTTGAGTCTTTCATCTTGCTCGCACTACGTGCTGATGCATTTGAATAAACACCCAAGATCCTTGTATATAGAGTCAGTCAAGTGGAGTAGGGTCCCACATTCTGGATCCCCATGTTTTCATTGATTCAAGCTCACCCAGGCTCGGGTTAAGAGCTATGAGGTCCAATCCTCCTTACCTTTCATCTGCTCACCCTGACGGTTAATGTCAGTGGTTAAGAGCATCAGATACCCTTCCAGTTGGCTTGTTTGTCGAGGTTGATATGACCCCTTGACTAAAGCCTCACCCTTGATGTTTGAGCCCCTTGTTGGTGTGTTTACTTCATGCTGTATGTGTTTTTGTGGTGTGATTGTATCCCCTAGGTTTGCTAGACTTCACATAGTCTCGTTTGCATGTCAATTAAGGTAGCACGGTTCCTTCGTCTAGGACTTCCTTTCTTGCGTGAGCTTTCCTAAAACACAAACAAACTTTACCTCCTCTTAAGGACACGTTGACTCCTTCTACTACAGGTGAGTAAGTCTCCAAAGGTCGAGCATCCGGTAGATCACGTAGTGACGTTGTCCACCTAAAAAACACAAAACAAACAGAAATAGTTTAGCCGAACTACGACAACTCTGATTCTCATGTCCGGATGAGATACGTAGGCACGAGATGCGATGTCTTGTCGAGTTTGACTGACGACTAACTTTGATTATTTTCTCTCGCCCTCGTTGCGATTGAGACCTTCCCTTTCTCTTGCCCTAGTTGCAATCGAGACCCTTCTTCTTCTTGTGTGTGTGCTTGGAGTCTGATGTAAGTCCAGCGATTGGCATTCGGTTTCCTGTTTGTGTTTGTTGGTTCGGAGTCTGATGTAAGTCCAGCGATTGGCATTCGGTTTCCTGTTTGTGTTTGTGGGTTCGGAGTCTGATGTAAGTCCAGTGATTGGCATTTAGTTTCCCATTGGTTTGTTTTGTGCGGAGTTGGATGTAAGACCAGCGATTGGCATTCCATTTCCAGTTGTGTGTTTGCTCTGACGTCTTAGCGTCTTTGGTTTAGTGTTTTGTTTTGGCGTGCGTTAGCCGAGCTACGAGTGCTCTGATTCTTCCTCTGGTTAGAGAAGATACGTATGCATAGGATGCGATGTCCTAGCGAGCACGTTTCCCATTTCCCCGAACAACGTCGATTCTGATGTTTGTTTCTGACAAACTACGTAGGCCCAGGATGCGACATCCTGCCGAGTCCGCTTCTTCCGTCTTTTCTGTATTCGCTCCAGTTTTGAGCAGTTATTTAGCAACCTTTCTTCTATCCTTTTTGAGCGTGGATCCCGTCGAGTACGACGGACGTGAGGGGGTGCTAATACCTTCCCCTTGCGTAACCGATTCCCGATCCTTGCAATCTCTGGTCGTAAGACCATTTCCTTTCCAGGTTTACTTCGAGCGTTTCCTTTCCCTCCTTTGGGATAAATAACGCACGGTGGCGGCTCTGTGTCTTTTTCCCGCCGGTTGTTTTTCGCGTATGCGACAGCTGGCGACTCTACTGGGGAAATAAGAGAAGTTGACCTCTTGCTGGTCCATCCTCCCTAAGCGAGTCAATCCTAGCGCTCTCTAGGATAACTTTGGTTGCTTTTGCTGTTTATTTATAGCATTTATGATTATTATGTTGTGATTGTGCACATATGCATATATGTTTGCATGCAACATATTATCATTGTGTTGGATTCTGTACAGGTTGGTTCCTCTGATTTGGGGTGGGTGTTCTGAGTGAGGCCCAATACCCAGGCCGAGTATACACCTAGGATTAGCGTGGTCTCACGTCTCTTCACATGTTGTACGACATGATGCAGAGATGTGACATACCACAGCCGGGCGAGGTTCAGTTAAGAGAATCCTTCCGTTTGGAGTATTCCACTCAGGTTGGATTATCTCTTTTGAGGTGTTGACTTCGGTGACCGTTCTTTCCCGGATCTTTGGTTTAGATGATCTTATGAGAGCTGCAACGGCACACCCGAAAGGGCAAATCCGTTGAGTATCTTGCCCGATTGTCGAGACCATTATCCGCCTTAGGGTGACCTTATTAGACTCCACCTGTGAGGGGAGGGTTTGATTCCTACAAGTACAGGTTCCGTCAGTGATTCTGTGATGGTGACTTTGGTTCAATCAGATTTATGGATATTTATTTCTGAGACGCCGGAATTCTGTCCGCGGTATTTATCAGCGGGTTCCGTTTATTTCGGACCCCCGGGTTGAATCCAAGGGTACTTGTTCAGAGGATTGTGTTGGCATCCGTTCAGTGGATTTCCTGTGATGAGGGTGATATAACCTCCAGTTCCGTTTATTTCGGAACCTCATGAGTTGGATTTATGGTGACTTGGTCCTTCCGATGGTGGTGATCAGTTCAGAGACCTGGATCCAGTTTAGTTGGTGCTCAGATGGCTTGGAGGATGCACAATGACTTGCCTTCATGCATTTGCATCATTCCCATTTCGCATTCATCTGCATCCAACCCATGTCTATCCGTACTCAGGGTCCATTTTTGATTGAGATTCTGGTTGAGAGACATCCTGATGTCAGAATGTTATTGTCAAATTATTATCCGTCTCGATGAAGCCAGAATCAAAGGACAGAATCTTCCTCATACGGATAGACATTGCATTCATGTGTGAGTCATATTAACCTATTTTCTGTTTTGTAGGTTCCAGTATCTAACCAAGTGCACATAGCTCTTCCGCTCAGGTATCCTACCAGACGCAACAAATCCAAGCTGATGGATCCACCCAACACCGACATTCTCAAATTGAAAGAGATGATGAGGGATTTGTTCAATGTCGTGCAAGGGCTCGCCTTGGGGAAGAAAGCAATTGCTGAGAGGGTGGAGAGGATTGAAAATTGGTTGATAATGGAGAAAACTCAGGGAAAGGCTCCGTCGTCTGGAGTAAAGAAGCCCTCTGGTAATGGTCAGCACAAGAAGGAGGTTGAATCAAGTGGTGTGCATGCCAGAAAGGAACATGGTAGGGATCGTTACCACCCTTATGTTTCCGCAGTAACCACTTCTGTTGGTAATCAATCTGTACGACAGCAACAACAATTACCTCAACAGAAAGCACAGAAAGCTGGGTGCCAAGTGAAGAAGGGGACGACGGATCGTCAGTTTGATAAGCCACTCGTGACTTATACCCTTCTGTTTAAGAGGTTGAGGGATCTTGGGTTAGTTCAGCCGAGGATATTGGTTCCTGTAGAATTACATCGGAGGCCTGCAAATTACGATGAGAACGCCAGATGCGAGTTCCATCCTGGGGCACTCGGACATCATGTTGAGGATTGTAGAGCTTTTAAGCATGTCGTTCAAGATCTGGTGGATTCTAAAGCCATCAATTTTGCACCGACGCCAAATGTTGATGCTGACCCCATGCCGATGCATGGTCCTATGGGAGTGAATGTGATGTCAGAGGATAAGGGAAAAACCGAGGTGACGAAGGGGGATCAGTTAAAAACTCCAATGTCTGTGGTCCAGAGGCATCTGATGAAGAGTGGAGCTTTCCCTGGTTGTGATAATTGTTGTGCGGCTGTCGCTACAAATGGGTGTGCAATGATGAGGGAGACGGTTCAAAGAATGATGGATGTGGAAATGGACGGTGTAATATGTGAAACACCATGTCAGGAAGTTGAAACCGTCAAGGTGGAGAATGCCATTGTTGCTGAGAAAAGGAAAAAGTCGTCCATTTCTTCTTACAAACAGGCCATGGAAGTGGTGAAGAGCGGAGAAGCCCAAGGATGGGGAAGAATGGTAGACATTACTGTGAAAGCAGATAGGTTTGGGGTTGGTTATCAGGAAGGCCAAGACTCGTCTGAACAGAACCGAGGACGTCGTCAACCGTTCACGTTCACCAGCGTTGGAATGCTGGATCCAGGTCACGTCTGCGCAGTGGGTGAAGAGATTGACAGTGACTGCGAGCTGGACTCGTGGATAAAATCGTGCGTACCAGGGAACTGGAAGGCCTCAAAGATCACCACTGTCACTCATCATGAAGAGTAATATTTCTGTTTTTCAATTCTGTTTGCATGAAAGCCATACGTTTTGCCCGAAACGTATTGGTCCATTGTAAGGGCCACCTCATGTGTTTCATTTTGTAACATTTTGCATCATTAATAAATGGATGTCTTGTAGTAAAAGCGGTGTTCCCTGTTTTTCATTTATTTTTGCAGTTTAAAACAAAAATAAAAATGGCAATGTTTATTTTCATTTTCCTTCCTTTTGGTTGCTTTCGTTCCGACTTTTGTATTCTCCGGATCACATTGATAACAATTATGTTACACCCTCTGTATGACTTCGACAATCCGATCTATCATGCCGAAGAAGAAGGCAAAGAAGATTGTGATCTGCTGGAAGATTAGCCAGGTTGTTGAAACAAGAGGAGAAGGTGATTCAACCGCACGAGGAGCGAGTTGAGATTGTTAATCCAGGCACCGGGGAGGTCAGAAAGGAAGTGAAAGTTGGGGCCACTTTGGAGGCAAAGGTCAAGAGCAGAATGGTAGCACTGTTGAAAGAGTATGTTGATATCTTCGCCTGGGCTTATCAAGATATGCCAGGGTGGAATACCGATGTTGTTGTGTACAGGCTACCATTGAGAAAAGACTATCCTCCAGTGAAGCAGAAGTTGCGGTGCCAAAGAAAGGATGTGAATGTGAGAATGTGTGTGGACTACCGGGATGTGGACAGAGCTAGCCGAAGGATGATTTCCCATTACATCACATTAATATGTGGGTAGATAGTGCAACTCCGTTCTCGGTGTTTTCCTTCATGGATGGCTTTTCTGGCTATAATCAGATCAAGATGTCGCCAGATGATATGGAGAAAACAACGCCTATCACACCGTAGGGGCACTTGTTGCTAAAGGTGATGCCATTCGGTCTCAAGAATGCCGGTGCCACGTATCAAAGAGCCATGGTGACTTTGTTTCATGGTATGATTCATCATGAAATTGACTGCTATGTTGATGACATGATAGCGAAGTCCCAGAGAGAAGAGGGGCATTTGGTAGATCTGGCCAAGTTGTTCGACTGGTTGAGACAGTTCGAACTGAGGTTGAATCCGAATAAGTGCACTGTAGGAGTGCAGTCCAGTAAGTTGTTGAGGCTTATTGTGAGCGGAAAAGAGGAATCGAGGTCGATCCTGCTGAAAAAAAAAAGGAAAAAAAGAAAAAAGAAAAAAAAGTAATACAAGAAAGGCCTGAACCGAGAACAGAAAAAGAGGTTCGTGGTTTCTTAGGTAGATTGAACTGCATTTCACGGTTCACATCTCGTCTAACAACCACGTGGGAACCCACTTAAGCTGTTGAGAAAAAAAAAGATCAAACGGTCAGGTGAAATAATGATTGCCAAGGGGCATTGAAAAATAAAAGAATAAGTTGCAGGAGCCTCCGATTCTGATGCCTCCCTGTGGAGGGAGACCGTAAATCTTGTACTTGACATTCCTTGAGGGATCTATGGGGTATGTACTGGGGCAGCATGACGAGTCTGGTCGAAAAGAGCATGCAATTTACCTTAGAAAAAAGTTTACCGACTGTGAAACGAAATATTCACTGCTCGAGAAAACTTGTTGTACTTTGGCATAGGCTGCTCGCCGACTGAGACAATATACGTTGGTTCATACCACTTTATGGATTTCCAAGATGGATCCGATCAGGTATGTATTTTAAATGCCAGCATGAGGAGCCGACATTGACCGGACGGGTTGCGAGAGGGCAAATGATTTGGATTGAATACAATGTTCAATATACCTCTCAGAAAGCAATAAAGGGGAGTGTACTGTCCGATTACCTCGCCCAGCAGCCCATTGATGATTATCAATCGAGGAAGTTTGAGTTCCCTGATGAGGACATCGAGGTTCTCAAATCGAAAGATTGTGAGGAATCGATCCCGGAGGAGGGGCCTGACCCTAAATCCGAACGGATTCTGATGTTTGATGGGGTTGTTAACGTGAAGGGAAGCAGGGCTGGTGTTGCTTTGGTTACGCCAAAGGGGAGCCCACGGTCCTTTTGCTACCCGGCTAGCATTTGAATGCACCAACAACAGTGTGTCTGATCACGAAGCTTGTATCCTGGGTATCGAACCTCGGTGCATCTACTGGGGCAAAGCCTTTCTCACTGTGTATAGGACGGAAGCCGCGCTACCAGTCGAGGTCCAGACTCCTTCGTTGAGAGTCCTGATGGATGTGAAAATTGGAAAAGGCTGAATGGGTAAGGACTCGGTATGAAGAGTTGAGCCTAATTGAGAAAAAGAGGCTGGCAACCGTTGTCATGGGTAGTTGTGCCGACAGCGAACGAAGCGGGCTTCGGACCGAAAAGTGCGACCTCATGGGTGTCGTGTGGGAGACGTGGTGTTGAAAAGGATCCTTCCTCCTCAGAGATCGTAGGGGCAAGTGGACACACAGTTATGAATGCCCATTCGTGGTCAAGAAGGTTTTCTCTGGCAGAGCCTTGTTGTTGACGACCATGGATGGTGAGGGCTTTCCATCCCCTGTAAATGCGGACGCAGTTAAAAGATACTTCGTAAAAATTGACCCGCTGGACGAAAAGGATAAAAGAGTCCAGGCAAAAAGGGGCATCCCGGCGAATACAAAAAAATGAATGAAAAGGTTCGGGCAAAATTAGGGATAACAAGAAAAAACTGTACACCCGGCAAGTCGAAAACCCCACAAGGGCGGCTTGGGCAAAAATGGGTATCTCGGTGGACTGAAAACCCGAAAGGGCGGTCCAGGTAAAAGAGGGATTGAAACGAACAATTGCGTCCAGCATAATCGTTTGTACTCTGGGTATGACACTTGGATAATCTCCGGCAAAGATCGGTCGGAAGCGTCTTATTCAGAAGGCAGAAAGTGCGGAGAGTCTTGAGAACATATGGAGTGTAATCGAGTTGGAACTCGATGAGATCGCGGTTTCACATTGTCATTAGGATAGATTTTTCCTTTTGTGCGCAATTACCTCTTTTCAGGGATTGCTTCCTTTGTGCTGTTCAGTTACGAGCCACTTTTGGTTCAATCAATAAATGCATGTTCAGTCAAATAATTTTGGTTTTTGTTTTCATTACCGCTTTGAATGCAAAAACATCCATTTATTTTGATAAAGAATCTTTGCATTTTCAAACATAGAGGTCCCTTCCGATGCATGTTTACGAGATTGAAGACGTGAAATCTTATTCGGAAGCCTGAGTGACCTAGGTGTTGAAATTTTGGCACGCCTGGGGCACGTTTTTATCTGACGATCTCTTTTGCAGGTGCTGTTAGATATTCTCACTCACTTGTAGGTTGTGATGTGAAACATTTTGACAAGAGATCCCCGCAAAGTCCAATCAGGGGCAAGGGATAGAAGAACGGTGAAAAGATGGCGAAAGAATGGCGACGATCCTAGAGGGTAATCAAGAAGACTCTTCAAAGTCTGAGGATTAAAAAGTCGGCCCGGATCTGAGGAGATCGATTGTCTCGAAGTAGAGAAAAGCCGAGAATACAAGATGATGAATCAGAAGAGACCGGATGAGTCTGGGAGCTCTCAAAAGTGGAAATTTACACTGTGGTTGGATGGTGAATGCAAGTGTTCGACGAATCGACGGGCGTTCCGTGTTTAATAGGCCGTATCTCCCTAGAGGGTTCGAGGTCGTTATCTCCCCAGCGGATCCGAGATCAGTGTTTCCTCAGCAGCCAGGCCTGAAGTTTGCTGCAATCCCCGGCAGGGTTGAGAATGTAATCCCCAGCGAGCCTGAGGGTTGTTATTTCCCCAACGGAGGTGTCTGTGGTGTCGCAACCTGAAAAATACAGTGCGCGAAAAAACAACCGGCGAAAGAAAATGACAGAAGAGTCGCCACCGTGCGTTATTCATCCCAAAGGAGGGAAAGGAAACGCTCGAAGTAAACCTGAAAAAGGAAAGGACAAGACGGGGTCTCGCAACCAAATCTTGGGTTCGGGAGTCGGTTATACGAAGGGAAGGTATTAGCACCCCTACGCATCCGTAGTACTCTACGGGATCCACTTGTGTAATTTTCGTCTAAAGGGTGTGGGTTTATCTTGTGCTGTTTGCCAAAAAAAAAGGGTTAAACGAAAATGACTCGCGCGGATGTCGCATCCACTGCATACCTATCTCATCTGAATATGAGAATCAGAGTCTTCGTAGCTCTGCTGACCTATGGGTTGGGGGATGTGTGCTTGCTAAGACATCGCGTCTTATGCCTACGTATCTCATCTGGCCTGAGAATCAGAGCAAAACGTAGTTCGGCTAACTATGGGGTTATGGATTGGGTTTTGGACGAACGACGTCACTACGCAATCTACCGGATGCTCGACCTTTGGAGACTTACTCGCCTGTAGTAGAAGGAGTTAACGTGTTGCTTTGGGTTTTAGGGTTTGGGATGCTCAAGGGCAAAAAGGCAGTCCTTGATGAAGAAACCGCGCTACCTGCAGGGATACGAACACATACAAAACAAACATGTATAAAGTAAATGTGCCAACAAGGGGCTCAGAAGTAAATAAACAAAAGAAAACAAATGCCTCCTATCGAGGTCTTCCAGCTAAGAAAGCGATAAAATGCGGAAAAGAGGTAAAAGTACCACACGGATGAAGATCCGAAGTAACAGCGATTAAAGGAGTAAGAAACCCAGGGACCTCCCAAGCTAATGTCATCAAAGAAAAGTGAGTCAGTACAGGTAATCGGAATGAACCTCCAGGGGTTATCCCACAAATAAAGTGGGAAACCACGCAAGTTATCCCTGCAAAAGTCATGTGAGCCCTCACAAAAACTCAACAAAAGGGTTAGTGAAACACCATAAGCATTTTTTTCATGGATAACAATATGGTTTCAGAAACCTCAAACCCTGTGGCATACACTTTAGAAATCATGTGATTAAACATTCAAGGCATAGGTTTCACCCATTCATAATACATCACACATTTAGAACATTCAAATTGAATGCGTAAAATAATGGGAATAGGATAAACCTGATTGGAGAGCTTGATTGAAATTGAGTTGCACCCGTGAGGCCCTTCAGGGTTTGGGGGCTGCTCTGAGTTCTCTGTCAGGTTTCTCTTCAGGTTTTGTCCAAGGTTTTGTTCTAAGGAAACCTCAGAGTATTTTGCTTCTTTTCCTTTTTCTCAGGTGAAGCCTTGGTATTTATAGACTGAATTTCATGGTTTTGTGGGCTCAAATTAGAGAGACCCAAGTCCAAAATTTTTTATTATATTATATTTATTTTTTTATTACTTTTATTTATTTATTTTTTTTGTAAAAAATTATTATTTATTTTTTTTCGTTTTATATTTCCATTTTTTTTATTTTTTGTTTATTTTTTGTTTTTTTGTTTTTTTTTTTCCATTTTTTTTTTTCGTTTTTTTTTTTTTCGGATCTAATTCTGATTGACATGATGAAATGCAATATGAAATGCTAAATGAATGCATGAATGAGGAGGGCAAATTTTGGGGTGTTACAGCTGCCCCTATTCAATCATCAGCTAAACCGAGTAGGATGAAAGCGAACAGCTTATCAGACAAACGGGGTGAGCTGTGATTGAATACCAAAGACAGACCGAAAATTTACGCTCCGAGAACACCACAAAAACGCGGAAATACACTGTGCTGTTTATTTTTCTTCCGATCCTCTGGCTTAATCTAGAGTTTCGATCCTCTGGTTGGATATTAATTTTGATCCTCGGGCTGGATACGATTTTGATCTTCTGGCTAGATCTTCTTCGATCTTCTGGCTAGATCTCCTTCGTTTCGATTCTCTGGCTGAATCTATTCCTTTAATTCTCTGGCTGAATCTACTTCGATCTTCTGGCTAGATCTGAATTGTTTCGATTCTCTGGCTGAATCTATTTCCGATCTTCGGGCTAGACCTGACTTCGATCTTCGGGCTAGATCTTCTTCGATCTTCTGGCTAGATCTCCTTCATTTCGATTCTCTGGCTGAATCTATTTCCTTTGATTCTCTGGCTGAATCTACTTCGATCTTTTGGCTAGATCTGAATTGTTGCGATTTTCGATCTTCATGCTAGATCTTCTTTGTTTCGATTCTCTGGCTGAATCTACTTCGATCTTTTGGCTAGATCTAGATTGTTTTGATGATAAATTCCCATCATTAGGATCCCGCATCTGAGGCATGCGCTGGTTGACCCTCTTTTGAAATCTACACCCAACCTTCATATTAGATATGCAGCTTCGAGCATATTCCACTTTTGGGCTTCGTACATATTCTTCGGGCTAGAACATGTTGTAACGACTCCTCAATTAGACTTGGGCTTGCTGGGGAAATAAAGCTTGTAGGCGACTTCACTGGGGAATCTTCAAATTGAGCCTTAGGCTGGCTTACTGGAACACGATTCTCAGGCTGAATCTTCGAAATGACCCTCAGGCTGGATCACTGGAACACGATTCTCAGGCTGAATCTTCAAAACGACCCTCAGGCTGGATCACTGGAAAACGATTCTCAGGCTGAATCTTCAAAATGTCCCTCAGGCTGGATCACTCACGCTTGATCCTCTGGCTGGATCTAATGACCTTGGTTGTAAAGTAATTCTTCAGTCTGCTTGGAAGAACCTGTTTATCAGCTTATGTGTATGCTTGATATGATATGCATGCAAATGCAAATGTTATGCATGGTGTAAAAAGAAAAAAAAGAAATCTGCTTGGGGAAGCAACTCTGGTAGGGAGCGGATCGCTGTATCAATCCTTGAATGCTCTGTGGGGAATGATCCGTCTGCCGGGACCAATGAGCCACCAAAAATAAATTGGCTGCTTGAAAAGTTGACCTTGCGGGGGGAGTATCAACTATGGAAACTTTTCTCGGCGAGGCTCTGTGAGGAGAGTCTGTGGGGAAAACACTTCCTGGGGAAATGTCGTAGGAAACGACCTTTGCTGGGGATATGAACTTGCTAATCGTCCTCAAGCTGAGGATTAGAACAAATTTGTTAGAAATAATCTGCTGGGGATGAAATGAACACTGGGAACACCACCCTCTTGTCCGTTGGTTATGCAACCACTCCGCTGTTGCTAGGAAGATACAGTCTGACACTGTCAACTCCATTGGGGATATATAGTCTGGATACTGTCAACTCTACTGGGGATAGACAGTCTGGATACTGTCAACTCTGTTGGAGAACATGCTCTGCTGAGGAGAGACTTTGTCATCCGCTTGGGGATGAGGATTCATGACTTGGCATCCGGGTCCTGTGACCTGCAACCAAAAATACATGTATGCCTCGGGGGAATTACTCGGTTTGAATTCACCGTTCGGGATTAAGCACATTCAAAGCAATTTTAAATGTTTTCCCGTGCAAATCATCTGCAAAAGCCACCATTATGTTCATATGCAATATGTTTTATCAAAAATTCGGACATTTTTGCAAACAAACTGATAAATGAAAAATAAAGAGGCTCTTTAACTGAATTATTCGACTCTTAATGGGGAGAAAATTTGTGCCAGGAATAGGCGAGGGTATCAGGAAGCTGATCCATGAAAAGAGGTGATCGCTATAAAAAGAGAACTATCCTAATGGCAATAGGGATACGGGGTCCCACCGAGTTTCGACTCTGCTATGGCTCGTATGTCCTCAAGACGCTCTGCTCATCTTGCTTTCTGAAGTGGATGATTAGTCGATCTTTAACCTTCGAAGATTGCCGGATTGAATGAAACGGTGATATAACACTGATGAACTCAAATCACAGTCATTCGCTTATTCCCTAACTTTTGCCTGGATCGCCCCCTTTTCGGGTTTTCAATCCACCGGGATACCCATTTTTGCCTGAGCCGCCCTTTTGGGTTTTCGACTCACCGGGTGTACTCTTTTTTATATCCCTAATTTTTGCCCGAACCTCTTTATTCTTTTTTTTTGGTTCGTCGGGATGCCCTTTTTTTGCCTGGACTATTCTTTTTATCGTCCAGCGGGTCTATTTTATGCGAAGTATTTTTTTTAACTGCGTCTGAGTTAATAGGGGACGGGAATCCTTCGCCATCCATGGTTGTTAGCATCAAAACTCCACCATAGAAAACCCTTTTAACCACGTACGGACCCTCATAGTTCGGTCCATTTGCCCCTGTGATCTGTGTTGGGAGGAAGAAATATTTTGAGTACCAATTCACCGACTTGATACCCCCGAGGGCGCACTTTCTGACCAAATGCTTTCTTCATTCGTCTCTGACCGAGATACGTCAATTCTGGGTACGTAGTTCCAGCATAGCACCTTAATCATCGAAGACAAGGTAAACAAAGCATCAGCAAATTGGTTTTCTTCAAAAGAAAGTTAACAATCTTCTCGTGTAGTCTATGTAAGGAACCAGATGAGGATGAGGTGTATACCATTTCCCGTTGGTTTGATTGATGACCAACGCTGAATCCCCGTATACATCCAGGGTTTTAATCTGTATATTGACGGCTTTCTCAAGTCTTAGGATACAAGCTTCATATTCGGCTTCATTGTTGGTGCAGGGAAAAGTTATTCTGGCACCAAATGGCATATGAACCCCCTTCCGGTGTGATCAACACTATACCAACTCCACGACCATTGACGTGGACCGCCCCATCAAACATCATAACCCAATTGGATTCAGGGTCAGGCCCCTCCTCCGGGAGTGGTTCCTCTCAATCTTTCGATTTGAGAAACATGATGTCCTCATCAGGAAAGTCAAACCTCATAGGTTGGTAATCATCAATCGGTTGCTCTACAAGATAGTCTGACAAGACACTTCCCTTTATGGCTTTTTGTGAAGTGTATTGGATGTCATACTCTGTCAGTATCATTTGTCACCTAGTAACCTTTCCGGTAAGTGCTGGCTTTTCAAAAATATACTTGACTGGATCCATTTTTGATATCAATAGAGTCGTGTGAGTCAACATATACTGTCTTAGTCGGCGAGCAGCCCATGCCAAAGCGCGACAAGTTTTCTCGAGCAATGAGTATCTTTGTTCACAGTCGGTAAACTTTTGCTAAGGTAGTATATTGCATGCTCTTTTCGACCTGACTCGTCATGCTGACCGAGCACACAACCCATTGACCTTTCTAACACAGTCAAGTACATGATCAACGGTCTTTCCTCTCGGCCTGTAGACTGGCCCCGATCTTGATCTCTTTCTTGTCGTCTTCGGTACCAACGTTGATGGTCTCAACCACCTCCTGATAAGGTGTAATAGCTCGGTCCTCCTATTTCAACAATCTGGCTAATCCTTCAGGCAATTCACAATCTTCCTCAGCCCCTTCTTCGGCTTGATAGATAGGATTGTCGAAGTCATACTTGGCCATAGCAATGTCGTTAGCAGTGAGATCCGAGTGGTCCGCTCTGCATGATGGAGGGTCATGCTTTACCTTAGAATGAGAGATTTTTTTTTTGGAAAGAAAGAAAAAATGAAAAAAGAAACATTGCCATTTTTTTTGTAAAAGTAAAAAAAACTGAAAGAAAGAGAACACAAAATTGTTTGCAAAAGCCGTCCTTTATTGATGATAAAAATAATTGCGAAATGTAACTAAATGTATGGCCCTACAAATGAGCCGTTACACCTTGGGCAAAGTGTAAGACTTTATTATGCATGTAATAAAGGAAAACAATAAAAATCACTCTTTCAGCAGAGTAACCCGGACGGTTTTTTCAGACGACCAATTGTCGAGCTTTTCTCCCGGGACACACGGGCGAATCCAGCTATCTAAGTCACAGTCGCTGTCAGCCTTGTCTTCATCTGCAGCATTGACGATGTGGGGGGAAACCAAACCCCCGCTGGAGAGAGTACCGGTTTCATTCTTCTGAGATCCCGAAGCATACCCCAATCCAAACTTGTCTTCTTTGATGACTGGCTCCACAAATTTGCCCCAGCCTTGGGCATTACCAGCTTTAACCACTTCGACAGCTTGCTTGTATGAAGAGATAGAAGTCCCGACCTTCTCAAACTCAGGTGAAAAGACAGCTTTGGGCGCGACCTCATTGATGTTTGTAGTTTCGAAGCCCTGGCACAGCATCTCATGCATCTCGCCGTCCATCTCTACATACTTAAATGTAGACAGGTGGCTAACAAAAATATCCTCTTCACCACAGACAGTGACGACCTGACCTTCTAGTTCATATTTGAGCTTCTGGTGGAGGATAGAAGTAACAACACCGGCAGCATGAATCCAAGGCCGACCTAGCAGACAGCTGTAGGCAGGCTGGATATCCATCACATAAAAGGTGCTCTTGAACACCTGCGGTCCAATCTTAACTGGCAACTCAACTTCGCCAAAAACAGCTCTCTTAGAGCCATCAAAAGCCCTCACAACTAAGTTACTTGGCCTCAGGATGATGCCATCGCAATCCAACTTCATTAAGGCTTTCTTTGGAAGAACATTCAGAGAAGAGCCTGTATCAACCAAAACATGGGAAAGCATCACCCCTTTGCACTCCATTGTGATATGCAAGGCTTTGTTGTGATTCCTGCCCTCAGATGTCAGGTCATTATCGGTGAAACCTAGCCCCCGGCTAGCGTTTACATTGGAAACTACCGACTCCAGTTGGTTAACAGTTATCTCCGGTGGAACATAGGCCATATTCAGTACTTTCAACAAGGCTGCTCTGTGCGCCTCAGAGCACAGAAATAGTGAGAGAATGGAGATCTTTGAGGGTGTCTGATTTAGCTGGTCGACTACCTTGTAGTCACTTTTCTTGATAATCCTCATAAACCCATCCACTTCCTTCTCGAATGCGGTCTTAGGAGGATCTTCCTCAGTAGTAATCTCTTCGGTGGATACCTGTTTCCCTTTAGCCTTGGCAGCTGCCTCGGCTTCAGTATTCGCGCGTAATGTTGATGGTGCAAATAGGCGTCCACTGTGAGTGAAGCCACCAACCCCTCCAACATTGTCTACAGCGGAGCTACCAATGTCAATGTCTTCTTCGTTAACTTTCTGCCCCTGGCAGTAGATATCAACCCCATAGTGCCACGGGATAGCACTGTCTTTCTCATACGGAACAGGTCCTGGTACCGTGATGGTGATTGGACCAACCAAAGTCGGTTGAGGGCTGTCAGAGTAAATTGCGACTGGTGCTGAACTTTCGATGTTCACCGCTGCTGGTTCTGTACTTTCTGGGAAATATATTGTTGTCGGAGCGAGTCTCTCGTGAACATATATTTCTTCAGGAGTGAAATAAAACGTTACTGTCGATACATCGTTCTTCACTGGACGGGCCTGATCGAACTGAAGACATCCTTCATCTATCAGCTGCTGAATACCCCTTCTCAAACTTTCACATCCGTTTTCGGCAGCTTGACAATTTCTGCATTCTTCCCCACAACCCGGGAAAATCTGTCCTTTCAGAAGTCGGTCTTTAACCACCGTTAGTGAAGTCTTCACCTTAGTCACATCAGAAACCAAATTCAAAGTTTCCCCACTATCAACAGCATTAATCCTCTGCCCGCCGTGAGCCGGCATCGGGTTCTGGATAACATTAGGCACCAGAGCAAAATTGATAGCATGGGCATCTCTCAAATCTTGTACCTTTAACTGGAGAGCCTTGCAATTATCTGTAGTATGGCCAGGTGCGTTGGAGTGAAAAGCACATTTGGCGTTGACATCATAACCTCTAGGCAAATTATTGGGATCGATTGGTGGGGCCAGAGTTCTCAACGTAACCAGATTCATGTCAATCAGCTTGGGAAGTAATACTGAATAAGGCATTGGGATTGGCTCAATGACCCGGTCCACCTGCCTTGGACGTTGTTGATAGTGTCTCTACTGACCCGGATTACCTCCTTGTTGTTGCGGATGATATTGCGGTTGAGGAACAGGTGTTGGAATAGTGACTGCGGCCACTTGATCTTGATAATAATTAGGGCGTCCTCTACCCCTGCCTCTGCCGGCATACACAACGATTGCCTCGCCTTCTTTTCTTCGCTGACTGTTACCAACAAACGGTCTCTTGGGACCTGATGAGTTGGAAGCACTATTGTCTTGAATTCGGCCCATCTTCAACAGACTCTCGATTCTTTCTCCAGCAATTACTATCTCTGCAAAGCTGATTGACGGGAAAGCAACCAATCTCTCAATATAATTGCCTTGAAGAGTGTTCATGAACATGTCCGCCATCTCCCTTTCAGACATAGGGGGTTGGACGGACGCAACAATCTGTCTCCAACGCTGAGCATACTCTCTAAAGGTTTCCTTGGCAGTCTGAGACATACCTTGCAACAAGGTCCGATTTGGAGCCATGTCCAAGTTGTATTGATATTGCTTGACAAAAGCCTTTGCCAAGTCTTTCCAGCTCTTGATGGTAGTACGAGACAAATGAGAATACCATTCACGAGAAGCTCCAGTTAGACTGTCTTCAAAATAGTACATCCACAACTTTTCATCTTCCGTGTGAGCTCCCAACCTTCCTAGATAAGATTGGAGATGAGTGCGTGGGCAAGAAGCCCCGTTTTATTTCTCAAAAGTAGGGGGTTTGAACTTGTGAGGAATCCTTACTCCCTGAACCAGACCAAGATTTGTGACATCAAAGCCTAAGGAATTTTGAGACTCCAAAGATTTGAGCTTCTCAGCAAGCTCATCCATACGGCGAGTGGTCTCGAGGGCCTCGTCGTGCAAACAAAATTGATTATACTGATAATCTTCAGTAACGGGGCACCCGTTAATCCGAATTCCTTGATTCACATCGTACCTTCCGCCAATACCATTCCCAACATTCCCTGTGTTGCCAACATTACCCGGGTTTCCATCAGCATTTGCGTTACCCGCGTTACCAGTGTTCACAGGGTTATCAGCGTTCCCAGGGTTACCAGGGTTTCCCTCAGCATTTAGTATCTCCACCTCAGGCCTCGGTTGCCCAACCAATTCCTTCAGCTTTTCTTGACCTGCTGCCATACCAATCATCAATGTCATGAACTGATCCATCCTTTCACGCATATCAGCCAGCTCTTTCTGTACTTGGTCCATTGCTAGTCCTGGACGGTTTTCCTTTGTCGGGTATCTGTGAACTCGCTTGGGACCAATAATTGCCTAATACAGGGAACAAACATTAGACACTGCGGTGACACCTGCAAAACAGACAAGGGTTAATATGCATGGTATGCGATGCACTGCTTGTTCAGTTTTAAGGCACCCCCGTTTTGAAAGGGAATACCCTGCAAATGAATAAGCATGAGATGTTGGATGCAAATATGCAGATGATGTTATGCAATGCAAAGGCATGTCAATCAGAATTGATGGATCCGCTTGAACATTTGTCAGGTTGCACTTCCTGGAGAGAAATTCACTGAGGAATATAATACAAGACCAAAACTCTGCTCCAGAAAATCGGGTTGGTTGGAGGTTAAGGTTTCCTGAATTTAGCCCACCCCTCACTGGTAGGTTCTAAGAACAGAAGTTCGTCAGCTTCAGCCCTTCAGTCGCGAATAATACGTTTACCACTGAAGGTTTGACATTATTACGGGATAAAAGACCTCCATTGACTCCCCTCAACAGGACATCCTAAAGCAAGTTCCCAGTCTCGGGGTCCTCGGATTGATCAGCGAGAATGCGCCCACCAGAGCTAACATAATCACGTCTCGGAGGAGAGGCCTCGAATGAGTTCTCGGGAAATGGTCACCAGAGTCGACGATTTCTAAAGGAACACCATGTCGTTACGGAACATCCGTAGGACATAATATATCCAAAAGAAACCTCGTCTGGGTGTGGTTCTTCACGAACGACTTAACGTAGCAACATGCCACGCAAGCCTCATGATCATCCACTCTAAAACCTGTGTGTACACTCAAGCCTGGGTAATGGGCTTATCTCTCATAGAACATCCCATCCCAACAAACAAACAAACAGATCTAATAGATACAACAGATGCATGCAAGCAAGTAAGTAAATAAAGGTACAAAAGCATGAACACCCAATAAACAGACAACCTACAAAAGCTAGGAGGGACTCGCTTAGGGAAGATGGACCAACAAGAGGTCAACTTCTTAGTCCCTAGCAGAGTCGCCAGCTGTCGCAACCTGAAAAATACAGTGCGCGAAAAAACAACCGGCGAAAGAAAATGACAGAAGAGTCGCCACCGTGCGTTATTCATCCCAAAGAAGGGAAAGGAAACGCTCGAAGTAAACCTGAAAAAGGAAAGGACAAGAAGGGGTCTCGCAACCAAATCTTTGGTTCGGGAGTCGGTTATGCGAAGGGAAGGTATTAGCACCCCTACGCATCCGTAGTACTCTACGGGATCCACTTGTGTAATTTTCGTCTAAAGGGTGTGGGTTTATCTTGTGCTGTTTGCCAAAAAAAAGAGTTAAATGAAAATGACTCGCGCGGATGTCGCATCCACTGCATACGTATCTCATCTGAATATGAGAATCAGAGTCTTCGTAGCTCGGCTGACCTATGGGTTGGGGGATGTGTGCTCGCTAAGACATCGCGTCTTATGCCTACGTATCTCATCTGACCTGAGAATCAGAGTAAAACGTAGTTCGGCTAACTATGGGGTTATGGATTGGGTTTTGGACGAACGACGTCACTACGCAATCTACCGGATGCTCGACCTTTGGAGACTTACTCGCCTGTAGTAGAAGGAGTTAACGTGTTGCTTTGGGTTTTAGGGTTTGGGATGCTCAAGGGCAAAAAGGCAGTCCTTGATGAAGGAACCGCGCTACCTGCAGGGATACGAACACATACAAAACAAACATGTATAAAGTAAATGTGCCAACAAGGGGCTCAGAAGTAAATAAACAAAAGAAAACAAATGCCTCCTATCGAGGTCTTCTAGCTAAGAAAGCGATAAAATGCGGAAAAGAGGTAAAAGTACCACACGGATGAAGATCCGAAGTAACAGCGATTAAAGGAGTAAGAAACCCAGGGACCTCCCAAGCTAATGCCATCAAAGAAAAGTGAGTCAGTACAGGTAATCGGAATGAACCTCCAGGGGTTATCCCACAAATAAAGTGGGAAACCACGCAAGTTATCCCTGCAAAAGTCATGTGAGCCCTCATAAAAACTCAACAAAAGGGTTAGTGAAACACCATAAGCATTTTTTTCATGGATAACAGTATGGTTTCAGAAACCTCAAACCCTGTGGCATACACTTCAGAAATCATGTGATTAAACATTCAAGGCATAGGTTTCACCCATTCATAATACATCACACATTTAGAACATTCAAATTGAAGGCGTAAAATAATGGGAATAGGACAAACCTGATTGGAGAGCTTGATTGAAATTGAGTTGCACCCGTGAGGCCCTTCAGGGTTTGGGGGCTGCTCTGAGTTCTCTATCAGGTTTCTCTTCAGGTTTTGTCCAGGGTTTTGTTCCAAGGAAACCTCAGAGTATTTTGCTTCTCTTCCTTTTTCTCAGGTGAAGCCTTGGTATTTATAGACTGAATTTCATGGTTTTGTGGGCTCAAATGAGAGAGACCCAAGTCCAAAATTTTTTATTATATTTTATTTATTTTTTTATTACTTTTATTTATTTATTTTTTCGGATCTAATTCTGATTGACATGATGAAATGCAATATGAAATGCTAAATGAATGCATGAATGAGGAGAGCAAATTTTGGGGTGTTACATGTGGGCGGTTCGTTCCTCAGCAGCCAGGACTGGAAGTTGTTGTAATCCCCAGCAGGGTTGTGACTGTTAGTTCCCGAGCTAGTCCGAAGGTTACTATTTCCCCAGCAAGTCTGAAGGTTGCTGTTTCCCCAGCGGAGGTGGGCGTGGTTTGTTTTCCCCAGCGAAGACCCCAAGCGGATCGAGTTTGGTGAAGATCATCCCCAGTAGCAGTGCTATTCCCCAGCAGGGTGGAGATGGGAGTGACATTGAGTTCCTCAGCGGAGTTCCTCGAGCTCCCCAGTAGAGTCCCCAGAGGGGGATATTTTTTATGCATTCATCATTTAGAAAAGCATAGCATATTGCATCATTAATTGCGTAGCATTTCCATGAGTATGGAGCATTACGCCGTAAAATTCATGCATCCGCATTGCAAGCATAAGCTAGCCCTAAGCCGTGGTTATCATTCAAGAGTTGATTGAGATGGTTGGTGAAGGTGTTACTCTAAGGAGTTTTAGCATCGCGACGTTGGGTCGTCTGGGTCGATTTCAGAATTGGTTTCCCCAGCATGGTCGAGAGGTTGGTGTTTTCCCAACAGGTGACTCCCTAGTTGAGTGGGTTTCTCTGCCGTTTCGAGAACGACAGATCAACAAGCGTCCCCAGCAGTGCTATTCCCCACAGAGTTGGGAGATCTAATCAGGAAGCGTGTGCTCAGCAAAGTGATCACTTGCTTTCCCAGCAGGAGTTGTCCTCCCCTTGCATCAGGCAGATTGGGTCGCATCCCCAGCAGAGGTGGATCAGTTTTCAACATTCGTATTGCACGTTTGCAGCGGTTGCTCTTGACAGCATTCAGAATCGACAAACCCCAGAGAGGTTTATTTCCTCACCCGTCCACGAAAGGAAAGCGTGACTCCCCAGCGTAGTCCCCGGCCAGTGTCTGCCTTTGTTCTGACATATATAGTTGTCATCCTTATGATACCGGAGAGTGTCATGTTGATCCCAGTGTGGGTCCTTTCTTTTTGGTGTCGGTAAACACCATCTTTCGGTGTCGGTAAACATCGAGTTTTTTCCCAGTCATCGGTAAATGTCTGGCCATTCCTTTCTTTTGGTGTCTGTAAACACCATCTTTCGGTGTCGGTAAACATCGAGTTCCTTCCCAGTCATCGGTAAATGTCTGATCACCTTTTTTTTGGTGTCGGTAAACATCATCTTTCGATGTCGGTAAACGTCGAGTTTTTCCCATTCGTCCGTTGACGTCTGGTTGTGTATCCTTTTCCCGGTCATCGGTAAATGTCTGGTCATGTATCTTTTCAAAATCCCCAGTAGAGTCGTCGGTAAACGTCTTGTCTGGTTCCAGTTGTAAATATCTTGTTCCTCCCTAGTCGAAGCCGCCATCGGTAAATGGCCTCGCTTTCCTTGATATCAGTGTATATCAAGTCGACTGTTCTATCAGCCGCCATCGGTAAATGGCCTCGCTTTCCTTGATATCAGTGTATATCAAGTCGACTGTTCTATCAGCCGCCATCGATAAATGGCCTCGCTTTCCTTGATATCAGTGTATATCAAGTCGATTGTTCTATCAGCCGCCATCGGTAAATGGCCTCGCTTTCCTTGATATCAGTGTATATCAAGTCGACGGTTCTATCAGCCGCCATCGGTAAATGGCCCCGCTTTCCTTGATATCAGTGTATATCAAGTCGACTATTCCACCAGCCGCCATCGGTAAATGGCCTTGCTTTCCTTGATATCAATGTATATCAAATCGATTGTTTCTTTGATCATCCCCCGCAGAGTGCAAATTCTACGGTTCTTTGGTATTCAATCCCTGTTTACCTTGAAGGTCTGACAGTCGTTGCTCTCACCCGTTCAGGTTCCCAGTTGATTGAATAGGGGCAGCTGTAGCACCTCAAATTTGCACCCCCCATTCATGCATTCATTTCATTTTTTAGGTCATTATCATTACATTAACATTGCATATTGCATTGCACCTTATCAACAAGAACTGGTATCAAGAGAATTCATCTGTGCAAAGAGAGCAAGTTTTCCTTGAGACAAAGGCCACATGATTATTCTAAAGAGCTTATATGAACAAAGGGTTCATTTTAAAGCAGCTTTTACCAAAGGCTAGAGGCTCAAAAGTCATCAGTGCATGTCCAGGTCATCTGGGGCCCATAAAAGTCAACTGAAAGTCAAATGAGGGTTAGGAGGTGGAGAAATGGTTTGAGACACTTAATTCATGTCCAAAAGAGGTTTATTCATCATGTCAAACATCTACCTTGAAGATTTTGAAGCCAGATCAAAAGTTTCCAAAAATGGAAAGTGACCTGTAATTTCAAGTTTCCAAAAATGACAAGTTTTTGGACCACATTCAACTTGACTTTCCAACACCAAAGAAGCTCCAAATGAAATTTTATCCAACATGAAAGTTGAAGATATTTCTCTCCCATTTCCAAAAAGTCCAAGATCATGAGCATCTGATGAAAGGTTGAGGAGTTATGATCAAATCATTGCCAAGTGTGCTTGAAACTTCAAAGTGCCATAACTTTTGATCTAAAACTCCAAATTGAGTGCCTCTTTTTGCATAATGCATGTCATGACCTATATTTTCCAAAACCCTCATTGCATTGCATGAAATTTATTCACATGATCATTTGGCAATGCATGTGATTTTTGGAGGGAAAATCATTAATTTGAAATTGGTTGATGCTACAAGTTTTTTAACCATTCCATCATGTTCATAAGCTCATTTTAAGTGAAAATACACCATGCATGCTACTGTTCACGTTCATAATGGCCATGCATAGGGTGAAATTTCTAATTGTGCATAACACCTCATTTTGCATTAAAATTTCATTAGCCAAGCCTAATCAACATTAGCATGGTAATTAACACAGCATATAAAAGGCTAATCCTAACAGAATTTTCATTCTAACACATTCTAGATCTAGATCCAATTTTTCCCTCCTATTTTTCTCTCAATCCAAATTCAAAAATTCTTCACAATACACTTGATTTTTATTGCATATTCTTGTTCCTTGATAATCATTTGGTAGGATTCAAGCATTGATTTGAAGAAATTGGTGAAGAATCAAGCAAATCCATACATGAACATGAACATGGAGTTTTGATGCATACATGGTTCGAACCATGGCTGTAGCATTTTTCTCATTTCGTTTTCAATATCATTTCCAATTATTTCACATTTTTATTTCATTATTTTCATCCAACTTCAGAAAATCATAACTAATTGAAAATAACTCCAAATTGAATGCAATTTTTTGCCAAATATTCCTTGAAGTGTCTATTACTTTATGATGTGATTTCTGATTTTTACCATGTCTAGATTTTTGAATGTGATGGATTGCTTGAACATAATGTAAATGTGACATGTTGTACCAATTCTTTTGTGGAATGCTCATACATTGGCCAATTGATTTGAAATTTGGTATGCTGATTCCCAACATGTTGCATGATGTTTGAGGCTTGGTTTGGTATTTTTAGCATTTGTCATTTCTGTTTTAGACACATGAATGCATGGTGTGACAATGTGTGTCACACAATTTGATGTCATACTTGTTCATTTTCATTTCTAGTGCAATTGAGCTCTGTTGATTCTAATATTTGGCATGATGATTGTGTTTGACATATTGTATGCACATAAAAATTTTCATGATTGTTTGATTCATTTTTGTTTTAATATGGAATTGTTATTCTTGATGTCCAATTGTGCGCTTTGTAATTGCCTTTGCCATATCTTGCTCATGTGATGACTTTTCCATTTGATTAAGGTTTGGTCCTTTTTAGGACATGTTCATGATTGAATAAATGTGCTTCATGTTGAATATTGGTTGCTGTTTTGACTTTTTGCTTTGCCTTTGACCCTAGCCTTGGTGCTAGTGGTTTGTACTCATCATTTGAGTTTTGCATTTCAGGTTCAAGCTCCTAGTCCCAATGGTTTATGTTGATTTCATGAATTGAGATGCAAAATTCTTTGTCCACTAACCTTTCTTGTGTTGTAGGTTCCTTGGTGATGAACTCACTTGAGTTGATTGACTTGCATTGTGTATATTGGTTGTCTCACTGTTGACTGTCTGTTTGGTTTGTCTGAATGTGAATATTGACTTGTTTGATTTTCTTACAGGTACTTTAGTAGCTTTAACTCATTGCTTGAGTTGCTTTGCTTTGCTTGTGGTTGGAATACCACTTAGTTAATCATCCTCTAACTCCATGTAGTCTGGAAGCCCTGTCGTTTCTTTTGGCAGGCATTTGGCTGAAGTCCTCCTTAAGAGGCAATGACTGTGTCTGTTTATATTTGTGCCATGTACTTCAAGACCTCCTAAGTAAAGAGGCAATTGGCAGATATAAGGGATTTTTAATCAACCCCCTGCTATTCAGTTGAGTCTTTCATCTTGCTCGCACTACGTGCTGATGCATTTGAATAAACACCCAAGATCCTTGTATATAGAGTCAGTCAAGTGGAGTAGGGTCCCACATTTTGGATCCCCATGTTTTCATGGATTCAAGCTCACCCAGGCCCGGGTTAAGAGCTATGAGGTCCAATCCTCCTTACCTTTCATCTGCTCACCCTGACGGTCAATGTCAGTGGTTAAGAGCATCAGATACCCTTCCAGTTGGCTTGTTTGTCGAGGTTGATATGACCTCTTGACTAAAGCCTCACCCTTGATGTTTGAGCCCCTTGTTGGTGTGTTTACTTCATGCTGTATGTGTTTGTGTGGTGTGATTGTATCCCCTAGGTTTGCTAGACTTCGCATAGTCTCGTTTGCATGTCAATTAAGGTAGCACGGTTCCTTCGTCTAGGACTTCCTTTCTTGCGTGAGCTTTCCTAAAACACAAACAAACTTTACCTCCTCTTAAGGACACGTTGACTCCTTCTACTACAGGTGAGTAAGTCTCCAAAGGTCGAGCATCCGGTAGATCGCGTAGTGACGTTGTCCATCTAAAAAACACAAAACAAACAGAAATAGTTTAGCCGAACTACGACAACTCTGGTTCTCATGTCCGGATGAGATACGTAGGCACGAGATGCGATGTCTTGTTGAGTTTGACTGACGACTAACTTTGATTCTTTTCTCTCGCCCTCGTTGCGATTGAGACCTTCCCTTTCTCTTGCCCTAGTTGCAATCGAGACCCTTCTTCTTCTTGTGTGTGTGCTTGGAGTCTGATGTAAGTCCAACGATTGGCATTCGGTTTCATGTTTGTGTTTGTTGGTTCGGAGTCTGATGTAAGTCCAGCGATTGGAATTCGGTTTCCTGTTTGTGTTTGTGGGTTCGGAGTCTGATGTAAGTCCAGCGATTGGCATTCGGTTTCCCGTTGGTTTGTTTTGTGCAGAGTTGGATGTAAGACCAGCGATTGGCGTTCCGTTTCCAGTTGTGTGTTTGCTCTGACGTCTCAGCGTCTTTGGTTTAGTGTTTTGTTTCGGCGTGCGTTAGCCGAGCTACGAGTGCTCTGATTCTTCCTCTGGTTAGAGAAGATACGTATGCATAGGATGCGATGTCCTAGCGAGCACGTTTCCCATTTCCCCGAACTACGTCGACTCTGATGTTTGTTTCTGACAAACTACGTAGGCCCAGGATGTGACATCCTGCCGAGTCCGCTTCTTCCGTCTTTTTTGTGTTCGCTCCAATTTTGTGCAGTTTTTGAGCAGTTATTTAGCAACCTTTCTTCTATCCTTTTTGAGCATGGATCCCGTCGAGTACGACGGACGTGAGGGGGTGCTAATACCTTCCCCTTGCGTAACCGACTCCCGATCCTTGCAATCTCTGGTCGTAAGACCATTTCCTTTCCAGGTTTACTTCGAGCGTTTCCTTTCCCTCCTTTGGGATAAATAACGCACGGTGGAGACTCTATGTCTTTTTCCCGCCGGTTGTTTTTCGCGTATGCGACACATATGAAAATTATTCCAAGAGAAAACATACTCTAAATGACATTCCAAACAACTTTCATGTTGAGGTATAGATCTAATTTTTATTGGAAAATCATTTTCTATGTTGAAACATTATAGGTCATTTTGTCTAAACCCTAATTTGAAAGTCAACTTCCCAAGGCCATAACTTGCTCAATTGTTATGATATGAAAATTTTCCAAGATGCAAAATCAAATTCAAGATGTCTAATTCAACTTTGATGTTTGTAGTGAGAGATAATTCAACCTTTTTGAGCATGTGATATGAGGTTACATTATAGGTCACTCTTGACCTTTAACATTGATCAAGTGATTTTGCCAAACATCAAAAATGCATAACTCTATCATCTCAGATCCAAATGAAATGATATTGGTGACCATTTTGAAGATCTTTGAGAGAGATACAACTTTGATGAAGACACTTTTCTCATTTGAAGCTCACATTAAAAGTTAAGCAAGGTAGAATATTGAGACATATGGCTTGACACTTAGAAAATTTTTCAATATGTTAAAATTCCCAAACTTCCACCTCAAAATTCTTCAAGTTCCAAGCTCCAAATGGAAACGTGTTGAACATGAAATTTGTTCCTCTTGATCTAACCTTTCAAAAAAGCCCAAATTCATCCATTTTGGAAAAGAAATGAATAGGCTGCTCGTGGCTTGAACATGGTATCATCATTTGGCAAGATTGAACTTCAAACATCCATGCACAATTGCCTAGCATTCCAACATGACTTCAGCCTTGCTTACACTCAATTATGGATCAGATAGAGTGATTTTGATGGGCCTACACACGCCCATGCACTCTTGCATCACACATTGCTAATTTTGGAAGTTCATTTCAAGTGTGCAAATATCAACTAAATAGGCTATAAATAAAGCCCTCTTGCATCAAAATTTCACATACATTCACGCCAACTTTGATCCCAAACCTCTAACCCTCACATTCCAAAGGATAATCCTGAGAATTTCACTAGAAATTGAGTTTGAATTCTCACTATTTTGAGATTCAAAACTCCAGGGATCCAAGACCTTTTGAGCCTTCAATTCTTCTTCTGAAAGCATTTGGAGTGAGATCAAGCACGAGCCAAGGCAAGAACAGCTGAATCCAGGCCTACATTGAAGGTATTTTCCAGAAATTTTAATCTCTTCGATTTTCTCTAAATCTTGCTCAATTCTCTTGATTCTTTGGTTGTCTGAAGTCCTACCAATGTAGGCAAGAAGATTGAGTTGCTTTGAGGCCAAATCGAAGCAACTCAGTTCATGTACCTCAAATTTCAACTCCATGTATCTCTCAATATACTTGGAGTTAGGATAAATTAAGGTCAGATTCGTGCTCAATGCCATTTTTACTTTGAAATCATGTCCTTCTTTTTAATTTTGGTGATGGTTATGACTCAACTAGTCCTCGTCCGACGAGGCTCGCCTGAGAAGAAGACCGGAGATGTAGCTCCGGTGATGAGTTGGCGTGTTCAGAGCCACATGATACTTTTGAAATGAAACAATCTCGTGCGTTGGTTTGAATTACCTTTCCTGTGGTGTGCTGACTCAGGCGTATCATGGATTGCGCGCATGTGACCACTTGATCTGCCACCTCAATTAATGAGGGAGATCAAGTGGTCCATGTTTTTTTTTCTGATCATTTAATTTTCATTTTAATCCTTTTATTTTCATTAATTCATATTAATTTTAATATTGATCTAAAAAAATGAGAGTTTCACCAAAAAATTTCAAATAATTTCCTCTTTCATATTCTGAATTAAAATTATTTTTTGGATCATTATTAATATTTTTTATGATTTAATTGATTTTTCATTTGTTCTTAATTGTTTAAAAATACTTTTAAGTCTTTTATAATTCTGAAAATTTTTCTCCAAGGTCCTTTGACCCTGTTTGACCTATGATAAATCTCATGGTCATTTATTTGGTGTTTTGATGAAATTTTAGGAATTTGGCAAACCATATTTAATTTAAATGCCTTATTTTAGTATTTTTAATTGGAAAAAATGCCAAATATTTTTGTTGACCAATTGTGATGACTTGTTTATGTCTGACCATTGTTGGTGGGTCTTGGTCAAGGTTGATTTAACTTTGTTGAGTTAATATTATTGAATTTAGGGGATTGATGAAATGTACATTCCATCTCCCAAAATGAATGGATGATATTAATTTGGTAAAAGTCCTCCTTTGACCAAGTTGTGTTTTGATCCATTCCCCTCCCACTTCATCTTATTCCCCTTCTTCATTCATTCATTCCATTTGGCCAATGATATCTCAAAATCCTAAGGCTAGTTGATTGAAAAATTAACATAAGTATGGATGAGATTAGGCCACACCTTTTGCATATCTTTTATTGTGTGTGGTATATTTCATGAGCATAGTCTATTATACTATGTCTCTAACATGCATTAACACAAAAATTCTATTGTCCGACCTTAAATAGTTGTGACTTCTACAAAAGTCCAATTACGATTGCTTAACATAGCGCTAAATTTGTGACACAAAAGACATAAGCATTCTAGTTAGTGAGATTGTAAGTCTCCCCTCTTTCATGGTATTATGTGGAAACTTGGCCTTTTATCCTTCCTTTGGAAGATGTCTTGATTCAAGGATCCATGCTTGTGATAAGTGGGTTGAGTGTTCTCCAAAGAATGTCTTAAAATGAAAAGCAAAAGCAAAACAATACTAACTTCTAACCTATTAACTACTAACATTTAAATTCAAGCCATTTACCTTAATGCAATTTACTTTTAGCATTTTATTTCATTTTCCATTATTCATATCATTCTAATTGTTTATGTTAATGCAATTTTCACTTTGTCCATATTGTGTGATATATTTTGTTTGTGTATACTTTGCTTGTTTGTGTGGTCTTTGACCATTAATGTACATAATAACAACAAAAAACCCTAAAAAAACTTTTGTGTGGACTGTTGGCTTGATCTTGGACAAATGGACTTAGAATCTAGGCAACCTTCCTATGCTAAAGGACTTGGCCAATGCTAACTTATTGAGAAACCAAGTGCTTTCAATTTGAAACTTCATCTGATACATCATTCAAGATCTCTCTAAGTTCATCTGCAACATGATCATTGTGAAGCTGTTATTTTGAACTTGTGACTTGTGAAATTCATCTGTTACATGGGCTATTTTGAGGAAGATCATGGAATGGATAAGCTTGGATGTGGACATCTTTATTTGATGCCTTTCTATTGAAGATAATATAATTGTGCATTTGTGTGTTGCTTGATTCTAAAAGTTCAAGGGAATTTTGGGTTTCTATTGACATTTTTGTCTATTGGATTGCTACCCATTTGATCAAATCTTTTCAACTCTAAACATTTAATTTTGTACATAGGATTGTCTCTTCATCTTCTCCCCATTTCTTTAATTTTAAAATCCCTCCCTCCCTTTTCAAAATCTTCTTTGATTGATCCTTTTTTGTTCTAAACTTTGACCACTTTGCAAAAAGATAGAAACTTTGGCCTTATGTCATTGCACTTTCAAGCTTCTTTTCTAAATCAAACTTGTAAAGAAATTTAACTATACTTGACTTAAACTTTAAAAAAAATATCCAAAAAGAACTAACTCATTCAAATCATTTTTAGGCCTTTGTGCCTTTCAAACTTAATTTTGTTAAAAGCAATGTATCCACTTTGAAATTTGTATCACGAACTACGAGGTTTTGATCCCTCATTTTTATGTTGGTACGTATGCACAAGACCGAAGGTCTTGTCAAACAAAAAAATATAATTAATGAATTATTTTCTCATCCCCTCATTCTATTTGTTTGTAAACATCACTTTATACCAAGTACATATGCACACAAAAAGGGCTCCCTAGGAGTACCTAGGACACTTTGGTGCTAACACCTTCCCTCGGTGTAACCAACCCCCTTACCTATAATCTCTGACTTTTTATTAGTTATGATTTAAAAACTTCTTACTTTTGGGTTTTGTTCGTATTTTTTCCCTTTTTCCTTGGAAACAATAAAAGCGCGGTGGCGACTCTTGTTATTTGATCTCTAGCTTATCCATAACTTGATGATCATGAATTTACCGCTATACAATTGACCGCTAATCCTTCTACCAACTCTTGATATCCATTGTACTTTTGGAGACTATTGGAGATAATGAACCAAAGTCTTACAATGTGCTCAAGATAAGTCTTCAAAGCAGCATGTTGTTACTTTCCATAATCCCTAATTTTTGCATAAGTTGCCCCAAGGTGGGGTACTCAACTTATCAGGAAATTTTTCTGTTTTATGTCTCTAATTTTTTCCTGATCTCCCTTTTGGGTTTTCAATCCACCGAGACGATCCTTTTTTGCCTAAGCTGCCCTTTCGGGTTTTCAACTTAGCGAGTTGTTCTTTTCTTTTTAGGCGAAGCATTTCTTGACTGCATCTGCGTTCATAGGACGAGTGAACTCTTCACCATCCATAGTTGTAAGAATCAAAGCGCCGTCTGAAAAGGCTCTCTTAAGAACATACGGGCCTTCATAATTAGGAGTCCATTTGCCCCTAGAATCTGGTTTGAAAGATAGAATCTTCTTGAGCACAAGGTCACCTTCTCTGAACACACGAGGTCTGACCTTCTTATCAAAATCTTTCTTCATTCTCTGTTGATATAACTGACCATGACACATGGAAGTCAATCTCTTCTCTTTAAATAAATTCAACTGATCAGAGCTGGTCTAACACCATTTAACTTTAGTCACTTGGCTTCTATGAGCACACACAATGACGGAATCTCAACCTCTACTAGGAGCACTGCTTCCATTACAATAAACAAGGGAGAAAGGGGTTGCCCATGTCGAAGTGTAGATGGATGTACGACACCCGTGCAAAGCAAATGGGAGCATCTCATGCCAATCCTTATACGTCACAACCATCTTCTGGATAATCTTCTTGATGTTCTTATTTGCAACTTCAACAACCCCATTCATCTTGGGTATGTAGGGAGAAGAATTATGATGTGAAATCTTGAAGTCTTTACAAAGAGTTTCCACCATATTGTTATTCAAGTTCGATCCATTATCAGTAATGATCTTGCTTGGCACACTATAACGACATATAATCTGATTCTTGATAAACCTCACAACCACCTGCTTGGTTACATTCGCATACGATATCGCTTCAACCCATTTTGTGAAATAGTCAATTGCCACCAAAATGAAACGATGTCCATTCGAAGCTTTGGGCTCAATCATCCCAATCATATCAATTCCCCACATGGAGAAGGGCCGTGGGGAGGAAATAACATTCAATAGTGTCGGAGGAACATGAATCTTATCAGCATAAATTTGACACTTGTGGCATTTCTTCACAAATTTGCAACAATCAGATTCAATTGTCATCCAATAGTAACCTGCTCGCAACATCTTCTTTGCCATTGAATGTCAATTGGAATGAGTACCAAAGGAACCTTCATGCACTTCAGTCATCAACAAGTCTGGTTCATGTCTATCCACGCATCTGAGCAAAACCATGTCGAAGTTTCTCTTGTACAATATATTACCATTCAAGTAGAAATTTTCGGCTAATCTTCTCAAAGTCTTCTTATCTTTCAAAGATGCCCCAGGCGGGTAGATCTGACTTTGGATGAAACATTTGATGTCATAATACCACGGATTTTCGTCTTTGACTTCTTCGACAGCGAACACATGAGCTGGCCTTTCAAGATGCATCACTTACAAATTGGGAACCTCATTTCAGTACTTCACTACAATCATTGATGCCAACGTTGCAAGAGCATCTGCAATTCAATTTTCATCTCGAGGGATATGATGAAATTCAACCTTTGTAAAGAAAGTTGAAATCCTCCTCACATAATCTCTATACGATATCAAACCAGGTTGATTCGCCTCCCATTCACCTTTGATCTGATTCACAACGAATCTCCATAGACGTCTAAATACTTGATTCTAAGATCAATGGCCTCCTCGAGCCCCATAATGCAAGCTTCATACTCTGCCATATTGTTTGTACACTTGAAAGTCAATCTAATTGTAAACAGAAAATGTATGCCTTGAGGAGTAATAATCACTGCCTCAATGCCATTACCATATTGATTAACAGCTCCATCAAATACCATGCCCCAACGGGAACCAGGTTCTGGCCCTTCTTCAAGAAATGGTTCATCACAATCTTTCATTTTCAAGTACAAAATCTCTTTATCAGGAAAATCATATTGCACTGACCGATAATCTTCAATTGGTTGGTGAGCTAAGTGGTCAGCCAAGATACTACCTTTGATCGCTTTTTGAGATCGGTAGTCGATATCATACTCTGATAACAACATCTGCCAACGGGAAATTCTCCCAGTTAAAGAAGGCTTCTCAAATATATACTTGATTAGATCCATTTTGGATATCAACCAAGTGGTATGATTCAACATATACTGACGCAGACGCTTAGCAGCCCAAGCCCATGCGTAACAAGTCTTCTCAAGCATAGAATACCGAGTCTCACAGTAGGTGAACTTCTTACTGAGGTAGTATATTGCAAATTATTTCTTTCTAGTCTCATCTTGCTAACCAAGAACACAACCCATACTATCTTCGAGCATAGTCAAATACATGATCAACGGTCTTCCTTCCACAGGCGGAGACAAAATCGGAGGCTCAAGTAGATATTCCTTGATACTATCAAAAGCTTTCTGGTAGTCTTCTGTCCAATCACAAGACTGATCTTTCCGAAGAAGCTTGAATATAGGCGCACATGTGGCAGTCATGTGTGAAATGAATCTGGAAATATGATTCAATCGGCCGAGAAAACCTCTGACTTGCTTCTCTGTTTTTGGCGCAAGCATATCTTGTATTGCTTTGACCTTGGCAGGATCAACCTCAATACCCTTCTCGCTGACAATAAAGCCCAACAACTTACCAGAACGAACACCAAAAGTACACTTATTGGGATTCAAGCGGAGGTTATACTTTCTCAAATGCTGGAATAGTTTCAAAAAATGCTCAACATGTTCTTCTTCAACAATAGATTTAGCAATCATGTCATCAACATAAACTTCAATCTCTTTATGCATCATATCATGAAAAAGAGTAATCATTACTCTCTGGTAAGTCCCACCAACATTCTTTAAACCAAAATGCATCACTCTATAACAAAATGTTCCCCAGGGCGTAATGAATGTGGTCTTCTCCATATCCTCGGGTGCCATCTTGATCTGATTATATCCAGAAAATCTGTCCATAAATGAAAAGACTTTGAACTTAGCAGTATTGCCTACCAACATATCAATGTGGGGTAGAGGGAAATCATCTTTTGGATTGTATTTATTCAAATCTCTATAATCAACACACATGCGGACTTTTCCATCTTTCTTTGGTACATGCACAATATTGGCCACACATTGCGGATACTCAGCGGTCACGAGGAAACCGATGTCAATCTGCTTCTGCACTTCTTTTTTGATCTTCAAAGCCATATCCGGATGCGTTCTTCTCAACTTCTACTTGACTGGGGGACATTCTGGCTTCAATGACAATCTATGCTCCATAATCTCAAAATCCAAACCAGGCATGTCATGATAGGGCCAAGCAAACACATCTGAATACTCTCGAAGAAGATCAATCAACTCGTTCTTAACATATGGACACAGGAGAGACCCAATCTTGACTTCCTTCATACCATCCTCGGAACCCAAATTGACTAGCTCAATCTGCTCTTCGAACGGCTGAATGGTCTTCTCATCATGCTCAAGAAGACGAGACAATTCATCACTCACTTCTTCATCACTTTCCTCCCCTGCCTCAAACACAAGGAATTCAAATTTTAGAGAAGGAGAAGGATCATTGTATTCAATGGGGTTAGAAACTAACCTGCATGATGCTTTGATATTTTGATTTTAGAGAAGTGAATTTATGACCAAATATTATGCAGATGGATAATTATATTCTTTATTTATGTTTTTTTGTGATTACCATTTTCAGAATAAAGCAAAAAGTAAAAACAAACATCATAGATATGGATGAATATAATTAATTTTATTAATGATCAATTTCAAAATGCGCAACAATGTTCACTTCTCCCTTAGGCATATGAGAAGGATTTTGAAAACATATAAAATTAATTACTTAGATTGATGCAAAATGATATGAATATCAACGACAGTCCAATTGTTGCATGTATTTCCATGCGTTACAAAGTTGATGCAATCTTCCTCTTTGCTATCCTCTAGCACAACAGCTAAGTGTTGTTCATTTCCATGAATGAACCCTCCACTACGGAAGCTGAGTTGCATATCTCCAGATTTTACAGTTGATGAGCCTTTCTGGAACCCCAAACCGGTTCTGCCTTTGTTGCCGGAGACCTCTACCATGCGCCCCCACTAATCAACAATACCTTCTTCAACAATCTTCTGAGCATCTTTCAACGAGGACATAGGTGCCCCAACTCTCTTCTCAGCAGCAATAGACAAGGCTTGGAACGGAGTTCCAACCTCGTCCTCAGCTTCAACATACGAGAAAGATGACAGGTGGCTATCTAACCACACCTTTCTCTCCTCCAACAATCACAAGCTTGCCATTCTTGACAAATTTCAATTTCTGATGCAAAGTGGAGGTAACATCCCCTGCCTCATGAATCCATGGCCTTCCCAATAAACAGCTGTAGGCCGGGTGGATATCCACTACTTGAAAAGTAATATGAAAATCACTCGGACCTATCTTGACTGGAAGGTCCACTTCACCAATTACTATCTTGTGCGAACCATCAAAGGCTTTGACGATTACACTGCTATACCTCATAGGCGCTCCTTGGTAAGATAGCTTTGACAAAGTTGACTTCGGAAGCATATTCGGTGACGAACCGGTGTTAACAAGCACATTTGACAAAGCATCTTTCTTACAGTTCATTGAAATATGTAAAGCCAGGTTATGATTTCTTCCCTCCTCAGGGAGTTCTTCATCGCAGAAGCTCAAATTATTGCATGAAGTGATGTTAGCCATGATGTGATCAAACTGATCCACAGTAACATCATTCTCTACATATGCTTGTTCGAGAACTCTCTATAGTGCTTTTCTGTGTGCTTCAGAATTCAAAAGCAGAGACAACACTGAGATTTTTTAGGGGGTTTGTAGCAGCTGCTTAACCACATTAAATTCGCTCCTTTTGATTAATCGGAGTACCTCATAATCATCATTGGCTTTCAAGTTGCTGGATCCACCTTTTTACCAATAATTGTTTCCTCTTTGACTTTTGGGAACACCGACCCAAACACTCGGCCACTGCATGTCACCTTCATTACATCGTCATTGCTCACTACTGAACTAGTCGTAGGTAACAGGACCTCTTGACCATTCTTTATCATTATAGCCTTGTACTGGTACAACACAGTCTTATCAGAGGAATACGGGATTAGGCCTGCTCACCGTATTACGAACGACGATACTGATCTTTGATTGACATTATTATTGTTGTTGCTATCATATTGGATTACCAACCGCTCTTGTTGCTTGAAAACGGGAACTATGACATTGACGTCTTCATCTACATGACGAGATTGAACAATATGGATCATGCCTTCATCCATCATACGTTGGATGTCCCTTTTCACTACATCACACCCTTTTGGATTCACATTACAAACAACACAACCATCATGGTCATGTCCACAGTCACTCACCAAACAGATATCCTTATGCATTTGTACCAAAGATCTTCGGATAAACCAGACGTCAAAAACTTTGAATTCTCCAGGAAAACCATCCACCATATTCACTGAAGAGTTCCCATGAGCAGGAAAAGGGTTTGCTTTTACATTTGGCGCGCGGTCCTCAAAGGACACCATACCACTCTTCATAAGCTTTTGAACCTCATACTTCAATGGATAACAATTTTCAATATCGTATCCGGGTGCTCCTTGATGAAAAGCACAACGAAGCTCAGGTTTATACTGTAAGACCCTAATTTTGACCCTAAGATCCCTCATGGAAACATGTTATTGCACAAGTGCATTGCTTCAAGGATCATAGCATGTTTGGCTCCTTAACCCTAGGGTTGAGACTTGTTTGAGTGTTTTGATACCACCAAGCATGCTTGTATTTTATATTATTGCTTTTCTTATTTTGATTACTAACCAAAAGCATACAAATATGTCACTAACTCTTTTTGTTTTGAAGCTATAGTGATCATGTGCTCCAATGCTCCTAGGAGGCTCCTAAGCCCAATGAAATGGCTAGATGAAGATGAGAAAAAGCATGAAAATGGTTCACAAAGTTCTTAATCATCATATATGTCTCCCAAGTATCTCAACTTTCCAATTTTATCAAGATAACCCAAAGGGCTTGAGGATTGTTTCCCAAGGAAACCCTAATTCCACTATGCTTTGACTGTGCCTTGCACATGAAGCAATCTCAACCTCTAGTAAAATTTAATCAAGGGAATTTATTTCATTCATAATTTTATTCATATATGATCCTATTTGAGTATCCTCAATCATTTATTCATTAAGATTGGAAGTTTGGCCTTGAAAAGTTGACCAGTCAAGTCATCTGACTAAGCTCAGATTCCATGAGATATACTTTTTTATGTGTTTGTAAAATGAAGATGACCCCAAGAGAAACAATCTTCTTAAGAACCATATAAACAACTTTCATGTTCATAAAAAATCCATTTGAAACTTGGAAGGTCATCATTAATTTCAAAACATTATAGGTCATTTTGACTGAAACCCTAATTTTGGGTCAACTTACCAAGGACATGAATTCCTTAATTTTTATTATTTTGAGGTGAGACCAAATGAATTGGAAATATTAAGATGTCTAATTAAAATTTAATGTTGGACAAAATTTCATAATCCTAAAAGAAATACATGTGATAATGCAAAACATTATTGGTCATCTTGGACCTAATTCATTGAGTTTGAAAAAGTACCCAACCTAAAATGACCATAACTTTGTCATAGAAAATCCAAATGATGAAAACTTGAGTCTACATTTATCACCTTGAAAATTTCTACAACTTTGATGTTGGATGTTTTCTAATTTGAAGCTTTTATCATGAGGACAGAGGGGTTTGATTAAGCTTGCTTTTGGGTGAAATTTTTCAAAATGACTTAAACATGTTTTGTATTTAGATTTTCCAGGCCAGTTTTCATTAATTTGCACATGCGAAATGAATTTTTGCCCAACATGACTTTTGTTCCTTATTTCAAGGTATTTCCAACCATTACTCACATTACTCTTTTGGATTCACCATTTGTGAGTTTCGAATTCATTCCCATTTATGTGCATTTTGGTACTTTATGATGAAACTTGAATATGCAAGCTTGTTCAGTCCAATGCACACGACCATTTGCCCTTCACTTGATCTCAGCAAGCTTTTTCATTCATCATTGGGCCTTCCACACATCTTTATAGGCCCATGCATCCAATTTCAAATTGCCATGCACATGAAAGAAGCGTGGGATTCAGCCACATTCAGTTATAAATAGAGGCGCCATGAGCTTCATTGAGGAACCTTTTGGAGATCTGAATTGCTGCAGAGTTGAAACCATATCCATACCAAAGGAATTATTCAAAAAAAATTCTTACTTTCGAGCTTGAAATTCAGCATCATTAGCCGAGTTTTAAAGCCTAATTCCTTAGCCTTTCATTTCCACTACATCCATAGATCAAAGAGGAGCAAGGAACTTGGAGGATTCGTGGCCAGAAGTGCTTCAATTAAATGGTTGATTCTCAAACTTTTTGGATCTAGAACTCTTAATTCAATGTAGCATCCTTGTGTTTCTGTGGGTTTCTGAAGTCCTCACACTTGAGGCAAGCCATTGGTGCTTTCAATTCTTCATTTCATGAGCAAACAGTTTGAACACCATGATCTTCTCCTTCACGTTTCTCTTAATATAGGAAGAGTGAGGGAGATCCAATGGTACAATGATGATCTCCATCACACGAGCTTCATTTCCATGGCCTTGTTTTTAATTTTCATTAAAATATTATTTCCTGCAACTGGTGGCCGGAATTGGTTGTCTGGCCGGAGAAGATGGTGGTTTCCACCACCACCACCATGTGTGCACCCTCCTGGCCCTTGGATTTGGTTTCCACGTTTTAATCTTGATCATCCATTGTAATTACTTCATTTAATAACTTGTGTAGCGCATTTGACTCAAACACACCGTGTTCCCTATGATCTGGATCATCCATGAGCACCAGGTCAATTAATGAGCTCCATCATGTGGCTGCGTTTTTTTTCTTCCATTTATTCCATTTTCTTTTTTTTTTCAGTTAATTCATAAAAAAATTCATTTGAAGTCATAAAAATATGAGACCAACTCCATAATTTTTCTTGAAAAATCTAGTTTCATATTATGATTTTTAATTATTTTTGTGACTTCATTTGATATTTTTCATGGATTATTTGATTTTTAATAGTTTTAATTCATTTTAAAATACTTTCTGACTTTTAAAAATCCAAAAAATATTTTCATAGCATTTATGGATAATGATAAATCAATGAAAAATAGTCTCAACAATTTCTTGATTGTTTTGAGATTATTTGAGATTTTAATTCATATTATGCTATTTTTTAATTGTTTTTAATTGCTTTGTGATTTCAAAAATTTATGAGAAAATTAGTCAAAGCTTGTTTGATTATGTTGAATCTATGAGAATTTAATTGGACTTTTTGAAGTTGATTTGAATTGAATTTGAGATTTGACCTTATTTGTTTATTTTTTATTTGCATTTTATTTTAATCCAAAAAATACCAAAAAAAATACCATTGACTCTTTGACTTGTTATCTTTATTTCTCGTCTGTTTGGTGTTGGTTGATGATGATTTGATTCATATTTGATCAATTGGATTTGGTTGTGATCTTCTTTTCCCCTCCCTTTCATCTTCATCTCTTTCTTTCCATCCATGGCCAATGAGTTAAGTTCTTGAAGTTGGTCTTGACAAATGAGGAATTTAACCTTCTTCGATCCAAACCAACCCCAACTTGATCCATGATCAAGTGAGTTGTTTTGTGTCCAAGATAGGTTGCTTCTTGATCAAGCAAATAACTAAAAGACAATATAAGGCCCTTCCCCTTTTTGTTTGGCATGGCAAGTTTATGGAGCTTGGCTTACTAGTCATGATCTCTAACTTGTGTTCTTTGCCTATATTCTTATTGACCGGCCTTAGATAGGTGTGACTACTACATTAGTCCACTTACGATTGCTTAACATAGCGCTACATCTTCTTATGACAAGCTAACATAACCACTAATTACTAACTTTAATTTGAGCATTTAATTTCTTGCCATTTATTTTTAATGTCATTTATTTCTTGCTCATTATTCATATTGATTTTTACTTTGCTCACACATATTTTATGTTTATGTCATTTTTCTTTTTCTCATTTGAGCCCATTATTGTATATAAATATATTGCTATCTTGTTTTATTTGTGTTTGTTTTGATGTGAACCAAAAATGCAAAAAGAGAAAGGACTTAGAATTAGGACTTACCCATGCTTAAAGGAGTTCAAGAGCAACTAGGCCTCATGCCTTTAGAATGCAAAATTTGTTGAAGAGCAACTAGGCCTCATGCCTTTAGAATGCTAAAATTCAAAGTTGATCTAAAAGGACTTCTCCTCCAAACTTATTCTTTGTCCTTTCCCCTTATTGTGTTATGAACTTTTTGATGTATGCTTTTGTGTCATACAGATCCCACCTTGAGATGGTGAAAAGAGGACCATTTTCATGAGTAGCCAAGTTAAGAGCCAAGCCAAGTGGAGATCCTAGGAGCTTGAATTCAATTTATTGATTGCTTATTTGTGTGATAAGTCCTAAGGAAAGGAGCATCTTGAGTCATCTCTATGACTTCAAGAAAAGGAACTCCAAGGGTTTATCTTTCCCCTCTTATCTTTGTATGCTTTAGGAATAGCCTTTCTCTTCTTCTCCCCACTATAACCAAGCCAAAAAAACCATTTTCAAAACTTTGACTTTGTTTTAAATTAGAAACCTAGGCCCTAAGCCTTTGACTTTTCAAAACCATTTTCTTGAATACTCATTGTGAATAAACTCTAATCCAACTTTGACCTCATTTTGTAAATCAATCTAACTTGTAAATGTAACTCATTTCAAGTTGTTTTATGGTTCCAATGGCCACTTTGTTAAAACTTTTTCATAAACATTAGTCATAGGTTTGAGTTGTCATAGTGGTTGATGTAAATCTCACCTTATCCTTAGTGTTGGATTATAAGCCTTCCATGCTTATTATAGGGTTAACCCCTCACTAGCATGTTGAAGCCTTCCTCACATGGTGGATTGTTGGTTTAGGTTTAGTTTTCTCCCTTTGATAACAAAAGACCTTAAGGCTTTTGATCAAATCAAATCACCAATCTTTGAGATTTTTACCCCGAACTACGAGGTTTTGATCCTCCTTTGTGACGGTACGTAGGCAATGGGTTCATCCATTAAACCAAAATTTATAAATATAATCTATTCTTTTCTCATCCCTTCAATCTTTTGTATAAATCTTTTTCACAAATACCAACCTACAACACGTATTTGCAAAAAGGGTTCCCTTAGAGTACTAAGGATGTTTTGGATGCATAAAACCTTCCCATTTCATAACCAACCCCCTTACCTAGATCTTTGACATTTTTATTAGTTTTTTATTTGAAAAAATTTCTTACTTGGATTTTGTTCACTTTTTAGCCTTTCCTTTGGACAAATAAAAGTGCGGTGGCGACTCGAATTGTATGTTTACTTTTGGTTTAGTCAATAAACCTAAAGGTAACAAAAACCCCGCTACAAAAAAGTGGCGACTCGAATTGTATGTTTATTTTTGGTTTAGTCAATATCCGAAAGATGGGATGATGACTATGGGAACCTTTTTAGAACATGATCGTCAGGTTTAACCATATTACATTCCTTTTGGGGGGTTCTTAACCGAGACTCCATGCTCGTGACTTACAATAAACCCGTGATTCGCGGTCGATTCGTTCTCGTATATCCTCAATATTAATGGAACTTGGGTGTTGATAAGGTGTAAACCATAATCCACCAAAATGGATGATTGATATTGAGAATGACTTGAGCTATCCCGTGACCTTTGTATGGTGTGACTTGCTTGATCCTTGAGTATGTTTGTTGCATCCATGCATCCATGCATTCACTCGCATTCATGCCATCAACAATAAAGATTTTACAAGGAACTTAAGAGGTCTATTTGCAAATTTTTAGACATGGATAAGCAAAGAAGGAATACGAATAAGTACAATTTAAGACAACCCGACTTGAAAGAGTTAAGAAGTTTGGCATCTTATGTATTAGAGCCTTTGGAGTTTAAAGCTCACCATGGGAAGCTTCTGCCTATTCTCTCTACCAAGGTGGATGAGGGTTTGATGAGTGTATTGGTGCAGTTCTACGATCCTTTGCATCGATGATTCACTTTTTTGGATTTTCAGCTTTTGCCTACACTAGAAGAGTATGCTTATCATGTGAGTATACCTATTCTAGACCAGTTGTCGTTCAGTGGTTTGGAGAAGATTCCGTCTTCTCAAGAGATTGCTAACATGCTTCACTTGGATGTATCTGACATTGTTGCCAATATGACTACCAAAGGTGGAATTCAAGGTCTCCCGTATGATTTCCTGATTGCCAAAGCTACCTTGTTTGGGAAGGCCATGAGTAAGGAAGCTTTTGAAGCCATATTTGTACTCCTCATCTATGGGCTAGTGTTATTTCCCAACATCGACAACTTTGTGGATGTGAATTCTATTAGGATTTTCTCTTCCCTTAATCATGTTCCTACTCTGTTGGGTGACACTTATTTCTCTTTGAATATGAGGAATGCAAAGGGTGGTGGTTCTATTGTGTGCTGTCTGCCTCTGTTGTACAAGTGGTTTATTTCGCACTTGCCTCAGAAGCTTGCCTTCAAGGAGAACAAGGGATGTCTACGGTGGTCCACGAGACTTATGTCTCTCACTAATTATGATATCTCTTGGTACAATCGTGTTTATGATGGAGTTCAAATTATTGACTCTTGTGGTGAGTTCTCCAATGTACCTCTTCTTGGTACATGTGGTGAAATTAACTACAATCCTGCTTTGGCTCGCCGTCAGCTTGGGTTCCCCTTAAAGGATAAACCTAACAACATTTCGTTGGAAGGCTTATTATTTCAAGAGGGTAAAGATCCCCAAAACATGAAGGATAAGATGGTCTGTGCCTGGCGCAAGGTTCATAGGAAAGGGAGGAATGCACTTGGTTCGAAGAACTGTGTTGCTTTGGAACCTTACACCTCTTGGGTGAGGAAGAGAGCTCTTGAGTACCACATGCCGTACGAGTATCCAATACCTACCCCTATGATTATGGTTGGGCCTTCAACCCTCCCTAATCAAGGAGTAGAGGAGTTGAGAGACGAAGACCGTTCACGTGCTTGGGTTCGTGAGCGTGAAGAGCTTCTTCAGCAGCTCAAGGATAAGGATGCAATGATAGAGTTTCTAGAGCATCAGGTTATTGATAAGCCTGATGATGTGGTTACTTCTCTCCTTCCTCATTCATCTAGGTTTTGGAAGAAGAGATATGATCATCTTGCCAAGGAGAAGGCCGACATGGAAGCAGCTTATAAGAGAGAGGTGAAGAGGCTTTGTGCGACGTATCTTCCGATCTTGAAGGCTTTGGACGATTGTTTCTAGGGCTCCATAGTATAAGAACAAAATTAGTTCTACAATAGAATTCCAGGATTTTGATGATAACAAAGGATGAAACCAAAAATGGCTCCCTAACGAAATCTCTATAAGTGAGCAGGACTCTGAATAAGAACAAAGGAATCTGATCGCTTTATCAGATACAAACTCTAATCAGATACAAAGAACTAGAAGATCAGAAGCATCTGAAGAAGAAGTGCGCTGTAGAAGTTATGACTCTGAGCAAAACAGGACAGCTGAATACTAGAAGCTCTAAACTTCCACCGGACTCAACTCTGATGATCTAAAAGACCAGTACTCTTAGAAGCTCTGATGTAACCTCAACGTAATCTCTGACTGACATAGAAACTCCGAGATAACAAAGACTCTGATGAAGATTCTCCAAATCCAGAAAGATTAACGGAAAGAACTTCTTCAAATGGAAAGAAAGTATTTTTGGAAAGAAGTTATTCAGGGAGACATATTGGTTATGGTAAAAAACACATAAGTAATGACATTGAATGCTCATCAAAGGCCAATATTCTGTCATCACTCCAACGGTCCTTTCAACACTATATAAAGGACAACATACTTCAGTGAGAGATACAACAACGCACATAAAATTCCTAACATTCTCTCTCTTAGTTTTTCACGAGCTGCTGCTCATACGTGAAAACACTCACTTGCTTATTCTGCTGTAATATTTGCTTACCTTTAGAAGCACTCTTGATTACAAATCTATTATTGCTAAATTGTTTTTGTTCCTCAAGTAACTCTGCGTAGTCTGTATACTTGGGAGGACTAAGAGATCACTCTCTTAGACGTTTGGTTGTATTAACCTTTCAAGATTAGTGGATTAAGTCCTTTTTGAAGGCGAAATCACCTTGGTCGGATGGACTGGAGTAGCTTTGTGTTATAAGCGAACCAGTATAAAATCCTGTGTCTTCTTATTTTTAAAAAAGCCTTTATTTTCCAAAACAATTCAAACCCCCCTTTCTTGTTTTTCTCACCTTCACATAGGATGTTTATTCTCCTTTTCTCTTGTATTGTATTTGGTTACCAAAACTGTACTACTTCTTTGGTATAAAAAGTTTCCAAATATTATATTGCTATGAGTACTCCATATATGTCTTAAAAAGTTCAATATTTTCAAAAACATTTGCAAATAGACCTTTATAAAGTTCCTCTGATAAAAAAAATGAATCATATGCACAAGCATTGCATGCATCATATGCATAAGCAGGTTTTGGTTCAGAGCTCTGATACAGTGGTCTAACTCTTTGCTCTTCATTTGTTTTGAAGACAAGTTGACGCACTGGTACAACACCCGAGCAAATTATCAGAAGATCATGGAACACCTCGAACAAGAGAACCGGGATCTGAAAGAAGAGATTTCCAGACTGACTTCCATGATGGAGTCAGTTCTTGCTGCACAAAGTCAAGCTTCTCCAACTCCTGCAACTCCTCCCACAAGGACGGTCATCTCTGAAGTGGTTACTTCAACAGTGCCTGCTGTCACCGCCCACTTCGCTCCTAGTATGCTTGCTGGTTTCCCTTGGGAAATTCCATCTAACTTCATGCCAGAGGGTTTTGCCCCCACTCTTGCTTCTATACCGACATCTAGCCCAGTCCTGTCTGTGCCACCACCCGTTGTGCATACCTTGCCGCGTGTTGATGACACCATCTATCATTCCGAACCATCTGAGGGCCCGGACGTATATGAGAAGAGGGACGAGATGAAGGATCAATTCCTTGAGTTGCACAAGGAACTGAAGACGCTGAGAGGCAAATATCTATTTGGGAAGAGTGATGTTGAACTGTGCTTGGTGCCCAACATGAAGATCCCCGTTAAATTCAAAGTGCCTGACTTTGAAAAGTATAGGGGAAACACATGTCCACTCAGTCATCTCGTGATGTAGGCCCGCAAGATGTCGACCCAGACTGATAATGATCAACTGTTGATTCACTACTTTTAGGATAGCCTGACAGGTGCTGCGCTCCGGTGGTATATGGGGTTGGAGAGTGTAAGCATTCGCACTTTCAATGATCTTGGAGAGGCCTTCGTGAAACAATATAAATACAACATGGACATGGCTCCAGACAGAGATCAGCTGAGGGCAATGTCCCAGAAAGACAAAGAGACCTTCAAGGAATATGCCCAGAGGTGGCGAGAATTGGCAGCTCAGATGGTGCCACCCTTGGAGGAGAAGGAGATGACAAAGATCTTCTTGAAGACTTTGAGCTCTTTCTATTATGAACGCATGATTTCTAGTGCTCCCTCAGACTTTACTGAAATGGTAAATATGGGGATGAGGCTAGAAAAGGGAGTCCGTGAAGGACGGCTGTCCTGTGATGACAATTCAGCAAAGAAGTATGGAGGATTTGCCAGGAAGAAAGAAGGGGAGACTCGTGTTGTTTCTTCCCATATCAAAAGAAGGCCCTCTGTGAGGAGGAAAGAAGTCCGACCAACTGTTAACTAACACCAGGTGGCTCACATAGCACCTGCTTTCAGAGAAGCTCAACAACCATAACAACAATCTCGTCAACAACAACAGGCTTACCAGCCTCGCAACAATAACAACAACAACACCAACAACTATGAGAGGAAGAGGGTGACTTTTGACCCGATTCCTATGACCTATACTGAACTTTATCCTTCATTAATTGATAGAAAGCTGATAACTCCGCGTGATCCTCCTGCTGTGCCAGCCAATCCTCAATGGTGGTACAAGCCCGAACTTCACTGTGTGTATCATTCCGGTCCGCCCGGACATGACGTGGAGAACTGTTTTCCGTTGAAGACCAAGGTGTAAGACCTTGTGAGGAGTGGGATACTATTCTTTGAGGATGTAGGCCAAAATGTGAAGAATAACCCATTGCCCGAGCATGGGAAGGCAGCTGTCAATATGGTTCACGGATGCCCTGGTAAATACAAAGTCCTTTATGTGAATGACATAAGACAATCCTTGGTAGAGATGCATAAGTTGTTGTGTGAACACAATCATTATGAGCATGATCATGACAGGTGCCAGGTGTGCACTATCAATGAAAGAGGATGCCACCAGTTGAGGAAGGACATCCAAGAGATGCTAGACCAGGGGATGATCGAGATACTTCAAAATCGTAATGAGGATTAGGTTGATGTTATCACTCCAGTGTTCAAGATTCCTGATCCTATTGTCATTAAGTATGATGACAGCAAGAAGAAAGTGTCGCCAGCTCTTGCGATCAAGCCAGCGGGCCCTATCCCGTATGTATCAGACAAAGTGGTCTCGTACCGTTATAATGTTGTTATGCTAGATATTGGTTCTAAGTGTTGGCAACAATTTTTGTAAAACCTAGAATGTTCACAAGTTGTCACATGTGTTGTCTTAACATAAGATAACTTGTACCTGCTGGATGTTTAAAATATGATTATGCAGGAGCTACTGAGATGTCAGACCCGATGTTATGACATCTATATACAGAACATTCAGTCTGAATGTTATGTATTATGTGATTGGGTTTTTAATGCTAATCTATGTATGATTGATGAGATGATTGAACACGTTATCAATCAGTAATTACAACGAGATTGACTTATTTTCCAAAGAGATCTAATCAAGTGTCATGAGAAGATATGAATGGAAAATAGTTTTAGGGTTTTATGATGTCCAAGCCCAGCCAAATGCTTCTATAAAAAGGACATGGAAAACCTGATTTGATGCACAAGAAATAACGAATGAAATATTGAGAGAGAATAAGGGTTTTAGTCTTATTTAGCCGTGTGAATTGTAAGCCATTCAGTTCATCCATGGATGATTGAATTGGTCTGATTTTTGAGTTGTAATTTGTTACTCTAAGATTTTAAGAATTAGTGTGTGTCTACTTGATTGAAGCTTTTCAGTAAGATCAAGTGTGTGTTTTTGAAGAGTGTCTTCTTTTCATTGTAATTCTTGTTTTATATCAATGTTGTGATTGAGGGGGAGTGAGTAGGGTCTCATATCTAAGAGTTCTTAGGTAGAAGTCACACGGGTAGAGATTAGGTGAAAAGACTGTAACTTGAAGTTGTTTACTGAGAGTCTTTGAACTGATTCTATTTAGTGGATTTCCTTCCTGGCTTGGTAGCCCCCAGACGTAGGTGCGTTTGCACCGAACTGGGTTAACAATTGCTTGTGTCTCTTGCATTACTGTTCTTTATCTTTTATCCTATTTGTATTGCTCAGATATTAGTGTCGTGACATTACCTTCGACATCTCATATCTGATACCAGAATTTCAATTGGTATCAGAGCGGGCATCCTGGTCTGGTTTTGGGTGAGATCTAGGGACGTTACTTTCTGGTACTATGGAGAGAGATGAAGGATTTGTTCACAGACCACCTATTCTGGATGGATCCAACTATGACTACTGGAAACCTCGAATGGTAGCCTTCCTAAAATATCAAGATAATAAGGCTTGGAAGGCTGTTTTAACAGACTGGGAACATCCAGTTATTACTAAGGATGGAGAAGCTACTATTGACAAGAAAGCTGAAGAACAATGGACCAAGGAGAAGGAGGATTTAGCCCTTGGGAACTCTAAAGCATTGAATGCTTTATTCAATGGAGTAGATAAGAATATCTTCAGATTGGTAAACAACTGTGAGGTGGCTAAAAATGCTTGGGACATTCTCAAAACCACTCATGAAGGCACCTCTAGAGTGAAGATGTCTAGACTGCAGCTGCTCACTACCAAGTTTGAAAATTTAAGGAGGAAAGAAGATGAAAACATTCATGAATTTCATATGAAGATCCTTGAAATTGCTAATGCCTCAGGAGCCCTGGGTGAGAAGATGTCAGATGAAAAATTAGTGAGGAAAATACTCACATCACTCCCTAAGAGATTTGCCATGAAAGTCACAGCCATAGAAGAGTCTCAAGACATTTCCAATATGAGAGTTGATGAGCTAATTGGATCCTTCCAAACATTTGAGATAGGAATGTGTGATGGATCTGAAAAGAAAGTCAAAAGCATAGCCTTCATGTCAAACACTGAGGAGACAGAGGAGGAAAGTGGTCAAGATTTTGATGAAGATCTGACAAATGATGTAGCAATGCTGGGAAGGCATTTCAACAGACTTCTGAAAAAGCTGCATGTAAGATCTAAGGCTAATGTCAAGAACATCTCATTTGACATCAGTAAATCCAACAATGCTGGAAGAAGAACAAGGTCAAATGAAAAGCCCAAAGAAGGAAAAGGAGTTCAGTTCCATGAATGTGATGGGTATGGACACATTAGAACTGAATGTGGAACCGACCTCAAGAAACCGAAGAGGAGTCTTGCTACCACTTGGTCTGATGAAAGTGAAACAGAAGAGTCTGCAAATCTTGTGACTGCCTCGACTGGAAGATGGGGTTCTGATGAAGACTCAAGTGATGACGAAGTAACCTTTGAAGAGTTGGCCACTACCTACAGAAAGTTGTGTCACAAAAGTGCATAAGTGTGTCAACAAGTTGAAATCCAGATGAAAGTGATAGCACAACTGGAGAATGAGAAGGCAGAACATTTGGAAACCATCTCCAAGTTGAAGACTGAAGCAATATTCTTGAATTCTAAACTAGATGAGATGACCAAGTATGTAAGAATTCTAAACAATGGATCTGACACCTTAGACAAAATTCTCCAGAATGGACAAATAACATGAGACAAGTCTGGCATTGGGTTCAATGAATCTAAACCTGAGTGCAGCCACACTGGTAGCAAACCAAAGTCCAAACCCAAGTGCAGTCACACTGGGAGGAAACCAGAGATGTCACATCATATGTCACAACATTATAAAGGAAGACAGCAGAAAGGGAAACATCAAAGATGGAGATGTCATTACTGTGGAAAATTTGGCTACATAAAACCATTATACGAGACCCAAATAAAGGGGTCACAACTAGATCAAGGGAAGTGATCTCACATGGCTGCTTTGTGTCCAAGAATGAGCCTAGGAATGTCAAGGAAGCCTTGACTGGTGAGTTTTGGATCAATGCCATGCAGGAGGAGTTAGGACAATTCAAGAGGAATGAAGTATGGGAACTGGTTCCTAGACCTGAAGGAGTAAATGTCATAGGTACAAAGTGGGTGTATAAGAATAAATTTGATGAACAAGGGGTGGTTACTAAAAAAAAAGAAAGATTGGTAGCACAAGGATATACTCAAGTTGAAGGAGTGGATTTTGATGAAACATTTTCCCCTGTAGCTCGCCTTGAATCCATTAGAATATTGCTTGGAGTGGCATGTATTCTGAAGTTCAAACTGTTCCAAATGGATGTAAAAAATGCCTTCTTGAATGGCTACTTAAATGAGGAAGTATATGTTGAACAACCTAAAGGATTCACATATCCAAATCTTCCAAAGCATGTGTACATGTTGAAGAAAGCCCTCTATGGTTTGAAACAAGCTCCCAGGGCTTGGTATGAGAGACTCACAATGTTCCTCACTAACAATGGATACAGGAAAGGAGGTATTGACAAGACCCTATTTGTGAAGAATGAAAGAGGAAAACTCATGGTGGCACAAATATATGTAGATGATATTGTGTTTGGTGGGATGTCAGATCATATGGTCGAACATTTTGTTAGACAAATGCAGTCTGAGTTTGAGATGAGCCATGTTGGAGAGCTGACCTATTTTATTGGGCTACAAGTCAAGCAGAGGGAAGATTCTATCTTTCTATCTCAAAGCAAATATGCCAAAAACATTGTTAAGAAGTTTGGCATGGAGATTGCAAGTCATAAAAGAGCACTTGCTCTTACACATTTGAAAGTCTCAAAAGATGAAAATAGTATTAGTGTAGATCAAAGTCTATACAGAAGCATGATAGGAAGTCTGCTATATCTCACAGCAAGCAGACCTGACATTGCATTTCCTGTAGGTGTTTGTGCTAGATATCAAGCTGAACCAAAAGTCAGACACATAAGCCAAGTGAAGAGAATACTGAAATATGTCAATGGCACCAGTGACTATGGGATGTTATATACTCATGGATCTGGATCTATGCTGACTGGGCTGGAAGTGCTGATGATACGAAAAGCACATCAGGAGTAGTTGTTCTCAACTGGTTTGGATGAAACAAATGTTGACTGAATACAATGTCACACAAGATGTCATGATATTGTACTGTGACAACCTGAGTGCTATAAATATTTCTAAGAGTCCTATTCAGCACAGCAGGACAAAGCACATTGATATTCACCATCACTTTATTAGAGAACTAGTGGAAGAGAAAATTATAGCCTTGGAGCATGTTACTATTGAATTGCAATTAGCTAACATATTTACAAAGGCTTTGGATGTTAATCAATTTGAATGTTTAAGAGGAAAATTAGGGATTTGTATCCATGAGAATTTATAGCAATTAATTTGGAGTGGAAAAGGTAATAAAAATATTGTTTGCCCACTGAAAAGAAAGTTCCCCATTTATGGTAAATTATTACCTAGTATTGGAACTACCATCTTTACCATTTTCACACGCAACCTCAGAACAACCACTTCCATCTTCATCAAACTGTTTCGACCATCTCTGCTAGGGCAACAAAAATATTTTCACAAGCTCAACAAGATGTCACAACATCCGTCATCTTCTGGTTCAAAACCTACTCACAAAGCAAGAACACCCTCCATGGATTTTCTGGATGAAGACGTTTTGGAAGTGATTCCTCTATCAGTCATCCCAGGCGACGCCCCTGGTCCATCTTCCACTGCAGGAAACACTCAAGGTAACAGTTCTGATAACCCTCCCTCTAAGGATGACATGCATTATACTGATCGTGTCATTAGGAATCTGCTAATGAGGATCCTAAATGAAGGATACTCAGTCAAGGGAGTTTCGACTCCTCTGTCTAGAAGGGACCCCTCACCTGAGGTGGAACCTCAAACTGAGAAAGATGATGATTCATCTAGGTCAGAGAAAGATATTGCTGCAGAATGACTATGTTCTTTAGGAAAAACCGTGCCTAGTAAGAAACTTGTAGATGCTTCTCAGTCTAAGAAGCATGACACTACTAAGAAGGTGAGTTATTTGGAAGAAAAGAACTCAGATAATGAAGATGACACCTTGCTTCATCACTTGGAGCCAAGGGTTACAAAGAGAATGAAGACCAGGAAAGGGAGGTCTGTGGCTGAGATGATGACAGCCAGAACTAGTAAGAAGGTTGTTGTTGTAGGTCCTTCAAAATCATGGAGTAAAGTGGAAGTCAAGAAGAGAAAGGTCAGAGATAGTTCTGATTCTGAGGATGATGTTGAAGACGATGTCCCAGGCATCTCTCCTGTCAAAAAGCAAACTGTTAGAAAATCTCCAGCTAAGGTTGTTGTTGTGCATTTGGATAACATTTCCTTCCATCTGGAAGATGGTGCAGCCAAGTGAAAATTTGTTATACAGAGGAGAGTTGATGTGGAAAGGGAACTAGGAAAGGATGTTGTGGAAGTGAAGGAGGTTATGGAATTGATCAAGTCTGCTGGTTTAATGAAAACAGTTAGTGCATTACCCCAATGTTTTGAAGGTCTTGTGAAGGAGTTTGTGGTGAACATCCCGGAGGATATTGCTGACAAGAACAACAAAGAGTTTTGCAAAGTGTTTGTTAGAGGAAAGTGTGTAAGGTTCTCCCCTACTGTGATTAATAAGTTCCTAGGAAGAGGAACAAAAGGTGTTGTTGAATTAGAGGCCATAGACAATGAAGTCTATAGGACAATCACTGCTGGACAAGTCAAGGAATGGCCAAGCAAAAAGAATCTCTCTGCTCGCAAATTAACTGTAAAATATGCTATCTTGCATAAGATAGGGTCAGCCAACTAGGTACCAACAAACCACATCTCAACAATCTCTAATGCTCTTGGAAAGATAATATATGCTATTGGAACCAGGCTCAACTTTGATTATGGAAGGTTCATGTTTGGACAAATTATTAGACATGCTTCCACAAATGCAATGAAGCTGCTAATTGCCTTTCCCTCAATTATTTGTGGGATAATTCTAAGCCAGCAACCTGGTATTTTAAGCACAAGTGATATCCCTAGTAGAAGAAATCCTCCATTGTCAATTCATTACAAGTTATTTGAAGGCAATCATGTAAATGACAATGTCATGACATCTGAAATGAAGAAGCCAGCCTCTCAAGGTGGCCTGATTGCTGAATTGAAAGAGACCTATAAGGAATTGGAAACTAGGATTAGGGTGGCTAATTAGTAGCTTGGAGCAAGAAGATATGGATAATGTTGGTGAAGCCAATGAAACAGATGCCCACACCTCAAGTGAGAGGTCTAATTCTCAAAAAAAATCTAGTGGCAGTTCTGGATCTGAAGGTGAAGAAGATGCCAGCTCCTCATACTGAGTTATGGTGATGATGGTCCCCCTGTTATAATGATGTGTGTTCTGGATGCTTGGATGCTTGAATGCTCTGGATGCTTTGATGTTTGTTGTTTGATGTTTGTAGTTTTTTTGGCAGTCTTGTTTGATGCCATGATGTAATTTTTGGGCTCTTTGTGAGTTCTCTGGATTTCTAATTATCTCAGCTTTATAGCTGTGTATAATTATGGTTCTGTAACACCTGACATTTTGTTGTAACATTTTATATGTTATAACATTCTTTGTGACATTCTCTGCTGGACTAATTGACATTTATTTTGTCTAATTGGTCTCTTTGGTCTATTTTGACTAAAAAGGGGGAGAAATTAATATGTGGAGAGCTGCAGTTAATATGTGGATATGTGGAGAGCTGCAGTTAATATGTGCCAAAGTAGCTAGGCTAAACAGATGACAGTTGATGTTGAACAGAATAATGTTATGTGTTGTACAGGTGATGTTGAAGGAGATGTCAGAGGGTGATTCTGAATGTTACAGGTGTTGTTGTTGTTGAAGGAGATGTCTGTGTTGAACATTCTTAGGGGGAGAAGAAGCACTTATGTATTTATTGTGTGTTTATTACTAGTTGCTATTATAGATAGTAATTGTGTGGTTATTGCTTCTGCTGCTGCTTAACTGCTGATATGTTTTTACTCTTGTGAGCAAATGGACTGATATATGTTTTAGCCAAAATTTGCCAAAGGGGGAGTTTGTTGGTTCTAAGTGGTGGCAGCAATTTTGGTAAAACCTCGAATGTTCACAAGTTGTCACATGTGTTATCTTAACATAAGATAACTTGTACCTGCTGGATGTTTAAAATGTGATTATGCAGGATTTTACTGAGATGTCAGACCCGATGTCATGACATCTATATACAGAATATTCAGTCTGAATGTTATGTATTATGTGATTGTGTTTTTAATGCTAATCTATGTATGATTGATGAGATGATTGAACATACTATCAATCAGTAATTACAACGAGATTAACTTATTTTCCAAAGAAATCTAATCAACTGTCATGAGAAGATATGAATGGAAGATAGTTTTAGGGTTTTATGATGTCCAAGCCCAACCAAATGCTTCTATAAAAAGGACATGGAAAACCTGATTTGATACACAAGAAATAACGAACGAAATATTGAGAGAGAATAAGGGTTTTAGTCTTGTGTGGTCGTGTGACTTGTAAGCCATTCAATTCATCCATAGATGATTGAATTGGCCTAATTTTTGAGTTGTAATTTGTCACTCTAAGCTTTTAAGCATGAGTGTGTGTCTACATGATTGAAGCTTTTAAGTAAGATCAAGTGTGTGTCTTTGAAGAGTATCTTCTTTTCATTATAATTCTTGTTTTATATCATTGTTGTGATTCAGGGGGAGTGAGTAGGGTCTTGTAGCGGGGTATTCGTTACCATTAGAGATATTGACTAAATTATATTACTCTTAATGAAAAGTATGTACATCTACCTCAATTCAAAATAAGTGTTATGAAAAGAGAGAGTTTGAAAATAAAAAGCATAAGGCTTAGGTTTCTAATATTTGAAAAGAAGCCTCATGGTAATGGTTCCTCAATTTGGATCAAGTTGGAATCCCTAGCACAAGAACACACACATCAAAAGATTCTAGCAAAACAAACAAGGAATGGACAAGAAGAGTTTAGAAGTTGGTCCTTTCAAGGTCATCTTCAAGCTTTAAGCATTCTAAAGGCATGAGGCCTAGTTGCTCTTTGACTCCAAATTAGCATAGGGAAAGTCCTAAAGTCTAAGTCCATTTTTGTCCAATTCTTTGCATTGTGGTCAATAACAAACAAACAAAACACAAGCACAAAAGTATATACACAATTATGTGCTCAAGTGAGCAAAAGGCAAATTGCATTAACATAAACATGTGCTCCAATGAGCAAAGGGAAAAGCAAATGAATAATATGTACAAGAATAGTAAATTGCATAAATGTAAAGAGCAAAAAGCAAGTGTTAATTGTTAATGGTTAGTGTTAGTAGTTAGTGTGCCATAAGGCAAATTTAGCACTATGTTAAGCAATCGTAATTGGACTTATGTAGAAGTCACAACTATCTGAGGCCGGTCAATAATAATGTAGGCAACAACACAAGTTAGAAGTCTTGATTAGTGAACCAAGTTCCAACAACTTGCCATGCCAAAAAGAAAATAGAATTGATCTAGTATTGGTTTAAGTCCTTGGCATGATTTAGGAAGAAATCTATCCTTAATGCAAAGCCATTCATTTGATCAATTTATCAAGATGAATTAGATTTGAATCAAGGAAGATTAAGCCTCCCTAATCAATGCTAACTTATCAACCTTTAACTCATTGATCAAAAAGAAAAGAAGAAGAAGAAGGAGATGAATAATGGATAATAAAAATGGAAATAATAAAGGACATTAAATGAGATGGAATGTACCAATCAACAAGTGTTGACCAATGACATTGAGGATCATGGTCAAACAATCAAAAAGAGGAGTGAGATGAAGATTGGAAGTCAATGCTAACTTCAAATCAACTTTGGAAAGTCCAAGTGATTTATCCCAAGTTCAACAAGGTCAAACAAAGTTTGACAAAAAAATTCAGCATTTTTAAAGGTCAGAAACTATTTTTTAAACAATTAAAAATGAATAAAAATAACCTAATTGAACTAAAATCTCAAATCAATCTCAAATCAATTAATAAATTGATGAGAATATTTTTCATAGATCCATCATCATTCAAATAGGTTGAGAAAATATTTTTGTATTTTTTTAATATCAAAAACTATTTAAAATGAATTAAAATTGACCAGAAAAGAGAAAATTCACAAAAAATATCAAATGATGAAATAAAAAATATTAAAAATCATTTTTATAAACTAGAATAAAAAAGAGAAATAATGCAATTGGTCCCATATTTTTTGGAATTAAAATGAAAGAGTTATGAATTTTTTGAAATAAAATGGAATTAAAGAAAATAAAATGGAAATTAAAAAACAAAGAAAACCACAAGCGTCTGATCAAGCCTCATTAATTAACGTGGCTGATCAGAGGGCTCTCAAGCGCGCGCTTACCATGTACATGAGTCAAGCGCGTGGTATCGTGCATTAAATGAAGTCAAACATAACAAGGGCTAGGATTAGATCGTGGGACACACATCCAATGGTCCAGATTCAATCTGGCATGGTGGACGGTGGTGTACACCACCGTCTTCTCCTGCGAGCACACCAGCTCCGGCCAGAGTTGCAGGTTTGCACAAGTTAAGCAAAACTCACGATCCATATACCAAATTAAAGCTGGGGTGATGTACATCATTCCTGTACCATTAGTTTCTCTTCTAGATCCCCATAGTAAGAGAAATTAGAAGGAGATAAACATGGCGTTCATGCTGAACTTCATGGATTTCAAAAATTGAGCATATAGCAATGATGCCTCTATAGAGAGGACTTCAGACAACACAATATCAAGGCCAATAGATCAAGGAATAAGGAGTTTCGAATAAAAATCCAGTTGATGCACACCTTTGAACTGTGGAGCTTTGAGTCCCTTTCCTTGCTTCCTTTTGCCAAACAGAACTTCAATGGACTAGATGATGAAGGTTTAGGAACTTTAGATCTGAAGATTCAACCAAATTCAATTGAATTTCAGATCTGAAATTTTGAAGAAATATGAACTTAGTTCCTTTGGTATGGTTGGGAATTGATTTCTACAGAGCTTTAGGCGCCTTTAGGTTAGTTCATAATGAAGCATAACACATGTATTTATAGCTGGAATTGGTTGAACAAGTGAGTTTTCTCGTGTGCATGGCAAATGGATTTTCCTTGCATGGGCTTGTATGATCATGTGGAAGGCCCAAACTCAATTGTATTTGCATTCTGATGGCCAAACAACTTGAAATGGAGGTGTAGTTTGCAAGGCAATGGCTTGTGCATGAAGTTTCAACATGAATTGCATAATTGTGCCTAAAACTTCATCTCTTCGAAAATGCCAATTAGAAAATCCAAACATAAGCATGTGGGTAATGGTTGGAAAGGTATTGACATAAGGAACACATGTTATGTTGAGTAAAAACTCATTTGAAGTGTGGAAATTTATGAAAACAGGCCATGAAGTTCATAGTGCAAAACATGCCTTTGAGAATTTTGTCAGATTGGTCCAACTTCAAGCCCTTCTGTTTTGGTCCAACTTCAAGCCTCAAATGGAAAAACCTCCAACATCAAAGTTGTAGATATTTTCAAGAAAATCAAGATGGACTTAAACTTTGCATCATTTGGATTTTTGATGAAGAAGGTATGGGCACTTGAAGTTGGACTTTTTTGCCTTTCAATGCATTTGGTCCAAAGTGACCTATAATGTCTTGCATTATCACATGTATTTCCTTTGAGATTTTGAAATTTTGTTCAACATAACATTTGAAGTAGAGACAATAATATTTCCAATTAATTGAATCCACCTAAAAATCATGAAAAATGAATGAGTTATGTTCTTGGGAAGTTGACCCAAAATTAGGGTTTCAGTCAAAATGACCTATAATGTCTTGGAATGGGAGATGAACTTCCAAGCTTCAAATCAATTTTTTATGAACATTAAAGTTGTTCATATTGTCCTTAAGAACATTGTTTCTTTTGGGATTATCTCTATTTGACCAACACATAAAAAGTTAGGTCTCAGTGCATTTCACAATAGTTAGATGAGTTGACTGATCAACTTCTTAAGTCCACAACTCATATATTGATGAATTGATGATTGAGGACACTCAAATAAGTTCAAATATGCATCAAATGATGAACTAGATAACTTCCCTTGATTGTATTTGGCCATGGGCTGAGGTTGCTTCATTAGCAAGGCATTGTGGATGATCAGATGAATTAGGGTTTCCTTGAGGAACAAACCTCAAACCCTTTGACTTGCTTCTTTCTTTTTATTTTGGCCAATGAGTTAATGTTCTATGTTTGGTCTTGATAAATGAGATGGTTTAAACTTCTTTGATTCAAACCAAACTCAACTTGATCCAAGATCAAGTGAGTTATTTTGTGTCCAAGATAGGTTGCTTCTTGGTCAAGCAAAAAACCTAGAGTCCATACAAGGCCTTTCCCCTTTTGTTTTTGCATGGCAAGTTTTTGGAGCTTGGCTTACTAGTCATGATCTCTAACTTGTGTTTATTTGCCTATAGTTTTATTGATCGTCCTCAGATAGGTGTGACTACTACATTAGTCCACTTACGTTTGCTTAACGTAGCGCTAAATTGTCTTATGACCAACTAACATAACTATTAACTACTAACTTTAATTCAAGCATTTAATTTCTTGCAATTTACTTTAGTGCAATTTACTTTCTTGCTCATTTATTCACATTGCTTTTCATTTTGCTCATTTGAGCTCATTATTGTATATAAACATATTGTTGCTTTGTGGTTGTTTTATCTTTGTTTGTGTGAACCCAATGCAAAAGGGAGAAAGGACTTAGAATTAGGACCTTAACCATGCTTAAAGGAGTTCAAGAGCAACTAGGCCTCATGCCTTTAGAATTCTAAATTCGTTGAATAGCAACTAGGCCTCATGCCTTTAGAATGCTAATTACTAACTTTAATTTGAGCATTTAATTTCTTGCCCTTTACTTTTAATGCAATTTATTTCTTGCTCATTTATTCATATTGCCTTTTCATTTTTCTCACTTGAGCACATATTTTTATGCCATTTTCCTTTTGCTCATTTGAGCTCATTATTGTATATAAATATATTGTTGTCTTGTGGTTGTTTTGTCTTTGTTTTGTGTGAATCCAATGCAAAAAGGAGAAAGGACTTAGAATTAGGACTTACCTATGCTTAAAGGAGTTCAAGAGCAATTAGTCATCATGCCTTTAGAATGCTAAATTTGTTTAAGAGCAACTAGGCCTCATGCCTTTAGAATGCTAAAATTCAAAGTTGATCTCAAAGGACTTCTCATCCAAACTTATTCTTTGTTCATTCCCCTTATTGTGTTGTGAACTTTTTGATATTTGTTCTTGTGTGATAGGGAGTCCACCTTGAGATTGTGCAAAGAGGACCATTGTCATGAGTAGCCAAGTTAAGAAAGACAAGCTAAATGGAGATCCTAGGAGCTTGAATCCAAATTGTTTGATTGCTTGATTGTGTTTGCTAAGTCCAAAGGAAATGAGCATCTTGAATCATCTCTATGATTTCAAGAAAAGGAACTCCAAGGGTTTTATATTCTCTCTTATCTTTGTATGCTTTAGGACTAGCCCTTCTCTTCTTCTCCTCACTCTAACCCAAGCCAAATTTTTTTTTCAAAAGTTTGACTTTGTTTCAAACTAGAAACCTAGGCCTTATGCCTTTGACTTTTCAAAATCTTTTCATTAATTCTCATGGTGAATGAATCTTAATCCAATTTTGACTTCATTTTGTAAATACATATAAATTGTAAATATAACTCACTTCAAGTTGTTTTTGTGGTTCCAATGGCCACCTTATTAAAACTTTTCAAAAACATTAGTCATAGATTTGAGTTATCATAGTGGTTGATGTGAATCTCACCTTATCCTTAGTGATTGGATTATAAGTCTTCCATACTTATTATAGGGTTAACCCCTCACTAGTATGTTGAAGCCTTCCTCACATGGTGGATTGTTGGTTTAGGTTGAGTTTTCTCCCTTTGATAACAAAAGACCTTAAGGCTTCTGATCAAATCAGTTCACCAATCTTTTGTGATTTTTACCCCGAACTACGAGGTTTTGATCCTACCTTTGTGATGGTACGTAGGCAATGGGTTCATCCTTTCAAATAACAAAATTTCCAAATATAATCTATTCTCTTCTCATCCCTCCAATATTTTTCACATATTTTCACAAATACCAACCTACAACACATAATTGTAAAAAGAGGTTCCCTTAGAATACTAAGGATGTTTTGGGTGCGTAAAACCTTCCCATTTTATAACCAACCCCCTTACCTAGATCTCTGTCATTTTTATTAGTTTTTTATTTGATAAAACTTCTTACTCGGCTTTTGTTCGCTTTTTAGCCTTTCCTTTGGATAAATAAAAGTGTGGTGGCGACTCGAATTGTATGTTTACTTTTGGTTTAGTCAATAAACCCAAAGGTAACGAAAACCCCGCTACAATGTGAATGTATGTTGATGCATGTGAGAGACGATTTATATGATATATAAGCCGGTGAGATCATAATAATTGCAAATTCCCTCAAATGAAATATTAAGTTTATGCTTTCCAAGTTTTAGCACTAATCAAGACTAGTATCGAATAATGTAGGTTTCGCCTACACGAGATGCATGTTCTATATTAGTAAGATGCGATGGGATAATTGTAATAGCCAATTGTTAAAACAATGGGTCAAACTTAACTAAACAAATTATAATAAGATTATATATGTTTAGAAGCAAGAGTTGGAAATGATCCATGTGATGGATTGGAATAAGGAGTTATTCATCCAACTAAAATATTTGAGAGTTGTATTAGATACAATTGGAAAGAGTTCCTACCTAAATAACCTAGTTTTGTGTAATCCACCTACGCGGACTTAAAACAAAGTGAAATGTGGATCTCGACCCACTTGAAAATCTTCCAACGGGATCTTCCGAATCAAATGGTGATGGTCATTTGTTTTGAGTAAAATAGTGGGATCTTATTTAATTAACGGCCTAATTAAATATGTTATTGATACTTATATTTTCATTATTTTCATGTAGATTACCATGACAATAAACACCTCTAATAACATTTTGCGATCAATCCTTGACAAGGAAAAATTGTCTGGGAAAAATTTATTGGATTGGCACCGGAATCTGAGGATTTTCCTCAAACATGATAGAAAGTTGTATGTCTTGGAGAAACCTGTTCCTCAAGAGGAACCTCCAAGTTATGCACCTAAGGCAGAAAGAGATGCTTATAAGAAGCATGTCGATGATACCAATGAAACTGCTTGCCTCATGCTAGCTACCATGAAATCAGAGTTGCAAAAGCAACATGAGAATATGGCAACATTCGATATGATCGAATACCTGAAGATGCTCTATCAAGAGAAAGCAAGACATGAAAGGTTTGAAGTTTCAAAAGCCCTTTTTCAAGGCAAGTTAGCTGAGGGAGCCCCTGTAGCTCCCCATGTGCTCAAGATGATTGGGTATGTGGAGAACCTTGAGAGGTTGGGTTTTCCCCTCGGAAAGGAACTTGCGACTGATTTGATCTTGCAATCGTTGCCAGATATATTCAGTCAATTTATCCTTAATTTCAATATGAATGATATGGACAAATCTCTTCCTGAACTGCTAGCCATGTTAAGAACTACTTAGCAGAATCTGAAGTCAAAAGGAAAGTCCATTCTGATGATTGGGAATGGAAAGAGACAGAACAAAAGACCCACCAAGCAGGGTGATAAAGGGAAAGACAAGGAAGTTTCCAAACCCATGTAACACCCCAAAATTTGCCCTCCTCATTCATGCATTGATTTAGAATTTCATATTGCATTTCATCATGTCAATCAGAATTAGATCCAAAAAAAAAAAAAAAAAAAAAAAAAATACGAAAAAAATACGAAAACGAAACGCAAAAAAAATAATAATAATAATAATATAATTTTTTACAAAAAAAATATAATAATAAAAAAATTAATTAATTAATTAATTAATTAAATAAATAATTAAATAAATAAAATATAATAAAAAATTTTGGACTTGGGTCTCTCTCATTTGAGCCCACAAAACCATGAAATTCAGTCTATAAATACCAAGGCTTCACTTGAGAGAACACAGAACAAAGGGGGATTTTGAAGAGAAGCAAAATACTCTGAGGTTTCCTTGGAACAAAACCCTGAGGAAAAAGATAGTGAGAGAAGACTTAACGGAGTTCAGAGCAGCCTCCAAACCCCGAAGGGAACTCAACTACGCAGAATCACCTCTGCCTCACATAAACCCTGAAGATTGTTTTGTAAACCTCACGGGTGCAACTCAATTTCAATCAAGCTCTCCAATCAGGTTTGCCATTATTCCCATTACCTTTGCCCATGGGTTTAATATGTATATGAATGTATAAACAATGCCTTGAATGTTTAACCGTTTAATTTTTGAGTGTATGCCACAGGATTTGAGGTTTCTGAAACCATACTGTTGATCATGAAAAAAATGCTTATGATGTTTCATTAACCCTTTTGTTGAGTTTTTGTGAGGGCTCACATGACTTTTGCAGGGATAACTTGCGTGGTTTCCCACCTTATTTGTGGGATAACCCCTGGAGGTTCATTCCGATTACCTGTACTGACTCACCTTTCTTTGATGATGTTAGCTTGGAAGGATCCCTGGGTTTCTTACTCCTTTAATTGCTGTTACTTCGGATCTTTATCCGTGTGGTACTTTTTACCTTTTCCCGCATTTTACTGCTTTCCTAGCTGGAAGACCTCGATAGGAGGCAATGTTTTGTGTTTACCTCAAGATACATGTTTTGTGTTTTGTGTTCGTATCCCTGCAGGTGGCGCGGTTCCTTCATCAAGGACTGCCCTTTTTGCCCTTGAGCATCCCAAACCCTAAAACCCAAAGCAACACGTTAACTCCTTCTACTACAGGCGAGTAAGTCTCCAAAGGTCAAGCATCCGGTAGATTGCGTAGTAACGTTGTTCGCCCAAAACCCAATCCATAACCCCGTAGTTAGCCGAACTACGTTTTGCTCTGATTCTCAGGCCAGATGAGATACGTAGGCATAAGACGCGATGTCTTAGCGAGCACACATCCCCCCAACCCATAGGTCAGCCGAGCTACGAAGACTCTGATTCTCATATTCAGATGAGATACGTATGTAGTGGATGCGACATCCGCGCGAGTCATTTGCATTTAACCCTTTTTTTTTGGTAAACAGCACAAGATAAACCCACACCCTTTAGACAAGAACTACAAAAGTGGATCCCATAGAGTACTACGGATGCGTAGGGGTGCTAATACCTTCCCTTCGCATAACCGACTCCCGAACCCAAGATTTGGTTGCGAGACCCCATTTTGTTCTTTCCTTTTTTCAGGTTTACTTCGAGCATTTCCTTTCCCTCCTTTGGGATGAATAACGCACGGTGGCGACTCTTCTGTCTTTTTCTTTCGCCGGTTGTTTTTTTTTCGCACTGTATTTTTCAGGTTGCGACAGCTGGCGACTCCACTGGGGACAACGAAGTTGACCTCTTGCTGGTCCATCTTCCCTAAGCGAGTCCCTCCTAGCTTGTGTGATTTCTTGTTTATTGGGTGTTCATGCTTTTGTACAGTTATTTATTTACCTGCTTTACCTTATTGCATTGTGTATATATCATTGCTGTTTCTGTTGACTATGGCTGCTTGGTGATCTTTGTGAGATGAGTTCTATACCGGAACTCGAGTGCACTTAGGATAGGAGAATGGCATAGTCCTGTCAACTTGTGTGGAGTTATTCCTTAGCGAGTTGACTTGGAAGCCCATTCACTTGGTGGAGGTCATGTTGAGATCAATAATGTCACATAAGTAAGTTGTGGTTAGACATTACTTGTTCCAATATAGACCTAAGAAGCCAAGGACCTTAGTTTACCAAACCCATCTTGGCCTATTCGTAGGACGTAGTGCGAAAGTCGTTCAAATGTAAGATTTGATACGATTGTTACGCGATACTACACTCATAAGAGTCTCTCTTGAGAATATTGTTGGAATACGAGTAGTCGTTCCTCTGATAATATCCGAAAGATGGGATTATGACTATGGGAACCTTTTGTAGAACATGTTTGGCAGGTTTAAACCTTAGTACACTCCTTTTGGGTGGTTCTTAACCTAAACTCCATGCTCGTGACTTGCGACAAACCCTTGATTCATGGTTGATCCGATCAGGCATCCTTAATATCAATGAAACTCGGGTGTTGATAAGGTGTAAACCATAATCCACCAAAATGGATGGTTGATATTAAGGATAACATGACCCATCCCATGACCTTTGTTTGGTGTGCTCTTAATTTCTCTCCAGACAGTGCAACCTGACAGATGTTCAAGCGGGTCCATCAATTCTGATTGACATGCCTTTGCATTGCATAACATCATCCGCATATTTGCATCCAACATCTCATGCTTATTCATTTGCAGGGTATTCCCTTTCAAAACGGGGGTGCCTTAAAACTGAACAAGCAGTGCATCGCATACCATGCATATTAACCCTTGTCTGTTTTGCAGGTGTCACCGCAGTGTCTAATGTTTGTTCCTTGTATCAGGCAGTTATTGGTCCCAAGCGAGTCCACAGGTACCCGACAAAGGAAAATCGTCCACAACTAGCGATGGACCAAGTACAGAAAGAGCTGGCTGATATGCGTGAAAGGATGGATCAGTTCATGACATTGATGACTGGTATGGTAGCAGGTCAGGAAAAGCTGAGGGAATTGGTTGAGCAACCGAGACACGATCCGGAGGTGGAGATACCAAATGTTGAGGGAAACCCTGGTAACCCTGGGAACGCTGATAACCCTGTGAACACTGGTAACGCGGGTAACGCAAATGCTGATGGAAACCCGGGTAATGTTGGCAACACAGGGAATGTTGGAAATGGTATTGGCGGAAGGTACAATGTGAATCAAGGAATTCGGATTAACAGGCACCCCGTTACTGAAGATTGTCAGTATGATCAATTTTCTTTGCACGACGAAGCCCTCGAGACCACTCGCCGTATGGATGAGCTTGCTGAGAAGCTCAAATCTTTGGAGTCTCAAAATTCCTTAGGCTTTGATGTCACAAATCTTGGTCTGGTTCAGGGAGTAAGGATTCCTCACAAGTTCAAACCCCCTACTTTTGAGAAATAGAACGGGGCTTCTTGCCCACGCACTCATCTCCAATATTATCTGGGAAGGTTGGGAGCTCACACGGAAGATGAAAAGCTGTGGATGTACTATTTTGAAGACAGTCTAACTGGAGCTTCTCGTGAATGGTATTCTCATTTGTCTCGTACTACCATCAAGAGCTGGAAAGACTTGGCAGAGGCTTTTATCAAGCAATATCAATACAACTTGGACATGGCTCCAAATCGGACCTTGTTGCAAGGTATGTCTCAGACTGCCAAGGAAACCTTTAGGGAGTATGCTCAGCGTTGGAGACAGATTGCTGCGTCCGTCCAACCCCCTATGTCTGAAAGGGAGATGGCGGACATGTTCATGAACACTCTTCAAGGCAATTATATTGAGAGATTGGCTGCTTGCCCGTCAATCAGCTTTGCAGAGATAGTAATTGCTGGAGAAAGAATCGAGAGTCTGTTGAAGATGGGCCGAATTCAAGACAATAGTGCTTCCAACTCATCAGGTCCCAAGAGACCGTTTGCTGGTAACGGTCAGCAAAGAAAAGAAGGCGAGACAAGCGCTGTGTATACCGGCAGAGGCAGGGGTAGAGGACGCCCTAATTATTATCAAGATCAAGTGGCCGCAGTCACTATTCCAACACCTGTTCCTCAACCACAATATCATCCGCAACAACAACCCAGGTACAACAATCAACAACAAGGAGGTAATCCGGGTCAGCAGAGACACTATCAACAACGTCCAAGGGAGACGGACCGGGTCATCGAGCAAATCCCAATGCCTTATTCAGTATTACTTCCCAAGCTGATTGACATGAATCTGGTTACGTTGAGAACTCTGGCCCCACCAATCGATCCCAATAATTTGCCTAGAGGTTATGATGTCAACGCCAAATGTGCTTTTCACTCCAACGCACCTGGCCATACTACAGATAATTGCAAGGCTCTCCAGTTAAAGGTACAAGATTTGAGAGACGCCCAGGCTATCAATTTTGCTCCGGTGCCTAATGTTATCCAGAACCCGATGCCGGCTCACGGCGGGCAGGGGATTAATGTTGTTGAAGTGGTCAAAGCTGGTAATGCCCAAGGCTGGGGAAAATTTGTGGAGCCAGTCATCAAAGAAGACAAGGTTGACGGCAACTATGACGTAGATAGCTGGATTCGCCCGTGTGTCCCGGGAGAAAAGCTCGACAATTGGTCGTCTGAAAAAACCGTCTGGGTTACTCTACTGAAAGAGTGATTTTTATTGTTTTCCTTTATTACATGCATAATAAAGTCTTACACTTTGCCCAAGGTGTAACGGCTCATTTGTAGGGCCATCCATTTAGTTACGTTTCGCAATTATTTTTATCATCAATAAAGGACGGCTTTTGCAAACAATTTTGTGTTCTCTTTCTTTCAGTTTTTTTACTTTTTACAAAAAAAAATGGCAATGTTTCTTTTTTCGTTTTTCCTTTTTTTCAAAAAAAAAAATCTCTCATTCTAAGGTAAAGCATGATCCTCCATCATGCAGAGCCGACCACCCGGATCTCACTGCTAACGACACTGCTATGGCCAAGTATGACTTCGACAATCCTATCTATCAAGCCGAAGAAGGGGCTGAGGAAGATTGTGAATTGCCTGAAGGGTTAGCCAGATTGTTGAAACAGGAGGACCGAGCTATTACACCTTATCAGGAGGTGGTTGAGACCATCAACGTTGGTACCGAAGACGACAAGAAAGAGATCAAGATCGGGGTAAGTCTACAGGCCGAGAGGAAAGACCGTTGATCATGTACTTAACTGTGTTAGAAAGGTCAATGGGTTGTGTGCTCGGTCAACATGACGAGTCAGGTCGAAAAGAGCATGCAATATACTACCTTAGCAAAAGTTTACCGACTATGAACAAAGATACTCATTGCTCGAGAAAACTTGCCGCGCTTTGGCATGGGCTGCTCGCCGACTAAGACAGTATATGTTGACTCCCACGACTCTATTGATATCAAAAATGGATCCAGTCAAGTATATTTTTGAAAAGCCAGCACTTACCGGAAAGGTTACTAGGGGACAAATGATACTGACAGAGTATGACATCCAATACACTTCACAAAAAGCCATCAAGGGAAGTGTCTTGTCAGACTATCTTGCAGAGCAACCGATTGATGATTACCAACCTATGAGATTTGACTTTCCTGATAAGGACATCATGTTTCTCAAATCGAAAGATTGAGAGGAACCACTCCCAAAGGAGGGGCCTGACCCTGAATCCAAATGGGTTATGATGTTTGATGGGGCAGTCCACATCAATGGTCGCGGAGTTGGTGTAGTGTTGATCACACCGGAAGGGGGTTCATATGCCATTTGGTGCCAGAATAACTTTTCCCTGCACCAACAATGAAGCCGAATACGAAGCTTGTATCCTAAGACTTGAGGAAGTCGTCAATATACAGATTAAAACCCTGGATGTATACGGGGATTCAGCTTTGGTCATCAATCAAACCAACGGGAAATGGTGCTATGCTGGAACTACGTACCCAGAATTGACGTATCTCGGTCAGAGACGAATGAAGAAAGCATTTGGTCAGAAAGTGCGCTCTCGGGAGTATCGAGTCGGTGAATTGGTACTCAAAAGATTTCTTCCTCCCAACACAGATCACAGGGGCAAATGGACACCGAACTAGGAGGGTCCGCACGTGGTTAAAAGGATTTTCTATGGCGGAGCTTTGACGCTAACAACCATGGAGGGCGAAGGATTCCCGTCCCCTATTAACTCAGACGCGGTTAAAAAATACTTCGCATAAAATAGACCCGCTGGACAGTAAAAAGAATAGTCCAGGCAAAAAAGGGGCATCCCGACGAACCAAAAAAAAAAGAATAAAGAGGTTCGGGCAAAAATTAGGGATATATAAAAAAAAAAGAGTACACCCGGTGAGTCGAAAACCCAAAAGGGCGGCTCAGGCAAAAATGGGTATCCCGGTGGATTGAAAACCCGAAAAGGGGGCGATCCAGGCAAAAGTTAGGGAATAAGCGAATGACTATGATCTGAGTTCATCAGTGTTATATCACCGTTTCATTCAATCCGACAATCTTCGAAGGTTAAAGATCGACTAATCATCCACTTCAGGAAGCAAGATGAGCAGAGCGTCTTGAGGACATACGAACCATAGCAGAGTCGAAACTCAGTGGGACCCCGTATCCACGTTGTCATTAGGGTAGTTCTCTTTTTATAGCGATCACCTCTTTTCAGGGATCAGCTTCCTGATACCCTCGCCTATTCCTGACACAATTTTTCTCCCCATTAAGAGTCGAATAATTCAGTTAAAGAGCCTCTTTATTTTTCATTTATCAGTTTGTTTACAAAAATGTCCGAATTTTTGATAAAACATATTGCATATGAATATAATGGTGGCTTTTGCAGATGATTTGCACAGGAAAACATTTAAAATTGCTTTGAATGTGCTTAATCCCGAACGGTGAATTCAAACCGAGTAATTCCCCCGAGGCATACGTGTATTTTTGGTTGCAGGTCACAGGAACCGGATGCCAAGTCATGAATCCTCATCCCTAAGCGGTTGACAAAGTCTCTCCTCAGCAGAGCATGTTCCCCAACAGAGTTGACAGTATCCAGACTGTCTATCCCCAGTAGAGTTGACAGTATCCAGACTGTCTATCCCCAGCGGAGTTGACGGTGTCAGACTGTATCTTCCTAGCAACAGCGGAGTGGTTGCATGCCCAACGGACAAAAGGGTGGTGTTCCCAGTGTTCATCTCATCCCCAACAGATTATTTCTAACAGATTTGTTCTAATCCCCAGCTAGAGGACGATTAGCAAGTTCATATCCCCAGCAAAGGTCGTTTCCTACGACATTTCCCCAGGAAGTGTTTTCCCCACAGACTCTCCTAACAGAGCCTCGCCGAACAAAGTTTCCATAGTTGATACTCCCCCCGCAAGGTCGACTTTTCAAGCAGCCAATTTATTTTTGGTGGCTCATTGGTCCCGGCAGACGGATCATTCCCCACAGAGCATTCAAGGATTGATACAGCGATCTATTCCCTACCGGAGTTTGCTTCCCCTAGCAGATTTCTTTTTTTCTTTTACACCATGCATAGCATTTGCATTCGCATGCATATCATATCAAGCATACACATAAGCTGATAAACAGGTTCTTCCAAGCAGACTGAAGAATTACTTTACAACCAAGGTCATGAGATCCAGCCAGAGGATCAAGCGTGAGTGATCCAGCCTGAGGGTCATTTTGAAGATTCAGCCTGAGAATCGTTTTCCCGTGATCCAGCATGAGGGTCACTTTTTGAAGATTCAGCCTGAGAATCGTTTTCCCGTGATCCAGCATGAGGGTCATTTTTGAAGATTCAGCCTGAGAATCGTTTTCCCAAGAGTCAGCCTGAGGCTCAATTTGAAGATTCCCCAGTGAAGTCGCCTACAAGCTTTATTTCCCCAGCAAGTCTAATTGAGGAGTCGTTACAACATGTTCTAGCCCGAAGAATATGTACGAAGCCCAAAAGTGGAATATGCTCGAAGCTGCATATCTAATATGAAGGTTGGGTGTAGATTTCAAAAGAGGGTCAACCAGCGCATGCCTCAGATGCGGGATCCTAATGATGGGAATTTATCATCAAAACCATCCAGATCTAGCCAGAAGATCGAAATAGATTCGGCCAGAGAATCGAAACAAAGGAGATCTAGCCAGAAGATCGAAGAAGATCTAGCCAGAAGATCAAAGTCAGGTCTAGCCCGAAGACCAGAAATAGATTCAGCCAGAGAATCGAAACAATTCAGATCTAGCCAGAAGATCGAAGTAGATTCAGCCAGAGAATCAAATTAAGTTCAGATTCAGCCAGAGGATCGACACTCCAGATCTAGCCAGAAGATCAAAGTCAGATCTAGCCAGAAGATCGAAGTAGATTCAGCCAGAGAATCAAAGGAAATAGATTCAGCCAGAGAATCGAAACAAAGAAGATCTAGCCAGAAGATCGAAAATCGCAACAATTCAGATCTAGCCAGAAGATCGAAGTAGATTCAGCCAGAGAATCAAAGGAAATAGATTCAGCCAGAGAATCGAAACGAAGGAAATCTAGCCAGAAGATCGAAGAAGATCTAGCCAGAAGATCAAAATCGTATCCAGCCCGAGGATCAAAATTAATATCCAACCAGAGGACTAAATTGAGTATAGGTTCAGCCAGAGGATCGAAACTCCAGATTAAGCCAGAGGATCGGAAGAAAAATAAACAGCACGGTGTATTTCCGCGTTTTTGTGGTGTTCTCGGAGCGCAAATTTTCGGTTTGTCTTTGGTATTCAATCACAGCTCACCCCGTTTGTCTGATAAGATGTTCGCTTTCATCCTACTCGGGTTAGCTGATGTTTGAATAGGGGCAGCTGTAACACCCCAAAATTTGCCCTCCTCATTCATGCATTGATTTAGAATTTCATATTGCATTTCATCATGTCAATCAGACATAGATCAAAAAAAAAAAAATTAAAAAAAAAAACGAAAAAAAAACGAAAACGAAACGAAAAATAAATAAATAATAATAATATAATTTTTTACAAAAAAAATATAATAATAAAAAAATTAATTAATTAATTAATTAATTAATTAAATAATTAAATAAATAAAATATAATAAAAAATTTTGGACTTGGGTCTCTCTCATTTGAGCCCACAAAACCATGAAATTCAGTCTATAAATACCAAGGCTTCACTTGAGAGAACACAGAACAAAGGGGGATTTTGAAGAGAAGCAAAATACTCTGAGGTTTCCTTGGAACAAAACCCTGAGGAAAAAGATAGTGAGAGAAGACTTAACGGAGTTCAGAGCAGCCTCGAAACCCCGAAGGGAACTCAACTACCCAGAATCACCTCTGCCTCACATAAACCCTGAAGATTGTTTTGTAAACCTCACGGGTGCAACTCAATTTCAATCAAGCTCTCCAATCAGGTTTGCCATTATTCCCATTACCTTTTCCCATGGGTTTAATATGTATATGAATGTATAAACAATGCCTTGAATGTTTAACCGTTTAGTTTTTGAGTGTATGCCACAGGATTTGAGGTTTCTGAAACCATACTGTTGATCATGAAAAAAATGCTTATGATGTTTCACTAACCCTTTTGTTGAGTTTTTGTGAGGGCTCACATGACTTTTGCAGGGATAACTTGCGTGGTTTCCCACTTTATTTGTGGGATAACCCCTGGAGGTTCATTCCGATTACCTGTACTGACTCACCTTTCTTTGATGATGTTAGCTTGGAAGGATCCCTGGGTTTCTTACTCCTTTAATTGCTGTTACTACGGATATTTATCCGTGTGGTACTTTTTACCTTTTCCCGCATTTTACTGCTTTCCTAGCTGGAAGACCTCGATAGGAGGCAATGTTTTGTGTTTACCTCAAGATACATGTTTTGTGTTTTGTGTTCGTATCCCTACAGGTGGCGTGGTTCCTTCATCAAGGACTGCCCTTTTTGCCCTTGAGCATCCCAAACCCTAAAACCCAAAGCAACACGTTAACTCCTTCTACTACAGGCGAGTAAGTCTCCAAAGGTCGAGCATCCGGTAGATTGCGTAGTAACGTTGTTCGCCCAAAACCCAATCCATAACCCTGTAGTTAGCCGAACTACGTTTTGCTCTGATTCTCAGGCCAGATGAGATACGTAGGCATAAGACGCGATGTCTTAGCGAGCACACATCCCCCCAACCCATAGGTCAGTCGAGCTACGAAGACTCTGATTCTCATATTCAGATGAGATACGTATGCAGTGGATGCGACATCCGCGCGAGTCATTTTCATTTAACCCTTTTTTTTTGTAAACAGCACAAGATAAACCCACACCCTTTAGACAAGAACTACAAAAGTGGATCCCGTAGAGTACTACGGATGCGTAGGGGTGCTAATACCTTCCCTTCGCATAACCGACTCCCGAACCCAAGATTTGGTTGCGAGACCCCGTCTTGTTCTTTCCTTTTTTCAGGTTTACTTCGAGCGTTTCCTTTCCCTCCTTTGGGATGAATAACGCACGGTGGCGACTCTTCTGTCTTTTTCTTTCGCCGGTTGTTTTTTTTTCGCACTGTATTTTTCAGGTTGCGACAACCCAAACCCATTGTTGCTGCTTTGAAGCCTAGTGGAGGCGTAGCAAAGGAAGGCACCTGCATCAATTGCAGTAAGGCCGGACATTGGAAGAGAATTTGCCCAAAGTACCTGGAAGATAAGAAGAATGGAGTAGAGACTTCAACTTCAGGTATTTTTGTTATTGAAATTAATTTATCTATTTCTGCATCATGGGTATTAGATACTGGATACGGTTCTCACATTTGTGCCAATGTGCAAGGGCTAAAAAGGAGTAGAGATTTGGTAAAAGCTGAAGTTGACCTACGAGTTGGCAATGGAGCAAAGGTTGCTTCTTTAGGCGTAGGAACTTATGTATTGACTTTACCTAGTGGTTTAATAATTCATTTAGAGAACTGTTATTATGTACTTGTAATTAGTAGGAATATTATTTTTGTTTCTTGTTTGGACAAGTTTGGTTTTTCATTTATAATAAAGAACAATTATTGCTCAATTTATTTGAATGATATATTTTATGCTACTGCGTAAATGAACAATGGATTATATGTCCTTGATCTTGAAATGCCTATTTATAACATTAATACTAAAAGGATGAAACCTAATTAGTTAAATCCAACTTACCTTTGGCATTGTCGATTAGGCCACATAAATGAGAAACACATTTCCAAACTCCATAAAGATGGACTCTTGGACTATTTTGATTGTGAGTCATGTGAGACATGCAAATCTTGTTTAATTGGAAAGATGACAAAGTCTCCATTCACAGGAAAAGGTGAAAGAGCTAATGATATTTTGTCCCTCATACGTACCGATGTATGTGGACCACTAAACCTACCAACCAGAGGAGGTTTTCAGTACTTCATCACATTTACTGATGATTTTAGTAGATATGGTTATGTGTATTTAATAAAACAAAAATCAGAGTCCTTTGAAAAGTTCAAGGAATTCAAGAATGAAGTACAAAACCAACTAGGTAAGAATATTAAAACTCTTCGATCAGATCGAGGTGGTGAGTATTTAAGCATAGAGTTTGATGACCATCTGAAAGAGTGTGGGATCCTATCCCAACTTACTCCTCCTGGAACACCCCAATGGAACGGTGTATCTGAGAGAAGAAATCGAACCCTATTAGACATGGTTCGATCCATGATGAGTCACGCCGATCTTCCAAACTCCTTTTGGGGACATGCACTATTGACAGCAGCTTACACACTTAACTGTGTTCCCTCCAAAAAGGTTGAGAAGACACCATATGAGATATGGAGTGGTAAGAAACCACATATGTCTTACATGAAGATTTGGGGTTGCGAAGTTTATGTGAAACGACAAATTTCAACTAAGCTTGAGCCCAAATCTGACAAATGCTTATTTGTGGGGTATCCTAAAGACACAAGATGGTATTACTTCTCCAATCCTTCTGAGGGCAAAGTGTTTGTCGCTCGAACTGGAGTTTTCCTAGAAAAGGATTTTATTTCCAAAGGAATTAGTGGGAGGAAAGTAGAGCTTGAAGAAATTCAAGAATCACAAAGCATTGATACACCTATGGAGGAATTAGAGCTAGAAACACAAGTAGTTAGGGAAGAGAAACCTGCTCAAGTAGAACAAGATCAACGTAGGTCAAGCAGGATACGTCACCTACCTGAGAGATATGGATATCTCATAACTGATCAAGGTGATGTATTACTCATGGATCAAGATGAGAATGTGACCTACCAAGAGGCCATAACTGGTCCCGAGCCTGAGAAGTAGCTAGAATCCATGAAATCTGAAATGGATTCCATGTACACAAACCAAGTTTGGACCTTGGTAGAGCCTCCTGTAGGAGTTAACCCTATAAGATGCAAGTGGGTCTTCAAAAAGAAGACTGACATGGATGGTAAGGTACATACCTATAAGGCAAGACTGGTTGCCAAAGGATATAAACAAATTCATGGGGTTGACTATGATGAAACCTTTTCACCAGTTGCAATGCTTAAATCTGTTCAGATTTTACTTACTATCGCTGCATATCATGATTATGAAATATGGCAGATGGATGTCAAAACTGCTTTCCTTAATGGGAATCTTCTTGAGGATGTGTACATGACACAGCCTGAAGGATTTGACATACCAGAAGAAGCCCAAAAGATATGTAAGTTAAAAAGATCAATCTATGGATTGAAGCAAGCTTTTAGAAGATGGAATCTTCGTTTTGATGAAACAGTAAAACAATATAGATTCATCAAGAACGAAGATGAGACTTGTGTCTGCAAGAAGGTTAGTGGGAGCCTGATCGTTTTCCTAGTATTATATGTAGATGACATATTACTCATTAGAAACGATGTCCCTAGGGGAACCAACCTATATATTAGGAATCGAGATCTATATAGATAGATCACAAAAATTGCTTGGCCTAAGTCAGAGTACATACATAGACAAAGTGCTGAGACGCTTTAATATGCATGATTCTAAGAAAGGATTCATACATATGCAACATGGCATGTGTCTATCAAAAACACAAACCCCTTCAACCAAGGAAGAAAGGGATCACCTGAATAAGATTCCATAGGAATCTGCAATAGGATCTATCATGTATGCCATGTTATGTACTCGACCAGATGTCTCGTATGCTTTAAGTGCAATGTGTAGGTACCAATTTGATCCTGGTGATGCTCATTGGGTAGTTGTCAAGAACATCCTTAAGTATTTGAGAAGGACTAAGGACTCATTCTTGATATATGGAGGTCAGGAAGAGCTTGCTGTAATTGGATACACCGATGCTAGCTTCCAGACAGATAAGGATGACTTTAGATCGCAATCTGGTTATGTGTTTTGCTTAAACGGTGGCGTTGTGAGCTGGAAAAGTTGAAAGCAAGATACAGTTGCTGATTCTACAACCGAGGCCGAGTATATTGCTGCCTCAAGTGCAGCAAAGGAAGTTGTTTGGATCAAAAAGTTCATTAGTGAACTTGGCATAGTTCCTAGCATTGTGGATCCCATTGGTCTCTATTGTGATAACAATGGTGCTATCGCACAAGCTAAGGAGCCTAGATCTCACCAACGATCTAAACACATACTTAGGCGTTATCACCTCATTCGAGAGATAATAGATAGAAGAGATGTGAAAATATGCAGAGTACCTACACTTGACAGTATTGCTGACCCACTGACAAAGCCTCTTGCGCAGCAGAAGCATGACGACCATACTTGATCTATGGGCATTAGGGGTATGCCTGATTGGCTCTAGTGCTAGTGGGAGATTGTTGGTGTAAGCCATAGAGGCCAATAATTTTGTTACTTGTATCGAATTATTTATTAATAATAAAAGGATTTTTCTTTATTATGCTTGTTTAATAAAGTCCCTAGAATAGCTAGTCTGTTTAATGTATCAAGTGTGACTTAATCATGAGATCACATTAAACATAAGGACACTATTCTTAAAGTATCCGTAGTCGATCTTTATTGTGAAGTGGGATAACATTAAATCATTAAGACTATTATGTATATATAGACTGATGATTACATCTCATGGATCATGGATAAGGAGTTATCAAGTCTTAAACATAAGTATGAATATTAAGAGTAATATTTATACTGGATTGACTCGCTATGAGAATACTATATAAAATGTTATGTAAAGTTTCATAAGTTATTCTCATGGTGATAATGGTGTATACCACCCTTCGACCTGAAACCGCTATGGACCCTAGATGTAGAGTCGAGTGCCTTATTGTTGATCAAACATTGTCCGTAACTGGATGACCATAAAGACAGTTGATGGGTACTCCACGAATCATGCTAAGGGGCATGAGTGACCTAGATGGAATTTTCCCATCCTGCGTAATAGGTAGGGGTGGCAAACGGGCATGCCCGCCCCGTTTAGACCCGCCCCACAAAAGCCCACAAAAAAATGGGGCGGGGTGGGGCGGTCATAGTTGAGGATGCGGGCCTAAAACTTAGACCCGCCCTGCCAAAAAGTGACGGCGGGGCGGGGAAAGCCCGCGGGCACTGCACTCTTTAAGCCTAAAAATGCAAAAAAAATATGTAAATACAGGTTCCCGCAAAAGCCCGCGAAAAAAACGGGGCGGGGCGGGGCGGACACATTTGAGGGTGAGGGCCTAAATCTTTGGCCCGCCCCACACAAAAGTGCGGGCAAAACGGGCATCCCCCGCGGGCCGAGCCCATTTTGCCACCCCTAGTAACAGGATAAATGTCTATGGGCCCAATATTGAACTGGACAAGGACGACATGGTTTATGCCTTGTGTTCAATATAGACATAAGGGCAAAAGGGTAATTGTACACATAAGTATTATCACAAAAGGATTTGTCAGATCACATAACATTTTCGTGTCTTGGGTAGCATTGATGTGTTGCTAGATACCGTTTGTTGGTTCTATGTGTTGGCAGCAATTTTGGTAAAACCTAGAGTGTTCACAAGTTGTCACATGTGTTGTCTTGACATAAGATAACATGTAGCTATAGGATGTTTAAAATGTGATTATGTAGGATTTTACTGAGATGTCAGACCCGATGTCATGACATCTGTATACAGAACATTCAGTCTGAATGTTATGTATTATGTGATTGCATTTTTAATGCTAATCTATGTATGATTGATGAGATAATTGAACACGCTATCAATCAGTAATTACAAATAGATTGACTTATTTTCCAAAGAGATATAATCAACTAGATTGTCTTATTTTCATTATAATTCTTATTTTATATCACTGCTGTGATTAAGGGGGAGTGAGTAAGATCTCATATCTAAGAGTTCTTAGGTAGAAGTCACATGGGTAGAGATTAGGTGAAAAGACTGTAACTTGAAGTTGTTTATTGAGAGTCTCTTTGAACTAATTCTGTTTAGTGGATTTCCTTCCTGGCTTGGTAGCCCCCGGACGTAGGTGAGTTTGCACCGAACTGGGTTAACAATTGCTTGTGTCTCTTGCATTACTGTTCTTTATCTTTTATCCTGTTTGTATGGATCAGATATTAGTGTCGTGACATTACCTTCAACATCTCATATCTGATACTAGAATTTCACCGCTCACTGTTTATTATGTCAAATACATGATTTAATATGATTTCCAATGTCGCGTAAACCTACAGGGTCACACACAAAAGGACAAATTGATGAGAGATAGAGTAACTAAGGAACACCGTAAGGTACGGTGCACTTAAGTGAGTTATAAAACATCGTAAGGTATGGTGTACTTAAGTAGAATACGAAGTAGAGTAAGGTACCACGCGCTTAAGTGATTTTGGCATATTATAAGATATGGGCCACATACACTTAAGTGGGCTTTTTTAGCTTGCAGCCCACACAAGTGGTTCTATAAATAGAACCCTTGTGCAGAAGCATTTATGGAGTTGCAATTTCGTTTCTCTCTCTCTCTCTCTCTCTCTCTCTCTCACTCACTCAAAGCCTTCATTCGTAGCAGCTAGCACAAAGATTGAAGGAATCCGTTCGTGTGGACTGAGTAGAGGCGTTGTCATTGTTCAACGTTCGTGATCGCTCCGTAGATCTGCATCAAAGGTTTCAATCGCCACAAGAGGTAACGATTCTATTACTGATCATGCCCATTCATAAGGATCACTAAAGGAGAAATTTTTAAATTCCGCTGCGTTTTGGATCGCCCTTCTACTTCAGCCACATCCAAGCTTAGCAACTCCATGATCTTCTTCAAAATTTTCCCATGCATCAGATGACTTTAAAGATGGCATTAGACACAGGTTCAAAATAACAGCTCCACAATGATCATGTTGTAGATTAACTCAAGTGGATCTTCAATTTTGTATCAGATGAAAGTTCACTTCACAAGCACTTGGTTTCATGAAAGTTGGCATTGGCCAAGTCCTTTGCATAGGGAGTGTTGCCTAAATTCTAAGTCCAATAGTCTCAGATTAAACCAACAGTTCACACAAGATTTTTTTTATGGTTTTTGTTCTGATTATGTATATTAAGGTCAAAAGAACACACAAAGACACAAGTATATATAAACACAATATATCACAAAATATGGTCCAAGTGGACAAAGGGAAAATGACATTAAAGTGAACAACTTAAATGGTATGAATAATGGCAAATGGATAAAGCTTAAAAATTAATATGCATTAAATGTAAATGACTTGAAATTAAATGTTAGTTGTTAGTTGATTAGAAGTTAGTATTACTTTTGCTTTGTTTTTTTGTTTAAGTCATTCTTTGGAGAACACTCTACCCACTTATCACAAGCATGGATCCTTGAACCAAGACATCTTTCAAAGGAAGGAAAAAAGGCCAAGTTTCCACATAATACCATGAAAAAGGGGAGACTTACAATCTCACTAACTAGAATGCTATGCCTTCTTTGGAACAGGCACAATATTGGCTATCCATTACGGATTTTCAGAGGTAAAAAGAAAACCAGCATCAATATGCTTTTGCACTTCCTCTTAGATCTTCACTTCCATATCAGGGTGAGTTCTTTTCAACTTCTGCTTGACCGGCGGGCATTCTGGCTTCAACGATAATATATGCTCCATAATCTTAGAATCCAAACCAGACATGTCTTGATAGGACCAAGCAAACACATCAGAATAATCTCGAAGAAGATCAATCAACCCCTTCTTAGCTCTAGACACAGTTGAGACCCAATCTTGACTTCCTTCTCAAAATCATCGAAACCCAAGTTGACTAAATCAATCTGCTCCTCAAACATCTGAATTACTTTTTCCTCGTGCTCAAGTAAACGGGATAACTCATCAGATGCTTCATCATCATCAATCTCTTCCTCTACTTCAAAGACAGGGAAATCAAAGTTTGGAGAGGGAATAGGATCATTGTATTCAATGTTTTGAGAGCCAACCTGCCTAATGATTTGATATTTTGATTTTAGAGAGGTGGAGTGCGAAGAAATATTATGTAGATGGAAGATTATTATTTATTTATGTTTTTTGTGATTACCATTTTAAGAAAAAGAGAAAAGTAAAAATAAAACATCATAGATGTGGATGAATAAAATTGTATTTCATTGATGATAATAAGGAAAATACCCAACAATGTTCACTTCTCCCTTAGGCATATGAGAAGGATTTTTCTTAAAATAAATGAAAAAAAATTACTTCGAATGGTGAATAACAGTAGAAGCATCAACATCAACCCAATTGTTGCAAGTCTGGCCATTCGTCACAAAGTTCGCACAAGCTTCGTCTTCATCACCATTGTCTTCAATAATGGCAGTTGAGTATTGATCATTCTCATGAATGAACCCTCCATTTCTGAATATTGGTTGCATAACCTTGACATTAGTGTTGAGTGAACCTGTTTGAAATCTTATCCCTTCCTTGTTCTTGTTCTCAGCCACCTCCACAACTCGGCCTCACTTATCAATACTTTCAGCCTGAATAGCTTCATGCGCATATTTCAAAGAAGACATGGGTGCCCCCGCTTTCTTTAATTCATTAGCAATGGACAAATCTAGGAACGACATTCCAACTTCCTCCAAAGCATCAACATAAGTGATAGATGACAAATGGCTCACTAATAATGCATTCTCTCCACCAACAACGACAAGCTTGCCGTTCTTCACAAATTCCAACTCCTGGTGTAGAGTAGATGTCACATCTCCAGCTTCATGAATCCATGGCCTTCCCAACAAGCAGCTATAGGCCGGATGGATATCCATTACCTGGAAAGTAATTTGGAAATCACTTGGACCTATCTTCACTGGAAGGTCCATTTCTCCAATGACAGTTTTACGAGACCCGTCAAACTCTTTAACAACTACACCACTGTACCTCATAGGGGCGCCTTGGTAGGAGAGTCTTGACAGAGTTGACTTTGGAAATACATTTAATGATAACCTAGTGTCAACCAACATATAGAACAAAGCGTCCTCCTTGCAATTCATTGAAATATGTAGCGCCAAATTGTGATTTCTACCTTCCTCCGGAAGCTCTTCATCACAAAAAATCAGATTGTTACGAGAAGTGATGTTGGCAACTATGTGGTCAAACTGATCCACAGTTACATCATGTTCAACATAAGCTTGTTCCAACACTTTCTGCAATGCTTCTCTGTGTGCTTTAAAATTCTTTAGCAATGATAACATAAAGATATTTGACGGTGTTTGGAGCAGCTGCTCCACAATGTTAAATTCACTTCTTTTAATTAATCTTAACACCTCATCATCATCGTTAGTCTTCAATTTGCTGGATTTACCAGACTGACACATTGGAGCATAAATCGGATTATTTGCAGGAACATGTGCCTTCTTACTTACTGACATATCTTCTACAACCTTTAGGAATACTAGACTGAACACACGACCACTACGGGTCACCTTCGCAATATCTGCAATATTTACCACTGAGCCTGCAACTGGTTGAGGAACCTCTTGACCATTACCAATCATTGTGGCATTATATTGGTATGAAAAAACTTTATCGGATGCATAATGGACAGGGTTCGCTAACCGTATAAACAATGACGATATCGATCTATTGATATTATTGTTGTTGCTGCAATCAAACTGAATGACTACCCGCTCGGGGGTCTTAAACACCGGTACAATGACATTCACATTATCTCTCATATCTCTCAACTGTTGAATCTGGATTACATTCTCATCCATCAACTTCTGGATATCTCTCTTGACAATCATACCCACGAGGGTTCACGGTGAAAATAACACAACTATCATGGTCATGTTCACAGTCATTGATTAAACACAGAGTTCTACGCGTTTCTACCAAAGACCTCCGAATAGGTCTCACATCAAAAACTCTAAAATTCCCTGGACAACCATCAATCGTATTGAGAGAAGCGTTACCATGAGCATGAAACATATTAACTTTCACATTCGGCACCCTGTCCTCAAAGGACACCATACCACTTTTCACAAGTTTTTGAACTTCGTACTTCAGTGGGTAGCAGTTCTTTATATCATGACCAGGGGCTCCCTGGTGAAAAGCACAACGAAGATCAGGTATGAACCACCATGATAGTGGCTCAGGAATTTGCGAAGGGTTTCTTGATTGAATAAGATTCTTGAGTACCAGGGATGGGTACAACTCTGCATAAGTCATATGAATAGGGTCAAAGGAGACCTTTTTCCTCTCAAACTTTTGTTGATGATTATTGTTGTTATTGTTGTAGTTGGTTATTTGTTGCAGTTGTTGTTGCTGAATTGGAGTTGATTGGTTGTTGGAATTGTTGGAAAAAAACTGGAATTATTGAAGAAACTTGGTGCTGATGTTGACGGGATTGAGAACCTTTCCTGATATGAGGCCTCCTCTTCCTCTCCATTGACACTGAATTAGCTTCTTCCTCCTTCCTCTTAGAGAAACTACCACCATACTTCTTGCTGGATGACGCCTCTTCTTTAGTCAAACGTCCTTCACGAACTCCTTCTTCTAGCTTCATCCCCATGTTTACCATTTTGGTAAAATCATTGGGGGAACTTGCAATCATGCATTCGTAATAAAAAGAACTCGGTGTTTTTAAGAAGATCTTTTCATCTCCTTATCTTCAAGAGGTGGACTTATCTGAGCGACCAATTCTCTCAATCTCTGGGAATATTCTTTGAATGTCTCTCTATCCTTTTAAGACATAGACCTCAACTGGTCTCTATCAGGCGCCATATCCATGTTGTACTTATATTGCTTGACAAAGGCCTCGCCTAAGTTATTGAAAGTACGAATGCTAGCACTATCCAGGCCTATATACCATCTTAGGGCAGCTCTGGTTAAACTGTCTTGGAAATAGTGAATCAACATCTGATCATTATCAGTTTGAGTAGACATTTTCCAAGAATACATAACAAGATGGCTCAGTGGGCAAGTATTCCCTTTGTACTTTTCAACATTGGGAACCAAACTGAGTTCAACAACACTCTTTACAAACAAGTCTTTCCCTCTTAGAGTCTTTGATTCTTTGCGCAACTCAAGGAATTGATCTTTCATCTCACCCATCTTCTCAAAGACATATGGACCTTCAGACGGCTCAGAGTGGTAGATAAACTCCTCAACACGAGGCAAAGTATTAACGATGGGAGGAGGCACAAACATGACCAGGATAGATGCCGGTAGAGAAATAAATGTGGGTGCATACCCTTTTGGAATGAAGTTTTGTGGCATTTCCCAAGGGAATCCAACAGGCATAGCAGGAATGGATTGACTGGGAGCAGCAACAGGAACAATTGAGGAGACAATATCAGATATAACAGTCCTCTGAGGAGGAGGCGTTGCAGGAGATGGTGACAGCTGATTCTGAGCAGCAATCACGGATACCATTAGCGCCATAAGCCTGGAGATATCATCCTTCAGCTCTTTGTTCTCTTGCTCTAGATGCTCCATTATCTTCAGTTGATTAGCACGAGTGTTATAGCGGTGAGTCAGCTTGGCTGATGCACAGAAAAAGAAATGATAATATATTTGGTGGAAGAAAACCTATTATGCAAATGATGCATGAAATGCAATGTTTTGATTTTTTTAAATTTCAAGGAATATATGAAATCCTATTTGCAAATATATATTCAAATAATAACAATAATAACAATTTGATTGACCACAAAATCTCTTTTTATTCATAAAATTGGAAGGATTACACTGAGTACATTTTCAGAAACCAAAGTAAAAAAATAGAAGAGAAAAGGAAAACATCATCCTAAGGATCCATAACAACTGCATCAGATTATCTTGCTACGGGTGCATACTTCCTTCGGATGCGTACAATCGTGGACTAAAAGGATGTCTTCATCTAAGCCTTCTCGAGGACAAGCTAATCAACAATCTTCTTCCAAGTACCGGAAGGCTAAGGCATGCTAGAGGAAACTAAACCCTCTATCTCTCTCTGTCTCTTCACTGCTCGGTCTTCAAGAATCTCAATAAGTGCATCTTTGTCTTTAGACTCAAGCTGCAACTCTTCATGCTTTCGGCTCAAAGCATGGAACCACTCTTCCCACATGTCTCTCTCCTGCTTCATCTTGGCAAGTGAGTCTTCCAAATCCTCTACATCTTGGTTAGGGAGAGTTGATGGATCAACCACAACCACAAATATAGGTCTTTTAACAAGCGTACGACATCTTCAGCTCCAAAGATCTCTTCTTCACCAAAATAGTGTAAGCTTCCAAAGTTATACAATTGCATGGACCAAGCCCAAATATTCCTTTTCTTATGCACATTATGCCAAGCATGTATCATCCTCTTCTTCAAATTTTTGGGGATCTTTACCCTCTTTATACAATAGACCTTCTAACTAAGTGTTATTAGGTTTATCTCTCAAGGGGAACCCAAGATGACGACGAGCCAAAGCAGGGCTGTAGTTGATTCCTCCTTACGTACCAATGAGAGGCACATTAGAGAACTCACGACACTTGAAAATAATGTCCAAGATAACCAATTTAGAATCATACCAAACAATATCATCATTAGTGAGAGACATAAGTCTTTGGGACCACCGTAGACATTGTTGGTTCTCTACGAAGGTATGCGTCTGAGGCAAGTACAAAATAAACCATTTGTACAAAAGAGGAACACAGGACACAATAGTCCCACCACCTTTATAATTCCTCAAATGAAAAGAGAATTGAATGTGTTAAGACCCCAATTTTGACCCTTAGATCCCTCATGCAATTCCATCATAAGTATTAGCATTGGGATCATACCTTGGCATCCACTTTACCCATTTTCATTGGGTTTATTTTGGGAGAGATCACCAAGAACTTTGTGATTATATCATACTTGTATTTTATCATTTCCCTAACCAAAATACCAAAAATATGTCTTTGCATTTGTCTAACTCTTTTGTAGGAAGGGCATGATTCCATTGATTCATCAAGTTCACATCTAGGGTTTGAGACCCTCATGAACAAAGAGCACAACCAATAATTGATTAAATAATGGTTATGAACATCATATATGAGTCCCAATTTTCTCTACATGTTATATTGATCAATTTTTCTTCAAGAGTTTGAGGGTGATTTGCCTTGGAAACCCTAATTTGACTAGGAATCTTGAGTAACTTCTCCAACAAGCTATCTCGCCAATTGATCAAATTTCTCAAGGGACACATCAAAATTAATCATCTTATGCATATATGATCTACCATGATCCAAGAAAGTCAAGATAATTGGAGGTTAACAAGTTGGTTGATGGTGGTTGGCCAGATGGATTCATCTTATCAAAACTGGGTCTCCCTAAACCCTATCTCCTACAATTTTCACCATATGAAAATGATTCCAAGAGAAAAATTACTCTAAATGAAATTACAAACAACTTTCATGTTGATACCTAGATCTAGTTTTGCTTGGAAAATCATTTTATATGTTGAAACATTATAGGTCATTTTGTCTAAACCCTAATTTGAAAGTCAACTTCCCAAGGCCATAACTTTCTCAATTTTTATGAGATGAAATATTTCCAAGTTGAACAATCAAATTCAATGTTTCTACTTAAACTTTTATGTTTGTAGTGGGAGCTAATTCAACTTTTTTGAGCATGTGATATGAGGTTACATTATAGGTCACTTTTGACCTATACCATTGATCAAGTGATTTTTCCAAACTTCAAAAATGCATAACTCTACCATTTTAAATCCAAATGACATTAAATTGGTGACCATTTTAAAGGTATTTGATAGAGATACAACTTTTATTAAGACACATTTCTCATTTGAAGCTCATATAAAAAGTTAAGTAAGGTGGAATATTGAGACATACGACTTGACACTTAGAAAAATTTGGATATGTCAAAAATTTCCAAACTTCCACCTCAAATTTCTCCAAGTTGCAAGCTCCAAATGAAAAGGTGTTGAACATGAAAGTTGTTCCTCTTGATCTCACCTTTCCAAAGAGTTCAAACTCACTGATTTTGGACAAGGAATGCATAGGTTGCGCATGGCATGAACATGGTGACATCACTTGGCAAGGATAAAACTTCAAATCCAAATGCGCACTTGCCTTTCAATCCAAGCTGAATTCAAACTATCTAACATTCATTTGCGGACTTATGGAAATGATTTTATAGGCATATGCGCTCCCATGCACCCATGCATCATCAATGACCAAATTTGGAAAGTGATTTCAAGTGTGCAAATATCAATGGTTTCATCTATAAATAGAGCCTCATATGCTCAACAATCAACACACATTCACGCCAACTTTGATCCCCCATCTCTAACCCTCTCTTTGTAAAGGATAAACCTGAGAAATTCATTTGAATTTGAGGTTGAATTTCCACTGTTTTGAAATTCAAATCTCTAGGAATCCACAGCCTTGTAAGCATCCAATCCTTCTTCTGCAAGCAAGTGGAGTAAGATCAAGCACAAGCAAGATCAAGATCAGTCGAATCTAGACCTTCATTGAACGTATTTTCCAGAAATTTTGATCTCTTCGATTCTCTCAAATTCTTGCTCAATTCCATTGATTCTTTGGTTGTATGAAGTCCTACCAATGTAGGCAAGAAGATTGAGTTGCTTTGAGGCCAAATCGAAGCAACCCAGATTCAAGCTCAGTGCCATTTTTACTTTGAAATCATGTCCTTGTTTTAAATTTTTGTGATGTTGATGGTGGAGCAGTTCGGTGAGGTCCACCGGAGAAGAAGACCGAAGCTACAGCTCCGGCCATGCGCTGGCATGTCTCACAACCACATGATCCTCTTGTTTTGTTTTAATTACGATCGTCCCTTTTAAATACCAATGTTTTGGCGCGCTGACTCATGTCAATCGTGGATAGCGCGTTTCTGGCCACTTGATCTTCCACCTCAATTAATGAGGGAGATCAAGTGGTGCACGTTTTATCTGATATTTTAATTTTCATTTTATATGCATTATTTTCAATAATTCATATTAAATTCAATATTGATCCAAAACATATGGGACTTTCACCAAAAAAAATTAAATATTTTTCTCTTTCATATTCTGAATTAAAATTATTTTTTGGATCATTATTAATATTTTTCATGAATTAATTGATTTTGCATTTGTTTTTAATTGTTTAAAAATATTTTTAAATGTCCAAAAATTATGAATTTTTTTCTACAAGGTCCTTTGACCTTGTTTGACCTATGATAAATCTCATGGACATTTCTTTGGTGTTTTGATGAGATTTTAGGAATTGGACAAACCATATTTAATTTAAATGCACTATTTTAGTATTTTAATTTGAATAAAATGCCAAATAAATTTGTTGACCAATTGTGATGACTTGTTTATGTTTAACTCTTGTTTTTGGCCCTTGGTCAAGGTTGATTTGACTTTGTCAAATTAATATCATTGGATTTAGGGGATTGATGGAATGTACATTCCATCTCCCAAAATGAATGGATGATATTAATTTGGTAAAAGTCCTCCTTTGACCAATTTGTGTTTTGATCCATTCCCCTCCCACTTCATCTTACTCCCTTTCTTCATTCATTCATTCCATTTGGCCTATGATATCTCAAAGTCCTAATGCTAGTTGATTGAAAATTGACATGAGTATGGATGAGATTAGGCCACACCTTTTGCATATTCTTTTTGTGTGTGGTATGTTTCATGAGCATAGTCCATTATACTATGTCTCTAACATGAATTAACACTAAAATTCCATTGTCCGACCTCAAATAGTTGTGACTTCTACATAAATCCAATTACGATTGCTTAACATAGCGCTAAATTTGTGACATAAAAGGCATAAGCATTCTAGTTAGTGAGATTGTAAGTCTCCCCTCTTTCATGGTATTGTGTGGAAACTTGGCCTTCTTTCCTTCCTTTGGAAGATGTTTTGGCTCAAGGATTCATGCTTGTGATAAGTGGGTGGAGTGTTCTCCAAAGAATGTCTTAAGATGAAAAGCAAAAGCAAAACAAGACTAACTTCTAACCAATTAACTACTAACATTTAATTTCAAGCTTTTATTTTAATGCAATTTACTCTATTTCATTTTCCATTGTTCATATCATCCTAATTGTTTATGTTAATGCAATTTTCACTTTGTCCATTTGGACCATATTGTGTGATATATTTTGTTTGTGTATACTTTGCTTGTTTGTGTGGTCTTTGACCATTAATATACATAATAATAACAAAAAACCCTAAAAAAACTTTTGAGTGGACTGTTGGCTTGATCTTGGACAAATGGACTTAGAATCTTTGGCCTTATGCCATTGCATTTTCAAACTTATTTTATTAAATCAAACTTGTAAATAGACTTAACTATACTTGACTTAAACTTTCAAAAAGCCAAAAAGAACTAACTCATTCGAACCATTTTTAGGCCTTTGTGCCTTTCAAACTTAAATTTTATTAAAATCAATGCATCCACTTTGAAATTTGTATCACGAACTACGAGGTTTTGATCCCTCATTTTTATGTTGGTACGTAGGCACAAGATCGAAGGTCTTGTCAAACACAAAAATATAATTAATAAATTCTTTTCTCATCCCCCCACTCTATTTATTTGTAAACATCACTTTATACCAAGGACATATGCACACAAAAAGGGCTCCCTAGGAGTACCTAGGACACTTTGGGTGCTAACACCTTCCCTCTGTGTAACCAACCCCCTTACCTGTGATCTCTGACTTTTTATTAGTTTTGATTTGAAAACTTCTTACTTTTGGTTTTTGATATTACTTTTTCTCTCTTCCCTTGGAAACAATAAAAGTATGGTGGCGACTCTTGTTATTTAATCTCTAGCATGTCAATAGCTTGATGATCATGAATTTCCCGCTACACATGTCACCCAACAGAGTCGGAACAAGATTCCCAATCAAGAAAATTCTAATGATGTTAACATCAACAAAACCGTCAATGTTAGGAAACAAGTCCGAGCCATAAATGAGCAGTACCAAGATAGCCTCAAAACCATCCATGATACCGGCTTGAGCAAAAACAGTAGCTCTACCAATGAGAAATTCAAAAGTCAAACCAAGAATTCCTCCTTTCTTCACCAAATGAGCATCAATCTCAAATTTCATCAAATGAAGAGCTTTGGCTATGACGTGAGATCTCGGGATCTCCTCCAATCCATCGAAAGGTACCTTGCTAGATACAGATATACCCAATAGATGGGCATATTCCTCCAACATGGGCACAAGCTGATAATATGGAAAAGTGAAAGACCGATAAAGGGGGTCATAAAACTGAACCAGAACACTCAGAAGTCCTTCAACTATATCGGTAGATAAAACATACAAGAGCTTCCCATGAGTTTTATTGAAATCCAAGGGATCTAGTACAAAGGATGACAACTTCCTTAGATCTTTCAAATCAGGACATCTGAAACTGTACTTCTTAGTGTTCCTTCGTCCACAATCCATGGTCTGAATATATTTTCAAATAAGACCTTAGTATGTTCCTTGAAATTTATTTTCTTTGAAGAATGTTATGATGTGCATGTATGCATGTATGCAACAATCACACATAAGGCAAACACAAATAAAGGTCAAGGGATGGATCAAGTCATCATCAAGATCAATAATCCATTTTGGTGGATTATGGTTTTCACCTTATCAACACCCAAGTTCCATTGATATTGACAAGACTTGATCGGATCAACCACGAATCAAAGGGTTTATTGTGAGTCACGAGCATGGAGTCAGGTTAACAACCATCCCAAAGAAATGTACTAAGGGTAGAAACCTGTAGACCATGTTCTATAAAAGGGCCCAGAATCTTAATCCCATTTTATCGGATATTATAAGTTTATATGACTGACTTATCAACCCATAATATTCTCAAGAGAAGCTCGTCTGAGTGTAGTATCGCGTAACAATTGTTATTAAGTCTACACTTGAATAGTCTTTGTACTATGTCCTAAATAGGCCAAGTTGGGTTAAATGTTCTACAGTCCTTAGCTTCTCGGACCCAAATTTAGAGAAAGTAATGCCTATCCATAAATAACTTGTGTGACATCAGTAACTCTAAATAGGTCTCCACTGAGTAGATGGGTTTCAAGCCAACTTGTTAAGGACTACTTCATACAAGTTGAACATGACTATACCGTCCTCCTATCTTAATTACACTTAAGTTCGGGTTAGAACTTATCGCACCACTTAGAGATCACCAAGCACATCAGACATATTATATCACACAAACAAAATATACAAACATCAAATATACAAATATATACACATCAGAGTCGCCACTTAATTTATGTAGCGGTAAATTCATGTCCATCAAGTTATTGATAAACTTGACGTCAATAAAACTAGAGTTGCCACCACGCTTTTATTGTTTCCCGAGGAAAAGGAAAAAGTACGAACAAAATATAAGGATAAGAAGTTTTCAAATCAAAACTAATAAAATTCCATAGATTACAGGTATGGGGGTTGGTTACATAGAGGGAAGGTGTTAGCACCCAAAGTGTCCTAGGTAATCCTAGGGAGCCCTTTTTGTGTGCATGTGTTTTTGGGTGTAAATGATGTTTGATTAAATATAGAGTGTGGGGATAAGAAAAGAATGCATTGATTATATTTTTATGTTTGACAAGCCCTTCGGTCTTGTGCCTACGTACCAACATAAAAATGAGGGATCAAAACCTTGTAGTTCATGGTAAAAATTTCAAATAAGTTGGTGAATTGATTTTAACAAAAAAAAAGTTTAAGTAAAAGGGCATAAAAGTTGTGGATTTGAATGAGGTTGTTAGTTCTTTTTGTCTTTTGAAGTTTAAGTCAATATGGTTAAGTTTATTTACAAATTTGATTAAGAAAAGATTTAAAAATCCATTGGCATAAGGCCAAAGTTTCTAATCATTAAAGCATGTATAAGTTGAAAAATAGAAAACAATTAAGGTTTTCAAAAGAGGGAGAGATTTTGAAATTTAAGAAGTGGGAGGAGATGAAGAGACTACCCTAAGAAAAAATTTAAAATTTAAGAGTTGAAAAGATCTGACCAATAGGAGGCAATCCAACAGACAAGAATGTCATATAGAAACCCATTTTCCTTTAGACTTTGACCAAACAATAAGCAATAAGCAATATCTAGGCATCATAAAGATCAAGGCGTCAAATAAAGATAGCCACATCCAAGCAAGCATTTCCAATAGCTAGCAGTTTTCATTGTCTTCCAATGCATTAGATGAAGTGTTCCTTGATCGTCTCAGAACAAAAACATCAGATATATGCAACAACAAGATAACCATTAAGCACATAGACAAAGTAGCAGATGAATGAAAGAGATCCCCAAGTCTTGCATCATATGAAAGTCATTGTCAAAGATAGCTCAGTCTCAGATGTTGGCATTGGCCAAGTCCTTTAGCATAGGGAAAGTTGCCTAATTTTAAGTCCAACAGTTTAGATCAAATCCCAACAGTCCACCAAATGTTTTTTGGGTTTTTGTTGTTATTAGGTGTTTTAAGGTACTAAGACCACAAACAATATATACAATCATAAGATATGGCTCAAATGAGCAAAGTGAAAAGGATAGAAACATAAACAAGTTATATGAAATGTAAATTGCCATGAATGATAAATGACTGAAATTTAAATTTCATAAAGTAAATGACTTGAAAGTAGAAGCATAATGAATAAAGGGTTAGTCAATGGTTTATCAAATGTTAGTGTTGAGTTTAATTGATTAACTCATTATTTGGAGAACACTCAACCATTCATTCACAAGTATGGATCCTTGAACCAAGACATCATCCATAAGAAGGGATCCAACTTGGATAATTCAACAAGTATGCCACTAGCTATCATGAAAGGAAAAAAGGTCAAGTCTCGACACAATGCCATGAAGAATGGGAGACTTACAATCTCACTTACTAGAATGATATGCCTTGAGGGTCAAATTTAGCTCTATATTAAGCAATCGTAATTGGACTTATGGACAAGTCACAACTATCTGAGGTCGGGCAATAAAAATATAGGTATTAATGCGTTTTAGAGATTTGGTACAAAGAACCAAACTCCTAAAACACACCACACACTAAAAGAAAATGGGAGGGACCTATCTCAGTCATACTTGTATTGATTCATCTAACACAAGGTCATTGATGAATCAACTAACATTTAGAAATTAGAGATTTCATTGGTTCAATGAGGGAATGGGAAAGAATAGGGATAAAGGTGAAGAGGGGAGTGAAGATAGAAACACAAATTGATCATGAGAGGAATTTCATCTGATCAAAACCATTCATTCATTTTGGGAGATGAAATTTACATTCTATCAATCCAATAAATCCAATGGTTTTGATCCAACAAAAGTCAAATCAACCATGACCAAGGCTCAAACAGAAAGTCAAACATCACAAGACCATAAAAATGGCTTAACTTAATTTTCAAACATTTAATCAATTTAAAAATGAATTAAAATGCATTTCAATTTGGTCAAAACCTCAAATCCTTTCAAAACACCAAATAAATGGCCAAAGGATTTATCCTAAGTAACACAAGGTCAAAGGACCTTAGACAAAACATTTCTAAATTTTAAAAAGTCAGAAGTATTTTAAAATAATTAAAAATATGCCCAAAAAAGTTTAATTCATGAAAAATATCAAAATTAACCCAAAAAATGATTTTAATTCAAAATATGAAAGAGAAAAATATTTAAAGATTGTTGGTGAAAGTCCCATATTTTTTAGATTAAAAGTGAATTTTCTATGAATTAAATAAAATAAGTGGATTAAATGGAAATTCAGAAAATACAAAAAAACAAGGGCCATCAGATCTCCCTCATCTTCTCCGGTGGACCTCACTAGACTGGTCCACCACCAACCATCAAGAAAATGAAAAGTGAGCATACTATTTTAAAGAAAAAATGCTCGGGAGCTCGAATTTGGCCTCAATTTCTTCCAATTCCAAGTATATTGAAAGATACATGGATTTGAATTTTGAGGATCATGAATTGAGTTGCTTTCATTTGACCTCAAAACAACTCAATCTTGTTGCCTACATTGGTAGGACTTCAGATAACCAAAAATCAACAAGAATAGTGAAGAATTGAAAGAGAATCAAAGAAGAGAAGTTTATGAAATCTCACCTTCATGGAGCTTCATATCAGCTTGATCTTGGTTCCAATTTGGCCTGGCTTGACTCTCAAAGCTTGTAGGAAGTGAAATTGATCAAGGAGAGGCTTGGATTCTTGGAGTTTCAATATCAAAACAGAAGGAGATTTGAAACTCGATTTCAGGTGAAATTTTCAAGTTTATCCTTTAATGGATGTTAGGGAAGCAATGGTTCAAAGCTTAGGCAAGCAGGATCCTCATTCTAATCACAATGGTCATGTATTTATAGGGTTTTGCATTGCTTTTCACATACTTGAAAATTTGGCCAAAGTTGGAAATGTTAGTGCATGCTTGCATGGGCGTGTGATAGGCCCATGAGATGATTGGAATACGTCCAAAAATGAGCATGAATGATGCTGGAAGCTTAACATGAGGCCATGCAATTTTACTTGAGAAATGATTATGTGATTCATCCAAATGGGACCAAGAAGAGTAACCATGCGAAAGTCATTCAAATCTTTTCTAAATGAAGTGATCTTGGACTTTTTGGAAAGGAGACATCAAGGGGAACAACTTTTATGTTGAACAGTTTTCCATTTGAAGCTTGGATCATGATTAATTTTGAGGTGGAAGTTTGAGAAATCAATCATAATTGAAAATTTTATAAGTACCAAGTAAAATATCCACTTCTTCCACCTTGAATAACTTTTTCTATGAGTTTCAAATGGAAATGGTTCCTGTTGGTGTAAGCCCTAGAGGCCAATACTTTTGGTACTTGTATCGAATTATTTATTAATAATAAAAGGCTTTTTCTTTATTACGTTTGTTTAATAAAGTCCCTAGAATAGCTAGTCTGTTTAATGTATCAAGTATGACTTAATCATGAGATCACATTAAACATAAGGACATTATTCTTAAAGTATCCGTAGTCGAGCTTTAGTGTGAAGTGGGATAACATTAAAGCATTAAGACTATTATGTTTGTAGACTGATGATCACATCTCATGGATCATGGATAAAGAGTTATCAAGTCTTAAACATAGGTATGAGTATTAGGAGTAATATTTATACCGGATTGACCCGCTATGAGAATACTATATAGAAAGTTATGCAAAGTGTCATAAGTTATTCTCATGGTGATAATGGTGTATACCACTCTTCGACCTGAAACCACTATGGACCCTAGATGTAGAGTCGAGTGCTTTATTGCTGATCAAACGTTGTCCGTAACTGGATAACCATAAAGACAGTTGATGGGTACTCCACGAAGCATGCTGAGGGACATGAGTGACCTAGATGGAATTTGCCCATCCTGCATAACAGGATAAATGTCTATGGGCCCAATATTGAACTGGACAAGGATGACACGGTCTATGCCTTGTGTTCAATATAGACATAAGGGAAAAAGGGTAATTATACACATAAGTATTATCACAGAAGGAATTGTCAGATCACATGACATTTTCGTGTCTTGGGTAGCAGTGATGTGTTGCTAGATACCGCTCACTGTTTATTATGTTAAATGCATGATTTAATATAATTGCCAACGTCACGAAAACCTACAGGGTCACACACAATGGATGGATTGATGAGAGATAGAGTAACTAAGGAATACCGTAAGGTACGGTGCCCTTAAGTGAATTATAGAACATCGTAAGGTACGGTTTACTTGAGTAGAATACGAAATATGGTAAGGTACCATGGGCTTTAGTGATTTTGGGCATATTATAAGATATGGGCCAAAATACACTTAAGTGGGCTTTTTAGCTTGAAGCCCACACAAGTGGTTCTATAAATAGAACCCTTGTGCAGAAGCATTCATTGCGGTTGCATTATTTTCGTTTTCTCTGTCTCTCTCACTCAAAGCCTTCATTCGTACCAGCTAGCATTGAGATTGAAGGAATCTGTTCGTGTGGACTGAGTAGAGACATTGTCATCGTTCAACGTTCATGATCACTCCGTGGATCTGCATCAAAGGTTTCAATCGTCACAAGAGGTAAATATTCTATCACCGATCATGACCATTCGTAAGGATCTCTAAAGGAGAAAATTTTATTTCCGCTGCGTTTTGGATCGCAATTCTCCTTCAGTTCCTTCATAAAAGTTGTATCTATTTAAATCCTATTCAATATTGCCACAAATTTGACCTCATTTTAATTTGGCATGAAGGAGTTATGTATTTTAGAAGTTGGGGAAAATTACTTGTTCAATGGTAATGACCCAAAATGACCTTAAATGTTTCCTCTTGAAACATGCCCTTTCATGTTAAATTTGACATTTCTCAAAGAACAAAAGTTGGAGAGGAAATATTGAAATTTATAATTAAACTTGGATAGCCTTCATCTCATAAAAATTGAGCAAGTTATGGTCCTTGGAAGTTGACCTCTTAGTTAGGGCACAAACAAAATGACATATAATTGTTCGCCATAAAAAATGACTTTTGAAGCAAACCTAGCTCTTGATGTCAACATGAAAGTTGTTTGGAATATCATAAGGAGTAAAGTTTCTCTTGGAATAATTTTAATATGACAAACATTATAGGAGATAAGGTCGAGGGAACCCTAGTTTTGACCAATTGACTTTCTCTCGTCAACCTCTTTGAACCAACTTGAAAACTTGAAGTTCTCTTGATATTTTGGTTAGTGTGTGTATGTGTGCTAGATTTTAGGGGTGTCTGACAGAATCAAAATTTAAGACCGTAAAAATAATTTTGAGGTATCTTAACGAAACCTCACATCACGGTATTTGGTTTCCTAAAGAAGCAATTGTAGCTTAGTAGGTTTTTATGATTCTAAATTTGTCGATTGCAAGTTGAATAGGAAAAGAACTAGTGGTACATATCATCTGTTTGGAAGTTTTTTAGTTTATTGGGATAGTAATGACCTGAAGGTAGACAAAAATAAGAAAGGGGGGTTTTGTAAGACCCTAATTTTGACCCTAAGATCCCTCATGGCATCATAACATTGCTCATTTACATTTGCCTCAAGGATCCTAGCATCTTGGCTCCTTAACCCTAGGGTTGGGACTTGTGTGAGTTGGTTTGAGACCACCAAGCATGCTTGAATTGTATATTATTGCTTTTCTTATTTTGTTTACTAACCAAAAGCATAAAAATATGTCACTAACCTCTTTTGTTTTGTAGCTTAAGCAATCATGAGATCCAAGGCTCCTAGGAGGCCCCTATGCTCAATGAAATGGCTAGATAAAGATGAAAGCAAGCATGAAAATGGTTCCCAAAGCTCTCGATCATCATATATGTCTCCCAAGTATCTCAATTTGCCAATTTGATCAAGATAAACCAAAGGGCTTGAGGATTGCTTCCCAAGGAAACCCTAATTCAACTATGCATTGACTGTGCCTTGCTCATGAAGCAACCTCAACCTATTATCAAATTCAATCAAGGTAAGTTCTTTAATTCATAATTTTATGCATATATGAGCCTATGTGAGGCCCCTCAATCATTCATTCATCAAGATTTGAAGTTTGGACTTGAGAAGTTGACCAGTCAAGTCATCTGACTATTTTGAGATCCATTGAGACCTAACTTTTGATTTATTTGTCAAATGAAGATGACCCCAAGATACAAACTGTTCTTAAGAACCATATGAACAACTTTCATTTTCATAAAAAATTTGTTTGAAACTTGTAAGGTTATCATTCATTTCAAATCATTATATGTCATTTTGACTGAAACCCTAATTTTGGGTCAACTTCCCAAGGACCTAACTCCTTCTTTTTTTATGATTTTGAGGTGAGACCAAGTGCATTGAAAATTTTAAGACGTCTATTCAATTTTTATATTGGACAAAATTTCATAATCCTAAAAGAAACATCTGTGATAATACAAAACATTAGAGGTCACTTTGGACCAAAGCCATTGAATCTTGAAAAAGTCCAACTTCAAGCGCCCATAACTTTCTTATCAAAAATCCAAATGATGTAAAATTTAAGTCCAAATTCATTGTCTTGAAGCATTGAAACAAAAGGGATTGAAGTTGGTCCTTTTTGGCAAAATTTTCAAATACATGTTTTGTACCTTGAACTTCATGGCCAGTTTTCACAATTTTCCAAACTCCAAATGGATTTTTGTCCAACATATATTTTGTTCCTTATGTCAAGACCTTTCCAACCATTACTCACATGCCTATGTTTGGATTTGTCATGTATGACTTTAGAAGAGGAGAACATTTGTGACCATTTATGGAATCCAAGTGAAACCTTCATGCACAAGCCAATGCCATTCAATCTGCATGTCCAAACATACTTCAATTGAGCTCAGCATGCAAAACCATTAGCTTTTGGGCCTCACTTGCCCCTGTACAGGCCCATGCATAGAGGACCCAAAGCTTCATGCACACGGTTTCCATCCACCTTGCCTTGGATATTTAGCTATAAATAGATGCACTGCTTCATTGAATAATCAACCTGAAGGTGCCTAAAACCCTGATGGAATTTAATACTAACCTCACACCAAAGGAATTTGAATTTCTATTTCTCTTTTTCAAGTTTAATTTTCAACAACATCAGTTGATCTTCAACACTAATTCCTAAGCCTTGTACTTATACCATACCTCAAGATCAAGCTGCAAGCAAGAGATTGGTTGGATCATGCTCATCAAAGCTTCACCTTCAAAGGTTTCCATCTGAACTGTTTTGCTTTGAATCTCACTATATATTGTGCATTGCTTGAGTTTGCTTAGTTTTCTGAAGTCCTCATGTGAGAGGCAAGCCAATGGTGGCTTTAATTTTGTGAATTGTTGAACTTCAGATCAAGTACCTGGATTTTCCATCTCTGATTTCTCCTTCCATAGAGATCTAGAGAACAATCCAAGGTTACATGGGTGATGTACATCACCCCAACTTTAATTTGGTATAAGGATCATTTGATTTGGTTGAGGTTGCAAAACCTGCAACTGGTGGCCAGATTTAGCTTGCTCGCTGGAGAAGATGGTGGTTTCCACCATCGTCCACACGTGGAATATCCATATCCTTTGGATCCAACTCTCCAGATCTAATCATGGCCTTGTATTATGTTTACTTTTTTAAATACAACATGTGATGTTGTTGACTTGTGAACACCATGCGCGCACGCCTCATCGCCTTAGGATCAGCCACGTCAATTAATGAAAGTGGATCTGAGCGCTGTGGTTTTTTTTTTATATTTTTTATTTCTGTTTTATTTTTCTTTTAATCCATTTATTTTCAAAAATTCATAACTCTTTTATTTGGAATCACAAAAATATGGGACCAATTGCAAAAAAATTCTCTTAGATTCTAGTTTCATATATGATTTTTAATTATTTTTGTGATCCCATTTAATACTTTTTGTGAATTATTTTGTTTTTGATTGTTTTTAATTCATTTTAAATACTTTTCGATAAGTCTATGAAAAGTCTATGAAAAATATTCTCATCAATTTCTTAACATCTTAACATCTTTTGATTGCCAGAAATATTTTCTTAACATCTTTGGATGATGATAAGTCTATGAAAAATATTCTCATCAATTTCTTAATTGATTTGAGATTTATTTGAGATTTTAGTCCAATTGTGTTATTTTTCTTCATTTTTAATTGTTTAAAAATAGTTTCTGTTTTCAAAAAATGTTGAGAAAATTTGACAAACCTTGTTTGACCATGTTAGACTTATGATGATCCAATTGGACTTATCCAAGTTGATTTGAATTGGATTTGAAGTTTGACCTTAATTTGTTCATTTTATTTTATGTATTATTTTAATTCCAAAAAATACCAAAAATATGTTTGACCTTTCTTGACTTCTAATCTTCATTTCACTTCTGTTTACCATTGGTTGATGATGATTCCATTCACATTTGACCATTATGTTTTGATTATGTCATTTGAATTTCCATTTTGTACATTTCATTCCATCTCTTTTCTTCTTCTCTTTCTTTTGACCAATGAGTTAATGATTTTTCGTTAGCCTTGACATATGAGAGGCTTAACCTTCTTTGATCCAAATCAAATTCAACTTGATCAAAGATCAAGTGAATTGCTTTATGTCCAAGATAGGTTGCTTCTTGGTCAAGCAAAGAACCTGAAATCCATATAAGGTCATCCTTCTTTTCTTTTGGCATGGCAAGTTGTAGGAGCTTGGCTTACTAGTCATGATCTCTAACTTGTGTTTATTTTCCTATAGTTTTATTGACCGGCCTCAGATAGGTGTGACTACTACATTAGTTCACTTACGATTGCTTAACATAGCGCTAAATTGCCTTATGGAACACTAACACTAACTACTAATTGCTAACTTTTAATTCAAGCATTTAATTCTTGCAATTTACTTTAATGCAATTTAATTTCTTGCTCATTTATTCATATTGTCTTTTCCCTTTGCTCATTTGAGCTCATGTTTATGTTTATGCCATTTGCCTTTTGCTCACTTGAGCACATTATTGTGTAAATATACTATTGCCTTGTGCTTGTTTTGTCTTTGTTTGTGTGAACCCAATGCAAAAAGGAGAAAGGACTTAGAATTAGGACCTCACCTATGCTTAATGGAGTTCAAGAGCAACTAGGCCTCATGCCTTTAGAATGCTAAAATTGTTGAAGAGCAACTAGGCCTCATGCCTTTAGAATGCTTACATCTTGATGTTGACTTGAAAGGACCCCTAATCTAAACTCTCTCTTTGTCCATTTCTTATTGTATTGTGAACTTTTTTATTGTTTGTTCTTGTGTGATAGGGATTCCCAAACTTGAGATAGTTAGAAGGATCATTGTCATGAGCATCCAAGTTAAGAGAGACATGCCAATTGGAAGATCCTAGGACCTTGATTGAATATTTGATTGATTACTTGAGTTAATTGTTAAGTCCAAAGGAAAGGAGCATCTTGAATCATATTTATGATCTCAAGAAAGGAACTCCAAGGGTTTTATCTCTTCTCTCATCTTTGCATGTTTATGACTAGCCCTTATCTTCTTCTCTCCACTCTAACCCAAGCCAAACTGATTTCATGCAAACGTTGACATTGTTTTCAAAATTAGAAACCTAGGCATTATGCCTTTGATTTTTCAAACTCTTTTCATGAATACTTATTTTGAATTGAATCTTAAGCCAACTTTGACTTCATTTTTGTGAATACTTTTAATTTGTAAATATAACTCACTTCAAATGATTCTTTTGTGGTTCCAATGACCACCTTTGTTAAAACCTTTGTCATAACTATTAGCCATAGGTTTGAGTTATCCTAGTGGTTGATGTAAACCTCACCTCATCCTTAGTGATTTGGACTATAAGTCATCCATACTTATTATAGGGTGGATCCCTCACTAGTATGTTAAAGCTCTCCTCACATGGTAGATTGTTGGTTTAGGTTGAGTTTTCTCCCTTTGATAACAAAAGACCTTAAGGCTTTTGACAAACCAATTCACCAACATATTTTGGGATTTTTACCCCGAACTACGAGGTTTTAATCCTACCTTTTGTGATGGTACGTAGGCAATGGGTTTATCCATTAAAACAACAAAATTGTAAATAATTTGTATATTCTTTTCTCATCTCCCCAATCATGTTTGCACGAATATTTTTTTCACAAATACCAACCTACCATGCAACATTTGCAAAGAGGGCTCCCTTAGAGTACTAAGGATGTTTTGGGTGCTTAAAACCTTCCCATTGCATAACCAACCCCCTTACCCAGATCTCTGACATTTTTATTAGTTTTTGAATTGATAAAACTTCTCGGTTTTTGTTCGCTTTCTAACCTTTCCTTTGGATAAATAGAAGTGCGGTGGCGACTCGAATTGTAAGCTTACTTTTGATTTAGTCAATAAATCTAAAGGTAACGAATACCCCGCTACAGAAAAGTGGCGACTCTGCTGGGGAAGAATAAATTTTCCTAGTGAGTTTAGCCTACTTTTTGCTTGTTGTATTGTATGTTTATATTATTTGTGACATATTTTTGTGCAAATTTGGGATTATTGTATTGTTTGTAATGTATGAATTGCTTGATATATTAATTGCTTGTATGCTTGGTGGTTTCTTGTGAGATGAGTTCTATACCCGAACTCGAGTGCACTTATGATAGTAGAATGGCATAGTCTTATTGACTTGTGTGGAGTTATTCCTTAGCAAGTTGACTTGCAAGCCCATTCACTTGGTGGAGGTTTTGTTGGGATCAATAATGTCACACGAGTAGTTGTGGTTAGGCATTACTCTTTCCAATATATACCTTAGAAGCCAAGGACCTTAGATTACCTAGCCCATCTTGGCCTATTTTAGGACGTAGTGTGAAGATCGTTTAAGTGTAAGATTTGATACGATTGTTACATGATACTACACTCATAAGAGTCTCTCTTAAGAATATTTTTGGAATACGAGTAGTTGTTTATCCGATAATATCCGAAAGATGAGATGATGACTCTGGGAACCTTTTTTTAGGACATGATTGTCAGGTTTAACCATAGTACACTCCCATTGGGTGGTTCTTAACCAAGACTCCATGCTCGTGACTTGCAACAAACCCTTGATTCGCGGTTGATCCGTTCTCGTATATCCTTAATATCAATGGAACTTGGGTGTTGATAAGGTGTAAACCATAATCCACCAAAATGGATGATTGATATTAAGGATGACTTGATCCATCCCGTAACCTTTGTGTGGTGTGACTTGCTTGATCCTTGAGTGTGATTGTTGCATCCATGCATTCATGCACTCATTTGCATCCATATCATCAACAATGATAAAATTTCAAGGAACTTAAGAGGTCTATTTGCAAATTTTCAGACATGGATAAGCAAAGAAGGAATACGAAGAAGTACAGTTTCAGACAACCCGACTTGAAAGAGTTAAGGAGTTTGACATACTATGTATTAGACCCCTTGGAGTTCAAAGCTCGTCATGGGAAGCTTTTGTCTATTCTTGCTACTCAGGTGGATGAAGGTCTGATGAGTGTGTTGGTGCAATTCTATGATCCCTTGTACCGTTGCTTCACTTTTCCGGATTTCCAGCTTTTTCCTACACTTGAGGAGTATGCCTATTTTGTGGGTATACCTATCTTAGATCAGTTGTCGTTCAGTGGCTTGGAGAGAATTCCTTCTTCCCAAGAGATTATTGATCTGTTGCATATAGATGTATCTGATATTGGTGCTCATATGACTACCAAAGTTGGAATTCAAGGTCTCCCATCTGATTTCCTCATTGCCCAAGCTACTTTGTTTGGGAAGGCCATGAGTGACGACGCCTTTGAAGCCATATTTGTACTTCTCATCTATGGGCGAGTGTTATTCCCCAACATCGATAATTTTGTGGATGTGAATGCTATTAGGATTTTCTCCACTCTTAATCTCGTTCCTACTCTGTTGGGTGACACTTATTTCTATTTGCATATGAGGAATGCAAAGGGTGGTGGTACCATTGTGTGTTGTTTGTCTCTGTTGTACAAGTGGTTTATTTTGCACTTGCCACAAACGCTTGCCTTCAAGGAGAACAAAGGATGTCTACGGTGGTCTACGAGACTTATGTCTCTCACTAATGACGATATATTTTGGTATAACCGTGTGTATGATGGTGTGCAGATTATTGACTCTTGTGGTGAATTCTCCAATGTACCTCTTCTTGGTACATGTGGTAGGATTAACTACAACCTTGTTTTGCCTCGCCGTCAGCTTGGGTTCCCCTTAAAGGAAAAACCTAACAATGTTTTGTTGGAAGGTGTGTTCTTTCAAGAGGGTAAAAATCCCCAGAACTTGATGGGCAGGATGGTCCGCGCTTGGCGTAAGATCCATAGGAAGGGAGGGAAAGAGCTTGGTCCGAAGAATTGTATTGCTTTGGAACCCTACACCTTGTGGGTGAGGAAGAGAGCTTCTGAATACTGCATGTCGTATGACTATCCGAGACCTACACCTATGGTTATCGTTGGGCCTTCAACCCTCCCTAACCAAAGAGTAGAGGAGTTGAGAGATGAAGACCGTTCGCGTGCTTGGGAAAACACCAACCTCTCGACCATGATGGGGAAACAAATTCTGAAATCGACCTAGATGACCCAACGTCGTGATGCTAAACTCCTCAGAGCAACATATTCACCAACTAGCTAAACCGATCCTCGAACGGTAACCACGGCTTGGGACTAGCTTATGCTTGCAATGCTGATGCATGAATTTTACAGCGTAATGCTCCATAACCATGGAAATGCTACGCAATTAATGATGCAATATGCTATGCTCCTTTAAATGATGAATGCATAAAAAGGTATCCCCCTCCGGGGACGACACGAGTAACCCTGCTGAGGAACTTGATATCACTCCCATCTCCATCCTGCTGGGGAATAACACTACTGCTGGGAAAAGGATAATCCACATTGGGGATGACCTCCACTGAACTCGATCCGCTTGGGGACTTCACTGGGGAAAAACTACCAACGCAAACCTCCGCTGGGGAAACAACAACCTTCAGACTTGCTGGGGAAATAACACTCTCAACCCTGCTAGGGGAAAAAGCAAACTTCAGGCCTGGCTGCTAAGGAAACACCGATCTCGGGCCCGTTGGGTGGATAACAATCTCCGAACCTACTGGGGAGATACAGCCTATTTGACACGGAACGCCTGTCGACTATCTGCTCAGATCCGGGCCAACTCTCTAATCCTCAGACTTTGAAGAGTCTTCTTGATTACCCTCTAGGATCGTCATCATTCTTTCGCCGTCTTTTCACCGTTCTTCTATCCCTCGTCCCTGATTCGACTTCAAAGGATTCTTTTGCCAAAAGGCTTCATATCCCAACCTGCAAGTGAGTGAAAATAACCAACAGCACCTGCAAAAGAGATCGTTAGATAAAACGTGCCCCAGGCGTGCCAAAATTTCAACACTTAGGTCACTCAGACTTCCGAATAAGATTTCACGTTTTCAACCTTATAAACATGCATCGGAAGGGACCCATATATCTCAACATGCAAAGATTCTTATCAAAATAAACTGATGTTTTTGCAATCAAAGCGGTAATGAAAACAAAAATAAAATTTTTTGACTGAATATACATTTATTGATTGAAAAAGGTGGCTCGTAACTGAGCAGCACAGGAAGCAATTCCTGAAAAGAGGTAATTGCGCACAAAAGGAAAATCTATCCTAATGGCAATGTGAACCCGTGATCTCATTGAGATCCAACTCGGTTACACTCCATATGTCCTCAAGACTCTCCGCACTTTCTGCCTTCTGAACAAGGCGCTTCCAACCGATCTCTACCGGGGACTATCCAGGTGTCATAACCAAAGTACAAACGATCATGCTAGACGCAGTTGTTCGTTTAAATCCCTCTTTTGCCTGGACCGCCCTTTCAGGTTTTCAGTCCACCGGGATACCCTTTTTTGCCCAAGCCGCCCTTGTGGGGTTTTCGGCTTGTCGGGTGTACAGTTTTTCCTTTTTATCCCTAATTTTTGCCCGAACCTTTTTCATTTTTTGTTTGGTTCACCGGGATGCCCCTTTTTGCCTGGACTATTTTATTCTTTTCGTCCAGCGGGTCTCTTATACGAAGTATTTTTTAACTGCGTCTGCATTCACAGGGGATGGAAAATCTTCGCCATCCATGGTCATTCAATAACAAGGCTCCGCCAGAGAAAACCTTCTTGACCACGAATGGACCTTCATATTTGGGTGTCCACTTGCCCCGACGATCGTTCTAAGGAGGAAGGATCCTTTTCAACACCATATCTCCTACGGGATACACACGAGGTCACACCTTTCGGTCAACAACACGCTTCATTCGTTGCTGGTACACTGCCTATGACAAATGGCCGCCAGCCTCTTTTCCACAATCAGGCTCAACTCTTCCTACCGAGTCCTTACCCATTCCGTCTCTTTTAATTTCACATCCATCAGGACTCTCAATGACGGAATCTGGACCTCAACTGGTAACACAGCTGCCATCCCATATGCGAGCGAGAAAGGCGTTGCCCCAGTATATGTATGCACCGAGGTTCGATACCCAGGATACAAGCTTCGTACTTGCCACATTGTGGGTGCATTCAAACGTTAGCCGGGCAACAAAAGGAATGTAGGATCCTTTCGGCGTAACCAAAACAGCACCAACTCCATTACCATTCACGTTAACGGCCCCATCAAACATCAGAATCCGTTCGGATTCAGGGTCAGGCCCCTCCTCCGGGATTGGTTCCTCACAATCTTTCGATTTGAGAAACATGATGTCCTCATCAGGGAACTCAAACTTCACCGGTTGATAATCCTCAATGGGTTGTCGGGCGAGGTAATTAGTCAATACACTCCCCTTCATTGCTTTCTGAGAGGTATACTGAATATCGTATTCAGACAAAATCATTTGCCATCTCACAACTCGTCCGGTCAATGCTGACTTCTCAAAAATATACTTGATCGGATCCATCTTGGAAATCAACAAAGTGGTATGAACCAGCATGTACTGTCTCAGTCGGCGAGCAGCCCATACCAAAGCACAACAAGTTTTCTCGAGCAGTGAATATTTTGCTTCCCAGTCGGTAAACTTTTTGCTAAGGTAGTAATTTGCATGCTCTTTTCGACCAGACTCGTCATGCTGCCCCAATACACACCCCATAGATCCCTCGAGGGCTGTCAAGTACAAAGTTAATGGTCGTCCCTCCACAGGAGGCATCAGAATCGAAGGCTCCTACAAATATTCTTTTATCTTTTCAAATGCCGCTTGGCAATCATTATTCCACCTGACCGCTTGATCTTTTCTTAACAGCTTGAATATGGGTTCACACGTGGCTGCTAGATGAGATATGAACTATGAAATGTAGTTCAATCTACCTAAGAAACCACGCACCTCTTTTTCTGTTCTCGGTTCAAGCATTTCTTGTATTGCTTTTATTTTTAGCAGGATCAACCTCGATTCCTCTTTCGCTTACAATAAACCCCATCAATTTACCGGACCGCACACCAAAAGTGCACTTATTCGGATTCAACCTCAGTTTGAATTGTCTCAACCGGTCAAACAGCTTGGCCAGATCTACCAGATTCCCCTCTTCTATCTAGGACTTTGCTATCATGTCATCAACATAGCATTCAATTTCATGATGAATCATATCATGAAACAAAGTCACCATAGCCTTTTGATACGTGGCACCGACGTTCTTGAGACCGAATGGTATCACCTTATAACAAATGCCCCACGGTGCGATGAACGTTGTTTTCTCCATATCATCTGGCGACATTTTAATTTGATTATAGCCAGAAAAGCCATCCATGAAGGAAAACACCGAGAACTGAGCTGTATTATCTACCAACACATCGATGTGAGGTAATGGGAAATCATCTTTCGGGCTAGCTTTGTTCAAATCCCGGTAGTCCACACACATCCTCACCTTTCCATCCTTCTTCGGCTCTTGACACTTACCTCCAAAGCGACCCCAATTTTCACTTCCTTTCTGACCTCTTCGGTGCCCAGATTGACATCCTCAACTCGCTCCTCGTGCGGCTGAGTCACCTTCTCCTCTGGATTCAACAACCTGGCTAATTCTTTCGGCAGTTCACAATCTTCTTCGCCTTCTTTCTTCGGCATAATAGATTGGATTGTCGAAGTCATATAGATGTGTAACAGGATTGTTATCAATGAGATCCGGAGAATGATCGCATCTACATGAATGTTGATTCATGCATTGCTTTGGAGTCGGGACGAGACCAATCAAAAGGAAGGAAAAAAAAAACATTGCCATTTTTATTTTTTAAACTGCAAAAAAAAAATGAAAAACAGGGAACAGCGCTTTTAATGTGAAAAACATCCATTTATTAATGATGCAAAATGTTGCAAAATGAAACACATGAGGTGGCCCTTACGATGGACCATTACGTTTCGGGCAAAACGTATGGCTTTCATGCAAACAGAATTGAAAAACAGAAATATTACTCTTCACGTAGAGTGACAGTGATGATCTTTTAGGCCTTCCAGTTTTGGATCTCCATCCCTGGTACGCATGATTTTATCCAAAGATCGAGCTCGCAGTTACTGTCAATCTCCTCACCCATCGCACAAACGCGATCTGGATCTAGCATTCCAGCACTGGTGAATATGAGCGGTTGACGACGTCCTCTGTTTTGCCCAGACGAGCCTTGGCCTGATTAATAGCCAATCCCAAACCTATCTGTTTTCACCGCAATGTCTATCTTCTGCCCTGGCTAAAGCTTCGGCCTTATCCATCTTTTCGGCGATCGCTTGCTGCCCCAGGGCAAACCCTTGCATGACGTTGATCAACGCACTCATCTTCTCTTTCAGCTCGAGAATGTCAGCGTTGGGTGGATCCATTAGTCTGAATTTGTTGGGTCTGGCAGGATATCTGAGCGGACGAGCTATGTGCAGAGGAATGACTCGGTGTGTGCGAGAAATGATTCCTAGGTCAATCAAACCACCTGCAAAACAGAAGACAGGTTATTATGACTCATGCATGCATGCAATGTCTATCCGTATGAGGAACATTCTGTCCTTCGATTCTGGCTTCATCGAGACAGATAATAATTCGACAATAACATTCTGACATCAGGATGTCTCTCAACCAGAATCTCAATCGAGAATGTACCCTGAGTATGGATAAACATGGGTTAGATGCAGATGAATGCGAAATTGGAATGATGCAGATGCATGAATGCAAGTCACTGTGCCATCCTCCAAGTCATCTGAACATCAACTGTGCGGAAGTTCCGGTCTCTGAACTGATCACAACCATCTGAGGGACCCAGTAACCGCAAATCCAACTTGGGGAGTTCCGAAATAAACGGAACGGAGGATATACCACCATCATCACAGGACAATCACTGGACAGATAGCGACAAGATCCTCTGAACAAGTACCCTCGAATCCAGCCCGAGGATCCGAAATAAACGGAACCCGCTGATAAATACCACGGACAGCACTTCGGCGTGTCGGACATAAATATCCATAGATCCGACTTATACACAGAACCCGGATCACGAACCGGACCAAAGTCATCATCAAAGAGTCACCAACAGAACAAGTCACCATCAGTACCTGTAAATGATTCATTCCCTCCCCACTCACGGGTGTCATCTAGGCCAGGGTAAGGTCAAGAGAAACGCAGGATAAACAATCCTTTCAAGAATATCATCATATGCACACCAGGTGTATGCAACGATAATACCCCATCAGGATCTGAACTGCTCGTGATACCATGTTCCGCTAAGTGGCGCCATACCACCCGCTTCCCATGAATCACTCTATTCCTAGGTGTCCTAAAGTTCACTCATAGCTTGTGTATTGGGCCTTTTACCTCTTGTGACTCCCACCCCAAATCAGAGGAACCAACATGTACAGAGTCCAGCGCAATGATAATATGATGCATGCAAACATATATGCAAATATATACAATCAAGGTACAACAATCACAAATGCAATGAATAAAGCAGTAAAAGCAACCAAAAACTATCCTAAAGAGCGCTAGGATTGACTCGCTTAGGGAAGATGGACCAGCAAGAGGTCAACTTATTTATGTCCCCAGCAGAGTCGCCAGCTGTCGCATCGCGAAAAACAACCGGCGGGAGAAGACACAGAGCCGCCACCGTGCGTTATTTATCCCAAAGGAGGGAAAGGAAACGCTCGAAATAAACCTGAAAAAGGGAAAGGAATGGTTTCACGACCAGAGATTACAAGGTACGGGAGTCGGTTACGCAAGGGGACGGTATTAGCACCCCTCACGTCCGTCGTACTCGATGGGATCCACGCTCAAAAGAAAAGAATAAGGTTGCTAACAAACTGCTCAAAAACTGCACCAAACTGGGATAAAACACAGGTGAAGGAAAACGGAGAAAGCGGACTCGGCAGAATGTCGCATCCTGGGCCTACGTAGTTTGTCAGAAACAAACATCAGAGTCGACGTAGTTCGGGGAAATGGGAAACATGCTCGCTAGGACATCACATCCTATGCATACGTATCTTCTCTAACTAGAGTTAGAATCAGAGCACTCGTAGCTCGGCTAACACACACCGAAACAAAACACTGAAAAGGGACGCTGAGACGTCAAAAGAAACACACAACAGGAAACATAATGTCAATGAATGGACTTACATCCGACTCCGAACAAACAAACGCAAACAGGAAACAGAATTCCAATGAATGGGCTTACATCCGACTCTAAACAAACAAACGCAAACAGGAAACAGAATGCTAATAAATGGACTTATATCTGACTCCAAACGCATACAAAAGGAAACAGATTGCAACGAGGGAAAGAGAAAAGGAAGGTCTCGATCGCAACGAGGGCGAGAGAAAAGAATCGCAACGAGGGCGAAAACCAGCAAGGATTAAATGTTAGTCGTCAGTCAAACTCGGCAAGACATCGCATCTCGTGCCTACGTATCTCATCTGAACATGAGAATCAGAGTTGCCGTAGTTCGGCTAAACCATTTCTGTTCGTTTTGTGTTTTTTAGATGAACAATCTACCGGATGCTCGACCTTGGGAGACTTACTCACCTGTAGTAGAAGGAGTCAACGTGTCCTTAAGAGAAGATAGAGTTTGTTTGTGTTTTAGGAATGCTCGCGCAAGAAAGGAAGTCCTAGACGAAGGAACCGTGCTACCTTAATTGACATGCAAACGAGAGACTATACGAAGTCTAGCAATCCTATGGGGAAACAATAAGCAGGTCTCATAAGAGAACAACAAAAACTGGAAACAGAATGCCAATCAATGGTCTTACATCTAACACCACAAAACAGAACAGGAAACAGATAGCCAATCAATGGTCTTACATATTACTCCTCAAACAAACAGGAAACAAAACAGAAAAGGGTGCACACCCACACAACAAAAACAAAAGGGTGAAAAAAGAAAAAGGGCGCCCGGAGAGATCTCGCTCAATCTCCTGCCTACGTATCTCATCTGGTATGAGAATCAGGGCGATGTAGTTCCCCTTAACAGGGAAGAAACTCTCCTAACCAGAGACTAGGGAGATAACAGACTAATAGGGAGACTACGACTCGAACCTAAAAGTTGTCATGCAAACGATCCCTAAGTTGAGGTCTCTAATCAGAACCTAACTCACACAGGAAGCAAGCTAGCTCAAACAACAAATAAACATCAATCACAGGTGAACAAGTATCACACTCTATATGCAAACAAGCGGCTCATACAAGTTTGGCTTTAGTCAAGGGGTCATATCAACCTCGACAAACAAGCCAACACTGGAAGGGTACGATGAAGCTCTTAACCACTAACATTGAGAGTTAGGGTGAAGCCGATGAAAGGAAATGAGGATAAGACCTCATGCTCTTAACCCTGGCCTGAGGATCCAGAATGAGGGACCCTATTCCACATGACTGACTCTATCCAAGATCTTGGGTGTTTATTCAAAATCATCAGCACGTAGTGCGAGCATAATGAAAGACTCAACTGAATAACAGGGGATCGATTGGAAATCCCTTCTATCTGTCAATTGCCTCTTCACTTAGGAGGACTTAACAAGTAACATGCCTCGCTTGGAGGTCTTTAGCACAAATATAAACAATCACAGTCATTGCCTCTTAAGGGGGACTTCAGCCAAATGCCTGCCAAAAAAGTGGCAGGACTTCCAGACTACATGGAGTGAGAGAGTGGTTACCTAGGTGGTATATCAACCACAACCAAAGCAAAGCTCAAGCAAGATCTAAAAGCGACTGATGTACTTGTACAAAAGCCAAACAGTTAATATTTACATTCAGACAAATCAAACAGACAACAACAGTGAGACATTTCCAATATGTACACAATGCAAGTCATGAATGCAATCACTCAAGTGATTTCACCACATCAAAGGACCTACAACACAATAAGAGTTAGTTAATCAAAGCAACTTGCATCTCAAGTAATGAGATCACATCAACCATTAGAGCTAGATGCTTGAACCTGAAATACAAAGCTCAATTGGTGAGTACAAACCACTAGTACCAAGACTAGGGTCAAAGGCAAGTCAAATAGTCAAAACAGAAATCAACATTTCATATGAAGCACATTCAATCAATCAAGGAGAAGGCCTCAAAAGGACCAAACCCAAATCATTAAGCAAAGCCATCAAGTAATCAAGATAAGGCAGAGTCAAACAATGTGATCACATTTGGACATCAAGAATATAAAATCCACATTAAAACATAAACACATCCAATGATCATGAAACATTTTATGTGAATACCATATGTTATGAATAAGCATCATACCAAAAATTAAGTCCAGAAGATAACAAATGGTACATGAATGAAAATGCACAAGAGCAAGGTCAAGAATGTGACACCAAATGTTACAACATATGTTCATGTGTCCAAAATAGTGGTATCAAATGGTAAAAATGCCAAACAAAATCCAAAAAATCATGTTACATGTTAGGATTGAGCATGTCAAATTTTAAGGCAATTGGACAAATCATGATCATTTTACAATCAAATGAATGCAACATATCAATATGGCCTCATGTGCAATCAACAAATCACCATTAAAAATCCAGAACCACAAAAATCAGGAAATTAGCATCACAAAATAATAGACATCACAACAAGAATGTGGAAAAACGTTTGGATTAAATTGGACAATTTTTCTATTTGTTATGAATTTTTGAAGTTGCATGAAAATAAAATGAAATAATGAAAATCATGTTAAAAATGGAAATGTGAATAAAAAAATGGAATAAGGCACCAGCAAGTGTTGAACACAGGTCCTTAAGGTCACAAGGCGCGCTCACTGAAAATTCAATTGGAAATTAAAAGAATGCATAGCCAAGTACCGAACTGGCTTGCCTAGGGTTACCAGCGCGCTATCAAACGCTGCGTTTGGACCAAGCGAGAATTACAAGTTGGAAATTAAAATGTTCACGCAAGGGATCGAACAGGGGACGGTGAGGATAAAGGCGCTACACAGAAAACCCTAGCGAACGAACCAGATGACCGGAACAGTACTTCCGGTCATCTTCTCCGGTCATACGCCGGTGGCATGCGTCAATAATTTTCCAGAATTTAGCATATCCTATACCGTTGGAACCGTCTCATCACGTAGAACACGGATCTATGATTATCTAAGCTTAACTCTCCATGAATAAAGAAAATCGAAGGAAAACATATTGCACATCCAAAATTGAATTCAGCATAGCTCACTAAATACTCATCCATTTCAAATTCTAACTATATCAGCGTTAACAGCATCCAAAGATCTACAAGATCATGGCAATGAATTGGAGAATAATGAGATTCAAATTTTCACCAACCTGTTATGCAGTGATCAAAAACAGTGGATTCAAGCTTCCTCCAGCTCCAGATCTCTTCTATCAACCTTGTGGTGAAGCTTTAAGCACGAAATATCACTTGAATTGGCTTGGATCTTGCTAAATTTCAGAACACCATCTTCATCTTCAAGCTTTGTGTATGCACGTTTCTGCACCAATTTCTTCAATCCAATGCTTGATTTGTACTCAATGATACTCAATGAACACGATTATGCAAGAAAATTGATGTGTTATGTGAAGAATTTTGAAGTTTTAATTGAGAGGATTTTTGGAGGGAAATGAGATTTTGAGATCTAGAATGTGTAATCTGAGCAAAACAGTTAGGATTATCTATTTATATCACATGTTAATCACCATGCTAATCCCAATTAGGCTTGGCTAATGAAAAATTAATGAGAAATGAGGTGTATGACCAATTTGGCAAGTGTGTGGTGTATGGAGATTTCACACGTGAACAGTGCACATGCATGGTTCAAAGTCACTTAAAATCATCCAAAGATCACAATGGCATTGGTATTTTTCATGTATGATCAATAGAATTTGAATTCTCCATTTTCCCTCCAAAATATACATGCATGGACAAATGATCATGTGAGTTAATTTCATGCAATGCAATGTTTGATTTGAAAAATATTGCTCAAGTCAAGAAATTTGCAAAAAGAGTGGCTCAAATTGGAGTTTTGGATCAAAAGTTATGCCATGTTGAACTTCCATGCACACTTGGTGATCCTTTGCTCATAACTTCTCAACCCTTCATCAGATGCTCATGATCTTGGACTTTTTGAAAAAAGGAGAGAAAGATCTTCAACTTTCATGTTGACCAAAATTTCATTTGAAGCTTCTTTGATGTTGGAAAGTCAAGTTAAATGTGAACCAAAAACTTGCCATTTTTGGAAACTTTGAATTACAGGTCACTTTCCATTTTTGGAAACTTTTGATTTAACTTCAAATTCTTCAAGATAGATGTTTGACATGATGAATAGACCTTGTATGAACATGATTGGGATGCTTCCACTCACTCCCCCAACTCAAAGCCCTCAGTTGACTGCACAGTTGACTTTTATGGGCCTCAGATGACCTGGACATGCACTGATGAATTTGGGCCTCTACCACTTGGTAAAGTTGCTTCAAAATGAACCTAGGCTCATATAAGCTCTTTAGAATAATCATGTGACCTTCATCTCAAGGAAAAACTTGCTCTTTTGCACAAAAGACTCTCTTGATGCCAGTTCTGACTGCCAAGATGCAATGCAATGGAATGATAAATGACAAAAAAATGGAATGAATGCATGAATGGGTGAGGGAAAATTTGAGGTACTACAGATATCAAGTGTTTTCTTCAGAGTCAGATTTACCCGCCTGGGGCATCTGTTAAAGACAAGAAGACTCTGAGGAGATTACCTGCCAGTTTTTACCTTAATGGCGATGTGCTTTATAAGAGGAATTTTGATATGGTTCTGCTCAGATGCGTGGATAGACACGAAGCAGACCTGTTGATGACTGAAGTCCATGAGGGTTCATTTGGTACTCATTCCAATGGACATGCCATGGCAAAGAAGATGTTGAGAGCAGGCTACTATTGGCTGACAATGGAGTCTGACTACTTCAAATACGTGAAGAAATGCCACAAGTGTCAGATGTATGCGGATAAGATTCATATTCCTCCGACACTTTTGAATGTTATTTCCTCACCATGGCCCTTCTCCGTGTGGGGAATTGACATGATTGGCATGATAGATCCAAAGGCGTCTAATGGTCACCGTTTTATTCTCGTAGAAATTGATTACTTCACCAAGTGGGTTGAAGCGGCGTCATATGTGAATGTCACCAGGCAGGTGGTTGTGAAGTTTATCACGAATCAACACATATGCCGTTATGGAGTGCCAGATAAGATCATTACTGATAATGGATCTAACTTGAACAATAAAATGATGAAAGAGTTGTGTAGCGAGTTCAAGATTGCACATCATAATTCTTCTCCCTATAGACCCAAGATGAATGGGGCTATTGAAGCTGCTAATAAGAACATCAAGAAGATTATCCAGAAGATGGTTGTTACATACAAATATTGGCATGAGATGTTGCCATTCGCTTTGCATGGCAATCGTACATCTCTCCGCACTTCAATAGGGGCAACCCCTTTCTCTCTTGTATATGGCATGGAGGTTGTGCTCCCCGTGGAGGTTGAGATCCCATCAATGAGAGTCTTGATGGAAGACAAGTTGACTGAGGATGAATGGGTTCAGAGTCGTTACGACCAACTGAATTTGACTGAAGAGAAGAAATTATCTGCCATGTGCCATGGTCAATTGTATCAGCAAAGGATGAAGAAAGCCTTTGATAAGAAGGTCAAGCCTCGTGTGTTTAGAGAAGGTGACCTCGTGCTCAAGAAAGTTTTGTCTTTTGCGCCCGATTCCAAGGGCAAGTGGACTTCAAACTATGAAGGTTCATATGTTGTTAAGAGAGCCTTTTCAGGCGGTGCCTTGATACTTACAACTATGGATGAGGAGGATTTCCTATGAATTCATATGCAGTCAAGAAATACTTCGCCTAAAAATAAAAACAGAATAGCTCGCTAAGTTGAAAACCCAAAAGGGCGACTTAGGCAAAAATGAGCGTCTCGGTGGATTGAAAACCCGAAAGGGCGATCCAAGCAAAAGTTAGAGACATAAAAAATGAATATATATATATATATATATATATATATATATATATATATATATATATATATATATATATATATATATATATATCCCGCTAGATTGAGTACCTCACCCTGGGGAAATCTAGGTAAAAATTAGGGATTTGGCAAGTAACTGCATCTTGACAAGACTTTGTTCTACAACTGTCATCCTGTCAGAGATTCTCGCTCAATCATCATCAACTGAAGCCTCAAATACATCTGATTAGAGTTGATGGAGAAATGGTCATTATGTTCAATGTAGCCTTTTTTCCAATATAAATCCAATTTCAAATTTGTAAAGATCCATGGAGTCTCGCCATTTGCGGACTACCATTCTATCAAAAAAATTTGAGCCTTTATCCAATTCTTTGCACTCTTATTTGTTTCTATTTAACAAATGTTTGCATGTTTTAATTGATAAATATCATTGTTTTAAACAAATAAAGTTTTATAAACTGTTTTTAAACAAAGTGAACATTCACAATGACTGAAAGGATAAACATGAATTGTCTTCAGTGCTCTCCCAAGGATAGCATGATCTCCTAAAGGGTAGGACATTTATACATATTCCTGGCATATTTATATCCTCTTCATCATCTTTCAGGTTGTCTCCTCAGCAAGCAGAGAAGGGTGATACATTATCAAGTCCCTAGAGAGTCTCGAATTTTTGGCCTTGATCTTTTGGAGATGTGTATGCCTCTGTCCTCAGATCCCCAAAGAGTCTGAGTCTAGCCTCTGTGTTATCAATTATATGGTTGTCATCCCTTGTGTGGACTGAACTAAAATCCCTTAAAAATTGATAAAAATTGTTATGCTATCTATTTTCGAGGAAGTTGGTTTTCCCTCATCATAAGTGGAAATCTCCCGCAGAGTGAGCAGGAATTCCCAGCATGAGTGGAAACCCTCAGCAGGTTAGCTTGCAGTTTTTCCCCAACAAGTTTGCTTATAACTCATCCTCAGCAGGGTGGCCCACGTTAGACTTCCCCAGTTGGTTCGCCAGCAGATTATCTCCGGCATGATCGCCTTCAGTCTTCCCCAATGGGTTTGCCTGATCAGAGTATGACTTTTTCTTCCTTCTTGGATAGTGTCGCAACCTGAAAAATACAGTGCGAAAAAAAAACAACCGGCGAAAGAAAATGACAGAAGAGTCGCCACCGTGCGTTATTCATCCCAAAGGAGGGAAAGGAAACGCTCGAAGTAAACCTGAAAAAGGAAAGGACAAGACGGGGTCTCGCAACCAAATCTTGGGTTCGGGAGTCGGTTATGCGAAGGGAAGGTATTAGCACCCCTACGCATCCGTAGTACTCTACGGGATCCACTTTTGTAGTTCTTGTCTAAAGGGTGTGGGTTTATCTTGTGCTATTTACCAAAAAAAAAGGGTTAAATGAAAATGACTCGCGCGGATGTCGCATCCACTGCATACGTATCTCATCTGAATATGAGAATCAGAGTCTTGGTAGCTCGGCTGACCTATGGGTTGGGGGATGTGTGCTCGCTAAGACATCGCGTCTTATGCCTACGTATCTCATCTGGCCTGAGAATCAGAGCAAAACGTAGTTCGGCTAACTACGGGGTTATGGATTGGGTTTTGGACGAACGACGTTACTACGCAATCTACCGGATGCTCGACCTTTGGAGACTTACTCGCCTGTAGTAGAAGGAGTTAACGTGTTACTTTGGGTTTTAGGGTTTGGGATGCTCAAGGGCAAAAAGGGCAGTCCTTGATGAAGGAACCGCGCCACCTGCAGGGATACGAACACAAAACACAAAACATGTATCTTGAGGTAAACACAAAACATTGCCTCCTATCGAGGTCTTCCAGCTAGGAAAGCAGTAAAATGCGGGAAAAATGTAAAAGTACCACGCGGATAAAGATCCGAAGTAACAGCAATTAGAGGAATGGGAAACCCTGAGATTCTTCCAAGCTAACATCATCAAAGAAAGTGGGTCAGTACAGGTAATCGAAATGAACCTCCAGGGGTTATCCCACAAATAAAGTGGGAAACCACGCAAGTTATCCCTGCAAAAGTCATGTGCCTTCACAAAAACTCAACAAAAGGGTTAGTGAAACAAGATAGGGTAACCAAGAGTTGCCCCCAAATCAAAATGTAACCACATGAATCATGCCCTTTCAATTCACAAAAAAAAAACCAAGGGTAGGAGGCCTAAACCTCTTGTTAAACATATGCATCAAAAGGGTATCAAATTCACCCATAATACCTCATACATTCAGAAAATTCAAATTGAAAGCATAGAGATGATGGATATAGGGCAAACCTGATTGGAGAGCTTGATTGAAATTGGATTGCACCGGGGTTTGCAGAACAATCTCAGGGTTTATATGAGGTAGAACTGGTTCTTTGCCAATGAGTTCCCTTCAGTGTCCGGAGGTTGCTCTGAACTCTGTTGACTCTTCTCTCACTTTCTTTTTCCTCCAGGGTTTTGTTCCAAGGAAACCTCAGAGTATTTTGCTTCTCTTCCTTCTTCTCCTCTTCTATGTGGCCTTTGTTTCAATGAAACTCTAGTATTTATAGGCTAATATTGGTAGCTTAGTGGGCTTTTGAGAAAGGTCCAAGTCCAAGATTTTTTTATTATTTATTTATTTATTTAATTATTTATTTAATTAATTAATTAATTAATTAATTAATTAATTTTTTTTTTTTGGATCTAATTCTGATTGACATGATGAAATGCAATATGAAATGCTAAATGAATGCATGAATGAGGAGGGCAAATTTTGGGGTGTTACAGCTGCCCCTATTCAAACATCAGCTAACCCGAGTAGGATGAAAGCGAACAGCTTATCAGACAAACGGGGTGAGCTGTGATTGAATACCAAAGACAAACCGAAAATTTGTGCTCCGAGAATACCACAAAAACGCGGAAATACACCGCGCTGTTTATCTTTCTTCCGATCCTCTGGCTTAATCTGGAGTTTCGATCCTCTGGCTGAACCTATACTCAATTTAGTCCTCTGGTCGGATATTAATTTTGATCCTCGGGCTGGATACGATTTTGATCTTCTGGCTAGATCTTCTTCGATCTTCTGGCTAGATCTCCTTCGTTTCGATTCTCTGGCTGAATCTATTTCCTTTGATTCTCTGGCTGAATCCATTTTCGGTCTTCGGGCTAGACCTGACTTTGATCTTCTGGCTAGATCTGGAGTGTCGATCCTCTGGCTGAATCTGAACTTAATTTGATTCTCTGGCTGAATCTACTTCGATCTTCTGGCTAGATCTGAATTGTTTCGATTCTCTGGCTGAATCTATTTCTGGTCTTCGGGCTAGACCTGACTTCGATCTTCTGGCTAGATCTGGATTAATTTGATGATAAATTCCCATCATTAGGATCCCGCATCTGAGGCATGCGCTGGTTGACCCTCTTTTGAAATCTACACCCAACCTTCATATTAGATATGCAGCTTCGAGCATATTCCACTTTTGGGCTTCGTACATATTCTTCGGGCTAGAACATGTTGTAACGACTCCTCAATTAGACTTGCTGGGGAAATAAAGCTTGTAGGCGACTTCACTGGGGAATCTTCAAATTGAGCCTCAGGCTGACTCTTGGGAAAACGATTCTCAGGATGAATCGTCAAAAATGACCCTCATGCTGGATCACGGGAAAACGATTCTCAGGTTGAATCTTCAAAAAGTGACCCTCATGCTGGATCACGGGAAAACGATTCTCAGGCTGAATCTTCAAAATGACCCTCAGGCTGGATCACTCACGCTTGATCCTCTGGCCGTATCTCAAGACCTTGGTTGTAAAGTAATTCTTCAGTCTGCTTGGAAGAACCTGTTTATCAGCTTATGTGTATGCTTGATATGATATGCATGCGAATGCAAATGCTATGCATGGTGTAAAAGAAAAAAAAAATCTGCTAGGGGAAGCAAACTCCGGTAGGGAACAGATCGCTGTATCAATCCTTGAATGCTCTGTGGGGAATGATCCGTCTGCCGGGACCAATGAGCCACCAAAAATAAATTGGCTGCTTGAAAAGTTGACCTTGCGGGGGGAGTATCAACTATGGAAACTTTGTTCGACGAGGCTCTGTGAGGAGAGTCTGTGGGGAAAACACTTCCTGGGGAAATGTCGTAGGAGACGACCTTTGCTGGGGATATGAACTTGCTAATCGTCCTCTAGCTGGGGATTAGAACAAATATGTTAGAAATAATCTGCTGGGGATAAGATGAACATTGAGAACACCACCCTCTTGTCCGTTGGGCATGCAACCACTCCGCTGTTGCTAGGAAGATACAGTCTGACATCGTCAACTCCGCTGGGGATATATAGTCTGGATACTGTCAACTCTACTGGGGATAGACAGTCTGGATACTGTCAACTCTATTGGGGAACATGCTCTGCTGAGGAGAGACTTTGTCAACCGCTTGGGGATGAGGATTCATGACTTGGCATCCGGTTCCTGTGACGTGCAACCAAAAATACACGTATGCCTCGGGGGAATTACTCGGTTTGAATTCACCGTCCGGGATTAAGTACATTCAAAGCAATTTTAAATGTTTTCCTGTGCAAATCATCTGCAAAAGCCACCATTATGTTCATATGCAATATGTTTTATCAAAAATTCGGACATTTTTGCAAACAAACTGATAAATGAAAAATAAAGAGGCTCTTTAACTGAATTATTCGACTCTTACTGGGGAGAAAATTTGTGCCAGGAATAGGCGAGGGCATCAGGAAGCTGATCCCTGAAAATAGGTGATCGCTATAAAAAAGAGAATTATCCTAATGGCAATGTGGAAACGGGGTCCCACTGAGTTTCGACTCTGCTATGGCTCGTATGTCCTCAAGACGCTCTGCTCATCTTGCTTTCTGAAGTGGATGATTAGTCGATCTTTAACCTTCGAAGATTGCCGGATTGAATGAAACGGTGATATAACACTGATGAACTCAGATCACAGTCATTCGCTTATTCCCTAACTTTTGCCTGGATCGCCCCCTTTTCGGGTTTTCAATCCACCGGGATACCCATTTTTGCCTGAGCCGCCCTTTTGGGTTTTCGACTCACCGGGTGTACTCTTTTTTTTTATATATCCCTAATTTTTGCCCGAACCTCTTTATTCTTTTTTTTTTGGTTCGTCGGGATGCCCCTTTTTTGCCGGGACTATTCTTTTTACTGTCCAGCGGGTCTATTTTATGCGAAGTATTTTTTAACCGCGTCTGAGTTAATAGGGGATGGGAATCCTTCGCCCTCCATGGTTGTTAGCGTCAAAGCTCCGCCATAGAAAATCCTTTTAACCACGTACGGACCCTTATAGTTCGGTGTCCATTTGCCCCTGTGATCTGTGTTGGGAGGAAGAAATATTTTGAGTACCAATTCACCGACTTGATACCCCCGAGGGCGCACTTTCTGACCAAATGCTTTCTTCATTTGTCTCTGACCGAGATACGTCAATTCTGGGTACGTAGTTCCAGCATAGCACCATTTCCCTGTTGGTTTGATTGATAACCAAAGCTGAGTCCCCGTATACATCCAAGGATTTAATCTGTATTTTGACGGCTTCCTCAAGTCTTAGGATACAAGCTTCGTATTCGGCTTCATTGTTGGTGCAGGGAAAAGTTATTCTGGCACCAAATGGCATATGAACCCCCTTCCGGTGTGATCAACACTATACCAACTCCGCGACCATTGACGTGGACCGCCCCATCAAACATCATAACCCATTTGGATTCAGGGTCAGGCCCCTCCTCCGGGAGTGGTTCCTCTCAATTTTCGATTTGAGAAACATGATGTCCTCATCAGGAAAGTCAAACCTCATAGGTCGGTAATCATCAATCGGTTGCTCTGCAAGATAGTCTGACAAGACACTTCCCTTGATGGCTTTTTGTGAAGTGTATTGGATGTCATACTCTGTCAGTATCATTTGTCACCTAGTAACCTTTCCGGTAAGTGATGGCTTTTCAAAAATATACTTGACTGGATCCATTTTTGATATCAATAGAGTCGTGTGAGTCAACATATACTGTCTTAGTCGGCGAGCAGCCCATGCCAAAGCGCGGCCAGTTTTCTCGAGCAATGAGTATCTTTGTTCACAGTCGGTAAACTTTTGCTAAGGTAGTATATTGCATGCTCTTTTCGACCTGACTCGTCATGCTGACCGAGCACACAACCTGTTGACCTTTCTAACACAGTCAAGTACATGATTAACGGTCTTCCCTCTCGGCCTGTAGACTGGCCCCGATCTTGATCTCTTTCGTGTCGTCTTCGGTATCAATGTTGACGGTCTCAATCACCTCCTGATAAGGTGTAATAGCTCGGTCCTCCTGTTTCAACAACCTGGCTAACCCTTCAGGCAATTCACGATCTTTCTCAACCCCTTCTTCGGCTTGATAGATAGGATTGTCGAAGTCATACTTGGCCATAGCAGTGTCGTTAGCAGTGAGATCCGGGTGGTCGGCTCTGCATGATGGAGGATCATGCTTTACCTTAGAATGAGAGATTTTTTTTTTGAAAGAAAGGAAAAACGAAAAAAGAAACATTGCCATTTTTTGGTAAAAAGTAAAAAAAAACTGAAAGAAAGAGAACACAAAATTGTTTGCAAAAGCCGTCCTTTATTGATGATAAAAATAATTGCGAAACGTAACTAAATGGATGGCCCTACAAATGAGCCGTTACACCTTGGGCAAAGTGTAAGACTTTATTATGCATGTAATAAAGGAAAACAATAAAAATCACTCTTTCAACAGAGTAACCCGGACGGTTTTTTCAGACGACCAATTGTCGAGCTTTTCTCCCGGGACACACGGGCGAATCCAGCTATCTAAGTCACAGTCGCTGTCAGCCTTGTCTTCATCTGCAGCATTGACGATGTGGGGAGAAACCAAACCCCCGCTAGAGAAAGTACCGGCTTCATTCTTCTGAGATCCCGGAGCAGACCCCAATCCAAACTTGTCTTCTTTGATGACTGGCTCCACAAATTTGCCCCAGCCTTGGGCATTACCAGCTTCAACCACTTCGACAGCATTAATCCCCTGCCCGCCGTGAGCCGGCATCGGGTTCTGGATAACATTAGGCACCGGAGCAAAATTGATAGCCTGGGTATCTCTCAAATCTTGTACCTTTAACTGGAGAGCCTTGCAATTATCTGTAGTATGGCCAGGTGCGTTGGAGTGAAAAGCACATCTGGCGTTGACATCATAACCTCTAGGAAAATTATTGGGATCGATTGGTGGGGCCAGAGTTCTCAATGTAACCAGATTCATGTCAATCAGCTTGGGAAGTAATACTGAATAAGGCATTGGGATTGGCTCGATGACCCGGTCCGTCTGCCTTGGACGTTGTTGATAGTGTCTCTGCTGACCCGGATTACTTCCTTGTTGTTGATTGTTGTACCTGGGTTGTAATTGCGGATGATATTGTGGTTGAGGAACAGGTGTTGGAATAGTGACTGCGGCCACTTGATCTTGATAATAATTAGGGCGTCCTCTACCCCTACCTCTGCCGGTATACACAACGCTTGTCTCGCCTTCTTTTCTTCGCTGACCGTTACCAGCAAACGGTCTCTTGGGACCTGATGAGTTGGAAGCACTATTGTCTTGAATTCGGCCTATCTTCAACAGACTCTCGATTCTTTCTCCAGCAATTACTATCTCTGCAAAGCTGATTGACGGGCAAGCAGCCAATCTCTCAATATAATTGCCTTGAAGAGTGTTCATGAACATGTCCGCCATCTCCCTTTCAGACATAGGGGGTTGGACGGACGCAGCAATCTGTCTCCAACGCTGAGCATACTCTCTAAAGGTTTCCTTGGCAGTCTGAGACATACCTTGCAACAAGGTCCGATTTGGAGCCATGTCCAAGTTGTATTGATATTGCTTGACAAAAGCCTCTGCCAAGTCTTTCCGGCTCTTGATGGTAGTACGAGACAAATGAGAATACCATTCACGAGAAGCTCCAGTTAGACTGTCTTCAAAATAGTACATCCACAGCTTTTCATCTTCCGTGTGAGCTCCCAACCTTCCCAGATAAGATTGGAGATGAGTGCGTGGGCAAGAAGCCCCGTTGTATTTCTCAAAAGTAGGGGGTTTGAACTTGTGAGGAATCCTTACTCCCTGAACCAGACCAAGATTTGTGACATCAAAGCCTAAGGAATTTTGAGACTCCAAAGATTTGAGCTTCTCAGCCAGCTCATCCATACGGCGAGTGGTCTCGAGGGCCTCGTCGTGCAAAGAAAATTGATCATACTGACAATCTTCAGTAACGGGGTGCCCGTTAATCCGAATTCCTTGATTCACATTGTATCTTCCACCAATACCATTTCCAACATTCCCTGTGTTGCCAACATTACCCGGGTTTCCATCAGCATTTGCGTTACCCGCGTTACCAGTGTTCACAGGGTTATCAGCGTTCCCAGGGTTACCAGGGTTTCCCTCAGCATTTGGTATCTCCAAATCTGGATTGGGCCTCGGTTGCTCAACCAATTCCCTCAGCTTTTCTTGGCCTGCTGCCATACCAGTCATCAATGTCATGAACTGATCCATCCTTTCACGCATATCAGCCAGCTCTTTCTGTACTTGGTCCATCGCTAGTTGTGGACGGTTTTCCTTTGTCGGGTAGCTATGGACTCGCTTGGGACCAATAACTCCCTGATACAGGGAACAAACATTAGACACTGCGGTGACACCTGCAAAACAGACAAGGGTTAATATGCATGGTATGCGATGCACTGCTTGTTCAGTTTTAAGGCACCCCCGTTTTGAAAGGGAATACCCTGCAAATGAATAAGCATGACATGTTGGATGCAAATATGCAGATGATGTTATGCAATGCAAAGGCATGTCAATCAGAATTGATGGATCCGCTTGAACATCTGTCAGGTTGCACTGTCTGGAGAGAAATTAAGAGCACACCAAACAAAGGTCATGGGATGGATCATGTTATCCTTAATATCAACCACCCATTTTGGTGGATTATGGTTTACATCTTATCAACACCCGAGTTCCATTGATATTAAGGATACCTGATCGGATTAACCATGAATCAAGGGTTTGTTGCAAGTCACGAGCATGGAGTTTAGGTTAAGAACCACCCAAAAGGAGTGTACTAAGGTTTAAACCTGCCAAACATGTTCTACAAAAGGTTCCCATAGTCATAATCCCATCTTTCGGATATTATCAGAGGAACGACTACTCGTATTCCAACAATATTCTCAAGAGAGACTCTTATGAGTGTAGTATCGCGTAACAATCGTATCAAATCTCACACTTGAACGACTTTCGCACTACGTCCTACGAATAGGCCAAGATGGGTTTGGTAAACTAAGGTCCTCAGCTTCTTAGGTCTATATTGGAACAAGTAATGTCTAACCACAACTTACTTGTGTGACATCATTGATCTCAACATGACCTCCACCAAGTGAATGGGCTTGCAAGTCGACTCGCTAAGAAATAACTCCACACAAGTCGACAGGACTATGCCATTCTCCTATCCTAAGTGCACTCGAGCTCGAGTATAAAACTCATCTCACAAAGATCACCAAGCAGCCAGCCAATAGAAACAGCAATGATATATACACAATGCAATAAGGTAAAGCAGGTAAATAAATAACCGTACAAAAGCATGAACACCCAATAAACAAACTACAAAAGCTAGGAGGGACTCGCTTAGGGAAACCGGATCCCTAGCAGAGTCGCCAGCTGTCGCAACCTGAAAAATACAGTGCGAAAAAAAAACAACCGGCGAAAGAAAATGACAGAAGAGTCGCCACCGTGCGTTATTCATCCCAAAGGAGGGAAAGGAAACGCTCGAAGTAAACCTGAAAAAGGAAAGGACAAGACGGGGTCTCGCAACCAAATCTTGGGTTCGGGAGTCGGTTATGCGAAGGGAAGGTATTAGCACCCCTACGCATCCGTAGTACTCTACGGGATCCACTTTTGTAGTTCTTGTCTAAAGGGTGTGGGTTTATCTTGTGCTATTTACCAAAAAAAAAGGGTTAAATGAAAATGACTCGCGCGGATGTCGCATCCACTGCATACGTATCTCATCTGAATATGAGAATCAGAGTTTTGGTAGCTCGGCTGACCTATGGGTTGGGGGATGTGTGCTCGCTAAGACATCGCGTCTTATGCCTACGTATCTCATCTGGCCTGAGAATCAGAGCAAAACGTAGTTCGGCTAACTACGGGGTTATGGATTGGGTTTTGGACGAACGACATTACTACGCAATCTACCGGATGCTCGACCTTTGGAGACTTACTCGCCTGTAGTAGAAGGAGTTAACGTGTTACTTTGGGTTTTAGGGTTTGGGATGCTCGAGGGAAAAAAGGCAGTCCTTGACGAAGGAACCGCGCTACCTGCAGGGATATGAATACAAAACACAAAACATGTATCTCAAAGTAAAATGCCACCAAGGGGCTCAAACGTTGCCTCCTATCGAGGTCTTCCAGCTAGGAAAGCAGTAAAATGCGGGAAAAATGTAAAAGTACCACGCGGATAAAGATCCGAAGTAACAGCAATTAGAGGTATGGGAAACCCTGAGATTCTTCCAAGCTAACATCATCAAAGAAAGTGGGTCAGTACAGGTAATCGGAATGAACCTCCAGGGGTTATCCCACAAATAAAGTGGGAAACCACGCAAGTTATCCCTGCAAAAGTCATGTGCCTTCACAAAAACTCAACAAAAGGGTTAGTGAAACAAGATAGGGTAACCAAGAGTTGCCCCCAAATCAAAATGTAACCACATGAATCATGCCCTTTCAATTCACAAAAAAAAAAACCAAGGGTAGGAGGCCTAAACCTCTTGTTAAACATATGCATCAAAAGGGTATCAAATTCACCCATAATACCTCATACATTCAGAAAATTCAAATTGAAAGCATAGAGATGATGGATATAGGGCAAACCTGATTGGAGAGCTTGATTGAAATTGGATTGCACCGGGGTTTGCAGAACAATCTCAGGGTTTATATGAGGTAGAACTGGTTCTTTGCCAATGAGTTCCCTTCAGTGTCCGGAGGTTGCTCTGAACTCTGTTGACTCTTCTCTCACTTTCTTTTTCCTCCAGGGTTTTGTTCCAAGGAAACCTCAGAGTATTTTGCTTCTCTTCCTTCTTCTCCTCTTCTGTGTGGCCTTTGTTTCAATGAAACTCTAGTATTTATAGGCTAATATTGGTAGCTTAGTGGGCTTTTGAGAAAGGTCCAAGTCCAAGATTTTTTTATTATTTATTTATTTATTTAATTATTTATTTAATTAATTAATTAATTAAAAAAAAAAATTTTTTGGATCTAATTCTGATTGACATGATGAAATGCAATATGAAATGCTAAATGAATGCATGAATGAGGAGGGCAAATTTTGGGGTGTTACAGATAGTTTCCTCCTAGCAGAGCTGGTGTTGAAGATGTTTATTCCCTTCCCCAGCGGAGCAGTGGTTCTCTCTCCTCCTAGCAGAGTTGTTTCTCCAGCGGATATGAGGAAATTTGTTGATTTTTGGAACCTCTGTTCGGTGGTTGTTCCCCACAGAGTTTCATATCTTTCCTTGATAAGTTCCCCAGTAGAGTTTCTTCTACGATGGATCTTATCCGTGTTGAGCTCCTCGATAGAGTTTCATATCTTTTTCTCCGCAACAGAGATGTTCCTTCAGTGGTTAGAAGAGAATGTTAGATTGATGTGTTTTTGTTTGGTGGTTGTTCCCCATAGAATTTCATAGTATTGCCTGATAAGATCCCCAGTAGAGTTCTTCTTTGGCTCATCTTATCATTATCTCTGTGTGTTGTTGGAAAATCCCCGGCAGTTGGCAGTTGTGACCTTTTGGCTGATCCCCAGCGACGGTCTCTGATCCCCAGTGGTGGTCTTTGTTCATGGCAACGTTTCTGCTTGGTCCCCAGCAGGTGATTGGTGTTCCCTGGTATTGGATGCTCTCCACCAGATTGGATTCTATCTTGTGGACCTGGCCTTCTCTCTTGAGATGTTGTACCGGATGTTTGTCCATTGATTCTTGGACCTGTTTGTTTTAGATATGTCTGTTTGTCAGCATTAATCATACATAAACCACGCGTATACATGCATAATCATAGCATTCAGATATTCATGTTGCATTCTTTGCCATATATCTTTGCTTGTTATCTCCCGCCTTTGGTGAAATGTTCTTCCCCGAGCAGATGTTCGTGTTTGATCTCTCCATATAGAGTCAGCCCCATAGGCAGAAAGTGTCTATCTTTCCTTCTATACTCCCCACCGAGTTATTTCCTCGTGGATGATTATTATTTCAGTGTCCTCACTAAATATGTGTTGGGACGAAATTACTCCCTTGAGTTATATCCTCATTGGGTTGAGTCTTGTTAGATTGTGTCTTTCTGGTTTGTTCCTAGATTGACCCCTTCCTTGTTATTTTCCCCTGCAGTTCCCTGTGGTTCAGGTGATCAATTACTCAGTAAACGGTAGTTGTTCATTCTCTCCCAGCGGAGGTTGTGACCTTCTACCCAGTAACCGATAGTTGTAAGTCCTACTTCTGTGGTTTTCTACCCAGTAACTGGTAGATGTAATCCCCTATTGGTTGGTTATCTTTATCCAATATTCGGTATTAATATTCCTTCATTTTCGAGTATACAACCTAGTAACCAGTGATATATATCTCTTGGATAATTGTTGTTGTCAAGCAATTTATCCCCAGCGAGTCATCTTTCATTTACCCTTTATTTGGTAATGATTGTTTCTCCCCTTGATTGGTCATCATTTTATACCCAGTAGCCGGTATCCCGATATCCTTTCGTTTTGATCGATTTATCCTTTATTAACCCAGTAATCGGTTGTGGATAATCTTCCATTCGAGTATGTTATCTACGTTCTGACGGTAATAGATAATATATCTCATGCGCTCTTCAGTCGAAGCCTTTTCTTCCCCAGTTAAGTATGACTCGTATTTCCTTGTGGAATCGAATGTGCATCCTTTAATTGAGTTTGCTTTTTCAGCTCTCCTTTTGGATGATGAGTGTTTTGGATATATGTTCCCAGTTCACGTCTGGTTGGTCACCTATTATATGCCCAGTAACCGATATCCTTGGTGTTCCTTCCTTCTGCTCCCTATTATGACTTTTTGTCCCCTGTGGAGTCAGATTTTCCTGAGTTGAAATACACCTTTTAGGTCTTCCTCAGATGTTTTGGGACGATCGATATCTCTCACCCTTATACCGGTCTTAGATATTCTTTCTCCATGAGCGTGTTGCTCTTTCACCCTTATACCGGTGTTTGGATCACATGTCTCTTTTTGAGTTTTATTACCCAGTAACCGGTAATACCTCATTCGTCGGTTCCTCAACTGAGTCCTTAATGGACATCCCCACCTGAGTCTAGATTTGTATCCAAAAAATCCTTTATGGATAAGGTTTTTGTATTGGCATATTCCCCAATACATGCATCTTTGCGTCAGCTCGAGTCTTTCCATTGATTTATGGAATCCCCTCATGTCTCCCAGCAAGTCTTCAAGTCGTGACCTGCTCACACACTTTAATTCCCTTTATCCCCTCGGAGTCTCTGTATCCCAGTGAGTTTTCCTTAAGGAATGTATTATACTCCCGTGGATTTTTCAGTTTCGCCTGATTTCTTTTTTTCTTTGTGGCCATATATCCCCACAAAGTATTAACTTTTGCATGCATACATCTACATCATGAGGTCTCTTAGGGACCAAAATTTGTCTCTTTGTTATTATCTAAGCCCATTCTACCTCGTCGAGACAAAGATTTTAACCTTCATATCTCCGGCTAGAATGACCTTAAATAGGGGCATCTGTAAGACCCTAATTTTGACCCTAAGATTCCTCATGGCATCATAATATTGCTCATTTACATTTGCCTCAAGGATCCTAGCATCTTGGCTCCTTAACCCTAGGGTTAGGACTTGTGTGAGTTGGTTTGAGACCACCAAGCATGCTTGAATTGTATATTATTGCTTTTCTTATTTTGTTTACTAACCAAAAGCACAAAAATATGTCACTAACCTCTTTTGTTTTGTAGCTTAAGCAATCATGAGATCCAAGGCTCTTAGGAGGCTCCTATGCTCAATGAAATGGCTAGATAAAGATGAAAGCAAGCATGACAATGGTTCCAAAAGCTCTCAATCTTCATATATGTCTCCCAAGTATCTCAACTTTCCAATTTTATCAAGATAAACCAAAGGGCTTGAGGATTCCTTCCCAGGGAAACCCTAATTCAACTGTGCATTAATTGTGCCTTGCTCATGAAGCAACCTAAAACTATGGTTAAATTCAATCAAGGGAAGTTCTTTCATTCATCATTTTATGCATATATTAGCCTATGTGAGGCCCCTCAATCATTCATTCATCAATATTTGAAGTTTCGACTTGAGAAGTTGGCCAGTCAAGTCATCAGACTATTTTGAGATCCACTGAGACCTAACTTTTGATGTGTTTGTCAAATAAATATGACCCCAAGAACAACAATGTTCTTAAGAACCATATGAACAACTTTCACGTTCATAAAAAATTCGTTTGAAACATGTAAGGTCATTATCCATTTCAAAACATTATAGGTCATTTTGACTGAAACCCTAATTTTGGGTCAACTTCCCAATGACCTAACTCCTTTTTTTTTATGATTTTGAGGTTATACCAAGTGCATTGAAAAGCTTAAGATGTGTAATTCAATTGTTATGTTGGAAAAAAATTCATAATCCTAAAAGAAACACATGTGATAATACAAAACATTATAGGTCACTTTGGACCAAAGCCATTGAATCTTGAAAAAGTCCAACTTCAAAAATCTAAATGATGCAAAATTTAATTCCAAATTTATTGTCATGAAAAGATATACAACTTTGTTGTGGGAGGTTTTGGCATTTTAGGCTTGCATCATTGAAATATAAGGGCTTGAAGTTGGTCTTTTTTGGAAAAAATTTCAAATACATGTTTTGTACCTTGAACTTCATGGCCAGTTTTCACAATTTCCTAAACTCCAAATGGATTTTTTTCCAACATAGATTTTGTTCCTTATGTAAAGACCTTTCCAACCATTACTCACATGCTTATGTTTGGATTTGTCATGTATGACTTTCGAAGAGGAGAACATTTGTGACCATTTATGGAATCCAAGTGAAACCTTCATGCACAAGCCAATGGCATTCAATCTGCACGTCCAAACATACTTCAATTGGGCTCAACATGAAAAACCATTAGCTTTTGGGCCTCACATGCGCCTGTACAGGCCCATGCATGGAGGACCCAAAGCTTCATGCACACGGTTTCCATCCACCTTGCCTTGGATATTCAGCTATAAATAGATGCATTGCTTCATTGAATAATCAACCTGAAGGCGCCTAAAACCCTGTTGGAATTGAATCTTAACCTCACACCAAAGGAATTCGAATTTTCATTTCTCTTTTTCAAGTTTGATTTTCAACAACATTAGTTGATCTTCAACACTAATTCCTAAGCCTTGCACTCATACCATACCTCAAGATCAAGTTGCAAGCAAGAGATTGGTTGGATTGTGCTCATTAAAGTTGCACTTCAAAGGTTTCCATATGAACTATTTTGCTTCGAATCTCACTATATATTGTGCATTGCTTGAGTTTGCTTGGTTTTCTGAAGTCCTCATGTGAGAGGCAAGTCAATGATGGCTTTAATTTTGTGAATTGTTGAACTTCAGATCAAGTACCTGGATTTTCCATCTCTGGTTTCTCCTTCCATAGAGATCAAGGGAAAAATCCAAGGTTACAGGGGTGATGTACATCACCCCAGCTTTAATTTGGTATAAGGATCGTTTGATTTAGTTGAGGTTGCAAAGGCTGCAACTGGTGGCCGGATTTAGCTTGCTCGCCGGAGAAGACGGCGGTTTCCACCATCGTCCACACGTGGAATATCCATAGCCTTTGGATCCAACTCTCCAGATCTAACCATGGCCTTGCATTATGTTTACTTTTTTAAATACAACATGTGATGTTGTTGACTTGTGAACACCATGCGCACGCGCCTCATGGCCTTAGGATCAGCCACGTCAATTAATGAAAGTGGATCTGAGCGCTGTGGTTTTTTTTCATATTTTTTATTTCTGTTTTATTTTTCTTTTAATCCATTTATTTTCAAAAACTCATAACTCTTTTATTTGGAATCACAAAAATATGGGACCAATTGCAAAAAGTTTCTCTTAAATTCTAGTTTCATAATCTGATTTTTAATTATTTTTGTGATTCCATTTAATATTTTTTGTGAATTATTTTGTTTTTGATTGTTTTTAATTCATTTTAAATGCTTTTTGATATTCAAAAATGCCAAAAATATTTTCTTAATATCTTTGGATGATGATAAGTCTATGAAAAATATTCTCATCAATTTCTTAATTGATTTGAGATTTATTTGATATTTTAGTCCAATTGTGTTATTTTTCTTCATTTTTAATTGTTTAAAAATAGTTTCTGTTTTCAAAAAATGTTGAGAAAATTTGTCAAACTTTGTTTGACCATGTTAGACTTATGATGATCCAATTGGACTTATCCAAGTTGATTTGAATTGGATTTGAAGTTTGACCTTAATTTGTTCATTTTATTTTATGTATTATTTTAATTCCAAAAAATACCAAAAATATGTTTTACCTTTCTTGACTTCTAATCTTCATTTCACTTCTTTTTACCATTGGTTGATGATGATTCCATTCACATTTGACCATTATGTTTTGATTATGTCATTTGAATTTCCATTTTATACATTTCATTTCATCTCTTTTCTTCTTCTCTTTCTTTTGACCAATGAGTTAATGATTTGTGGTTAGCCTTGACATATGAGAGGCTTAACCTTCTTTGATCCAAATCAAATTCAACTTGACCAAAGATCAAGTAAATTGCTTTGTGTCCAAGATAGGTTGCTTCTTGGTCAAGCAAAGAACCTGAAATCCATACAAGGTCATCCTTCTTTTCTTTTGGCATGGCAAGTTATAGGAGCTTGGCTTACTAGTCATGATCTCTAACTTGTGTTTATTTGCCTATAGTTTTATTGACCGGTCTCAGATAGATGTGACTACTACATTAGTCCACTTACGATTGCTTAACATAGCGCTAAATTACCTTATGGCACACTAACACTATCTACTAATTACTAACTTTTAATTCAAGCATTTAATTCTTGCAATTTACTTTAATGCAATTTAATTTCTTGCTCATTTATTCATATTATCTTTTCCCTTTGCTCATTTGAGATCATGTTTATGTTTATGCCATTTGCCTTTTGCTCACTTAAGCATATTATTGTGTAAATATACCATTGCCTTGTGCTTGTTTTGCCTTTGTTTGTGTGAACCCAATGCATAAAGGAGAAAGGACTTAGAATTAGGACCTCACCTATGCTTAATGGAGTTCAAGAGCAACTAGGCCTCATGCCTTTAGAATGCTAAAATTGTTGAAGAGCAACAAGGCCTCATGCCTTTAGAATGCTTACATCTCGATGTTGACTTGAAAGGACCCCTAATCTAAACTCTCTCTTTGTCCATTTCTTATTGTATTGTGAACTTTTTGATTGCTTATTCTTGTGTGATAGGGATTCCCAAACTTGAGATAGTTAGAAAGATCGTTGTCATGAGCATCCAAGTTAAGAGAGACAAGCCAATTGGAAGATCCTAGGAGCTTGATTGAATTTTTTATTGATTGCTTGAGTTAATTGCTAAGTCCAAAGGAAATGAGCATCTTGAATCATCTTTATGATCCCAAGAAAGGAACTCCAAGGGTTTTATCTCTTCTCTCATATTTTCATGTTTAGGACTAGCTCTTCTCTTCTTCTCTCCACTCTAACCCAAGCCAAACTCATTTTGTGCAAACGTTAACATTGTTTTCAAAACTAGAAACCTAGGCATTATGCCTTTGATTTTTTCAAACTCTTTTCATTAATACTTATTTTGAATTGAATCTTAATTCAACTTTGACTTCATTTTTGTGAATACTTTTAATTTGTAAATATAACTCACTTCAAATGATTCTTTTGTGGTTCCAATGACCACCTTTGTTAAAACCTTTTTCATAAACATTAGCCATAGGTTTGAGTTATCCTAGTGGTTGATGTAAACCTCACCTCATCCTTAGTGATTTGGACTATAAGTCTTTCATACTTATTATAGGGTGGATCCCTCACTAGTATGTTGAAGCTCTCCTCACATGGTGGATTGTTGGTTTAGGTTGAGTTTTCTCCCTTTGATAACAAAAGACCTTAAGGCTTTTGACAAACCAATTCACCAACATATTTTGAGATTTTTACCCCGAACTACGAGGTTTTGATCCTACCTTTTGTGATGGTACGTAGGCAATGAGTTTATCCATTAAAACAACAAAATTGTAAATAATTTGTATATTCTTTTCTCATCTCCCCAATCATGTTTGCACACGCAGAAACAAAAAAATTCAACACAGAATTTTATACTGGTTCGCTTGAAATTCAAAGCTACTCCATTCCACCCGGCCAAGGTGATTTCTCCTTCAATAAGGACTTAATCCACTAATCTTGAAAGATTACACAAACAAATGTCTAAGATAATAAAGATCTCTTAGCCCTCTCAAGTTTACAGACTTCACAAGTCACTTGAGGAAATTTCAGCAATTGAATAGAATTATAGTAATGATTAGTGCTTCTAGATAAGCAGAAATTACACAATATAAAAGAAAAGAATTGTTCACACGTTGGAGCAGCAACTTGTGTAAGAGAATAATGAATATAGTGGAAGTATTGTATTCTCGTGTGTTTCAGGTGTCTTCTTTGAGAAGCGTTCCATCCGTTATATAGGAGTGATGAGAGGACCGTTGAAGAATGTTAATGTCAGATTCTTGGGCAATGATGGATGATTAATGTCATTAATCTCTGTGTTCTTTCTAAAACAATTTTGGGGCGCCATAAACTTCTTCCTGAATTAGATTCTTTCCATAAGTGGGTTCCTTCATAGCTAAGTATTATGAATTAGATGGATCAAACTTCAGAGTCTCTATTCAGAAGGATATCATTAGATAGATGATTATTGTTGATTGTCTTCAGAGCTTCTTTTCACTTGATTTCATCAGAGCGCAAGACTTCAGATGGAGTCATTCTTCCGCTTTAGAGTGACTGATGTGTCTTATTTAGTTTACGCTTTCCATTGATCAGAGTTAGAGCTTCTGCTTGCATATCTTCTAAGTGGTATCTAAGAACTTCATTCTGTATCTGATGAGTGTCCATCTGACTATTTTGATTAGAGTCCTGCATACTTAGAAAAATTTTGTTAGGGTACTATTTTTGTTTCATCCCTTGTTATCATCAAAATCTTAGAGATACATTGTAGAACTAAATTTGTTCTTACAATCTCCCCCTTTTTGATGATGACAAAACAAGTCAGAGTGATGATGAAACAATAAATATTATCTTAGAATCAGATAAAAACAAGGGACTCCCTTTGAGTTAAATCATCAGATTTCTCGGAAGTTCTTACCAGACCTTCCTTGTGTGGTAGCTGATTTGTACCTTAGTTGTTATCCTGCAAAACTTTAGTTCTTATAAATCATTAATATATTAATGTTTGCAGTGCATTAAGAGATTTAGATATGTATTTTCACCAGAGCTGTATTAGTTCTCCCCCTTTTTGTCAGACTAAAAGACATAGAAAGTAAAGCAAGAAACAAATTTTCATATATATGAGAGAAACTGGTACAGATAGGCAGCAATTCAAAAAGATAGAAAAAATCAAAAAACATAAGGAAAACATAAGAAGAAAACAAAAAAAAGAGCCTAAGTGCCTAAGGGTTTGATGGCGGAGGCATCCTTTGAAGCAGTTGAGTCAGCAGGTTCTGAATGTTGTTATTGATGGAGTCCTGGTGATCCAATCTTGCTCTCACAACTTATTGCTCCTTCTGCAGTTCCTCTAGAGTTTTCAATACCATAGGGGCAAAGCCAGAGTTAGATTGCTCCCCCTGAGTCAGAGCATCAGCGATGGCCTTTGCAGCTTCCTCTGCAACAATGTGTGCTGCTTCTTCAGCTTCAGATTTTGCTTTTGCCTCAGCCTCAGCAGCAGCCTTCTCTCCAGCTTCTCTGATTCGTTGCTCCTCTTCAAGGCGAGCTTTCTCTTCTTCTTCCTTTTTGGACTTTTCCTCAGCCTTTTGGACCAGGCGATCATGTAGCCTTACTCCAGCATCTCTTATAAAGTCATTGCGGACTTTTTCAGAGATACCTTTCAGTTTGAAGGCTTCAGAGGTCATCCATATGATCACTCTGTTCCAATGGATCTTCACTGCAGAGGGATCATCACTGATGCCAGAGTTGACAGATAGAGACTTGATCTTCTCCACTGAAGACTCTGCAAATAAAGTGATTGCTTCTTCTAAGGTGGGGAAGGCATGTTTTAGTTCAGGGTTGGGGGATGGGGATTATGGTAGTGTTTGGTTGGTGTCAGTGGGAGTTTGAGTGGGAACGATGATGTGCTCAAAGGTTGGTATGGTGGGAATATTAGAGGGTGGTGGTGTTGTTTGTTCAGGCGTTGTTGTTTGTTCAGGTGGTGGACTTAGTTGTTATTCAGAAGGTAGAGTTGTTGGTTGTTCAGGAGGTGGTGTTTGTGGTTGTTCAGATTAGGGGGAATTTTGTTGTTCAGGAGGTGGAGTGGTGGCTTCTGGTTCAGGTTGTGGTTGTTGCTGTGAGGCAAGAGCATGTGCCTGAAGTTGGGCTAGTGTGAGGGATAGGGGGTCAAAGGGTTCTGAGTCGGAGGAGAGAATCAAGTATGGTGGAGAGGAAGGTGTAGAGGATGAAGGTGAGGTGGTTTTGTTCAGCATTTTGGCTATAGAAACAGGTAGGGTAGTGGTGGGTTAGAGGGTTTAGTGGTGGAGGGTGGTGTTTCTGATTGGGTGTAGATGGGAGTGGTTTAGGGAAGAGAAAAAGAAAGTGGCTTTAATTTAACTGAGCGAGAAGGAGACAGAGACTTACTTGGAGAATCAGTCAGAGGGACTAGAGGTCTTGACCCATAAGTTTCTCCCAAATTTTCCTTCTTTTCCTTCTTGGACTTCCCAGATGGCTCTCGTTGTCTCTTCATGAAATTAGGTGGACGCTCAGGTAGTCAATCCACAGAGAACTCTGAAATATCAACCCTTTGGCAGGTTATTTAGTATTAAGAATCTTGGAAAGAGGCCTTTGGGAATCTTCCTATGATCCTTGAGTGCTTCCCAGGATGTGTCTAGGTTGGGTTTAGCCCTGACTTGCTCAATCACCCCCATACTCTTTAGATTGCGGGCATTTAGAGCTCTTCCAATGTCAACAGTGACATCCTCCATCAGATTGTGATGGATCATGTGATCCACCAGCCCACTCTCGATCAGAACATCGGAGATGAGTCTTCCTAGAGGAATGTAGGTTCTAGGCTTCATATTATTTTTGGTATCCTTGACAGAGTCTCTTAGATACTTGAAGAGCAACGCTGGAAAAGACATGGTCTCGCGACCAAAGAGAATGGGATCGGGAGTCGGTTATGCGAAGGGAAGGTATTAGCACCCCTACGCATCCGTCGTACTCGACGGGATCCACGCACAAAAGGAAGGAATATGGTTGCTAAACACTGCTCACAAACAAACAAACACTGGCTGAAAGAGACACAAGAAAACAAACGAAACTGACTCAGCAGGATATCGCATCCTGGGCCTACTTAGTCTATCAAGCATAGACATCAGAGTCGAAGTAGTTCGGACTGGGAAAAACACATGCTCGCTAGGATGTCGCATCCCATGCCTACGTATCTTCTTGGACTAAGAAGAATCAGAGCATTCGTAGCTCGGCTCACGCACACCAAACACAACAGACACAGGCAAACGTGGAATCCGAATGCCAATCGCTGGACTTACATCAGATTCCGAACCAAAACAACCCACACTGGAAACCAGATGCCACTTGATGGACTTATACCGGACTCCAAGCACACAACAAGAGGATACGGAATTCCACTCGCTGGGCTTACATCCATCTCCTAACACACGCAAAGACAAAACAAAAAGGGCGCCCGGAGAGATCAGTTCATCTCCTGCCTACGTACCTCATCTGGTATGAGGATCAGGGCGACGTAGTTCCCCTACGCAGGGACAAAGAACTAGCCTAACCAGATAACAGAGGGAGACACAACTAGGGAGACTACGACTCGAGCCTAGATGTTATCATGCAAATTATCCCTAAGTTAAGGTTGCTATCTAACTAGCACAGGTAGCCAGCTGTCCTAAACAGTACAGGCAAAAGCAAACAATCACAAATAGCACACACTATATACACACAAAGTGGGGCTCAAACAAGGGTTAGGCTGCAAAAGCAAGCCAACTGTATCAGGGTGATGTTAGCTCTTAACCCTAACATTGAGAGTTAGGGTGAAGCAGATGAATGGGAAGTGAAGATAAGACTTCACAGCTCTTATCCCTGGCCTGGGAGAGCTTCAAACAAAAGAAGTGTGGGTTCAGAAAGTGGGAACCCTTCTACACTTATGACACTGACTCAACTGTACAACTGTACAAGGATCTTGGGTTAATGTCCACAATGCATCAACACCAGTTGTGTGAGCAAAGGGATGACTCAACAGAATAGCAGGAGATGGATTGCACATCTCTTGTATCTGCCAATTGCCTTATCAAAAGTCTTTTCCTGCTTGGGGACAAAAATAAACAAGCACAAGCATTGCCTCTTAAGGAGGACTTCAGACAGGTGCCTGGCCAAGTAACAGGCCAGGTCTTCAAGACAACATGGAGTTAGAGTCATTATACCTCAATGCTCAAGCTAGCAAGCAAAGCAAAAGCAAGTTCACAAGGGAACTATAGCAACTAAGGTACCTGAAAACAATCTAACATAATCAGTACTCAGCTCAAACAAAAAGTCAAACAGACAATGGTCAACAGTTAACTGTACATAAACAGACAAACAAGCAAAGCAATGCACAAAGGTGCAAGCCACAAGTCTCAAAGCCTACAAAACAAACTCAAGGTTAGTCATAAACAAGCAATGGACCAACTCCAATTGAGTGCACATCATCAAGTATAAGCAATTGTGCTCTTTGACCTGAAACAAAGCTCAAACATTAAGCACTAACCACTAGGACAAGGCCTAGGGTCAAAATGGGAGCAAAAAACCAAAACAGAACATGAAACTTATCCAAAACCAAGTTCAATTAAATAAGAAACAAATCCAAGTGGTCTCACATTCACATCATCAACCATTATCATTTCCTGAGGCAAAGAAGGCAAAGCATGCAATTTAGAACCTCATAGGACCAAACAGAAAGATCCAATTCAAATCAACTCACAAACAATCCAATAAATTTCAAGAAAAATCATGGCCAAACAGCATTCATTCAAGGATCATCACACCAAATTTCAAGTCATTTGGACAAAGGGAAGCAAGTCAATTAAATTCATCAAGTCAAGGCAAGGCAAAACAAGCTCATACAAGGCACCAAATCATGCATCAACTTCAAGCAAGCACGAAACAGAATCCAAACATGATATGGACATCAAACCAAAGCCATGACACACTTCAAAATGTCTAGAATACATGTGTGAAATTTCAGGTCCATCCAATAAACAAAAAGAATTTCACAAATCATATAAGATCAAGACTCACATAAGGTCCACAATTGGTCAACCAGAAAAGAAATTCTCAAACAAATTGAAAACGCACTCAAAAAATCCACAACAATTCACACTCAAACTTAACATCCAGAAGAGTCAACATGCAAAAATTCAGATCATTTTGAGTTCATATGGCATGGTAATGAAAATCCACAAGTTGGACAAGAAATGGTGTGACACACATTGTCACACCTCCAATGATCAGATCATATCTCATAAACCAGGAATGCAAAAATCACAAACTCTATACCAAAATGCTCCTAAAGGTGTCTAGTTTACACATATAAAATTCCAGCTCCATTGGATTAAGCATCATCATTTCACAATCAAAATAGCAAGCAATGTGCAAGAAATGACATGTGTGAACATTCCCTAAGCAATTTTAAAATCCAGGCGTGCACAATTTTTGCAAATATCACCATAAAATAGTAGACATGGCAAGGATCATGGCACAAAAAATCTCATGTGAATTGGACAATTATTTTGTGAGTTATTGATTTTCTAATGTAAAGAAAAAATAAAAAAAAAGCATGTGGAATGGCATATGAACATGGAAGCATATAATGAGAAATAATGCAAATGCCAAAATGAGAAACGCTGGAGTGGAGGATCGAAGCCAGTTGCTATTCAAATCCTGGCGCGCTACAGTGAAGCGCAGTGTTTCACTAAAGGAGGTGTCACGGTTTGATTGGTGCATGGAGAAAAAACAAGGAAAATCATGCAGAGCGCGCGCAGGAAGATCTAAACATTTCTGGAAATGAAAATAGCTAGGGTTCTTGATGTTCTTCATCATTTTCCAGCTCAAGAACAAACATTCACGAAAATCAACAAGCGGCATACCATTGTGTTCGTCTTTCAATGCTCATCACTAATCTAAACATCATTAGACCTAATTCCTACTCACATGAACGGATCGATCAAAGGAAGTTTCATCAACCAATCTTAAAATCCAGATAACTTTCTTGTTTCTCAATGAAAATCAAAACTACAAAGTTCAGCATGCTCGTTGATACAAGATCTACAAAAACCATAGCATAATTTCATGAATCGAGAGTATCGAATTCTGACCTGGTTTGAATTGCAGATTTGTATTTGTGATTTTCTGGCCTTGTAGTGTGCAAACAGAACTTCCTTGATGCTTAGGTTGATGTCTGGAAGATGGATCGTGGCTCAATTGTGCTTGAAGCAACTCAAAAATGCAATTGCCATTGACGAAGCTCACTTTAACAGTCTGAAATTTTGCTCGAAAATGGTGGTTCCTTGCTTGCAAAAGATCCACTAGCACTTGCAGATGATGAATCAATGAAGAAACAATGCAACTTCTATGAAGAAATTTGCAGAAAAGTGAGAGAGAAAGTTCTTGAGATTTTGCAATTTTTGATCTAGATCTGAGATGAATGAATGTTAATCAGAAATTCTGTTAGCATTATCTATTTATATGTGCTGCTAATCCATTTTGTTAATCAAGCTTAGCCAAAATGCAAGGATTAAGGAAAATGCAAGTTTATGTGCAAATTGATCAAACACCCCTCATGTGCATGGAACCTGCTACAGTGCACGAGTTATTCGCCAAACACCCTCCAAATATTGTTTTAGATCAAATTCAAGTGATTGGAAGTATGGCAAATGCATATTTTTTGAAATGGACTTTTTTCCCTCCAAATTCAAATTCAAGTCAAGTGAAAAATGCAATTTTTGTGTGATGATTTTTGATGAAATGTAATGAATGATTTGGATAGAAGAGATCAAGAGTGAAATGTTCCAAAAAGAACCACATGATTTGGCCATTTGGTGTGAAAGTTATCCAAGTTTGAAGTTCAAAATTTCTTGACAATGATTTGATCATAACTTGCCAACCACAAATGAGAAATGGATGTTCTTGGACTTTTTGGAAAGGTGAGAGCAAGATATTCAACTTTCATGTTGGACAAAATTTCATTTGAAGCTTGTATGATGATGTAAATTTGAGGAGAAGACCTTTCCATTTTTGGCAGTTTGAAATTACAGGTCACTTACTATTTTTGGAAACTTTTCTTCTGACCTCAAATTCCTCAATGATGATCTTTGACATGTCAAATGAGACTTGTATGGACATGAATGAAGCCTCTCTAACCATCTCCCACCTTCAAATCCATGAATTCAGGCACAGTTGACCACAGTTGACTTTCTAGGGTTTCAGATGAAATTCAGCTTGACTGTTGAGCTTTGAGGATCCAATCCTTGGCCAAACCACTTCGAAATGATCCCTAGGTCATATGAACTTTTTGAACCAACCATAGGGCTTTGCTTCAATAGGAAAATGCACTTGTTTTCTTGCACAACTGATCCTCCTAACCAGTCTTGACTGATGATCTTGCACTTGGGCAAATGGACAATGCAATGCTATGCAGTGGACAATGTAATGTTAATGACATAATATGAAAATGAATGTACAAAATGGTAGGTGCAAGTTTGAGGTTCTACAGCTGCCCCTATTCAATCAACTGGGAACTCGAACGGATGAGAGCAACGGCGGTCAGACTTTCAGGGTAAACAGGGATTGATTATCGAAGAACCGTAGAAATTTGCACAATGCGGGGATCCATCAACGGAAACGTCCACTGGGATCTGATGTTTATTACTGGGGATTTTGATTTTTCAAAGGTGCTGTCCCATCCAGATATCGAAAGACGATGAATGGGAACAGAGATCACAACTAGATGCCCACGGACAACTAGGAAAAACTCGACGTTTACCGAGACCACCGGAGAGGTAACCAGACATTAATGAATGACTGGAAGAGATACAACCATACGTCAACGGACGACATGGGAAAAACTCAACGTTTACCAAAACCAACGGAGAGGTAACTCTACTGGGGACGATCAGGAAAAACTCGACGTTTATCGAAACCAACGGAGAGGTAACCAGACATTAACGAATGACTGGGAAGGACTCGATCGGACGCCAACGGACGAACGGGAGAAGCTCGACGTTTATCGACACCAACGGAGAAGGAGAAAACTCGACCAGACGTCAACGGACGAAAGGGAAGAACTCGACGTTTATCAACACCAACGGAGAAGGAGAAGACTCGACCAGACGTCAACGGACGAAAGGGAGGAACTCGACGTTTATCGACACCAACGGAGAAGGAGAAGACTCGACCAGACGTCAACGGACGAAAGCGAGGAACTCGACGTTTATCGACACCAACGGAGAAGGAGAAGACTCGACCAGACGTCAACGGACGAAAGGGAGAAGCTCGGCGTTTATCGACACCAACGGAGAAGGAGACCCTACTGGGGAAGGGATACAACAACCGAAAACCGAATAGGACGTCCACCGACGACTCTACTGGGGATTCTGGCTGGGAATCAACCAGACATTGACGAATGACTGGGGAATAGGATACACAATCAGACGTCAACGGACGAAAGAGAAAAACTCAACGTTTACCAAAACCAACGGAGAGGTAACCCTGCATGGGAAAATATATCACAAACAACCGTCAACAGACGATCGGGAAAAAACTCATCGTTTATCGAAACCAACGGAGAGGTAACTCTGAGGGGAATCAACAGTCAATAACAAGTGATATGTGGGGAATAAGCAACTATACATCAACGGACGCATAGGAAAAACTCAACGTTTATCGAAACCAACGGAGAAAGGAGAAGACTCTTATTGGTGATAATGAACACAACCAAGCATCAACGGACGATTGGGAAAAACTCAACGTTTATCGAAACCAACGGAGAGGTAACCCTAGGGAGGGTAAGGGATGTTACGAACATCGAAAGATGATGTTTACCGACATCAAGGAAGACCAGACATTGACCGATGACTGGGGTGAGACTCGATGTTTACCGACACCGAAAGATGGTGTTTACCGACACCAAAGAAAGACGACCAGACATTAACGAATGACTGGGAAATACGACTCGATGTTTACCGACACCGAAAGATGGTGTTTACCGACACCAAAGAAATAACACACGCGGGTGTTGACATGACACTGACCAGTATCACGAGACGACATCTACATATGTCAGGGCAAGGCTAAACACTTGTTGGGGATCTCACTGGGGAGAAACAGGCTTTCCTTTCACCAACGGATAAAGAAATAAACCTCTCTGGGGGGTATCAACCCTGAATGCTGTCAGGAGCAACTGTAGCAAATGTGTTGTACAGATATCGAACAAAGATCCGCCTCCGCCGGGGATACGGTCTGATTGGTTTCGAACACATGAATGCATATGTTTGAATTTTTCTATGGCGTAATGCTCCATATGAAATGGAAATGCTACGCGTTTAGAGGATGCAATGATCACTATATGCCAAATGCAAAACTAGCTGGGAAGCCAAACTGATCAGATACTCCAACTCTGTGGGGAGATTCTGCTTGAAAAACACTCTGCGGGGGAGAGCACCGACTTCTCACTCATGCTGGAGAAACAATATTGTTGCTGGGGAAAGGATAGACTCCGCTGGGGACATCCTTCATAGGACCCAATCCACTCGGGGATTCCTCTCGGGGAAACAGTCAATACCACTCTGCTGAGGACTACCCAACGGCGACGGCGCTGAGGAACCAACAATACGACTCCACCGGGGAAGTAAACAAGGCAACTCTTTGGTGAAGTAATGAAACTACTCGCCGGGGAGTAACAAGACGACTTTGCTAGGGATAATCAGGCGACTTCACTGGGGAGAGCCAACCAATCCGCAAGTATGATAAACTCTGCTTTGGGAAATAAATGTTACTCCGTTGGGGACGACCCTTCCAATCCACAAGTAGGATAGACTCAGCTTGGGATGCAGACATCATTCCGCTACGGAAGACTCATTCAATCCACAGGTAGGATAACCCTGCTGGAGATAAATTTCTTTGAACCCGCTCCACTCGGGGACTCGCTGAGGACAATTATCAACACCCATCTCGGCTCGGGAGATCTGCTAGGGAAAGCAACTCTGTTGGGGATAACACACCATTCTGCTGAGGAAGAGCAAAACTCTGGTGGGGAAAGATACTATATCAGACTCTGTGCTGGGGAGAGACATCCACAACCCTGCTGGGGATGACCGCTCACGACCACGCTGGGGATAACAGTATTACAAACCCGACTGTTGGGGAATCAACACTCCACTGACACCTCCGCTGGGGATACAACATCCTTCCAACTCAGTGGGGAACTCTCCTGGGGAAAACACCTGCCAGGCACTCAGCGGGGGATCTCAACTGGGGAAATATTCGCTGGGGAATAACCCACCTCCAGGCCTGCTGGGGATAGGCAATCCTTAGATCTGCTGGGGAAACGTCTTCACAGATGACGACCTGCAAGACAGCACAACAAACGCCCCAGGGGATACATGGACAAGATACGCTCAAGTGTCCTCAACATTCAAAATGATTTTCAAATGTTTTATCTTTCTGCAAGTTATTGTTTAGCCTTCATGTTTTTATATGCAATGTTTATCAAAAATTCGGACGTTTTTGCAAACAAAACAGTAAAATAAAAACAAGCGAGCTATTTATCTGAATAACGACTTTTATTGATTGAAAATGGGCCTGAAAAGGCAAATACATTGGGAAGCAATTCCTAGAAAGAGGTAATTGCACACAAAAGGAAAAATATATCCTAATGGCAATCTGAACACGGCATCCACTATTTCCCCATTCTGTTATAACTCACAGATCATCAGTTTTCCTCCCCAACTCCCTTGCTTTCTGAGAAGAATGACTGGACCGATCACATCTTTCGGGATGGTAGACGACGAAGCGCGATGAAGTATAGAGAACTCAGACTGTAGTCTTCGCTTTAATCCCTCTTTTGGCTGGATCGCCCTTTCGGGTTTTCAATCCACCGGGATACCCATTTTTTCCTAAGCCGCCCTAGCGGGTTTTCGACTTACCGGGTGTACAAATTCTTTTCATTTTATCCCTAATTTTTGCCCGAACCTTTTCTTTCTGTTTTTTGGTTCGCCGGGATGCCCTTTTTTGCCTGGACTCTTTTATTCTTTTTTTTTTGTCCAGCGGGTCAATTTATGCGAAGTATTTTTTGACTACATCTGAGTTAACAGGGGACGGAAAATCTTCACCATCCATAGTTGTAAGCATCAAGGCTCCACCGGAGAAAACCTTCTTTACAACATATGGACCTTCATAGTTAGGAGTCCACTTGCCCCTGTTATCTGTACCGGGAGGAAGGATCCTCTTCAAAACTAGATCACCAGTTTGATAGCTTCGAGGATGCACTTTCTGATCAAAGGCTCGCTTCATCCTTCTCTGATATAACTGCCCATGGCACACAGCTGCTAGCCGTCTCTCTTCGATAAGGCTCAACTCATTAAACCTTGTTCGAGTCCACTCGGCTTCGTCCAGCTTAACATCCAATAAAACTCTCAGAGAAGGGATCTCCACTTCAACTGGTAGGACCGCTTCCATACCATACACAAGGGAGTAAGGGGTTGCCCCGGTCGACGTACATACTGAGGTACGGTACCCATGCAAAGCGAAAGGCAGCATCTCATGCCAATCTTTGTACGTCACGACCATCTTCTGCACAATCTTCTTGATATTCTTGTTAGCCGCCTCTACAGCACCATTCATCTTCCATCTGTAAGGAGAAGAATTGTGATGTTCAATCTTGAAATCTCTACAAAGCTCTTTCATCATCTTGTTATTGAGATTCGAACCATTGTCAGTGATGATTCTCTCAGGAACTCCATAACGACAGATGATTTCTCTCTTGATAAATCGGGCAACCACTTGTTTGGTAACATTAGCATAGGAAGCTGCTTCCACCCATTTGGTGAAGTAGTCAATCGCAACCAGGATGAAGCGATGTCCATTCGAAGCAGTAGGCTCAATCTTCCCAATCATATCAATCCCCCACATGGCGAACGGCCAAGGTGAATTCATGACGTTTAGAGGGCTTGGTGGTACATGCACCTTATCAGCATAGATTTGACACTTATGGCATTTCCGAGCATACTTGAAACAATCGGATTCCATAGTCATCCAGTGATAATCGGCTCTCAACAGTTTCTTAGACATTGCATGACCACCAGCATGGGTACCAAACGAACCTTCGTGCACTTCTTGCATCAACATGTCTGCTTCGTGTCTATCCACGCATCTGAGCAAGACCATGTCAAAGTTCCTCTTATACAGCACATCATCCTGATTCAAATAAAAGCTTCCAGCTAGCCTTCTTAGGGTTTTCTTGTCATTCTTTAACGCACCTTCAGGGTACTCCTGGCTCTTGAGGAAGTTCTTGATATCATAGTACCACGGCTTCTCATCAATCACAACAGACTCGGCTGCAAACACATACGCAGGCCTCTCGAGTCGATTCACCGCAACATGTGGCACATGATTCCACCAATGAACTTTGATCATAGAAGATAAAGTAGCCAAGGCATCAGCCATCTGATTCTCATCCCGGGGGACGTGATACAACTTCACCTTCTTGAAGAACGTCAGTATTCTTTTGGTGTAATCTCTATACGGAATCAAATGTGGCTGGTTCGTATTCCAATCTCCATTGACCTGATTGATCACTAGAGCGGAATCTCCAAAGATGTCAAGAGTTTTAATCCTTAGATCAATGGCTTCTTATATCCCCATGATACAAGCCTCATACTCAGCTTCATTGTTGGGGACGTCAAAAGTCAATCTGGCAGAAAAGGGTATATGAGCACCTTTAGGATTGATCAGCACTGCACCAATACCGTTACCATTCACATTCACAACCCCATCGAACATCAGTGTCCACTTGTCATCAGGATCCGGTCCTTCCTCGACAAGAGGCTCTTCGCAATCTTTCATCTTAAGATACATGATGTCTTCATCAGGGAATTCAAACATCATAGGCTGATAATCATCAATCGGTTGCTCGGCGAGATAGTCTGACAAAATACTACCTTTGATGGCCTTCTGCGACGTGTACTGGATATCATATTCTGTTAAAATCATTTGCCAACGGGCAACACGTCCGGTGAGAGCCGGCTTCTCAAAGATGTATTTCACTGGATCCATCTTAGAAATCAACAAGGTAGTATGGTTCAACATATACTGCCTCAGTCGGCGAGCAGCCCAGGCCAAAGCACAGCAAGTTTTCTCAAGCTGTGAATATTTGATTTCACAGTCGATAAACTTTTTGCTAAGGTAGTATATGGCATGCTCTTTTCGACCAGACTCGTCATGCTGTCCCAATACACACCCCATCGAGTTCTCGGTCGCTGACAGGTACATTATCAGAGGTCTCCCTGGAACTGGAGGAATCAGGATTGGAGGTTTTTGTAAATACTCTTTTATTTTGTCAAAAGCTTTCTGACAATCCGCATTCCACCTGATTGCTTGATTCTTTCTCAGCAATTTGAATATTGGTTCACACGTGGCAGTTAGGTGAGATACAAACCTTGCAATGTAATTCAATCTCCCTAAAAACCCACGAACCTGCTTCTCTGTTTTTGGTTCAGGCATTTCTCGAATAGCTTTGACTTTCGCTGGATCAACCTCAATCCCTTTCTCACTGACAATGAAGCCTAACAGCTTCCTGGATCTCACACCAAACGTACATTTGTTTGGATTCAGCCTCAGTTTGAACTTTACCAATCTGTCAAACAGCTTCTACAGATTAACCAGGTGCTCCTCTTCCGTCTTCGACTTCGCAATCATATCATCCACGTACACTTCAATCTCTTTGTGCATCATGTCATGAAAGAGAGTCGTCATAGCCCTCTGATAGGTAGCACTGGCATTCTTCAGCCCAAATGGCATCACCTTATAGCAGAACGTGTCCCAAGGTGTAATGAATGTCATCTTTTCCATGTCCTCTGGCGCCATCTTAATCTGATTATACCCAAAGAAACCATCCATGAAAGAGAATACCGAGGATTGAGCCGTATTATCCACCAATACATCAATGTGAGGTAATGGGAAATCATCTTTCGGACTCGCTCTATTCAGATCCCGGTAATTGACACACATTCTAACTTTGCCATCCTTCTTCGGCACGGGAACGATGTTGGCTACCCACGGTGGATAAGTTGTCACTGACAAGAATCCCACGTCGAACTGTTTCTGAACCTCTTCCTTGATTTTCACTGCCATATCAGGACTCGTTCTACGAAGCTTCTACTTGACCGAAGGACAATCTTCTCTGAGAGGTAGTCTATGCACCATAATATCAGTATCCAGCCCAGGCATATATTGATAAGACCAGGCGAATATCTCTACATACTCTCTCAGCATCTCAATCAATTTGCTCTTGACCTCTGTCTTCAAAGCAGCCCCGATCTTAATATCCTTTCTGGCGTCCTCAGTACCAAGATTCACAATCTCCAACTCCTCCTGATGAGGTTGGATGACCCTTTCCTCTTGCTTCAACAATCTAACCAATTCTTTCGGGAGTTCGCAGTCTTCCTCACTCTCCTCTTTAGCTTGGTAGATGGGATTATTGAAAACATACTGAGCCATAACAGAACTGTTCATAGTAGATGCCGTGAAATCACTTCTGCATGTTTAATGCTTTGTTTTAGAAAAAGAGTTCAATAAAGTCACAAAAACAAAAACATTGCCATTTTTATTTTTTGAAAAAGTGAAAACAAAAATAGAAAGACAAGGATCACAAAATTGTTTGCAAAACGTCCTTTATTAATGATAAAACTTGTAAAACATGATGTGGCCCTACAATGAACCGCTACGTCTTGGGCAGAACGTAGGGTTTGGTGCAGAATGAAAAAACAAAAGAAAATTACTCTGTTTGAAGAGTAACTTGGACTACATCCTCTGCTGTCCAATTGTTGATAATCTCCCCTAGCGCTCGCGGGCGGACCCAGTCTTCGAGATCATAATCACTGTCACCATCTTCAACATCGGCTGCAAAGACGTCACCGTGATTCATCAGCCTAGCGCTGGTAAAGGTACTTTGACCCGCTGGCACCCCCTGCTCTGCCTGCAACGGTTGATAGCCAATACCAAACTTATCCTCTTTGACAGGCAAGTCCACCATCTTGCCCCAGCCTTCAGCTCTACCGGAGTCAACAACCTCCTTGGCCTGCTTGTACGAAGCAATCGAAGCACCCGGCTTCCTCTGATCAGCAAATGCTACCCTCTCGAGAGCAACAGTCTCAAATGCCTGGCATAAAGTTTCGTGGATCTCGCCATCCACCTAAACATACTTGAACGAGGATAGGTGACTCACCAAGATATCTTCTTCGTCACACACGGTCACAATCTGACCGTTCCAGACATACTTGAGCTTCTGATGGAGAGTCGACGAGACTGCCCCTGCTGCATGAATCCATGGACGTCCCAACAAACAACTGTAGGCGGGCTGAATGTCCATGACATAGAAGATGATATCGAAAACCTCCGGACCTATCTTCACAGGCAAGGTAACTTCCCCAAACACAGAACGTTTAGATCCGTCGAATGCACGAACTATCAGGTCACTCGGAGTAAGCACAACCCCTTCTACAGATATCTTCTTCAGAATTTGCTTCGGCAGGACATTCAGAGAAGAACCGGTGTCGACCAGCACATGAGATAACACAGCACCCTTGCACTCCATGGTGATATGCAAGGCTTTGTTATGGTTTCGCCCTTCAGGTGTCAAATCAAGGTCTGTGAACCCCAAGCCATGTCTGGTGCTCACGTTGGCAATCACCCCTTCCAACTGGTTGACGGATATCTCCTGAGGTACATACGCCATGTTCAGCATCTTCAACAAGGCATTACGATGTGCCTCAGAGCACAGCAGCAAAGAGAGAATTGAAATCTTGGACGGAGTTTGGTTGAGTTGATCCACGATCTTGTAGTCGCTCTTCTTAATAATCTTCATAAATTCCTCCACGTCCTTTTCAAACGAACCCTCAGGCACATCCTTCTGAGTCGGTTCTTCGTCAACCATAGCCTGTTTTCCCTTGGATTTAGCAGATGCCTCAGCATTGGCATCCCTCAACGGTTGAGGAGCAAACAGTCGTCCACTACGAGTAAAACCTCCTGGACCACCGACATTGTCCACTATGGGACTCACAACCACAGGAGTTCTACTAACTGGTACACCGATTGTTACAGGCGCTTGATTAGATGGCCTGACCCGATTCTCAGCCCTTCTGCCACTACGGTAGGCATTATCATATTTCCAAGGCACAATCTTACTATTCTCAACAACAGGTCTTCTACCTGATACAGCAATAGTAGTTGGAGTGTTGACAGTTACTGGTGCGGAGATGGTAACAGGAGTACCACTTGTTGTAGGCGCACTGACCCTCGAACCACGTCCTTCAGACGGTTTGAAGAAGATAGTGACAGTTGACACTGAACCACGATCCCTATTATCAGCCCGGACAAACTGCAAACAGCCCTCATCTATCAGACTCTGAATACCAGCCCGCAACTGTTCACAACCATTCTCGGATTTTGCACAGCCCAAACAATCCTCATCACAGCCCGGGTAGACACCCCCATTCAGCAAACGGTCCTTAACAACAAGCAGAGAAGTCTGAATCTCATTAACACTAACAATCAGATCCTCAGCTTCAACCCCTTCAACACAGTTCACCCGGTGAGCACTATGCGCAGGCATAGGGTTGTTTACAACATTTGGTATAGGAGCGAAATTGATAGTCTTGGCATCAATCAAGTCCTGGACTTTATGATGAAAAGCCCTGCAGTTCTCTATATGGTGTCCCGGCGCACCAGAATGAAAGTCACAACGCACATTGGCATCATACCCAGGTGGTATTTTTGTCAATGGCGCCATAGTCCTCAACTCGACGAACCCTAGTCTGAGCAACTCCGGCAGTAACTCAGTGTAGGTCATTGGCAAGGGATCAAAACGTCTATCAGGCATCCTCTGCCTTGGCTGATACGAACGTTGTTGCTGTTGTTGTTTTGGCATTTGTTGCTGAACCCTCGGTTGTTGCGGTTGTTGACGTTGTTGAGGTGCAGGGATGGTTACTGCAGTAACCTGACGGTACTGATTTCTGTTCTAATTTCGGCGGTGTTGAACAGCATTAGTCTCACCCTCTCTCCGACGAGGCGCCCTAGCAAACGACTTTTTAGAAGAAGAGGAACCAGCATCTTGGATCTTACCAGCCTTGATCAAGCTCTCAGTCTTCTCTCCATATATGACAACATCAGAAAAACTACCGAATGGGCAGCTTCCCATCCGGTCCATGAAAACTCCTTGAAGAGTGCTGATAAACATGTCAGTCAACTCCCTTTCCAGCATAGGGGGTTGAACTCTCGCAGCCAACTCACGCCACCTCTGGGCGTACTCCTTGAAACTCTCACCAGATTTTTGGCAAAGACTCTGCAGCTGAGTCCGGCTCGGCGCCATGTCCATGTTATGTTTGTATTGCCTCAAGAAGGCCTCACCCAGATCCCTCCAGCATCGGATCGAATCTCTCTTCAATTCCATGTACCAGTCCAAAGAAGCCCCAGATAGACTATCTTGGAAAAAGTACATCCACATCTTTTCGTCATCGGTATACGCAGAGATTTTCCGATAATAAGCCTGCACGTGGGTGCGAGGGCAGGAAGTACTGTTGTACTTATCGAAGGAAGGTGCTTTGAACTTGTAAGGGATCCTCAACCCTTCAACCAAACCCATGTTGGTCACATCAAAACCAAGTGAGTTTTGACATTCCATTGCACGAATCTTCTCAGCCAGGGCATCAACCTTTCAATCCCTATCCTCAACTCTGACCACCTCATCATCTTCACTCAGCAGCGTGAACATGTCCTCTTGTCTATCGACAATCGGAGCAGGATGACGAACCGGAGCCCGGGTAGCTCTGACATTGACAGTCTCTGCAACAAGAGGCTGTCCATTAATTCTTATTCCCCTTAATTCATCCCCGACAGCATAGTCGTGAACGCTCATAGGACCAAACAGAAAGATCCAATTCAAATCAACTCACAAACAATCCAATAAATTTCAAGAAAAATCATGGCCAAACAGCATTCATTCAAGGATCATCACACCAAATTTCAAGTCATTTGGACAAAGGGAAGCAAGTCAATTAAATTCATCAAGTCAAGGCAAGGCAAAAAAAGCTCATACAAGGCACCAAATCATGCATCAACTTCAAGCAAGCACGAAACAGAAGCCAAACATGATATGGACATCAAACCAAAGCCATGACACACTTCAAAATGTCTAGAATACATGTGTGAAATTTCAGGTCCATCCAATAAACAACAAGAATTTCACAAATCATATAAGATCAAGACTCACATAAGGTCCACAATTGGTCAACCAGAAAAGAAATTCTCAAACAAATTGAAAACGCACTCAAAAAATCCACAACAATTCACACTCAAACTTAACATCCAGAAGAGTCAACATGCAAAAATTCAGATCATTTTGAGTTCATATGGCATGGTAATGAAAATCCACAAGTTGGACAAGAAATGGTGTGACACACATTGTCACACCTCCAATGATCAGATCATATCTCATAAACCAGGAATGCAAAAATCACAAACTCTATACCAAAATGCTCCTAAAGGTGTCTAGTTTACACATATAAAATTCCAGCTCTATTGGATTAAGCATCATCATTTCACAATCAAAATAGCAAGCAATGTGCAAGAAATGACATGTGTGAACATTCCCTAAGCAATTTTAAAATCCAGGCGTGCACAATTTTTGCAAAAATCACCATAAAATAGTAGACATGGCAAGGATCATGGCACAAAAAATCTCATGTGAATTGGACAATTATTTTGTGAGTTATTGATTTTCTAATGTAAAGAAAAAATAAAAAAAAGCATGTGGAATGGCATATGAACATGGAAGCATATAATGAGAAATAATGCAAATGCCAAAATGAGAAACGCTGGAGTGGAGGATCGAAGCCAGTTGCTATTCAAATCCTGGCGCGCTACAGTGAAGCGCAGCGTTTCACTAAAGGAGGTGTCACGGTTTGATTGGTGCATGGAGAAAAAACAAGGAAAATCATGCAGAGCGCGCGCAGGAAGATCTAAACATTTCTGGAAATGAAAATAGCTAGGGTTCTTGATGTTCTTCATCATTTTCCAGCTCAAGAACAAACATTCACGAAAATCAACAAGCGGCATACCATTGTGTTCGTCTTTCAATGCTCATCACTAATCTAAACATCATTAGACCTAATTCCTACTCACATGAACGGATCGATCAAAGGAAGTTTCATCAACCAATCTTAAAATCCAGATAACTTTCTTGTTTCTCAATGAAAATCAAAACTACAAAGTTCAGCATGCTCGTGGATACAAGATCTACAAAAACCATAGCATAATTTCATGAATCGAGAGTATCGAATTCTGACCTGGTTTGAATTGCAGATTTGTATTTGTGATTTTCTGGCCTTGTAGTGTGCAAACAGAACTTCCTTGATGCTTAGGTTGATGTCTGGAAGATGGATCGTGGCTCAATTGTGCTTGAAGCAGCTCAAAAATGCAATTGCCATTCATGAAGCTAACTTTAACAGTCTGAAATTTTGCTCGAAAATGGTGGTTCCTTGCTTGCAAAAGATCCACTAGCACTTGCAGATGATGAATCAATGAAGAAACAATGCAACTTCTATGAAGAAATTTGCAGAAAAGTGAGAGAGAAAGTTCTTGAGATTTTGCAATTTTTGATCTAGATCTGAGATGAATGAATGTTAATCAGAAATTTTGTTAGCATTATCTATTTATATGTGCTGCTAATCCACTTTGTTAATCAAGCTTAGCCAAAATGCAAGGATTAAGGAAAATGCAAGTTTATGTGCAAATTGATCAAACACCCCTCATGTGCATGGAACCTGCTACAGTGCACGAGTTATTAGCCAAACACCCTCCAAATATTGTTTTAGATCAAATTCAAGTGATTGGAAGTATGGCAAATGCATATTTTTTGAAATGGACTTTTTTCCCTCCAAATTCAAATTCAAGTCAAGTGAAAAATGCAATTTTTGTGTGATGATTTTTGATGAAATGTAATGAATGATTTGGATAGAAGAGATCAAGAGTGAAATGTTCCAAAAAGAACCACATGATTTGGCCATTTGGTGTGAAAGTTATCCAAGTTTGAAGTTCAAACTTTCTTGACAATGATTTGATCATAACTTGCCAACCACAAATGAGAAATGGATATTCTTGAACTTTTTGGAAAGGTGAGAGCAAGATATTCAACTTTCATGTTGGACAAAATTTCATTTGAAGCTTGTATGATGATGTAAATTTGAGGAGAAGACCTTTCCATTTTTGGCAGTTTGAAATTACAGGTCACTTACTATTTTTGGAAACTTTTCTTCTGACCTCAAATTCCTCAATGATGATCTTTGACATGTCAAATGAGACTTGTATGGACATGAATGAAGCCTCTCTAACCATCTCCCACCTTCAAATCCATGAATTCAGGCACAGTTGACCACAGTTGACTTTCTAGGGTTTCAGATGAAATTCAGCTTGACTGTTGAGCTTTGAGCATCCAATCCTTGGCCAAACCACTTCAAAATGATCCCTAGGTCATATGAACTTGTTGAACCAACCATAGGGATTTGCTTCAATAGGAAAATGCACTTGTTTGCTTGCACAACTGATCCTCCTAACCAGTCTTGACTGATGATCTTGCACTTGGGCAAATGGACAATGCAATGCTATGCAGTGGACAATGTAATGTTAATGACATAATATGAAAATGAATGTAAAAAATGGTAGGTGCAAATTTGAGGTGCTACAACTACGTGTCGATGCTTCAGAACAAAAGCCCAAGATCTTTTGTCCGGTCGTCAGTGGAGAGGGTTCCATCTTCCTGAATCCCCATTTTTTGTCATGAGCTCACCTTGTCTAGGGTTTAGAGCTATGAGGTCTTATCCTCATTACCCTTTTGATCTGCTCACGCTGACGTTCAATGTCAGTGGTTAAGAGCCCATTTGATTACCTTTCCATGGCTTGTTTGTCGAGGTTGATATGACCCCTCTTGACTAAAGCTCCACCCATGTATGTTTGAGCCCCCTTTGTTGGTGTGTTTACTTCATGTTATATGTTTTTTTGTGTGGTGTGATCGTCTCCCCATAGGATTGCTAGGCTTCATACAGTCTCTCGTTTGCATGTCAATTAAGGTAGCACGGTTCTTTCGTCTAGGACTTCCTTTTTGCATGAGCATTCCTAAAACACAAACGAACTCATTGATTTTTCTTCTCCTAAGAACACGTTAACTCCTTCTACTACAGGTGAGTAAGTCTCCAAAGGTCGAGCATCCGGTAGAGTGCGTAGTAACGTCGTTCACCTAAAAAACACAAAACAAACAAAAATAGTTTAGCCGAGCTACAATGCTCTTATTCTTAATCCTTCTTGAGATACGTATGCAGCAGGGTAGGGCCTGTGCGAGCAATAACTCTTTCTTTTCCCTACTTTGATTTTCTCTCTTTCGCATCACATATAGGACTTTTTATACACACACTTTAGACATAAATAGAAAACGTGGATCCTGTGGAGTACCACAGGCGTGAAGGGGTGCGATAACCTTCCCTTCACGTAACCGGCCCCCTTACTCGGTTTTCTTTGGTTCGAGACTTTGTTTTATCCGTTCCCTCTTGGTTATGTAGTACTACCTTTCCCTCCTTTTGGGATAAAAGTACATAGCTGGCGACTCTACTCTTTTTCCGCGCCACCTCTTTTCGCGTTTGTACTTGGATTCGGGAAATCCGGGGTGCGACAGCTGGCGACTCTGCTGGGGACTTATTTTCCCTATTGGGCCTTTCCTAGCGTTTGTTTGTTTATTGTCTATTGTGTGTTATTTATTTATTGCCTTGCATACTTATCTGCTTGCATTGCATCCTATGTGCGCTTTACTGTTTCATGCATACTGTGCTGGTTGTGTATCTATTTCGCTGTTGGGTGGGAGTCGCAAGAGGTAAAAGGCCCAATACACAGGCTATAAGTGAACTTTAGGACACCTAGGAATAGAGTGATTCATGGGAAGCGGGTGGTATGGCGCCACTTAGCGGAACATGGTATCACGAGCAGTTCAGATTCTGATGGGGTACTATCGTTGCATACACCTGGTGTGCATATGATGATATTCTTAAAAGGATTGTTTATCCTGCGTTTCTCTTGACCTTACCCTAGCCTAGATTACACCCGTGAGTGGGGCGGGAATGAATCATTTACAGATACTGATGGTGACTTGTTCTGTTGGTGACCGTGTCCTGTTGGTGACTTTTGTTCGGTTCTTGTTGGTGACCTTTGGTTCTGTGTATGGGTTCTAAGTTGATGATTGTGTTCTATGGTTCCCGGTTCCAAATTCATGCTGAAGTTCTGATCCTGTGCCTCGTGATACAAAGCCAACCAGCCATCGTTTTATCATTTTGCATCATAGCATGTTTATTTTCAAAAAAATAATGCATAAAAAAAAAAGTTAACCCGCATATGCATATCATTTTTCAGGTTTATTCATGATAAAACATAGCATACGCATCATACACATATCATTATTGCATCATTACAGGTGTTATTGAAGAGGATTTCTCATTCTTGTTCCCGTTCAGGCAGAATTGCTGAATATCGCCCGTGCCGCAACTTGAAAAAGGAATGCGAAAAAAACAACCGGCGAGAAAAGAGATGACAGAAGAGTCGCCACCGTGCGTTATTTATCCCAAAGGAGGGAAAGGAAACGCTCGAAGTAAACCTGAAAAAAGGAAAGGAAAAGACAAGGTCTCGATACCAAATCTTGGGTTCGGGAGCCGATTATGCGAAGGGAAGGTATTAGCACCCCTACGCATCCGTAGTACTCTACGGGATCCCCTTTTGTTGTTCTTGTCTAAAGGGTGTAGGTTTATCTAATGTACTATTTACTAAAAGGGGGGTCAAAAGAAAACGACTCGCACGGATGTCGCATCCACTTCATACGTATCTCATCTGAACATGAGAATCAGAGTCTTCGTAGCTCGGCTACCTAGGGGTTAAAGAGGAGTGTGCTCGCTAAGACATCGCATTTTATGCCTACGTATCTCATCTGGAATGAGAATCAGAGCAAGCCGCAGTTCGGCTAACTACGGGGGTAAGGGTTGTGTTTTGGGGTGAACGAGGTTACTACGCAATCTATCGGATGCTCGACCTTTTGAGACTTACTCGCTTGTAGTAGAAGGAGTAAACGTGTTCTTAGGAGAAGAAAAATCAATGATTTGAGGTGTTTGGGATGCTCATGCAAAAAGGCAGTCCTAGACGAAGGAACCGCGCTACCTTAAATGACATGAAAACGGGAGACTATACGAAGCCTAGTAAACCCTATGGGGAGACGATCACACCATACAAAACAAACATGCATAAAGTAAACACACCAACAGGGGCTCAAACATACATGGGTAGGGCTTTAGTCAAGAGGGGTCATATCAACCTTGACAAACAAGCCATGGAAGGGTAATCAAACGGGCTCTTAACCACTGACATTGACCGTCAGGGTGAGCAGATCAAAAGGGTAATGAGGATAAGACCTCATAGCTCTTAACCCTGGACAGGGAGAGCTCATGACAAGGCGTGGGGGTTCAGAAAGGGGGAACCCTCTCCACTGACCGACCGGACAAAAGATCTTGAGCTTTTGTTCTGAAGCATCGACACGTAGTGTGATCTTAAAGAACGACGCACTGAATAACGGGGGATTGACTACTAATCCCTTTTATCCGTCAATTGCCTCTCCGTGGAGGTCTTTAGCACTTGTGCCTCTTCTTGGAGGTCTTTAGGCACAAAAGTAAACACACAAAAACATTGCCTCCTATTGAGGTCTTCCAGCTAAGAAAGCGGTAAAATGCGGGAAAAGTAAAGGGATCGAGAGATCTACCGTACGGGTAAAGATCCGAAGTAACGACAATTAAAGAAATAAGGAAACCCAGAGATCTCTCAAGCTAGACACCATCAAAGAAAGCGAGTCAGTACAGGTAATCGGAATAGACCTCCAGGTGGTATCCCACAAATAAAGTGGAATACCAGGCAAGCTATCCCTGCAAGAGTATGCGAGTCCTCACAACAACTCAACAAACAGGTTAGAGTAACAGGATGGAACCAGGAGAAAACATGACGAACACAAAACAGATTAGAGCAAACAAAAAAAGAATCAATTACTGTCACGCTCGCTACTGCTTCGCCTAGCGAAGGCTTAGCGAAGCTTCGCTGCAGGCTCGCCTAGCGAAGTGGCTAGCGAATGCATGCGGGTTTTGGGTCCTTCATTGATAACAGTCCGATCTCGGCAACCCAAACGCTATGGTATCCATGAGAAACGAAACGATCAAACATTCAAGGTATTGTTCACACATTCATGCACATCTAAACCCGTGGGAAAAACCTAACAATACCTCATACATTTAGAGTACTCAAATAAAAAGCATAGAGTAATGGGAATAAGGGCAAACCTGATTGGAGAGATCGATTAAACTCGAAAGGCACGGCTGGGTTTGTAAAGCAATGTTAGGGTTTGCGTGAGATGGAGGTGAAAAAGTGTGTGAGTCAGAGTGAACTTTTCAAAGCTGTCTAGAGGCTGCTGCAGATTAGTTTGTAGGTCTCAAATGGAGTTCTGTATTTATAACCTAATTTTCATGGCTTGGTGGGCTCAAATGAGGGCAACTCAAGCCCATAACTTTCTGTTTTATTTTCAAAAATGCGTGCGCTTCGCCTAGCGAAGGATCTGCTTGCCTAGCGAGCATGTCAGTTCCTTTCGCTAAGCGAACCATTCTGTTCGCCTAGCGAGCATGACAGCTCAGGAACAGATTTTTGCTCCTTCAAGATTAGAATTTTGAATGATGAATAGGCCCCATTTGAACCTGTTGGAAGCAACTTAAGTCTTTCCCTTATGTTGACTGATCACCCGGACAGAAACCACAAAGCGTCTTGGATGATGTTCAAGCTTTTAGGATCTGATTCTGATTGACATGATGAAATGCAATATGAAATGTTAAATGACCTAAAAATGAATGCATGAATGAGGAGGGAAAATTTTGGGGTGTTACAGCTGCCCATATTCAATCATCAACTAACTCGAGCAGGATGAAAGCGAACAGTTTATCAGACAAACAGGGTGAGCTGTGATTGAATACCAAAGACAGACCGAAAATTTGCGCTCTGAGTACACCACAAAAATGCTGAAATACACCGCGCTATTTATTTTTCTTCCGATCCTCTGGCTGAATCTGAATCAGTCTTCTGACTTAATCTGGAGTTTCGATCCTCTGGCTGAATCTGTACTCAATTTGGTCCTCTGGTTGGATATTAATTTTGATCCTCGGGCTGGATACGATTTTGATTCTCTGGCTGAATCTATTCGGTCTTTGGGCTAGACATGACTTCAATCTTCTAGCTAGATCTATTTCGATCTTCTGGCTAGATCTACTTCGATCTTCTGGCTAGATCTTCTTGTTTCAATTCTCTGGCTGAATCTATTCTCGTTGATTCTCTGGCTGAATCTATTTCGAGCTTCTGGCTAGATCTATTTCGATCTTCTGGCTAGATCTTCTTCGTTTCGATTCTCCGGCTGAATCTTTGATTCTCTGGCTGATCTATTTTCGGTCTTCGGGTTAGACCTGACTTCGATCTTCTGGCTAGATCTTCTTCGATCTTCTGGCTAGATCTGGATTGTTTTGATGATAAATTCCCATCATCAGGATCTCGCATCTGAGGCATGCGCTGGTTGACCCTCTTTCGAAATCTACACCCAATCTTCATGTTAGATATGCAGCTTCGAGAATACTCCACTCTTTGGGCTTCGTGCATATTCTTTAGGCTAGAACGTGTCATAACGACTCTTCAATTAGACTTTTGTTTTTAAATGCGATTCGCGGGCTAGATCCTCTTGTAGGTTGATTTTCTGTTGAGCTGTCAATTTATCCCTCTAGCTGGCTTGATGGGGAAATAACGCTTGTAGGCGACTCTTTGGCTGAGTCTTCAAGTTGAACCTTAGGCTGGCTCACTAGAAACTGATTCTCAGGCTGAATCTTCGAAATGACCCTCATGCTGGATCATACACACTCGATCCTCTGGCTGAATCTCATGACTTTGGTTGGAAGAAATTCTTCAGTCTGCTTTGAAGAACCTGTTTATCAGCTTATGCGTATGCTTGATATGATATGCATGCAAATGTAAATGTTATGCACGGTGCAAAAAGAAATCTGCTTGGGGAAGCAAACTCCGGTAGGGAACAGATTGTTGTATCAATCCTTGAATGCTCTGTGGGGAATGATCCGTCTGCCAGGACCGGGGAGCCACCGAAAATAAATCGGCTTTTTTCTGGAAAGTTGACCTTGTTGGGGGAGTATCAACTATGGACACTTTGTTTGGCGAGGCTCTGTGAGGAGAGTTTGTGGGGAAATCACTTCCTGAGGAAATGTCGTAGGAATCGACCTTTGCTGGGGATATGAACTTGCTAATCGTACTCAAGTTGGGGATTAAAACAAATCTGTTAAAAATAATCTGGTGGGGAGTGAGAGGAACACTGAGGACACCACCCTCTTGTTGGTTGGGTATGCAACTACTCCGGTGTTGTTGGGGATACAAGGTGCAACTCTACTGAGGGACATGCTCTACTGAGGAGAGACCTTGTCAACTGCTTGGGGATGAGGATTCATGACTTGGCATCCGGTTCCTGTGACCTGCAAACACACACGTATTTCCCGGGGGAATTACTCGGTTTGAATTCACGGTCCAGGATTAAGCACATTCAAAGCAATTTTAAATGTTTTCCTGTGCAAATCATCTGTAAAAGCCACCATTATGTTCAGATGCAATATGTTTAATCAAGAATTCAGACATCTTTTGCAAACAAACTGATAAATGAAAAAAATAAAGGGGCTCTTTTAACTGAATTATTCGACTTTTATTGGTTGAAAAATTTGTGCCAGGAATAGGCGAGTACATCAGGAAGCTGATCCCTGAAAAGAGGTGACCGCTATGAATTGAACAAAAGAAACTATTCTAATGGCAATATGGAAATGGGGTCCCACTGAGTTTCGACACTGCTATGGCTCGTATGACCTCAAGACGCTCTGCTCATCTTGCTTTCTGAAGTGGATGATTAGTCGATCTTTAACCTTCGGAGATTGCCGGACTAAATGAAACGGTGATATAACACGGATGAACTCAGATCGCATTCATTCGCTTATTCCCTCTTTTGCGTGGACCGCCCTTTTAGGTTTTCAATCCAACGGGATACCCTCTTTTGCCTGAGCCGCCCTTTCGGGTTTTCGACTAACCGGGTGTACACATTTTTTTTATTTATATATCCTTAATTTTTGCCCGAACCTCTTTTTTTTTTCTTTTTTTTTGGTTCGTCGGGATGCCCTTTTTTGCCTGGACTCTCTTTTTCTGTCCAGCGGGTCAATTATGCGAAGTATTTTTTGACTGCGTCTGAGTTGATAGGGGATGGAAAATCTTCGCCATCAATGGTTGTTAGCATCAGAGCTCCGCCAGAGAAAACCCTTCTAACCACGTAGGGACCCTCATAGTTCGGTGTCCATTTGCCCCTGTGATCTGTGTTGGGAGGAAGAATTCTTTTGAGTACCAGTTCGCCGACTTGATACTCCCGAGGGCGCACTTTCTGATCAAATGCTCTCTTAATCCGTAGGTTGATGGCTTCCTCAAGTCCTAGGATACAAGCTTCGTTTTCGGCTTCATTGTTGGTGCAGGGAAAAGTTATTCTGGAACAAAATGGCATATGAATCCCCTCCGGCGTGATCAATACTGCACCAACTCCGCGACCATTAACGTTGACCGCCCCATCAAACATCATAATCCATTTGGATTCAGGGTCAGGCCCCTCCTCCGGGAGTGGTTCCTCGCAATCTTTCGATTTGAGAAACATGATGTCCTCATCAGGAAAGTCGAACCTCATAGGTTGGTAATCATCAATCGGTTGCGCGGCAAGATAGTCTGACAAGACACTTCCTTTGATGGCTTTTTGTGAAGTGTATTGGATGTCATACTCTGTCAGCATCATTTGCCACCTAGCAACCCTGCTGGCTTTTCAAAAATATACTTGACTTGATCCATCTTTGATATCAATAGAGTTGTGTGAGACAACATATACTGTCTTAGTCGGCGAGCAGCCCATGCCAAAGCGCAGCAAGTTTTCTCGAGCAGTGAGTATCTTTGTTCACAGTCGGTAAACTTTTTGCTAAGGTAGTATATTGCATGCTCTTTTCGACCTGACTCGTCATGCTAATCGAGCACACAACCCATATACCTCTCTAACACAGTCAAGTACATGATCAACGGTCTTCCCTCTATTGGAGGCATTAGAATCGGGGGCTCCTGCAAATACTCTTTTATTCTTTCAAAGGCTTTCTAACAATCATCATTCCAACTGACCTCTTGCTCTTTTCTCAGCATTTTGAACAACGGCTCGCATGTGGCTGTAAGATTAGATATGAACCTTGAAATGTAGTTCAATCTACCCAGGAAGCCACGGACCTCTTGTCATCTTCGGTACCAATGTTGACAGTCTCAATCACCTCCTAATAAGGTGTAATAGTTCGGTCCTCCTGTTTTAACAACCTGGCTAACTCTTCAGGCAATTCACAATCTTCCTCAACCCCTTCTTCGGCTTGATAGATAGGATTATCGAAGTCATACTTGGCCATAGCAGTGTCGTTAGCAGTGAGATCCGGGTGATCAGCTCTACATGATGGAGGATCATGCTTTACCTTAGAACGAGGGATTTTTTTTTTGGAAAGAAAAACGAAAAAGAAACATTGCCATTTTTTGTAAAAGTAAAAATAATTGAAAGAAAGAGAACACAAAATTGTTTACAAAAGCTGTCCTTTATTGATGATGAAAATAATTGCGAAATGCGACTAAATGGATGGCCCTACATATGAGTCATTACACCTTGGGCAAAGTGTAAGACTTTATTATGCATGTAATAAAAGGAAAACAATAAAAATTACTCTTTCAGTAGAGTAACCCGGACGACTTTTTCGGACAACCAATTGTTGAGCTTTTCTCCCAGGACACACGAGCGAATCCAGCTATCTAAATCACAGTCGCTGTCAGCCTTGTCTTCATCTGCAGCATTGACGATGTGGGGAGAAACCAAACCCCCGCTGGAGAAAGTACTGATTTCATTCTCCTGAGACCCCGGAGTATACCCTAATCCAAACTTGTCTTCTTTGATGACTGACTCCACAAGTTTTCCCCAGCCTTGGGCATTACCAGCTTTAACCACTTCAATAGCATTAATCCCCTGTCCGCCGTGGGCTGGCATCGGGTTTTGGATAACATTAGGCACCGGAGAAAAATTGATAGCCTGGGCATCTCTCAAATCTTGTACCTTTAGCTGGAGAGCCTTGCAATTATCTGTAGTATGGCCAGGTGCGTTGGAGTGAAAAGCACATATGGCGTTGACATCATAACCTCTAGGCAAATTATTGGGATCGATTGGTGGGGCCAGAGTTCTTAACGTAACTAGATTCAGGTCAATCAGCCTGGGAAGTAATACAGAATAAGGCATTGGGATTGGCTCAGTGACCCGATCCGTCTGCCTTGGACGTTATTGATAGTGTCTCTGCTGACCCGGATTACCTCCTTGTTGTTGATTGTTGTACCTGGGTTGCTGTTGCGGATGATACTGCGGTTGTTGTTGCTATTGAGGAGCAGGTGTTGGAATAGTGACTGCGGCCACTTGATCTTGATAACAATTAGGGCGTCCTCTTCCCCTGCCTCTGCCGGCATACACAATGCTTGTCTCACCTTCTCTTCTTCGCTGACTGTTACCAGCAAACGGTTTCTTGGGACCTGATGAGTTGGAAGCGCTGTTGTCTTGAATTCGGCCCATCTTTAACAGACTCTCGATTCTTTCTCCAGCAATTACTATCTCTGCAAAGCTGATTGACGGGAAAGCAGCCAATCTCTCAATATAATTGCCTTGAAGAGTGTTCATGAACATGTCCGCCATCTCCCTTTCAGACATAGGGGGTTGGACGGACGCAGCAATTTGTCTCCAACACTGAGCATATTCTCTAAAGGTTTCCTTGGCAGTCTGAGACATTCCTTGCAACAAGGTCCGATTTGGAGCCATGTCCAAGTTGTATTGATATTGCTTGACAAAAGCCTCCGCCAAGTCTTTCCAGCTCTTAATGGTAGTACAAGACAAATGAGAATACCATTCACGAGAAGCTCCAGTTAGACTGTCTTCAAAATAGTACATCCACATCTTTTCATCTTCCGTGTGAGCTCCCAACCTTCCCAGATAAGATTGGAGATGAGTGCGTGGGCAAGAAGCCCCGTTGTATTTCTCAAAAGTAGGGGGTTTGAACTTGTGAGGAATCCTTACTCCCAGAACCATACCAAGATTTGTGACATCAAAACCTAAGGAATTTTGAGACTCCAAAGATTTGAGCTTCTCAGCAAGCTCATCCATGCGGCGAGTGGTCTCGTGGGCTTCGTCGTACAAAGAGAATTGATCATACTGATAGTCTTCAGTAATGTGGCGCCCGTTAATCCGAATTCTTTGATTCACATTGTACCTTCCGCCAATACCATCTCCAACATTCCCCGTGTTGCCAATATTACCCGGGTTTCCATCAGCATTTGCGTTACCCGCGTTGCCAGTATTCACCGGGTTATCAGTGTTTCCAGGGTTACCGGGGTTTCCCTCAGCATTTGGTATCTCTACCTCTGGATCGGGCCTCAGTTGCTCAACCAATTCCCTCAGCTTTTCCTGGCCTTCTGCCATACCAGTCATCAATGTCATGAACTGATCCATCCTTTCACGCATATCAACCAGCTCTTTTTGTACTTGGTCCATCGCTAGTTGCGGGTGATTATCCTTTGTCGGGTACCTGTGGACTCGCTTGGGACCAATAATGCCTGAGACAGGGAACAAACATTAGACACTGCGGTAACACCTGCAAAACAAACAAGGGTTAGTATGCATGGTATGCGATGCACTGCTTATTCAATTTCAAGGCACTCCCCTTAAAAAGGGAATACCCTGCAAATGAATAAGCATGAGATGTTGGATGCAAATATGCAGATGATGTTATGCAATGTAAAGGCATGTCAATCAGGATTGTTGGATCCGCTTGAACATCTGTCAGGTTTCACTGTCTGGAGAGAACCACTGAGGAATATAATATCGGATCAGCACTTCGGCATGAATTCGGAACCGGGAACCATAGAACACAGTCATCTTAGAACTCATACTTCTGAACCAACGGTCACCAACAAGAACCGAACAATAGTCACCAACAGAACAAGTCACCATCGGTACCTGTAAATGATTCATTCCCGCCTCACTCACGGGTGTAATCTAGGCCAGGGTAAGGTCAAGAGAAACGCAGGATAAACAATCCTTTCAAGAATATCATCATATGCACACCAGGTGTATGCAACGATAATACCCCATCAGAATCTGAACTGCTCGTGATACCATGTTCCGCTAAGTGGCGCCATACCACCAGCTTCCTATGAATCACTATATTCCTAGGTGTCCTAAAGTTCACTCATAGCATGTGTATTGGGCTTATCTCTCATAGAACATCCCATCCCAACAAACAGAACTAGCAAATACGGCAATCATATGTACATAATGCAATAAAGCAGGTAAATGCTGAAAGATAAATAACTGTACAAAAGAATAAACACCCATCAAACAAAAAACCTACAAAAGCTAGGAGGGACTCGCTTAGGGAAACAGGGTCCCCAGCAGAGTCGCCAGTTGTCGCAATCTGAAAAAGGAATGCAAAAAAATCAATCGGCGAGAAAAGAGATGACAGAAGAGTCGCCACCGTGCGTTATTTATCCCAGAGGAGGGAAAGGAAATGCTCGAAGTAAACCTGAAAAAAAGAAAGGAAAAGACAAGGTCTCGCAACCAAATCTTGGGTTCGGGAGCCGATTATGCGAAGGGAAGGTATTAGCACCCCTACGCACCCGTAGTACTCTACGGGATCCACTTTTGTTGTTCTTGTCTAAAGGGTGTAGGTTTATCTAATGTACTATTTACTAAAAGGGGGGTCAAAAGAAAATGACTCGCACGAATGTCGTATCCACTGCATACGTATCTCATATGAACATGAGAATCAGAGTCTTCGTAGCTCGGCTACCTAGGGGTTAAAGAGGAGTGTGCTCGCTAAGACATCACATCTTATGCCTACGTATCTCATCTGGAATGAGAATCAGAGCAAGCCGTAGTTCGGCTAACTACGGGGGTAAGGGTTGTGTTTTGGGGTGAACGACGTTACTACACAATCTACCAGATGCTCGACCTTTGGAGACTTACTCGCCTGTAGTAGAAGGAGTAAACGTGTTCTTAGGAGAAGAAAAATCAATGAGTTGGGGTGTTTGGGATGCTTATGCAAAAAGGCAGTCCTAGACGAAGGAACCACGCTACCTTAAATGACATGCAAACGGGAGACTATACGAAGCCTAGTAAACCCTATGGGGAGACAATCACACCATACAAAACAAACATGCATAAAGTAAACACGCCAACAGGGGCTCAAACATACATGGGTAGGGCTTTAGTCAAGAGGGGTCATATCAACCTCGACAAACAAGCCATGGAAGGGTAATCAAACGGGCTCTTAACCACTGACATTGACCGTCAGGGTGAGCAGATCAAAAGGGTAATGAGGATAAGACCTCATAGCTCTTAACCCTGGACAGGGCGAGCTCATGACAAGGCGTGGGGGTTCAGAAAGGGGGAACCCTCTCCACTGACCGACCGGACAAAAGATCTTGGGCTTTTGTTCTGAAGCATCGACACGTAGTGTGATCTTAAAAAACAACGCACTGAATAACGGGGATTTGACTACTAATCCCTTTTATCCGTCAATTGCCTCTCCGTGGAGGTCTTTAGCACTTGTGCCTCTTCTTGGAGGTCTTTAGGCACAAAAGTAAACACACAAAAACATTGCCTCCTATTGAGGTCTTCCATCTAAGAAAGCGGTAAATGAAGGTGAGAAAAACAAGAAAGGGGGGGTTGAATTGTTTTTGAAAATAAGCGCTTTTTGCAAAATAAAATCACACAGGATTTTATACTGGTTCGCTTATAACACAAAGCTACTCCAGTCCACCCGGCCAAGGTGATTTCGCCTTCAACAAGGACTTAATCCACTAATCTTGAAAGATTATTACAACCAACGTCTAAGAGAAAGATCTCTTAGTCCTCTCAAGTATACAGACTGCGCAAAGTCACTTGAGGAATAAAAAATCAATTTAGGTAAAGACAGAATTTGTAATCTAGAATGCTTCTAGGATAAAGCAAATATTACAGAAATTTGAGCAAGTAAGAAGTTTCACGTTATGAGCAAAAGCTCGTGAAAGATTAAGAGAGAGAGTAGAGTATTTCTGTGCGTTCAGGCATCTCTCAATGAGGTTTGCCGTCCTTTATATAGAGGTGAAACGACCGTTGTAGTGATGGCAGATATTTTGTCTTGATGAGAGTTTAATGCCATAACTTCTGTTGTTTCTTGCCAAAACAAGTTAGTCTCCCTGAATAACTTCTTTCCAAATATAATTTCTTTCTATTTGAAGTTGTAGTTGCCGTTACTCTTTCTGGATAAGGAAATTCTTTGTCAGAGTCTGAATTACTCTATTAATCTGAGATCTGAGAAATGACATTAGAGCTTCTGATAGTCTTGGTCTTTTAGATCATCAGTGTTGACTTCAGAGGAAGTTGAGAGCTTCTGGTGTTCTGATATGTTGTTGCTCAGAGTCAGAACTTCTGGAGCGTGCTTCTTCTTCAGATGCTTCTGATATTCTGATATGTTGTTTTGCTCAGAGTCAGAACTTCTAAGGAGCGTTTCCACTTTAGATGCTTCTTATCTTCTGGTACTTTGTATCTGATTTTATTATGTATCTGATAAAGCGATCAGATTCCTTTGTTCTTGTTCAGAGTCCTGCACACTTAGAAACTTTTCGTTAGAGTGCCAATTTTGGTTTCATCCTTTGTTATCATCAAAATCCTGGAGTCTGTTGTAGAACTATTTTTGTTCTTACAATCTCCCCCTTTTTGATGATGACAAAACAAACTTAAATGACAGATGAAACATTCAGATATAAGAGTTTATCAGATCAGATAGAAGTGAGCTCCCCCTGAGATAAGCTAGGGAGTTCAGAAGTTCTTACCAGAGCTTCCAAGCAATGAAGTTTTCTAGATACCTTTCTGCATCTTTCTAAGTCAAAGAGTGTTAGATGGATTGTAATTGAATGGTATGTTTGCAGAGTGCTTGAGGATTTAGACAATTTTTCATCAGAGCTGTTTGATTTCTCCCCTTTTTTGTCAGAATCAAAAAGACTTAAAAAAAATAATAAGCAGGAACAAATATATATATATATATATATATATATATATATATATATATATATATATATATATATATATATATATATATATATATATATATATATATATATATATATATATATATATATCCAGATAAGAGCAAAAAACATCAGAGACAAAACAAGCAAGAAAAACATCCTAAGTGCCTAAGGGTTGGGAGGAGGAGGCATTCTCTGAAGCAGTTGAGTCAGCAGATTCTGGATGTTGGCGTTGACTGTGTCCTGTTGATCCAACCTGGCTCGGACTTCCTTCTGCTCTTTTTGAAGCTTCTCAAGGGTCTTGACAACCAGAGGGGCAAAAGTAGAGGACTCCCCCTGAGTCAGAGCATTCTGTTCTTCAGCGGCTTTAGCTTCAGCTTCAGCAGCAGCTTTTGCTTCAGCTTCAGCAGCAGCAACATCAGCTAGAGCTTTGGCTTCAACTTCCCTTACCCTTTGAAGTTCTTCTTGTCTTGCTCTTTCTTCTGCTTCCCTTCTGGCTTCTTCCTCAGCTTCTCTGGGTAAGCGCTCCTATAGTCTTGCCTCAGCGTCTCTGATAAAGTCGTTTCTGACTTGCTCAGAGAGGTTCTTCAATTTAAAGGCCTCAGAAGTCATCCAGCCAATGACTTTGTTCCAGTGTGTCCTAACAGAGGAAGGATCATCACTGATGCCAGAGTTTGTTGAAAGGGACTTAACCTTTTCCACTGATGCTTCTGCAAACAGCATAATTGCCTCTTCTAGGGTTGGCAGGGAGTGGTCAGGTTCAGAAGGTAGAGGTGAGGAAATGGGAGGGATTAGGTTGAGAGTTTGAGGTTCAGCGGAAGTGTTTGGAGGGGTAAGGTCAGAGGCGTTGGGGTCAGAGGGTTGAACGTCAGATGGAGTGACGGTTGGTTGTTCTGTGGGTGGTGAGGTTACTTCAGGTTCAGGTGGAGGTGGTTGTGGTTGTTGGGAGGCAAGGTTTTGTGTCTGAAGTTGGGCTAGAGTGGGAGAAGTGGGGTCAGAGAATTTTGTGTCAGATGAGATGATACAGTAAGGGGGTGATTCTGGGGCTGAGGATGAGGAGGTGGTTTCATTCATTTGTTCAGCTTCAGATATGGGTAATGAGGTAGTGGTGAGATTGAATTTTGGGAGTGGTTAAGATGTTTTAGTCGTTGAAGGAGGGGTTTCAGATGGGGTGTATAGAGGGGTTAGTGGAGGAATAAAAGAGGCAAGTTGTTGTACAGAAGGAGCAGGAGAGGCCGACTTACCAGAAGACTCATACAGAGGTGCTGGAGGTCTTGTTTCAGAGGATTCTCCTAGCTTCTCTTTCTTCTCCTATGATGTCTTCTCAGAGGGACCTCTTTTATGCCTCACGAAGTTGGGAGCTTTATCTGGCAGTTCGCTCAACCTGAATTCTGAAATATCCACGCCTTCATCCTTCAGACGTTGGAGATAGTGGAGAATTGCCTCTTTGGGTTCTTCCTTGGAGAACAGATATAGACCATGGGGAATTTTCCTCTAATCTTTTTAGGCTTCCCAAGAGGTTTCCAGAGTGGGTCTAACGTTGACTTTCTCCAGAATTCCCATGCTCTTCAGATTCCTGGAGTTCAGAGGCCTTCCAGTGTCGATTGTCATGTCTTCCATAAGCCTGAGCTTTACCAGATGGTCCACGAGACCATTCTCTATCAGTATATCTGAGAGGAGTCTTCCCAAGGGAACGTAAGTTTTGGGCTTCATGTGATTTCTGGTTTCTCGTACAGAGTCTATGAGGTATTTGAAAAGAAGTGCAGGGAGGCAAAGCTTCAGACCTTTATGAATGCAGTACATAATACATTTCTGATATGTATTGATGTAATCTGATGAATTCGACGATGGGCGATGATGGATTGTTCCCAGAATGATTTTGAGCCAGGCCCGGAGGTTCTGATGCAGTTCCTTGTTCTTTGAGGGGTTGCCTTCTGCGTTTAGTTTGAAGATTGTTGGGTTGATTTCTTGAGCTATGTATTTCCCCCTGGGATTGATGTTGTAAATCCTTCTTCCTCCATCTTTCTGCATGTTCAGCAAGGCAGCGATGGACTTTTCAGTTATCACAATCTTTACTCCCAGAACGTATGAGACGATGAAATGATCGTCAGCATCAGCAAATCTCCATAATTCCTTAATGAGATTTGGGTAAACTGGACCGTAGAGGCGTTGAAAGTAGTTTCCCCAACCTTGTTTGCGAAGTTCTTCAGTGAGGTCTAGGCCATTTCTTCTCATGTTATCAAAATCCACCAGGGATTCACACAGCACGTCCAGTTTTTCAAAAGGTGTTGCAAGGTTAATATGGGGTTCACGGTCAAGAATGTGAGGCTCCTTGTAAACTGGTGTTGTAACTACGCCTGTAACCGTTGGAGTAGGGTTGTTGGTGCTTTGAGCTGGGTTGCTGGAATCCATTTGCTGAGAGTAGTTGAACACAGATTGTTGTTGAGTATTCATGGTGTTGATGAAGAACTGAGATGAAGATGAACTGTTTGCAGAAATGCCTTGAGAGAACTTGGGTTTAGAGAGTGAGTGAGAGTGAAATGTGTGCAAAGTGAGAAAAGAGTGTTTAAATACCCAAACAAAAACGCATGTAAAACGACACGCTAATCAGAGTTTTAACACCAAAACCAAGTTAGCACGTTTAGAGGGAGAAATGATTATGGCTCATAAATGATGTCTAATCCCAACAGTTTGCACACTGCTCGAGGAGATCTCAAGAGTCTGTTCCTTGATTACATCTAGACAGTTGTCTAGAAGTTTCAAGGTTAGACGCAAGACACTCCACGTGGTTTGATTTATCTGATCTTCAGGAATACCAAGGGATTGGTTCCTGGAGATTTCTAACTCAGATAACATCTAACTGGGTAGAAGTATCAGAGTCAGAGGCAGAATCCATTTGTTTATGTTAAAGTCTCATTTATCAACCTCAGAGGCACATTTTAATCAGGGCAGTTTTGAATGTTCAAATTTTCTAAGATAAAGACGAATCTATCTTCAGCTAAGGGTTTAGTGAAGATATCTGCCCATTGATGATCTGTATCAATGAACTTCAATGTTACTATCCCTTTCTGAACATAGTCTCTGATAAAATGATGTTTTATTTCAATGTGCTTAGCTCTGGAGTGCAATATGGGATTCTTACTTAAACAAATGGCAGCAGTATTATCACAGAAGATAGGAATGTTACTCTCGAAGACTTGTAAATCTTCTAACTGATTCTTCATCCAGAGCATCTGAGTAGTGCACAGTGATGCTGAGATATATTCTGCTTCTGCAGTGGACAGAGCGATAGTTGATTGCCTTTTGCTTGCCCAGGATATCAGATTGTTTCCCAGGAGTTGACAATTTCCAGATGTGCTTTTTTGTTCCAATCTATCTCCTGCGTAATCTGCATCACAGTAACCAGAAAGTCTATACTCTGATGTTTTCTCATACATCAGGCCCAGGTTAGGAGTTCCTTTCAGATATTTGAGAATTCTCTTAACTTCAGTTAAGTGAGTTTCTCTAGGATCTGATTGGAATCTGGCACAGAGACAGACACTAAAGAGAATATCAGGTCGAGTAGCAGTCAGATAGAGAAGGGAGCCTATCATACCACGATAGAGCTTCTGACAAACCTTTTTACTGACTTCTTCCTTTTCAAGAATGCATGTTGGATGCATGGGAGTCTTTGCAGAGTTGCATTCAGCCATGTCAAATTTCTTCAGAACATCTTTTATGTATTTGCTTTGATGAACGTACGTGACTTCTGAAGTTTGGTTAATTTGAATTCCCAAAAAGAACTTTAGTTCTTGCATTAAGCTCATTTCAAATTCTGCCTGCATTAACTCAGAGAATTCTTGACAAACAGAGGCGTTAGCTGAACCAAAAATAATATCATCAACGTATATCTGGCATATCATGAGATCATTGTTAAGGTTTTTACAGAAGAGTGTGGAGTCAACTTTTCCTCTGATGAAATTATGTTCCAGAAGAAAGTTACTTAATCGTTCATACCAAGCTCTGGGAGCTTGTTTAAGTCCATATAAAGATTTTTTAAGTTTAAAAACATGTTCTGGATAATTTGGATTTTCAAAACCTGGAGGTTGGTTGACATACACTTCTTCTGATATATAACCATTAAGGAATGCGCTCTTGACATCCATTTGATACAGTTTGATAGAATGATTTATAGCGAAGGATACAAGAAGACGAATAGATTCTAACCTGGCGACTGGAGCGAAGGTTTCATTGTAGTCAATACCTTCTTGTTGACTGTAACCTTGAGCTACCAGTCGAGCTTTGTTTCTGACGACTTCTCCTTTCTCATTCAGCTTGTTTCTGAATACCCATCTGGTTCCGATAACGTGAGTGCCTCTGGGCTTGGGAACAAGATCCCAGACATCGTTCTTTGTGAATTGATCTAACTCTTCTTGCATGGCTAGAACCGAGTCGTTATCTTGAAGTGCCTCATCACAGGACGTAGGCTCGATCAGAGATACTAGTCCCAGAGGAGTCTCTTCAGAGGTCTTGAAGGTAGATCTGGTTCTGACAGGTTCGTCCTTGTTACCCATAATCAATTCTTCAGATATGTTGAGGTGACTTTTAGCTTTCTTTGGGATTAATGGAAGATGAATTTCCTCAGGATTTTGAATGGCAGTTGCTTCTGGAGCTTTGTCAGATCCTGCAAGAGTGATTTCTAAATCTGCAAAATTTTCAACTAGCTTTGACTTTTCAGGGTCAAGCTTATCGTCAAATCTGACATGAATTGATTCTTCCACAATTTTGGTTTCTGTATTGTATACTCTATAGCCTTTAGAGCGTTCTGAGTATCCTAACATAATACCTTTCTGTGCTTTGGAATCAAACTTGTTCAGATGTTCTTTAGTGTTTAAAATAAAACAGGAGCATCCAAAAGGATGAAAATATGAAATGTTTGGTTTTCTTCCTTTACACAGTTCATAGGGAGTCTTTTCCAGAATGGGTCTTATGGAGATTCTATTTTGAATATAACACACTGTATTTACAGCTTCAGCCCAAAAGTGCTTAGCCACGTTTGTTTCATTGATCATAGTTCTTGCCATCTCTTGGAGTGTCCTATTCTTCCTCTCTACAACTCCATTTTGTTGTGGAGTTCTAGGACAGGAGAAATCATGGGATATTCCATTAGAGTCAAATAATTCCTCAAAAAATTTGTTTTCAAATTCCCCACCATGATCACTTCTGACTCTTACAATTTTAGAGTCAAATTCTTTTTGCACTTTGGAACAGAAGCTAGTAAATACAGAGTGAGACTCGCTCTTGTGCTTTAGGAATTTTACCCATGTCCAGCGACTGAAATCACCAACAATGACTAGTCCATATTTCTTTCCATTGACTGATGTTGTTTTCACAGGACCAAATAAGTCAATGTGAAGAAGTTCCAGAGGCTTAGAGGTAGTAACAATAGTTTTCTTTTTGAAAGATGTTTTTGAAAATTTTCCCTTCTGACATGCTTCACACAGAGCATCTGAAGAGAACTTCAGTTTAGGCAGGCCTCTGACTAACTCGAGTTTATTTAGCTGAGATAAATTCCTCATGCTAATGTGGCCCAAGCGTCTATGCCATACCCATTGCTCTTCGTGAACGGACATCAGACACTTCACATTTTGTTCTTTTAAATCAGACAGATTAATTTTATAAATATTGTTTTTCCTCTTGCTTGTGAATAGGACAGAACCATTGTTTTGATTTATGGCTTTACATGTTTTTTGATTAAAGATTACATCATAACCGTTATCACTTAATTGACTTATGGATAACAGGTTATGCATTAATCCTTCTACGTAAAGAACATCAGATATAGAGGGAAGAGTATCATTACCAATAGTTCCGGAGCCTCTGATCCTTCCTTTCTGATCTCTTCCGAAACCTACGAATCCAGTGTCTTTAAGTTCCAGGCTTTGGAACATAGACTTTCTTCCCGTCATGTGTCGCGAGCATCCAGAGTCCAGGTACCATGACTGGTGTTTGAACTTTGCTGCATAAGATATCTGCAACATAAACAATCTTATCTTTTGGTACCCAGAGTCTCTTGGGTCCTTTATGATTAGTTTTCCCAGAGTTTCTGATTACCTTGGGTTTTCTAGCATTATCAAACTTGTGTTCTTGTGTGTGTGTGTATAGTGATATGAAAATGGGGATTTAGGTTGGTCACTAGTAGAAGTTTTATCTTCCTTAGGATCATACCCAATTCCTCTTCTATTGTTCTGACTGACTCCATAAATCATGGATGCCATTACACTCCTTCCTATCCCATTTTTCAGAAACTTTTGAAAGGCTTTTTCGTACTTATAAATTATCGTGTTTGAAGTTTGTGGAGCTTGAGATAACGCTTCTTCTAGTTTTAAACAATTTTTCTTTGTTGCATCTCTTAGTGATGTTAAAACTTTGTTTTCATCTTTTAGTTCTAGAATTGTCATCTCAAGTTTGCCACATTCTTCAAATTTTTCTTCAAGACATCCTTTTATTGCTTTAAATTTTTGTTTTAGTTTCTGATATGAGCTAAGATTTTCAGACAAGCATGATTCTAGGTCAGATCGAGAGAGTTCAGAAAATACCTCTTCTGATTCAGATTCTTCATCTGAAGTGCTCCTGGATGTGGTAGCCATGAATGCCACATTTGCCTGTTCATTAGAGTCAGATTCTGATGAGTCAGATTCGCTGTCATCCCAGGTGGCCATTAATCCCTTCTTGGTTCTGAGGGAGTTTTTCTTGAAGTTGTCTTTTCTGGAGCTGTCTTTCTTTAACTTTGGGCATTCGTTCTTGTAGTGACATGTTTCTTTACATTCATAACAAGTAACATCTTTGTTAGTTTTACCTTTTGAGGTTGATTCTGATCGATCCCCTCTGGGTCTTGGTCTCCTGAAGTTATTGTTCCTCTTTTTCCAGAGTTATTTAACTCTTCTAGTTAGGAGGGACAATTCTTCTTCATCATCAGAATCTTCCTGTTCAGAGTCATCAACATCTTCTGTTTCGGCCTGGAAGGCTTTGTTCCTGTCAGGCTTGCGTCTTTCAGATCTGGACTTTAATGCTACAGATTTGTTCTTCTTCTGAGGCTCATCTTCCTCCAGTTCTATCTCATGACTTCTGAGTGAACTGACAAGCTCTTCAAGGTTGATGTTGTTCAGATCCTTTGAAAGCTTTAATGCAGTGACCATGGGTCTCCACTTCTTTGGCAAGCTTCTGACTATCTTTTTGACGTGGTTTACAGTTGTGTATCCTTTGTCTAGTACTTTGAGACCTGCAATAAGAGTTTGAAATCTAGAGAACATTACCTCTACAGCTTCAGCATCCTCCATTTTGAAGGCTTCATATTTCTGGATTAGAGCCAGAGCCTTTGTTTCTTTGACCTGAGAGTTTCCTTCATGAGTCATCTTCAGGGAGTCAAGTATATCTTTAGTTGTTTCCCTATTGGTGATTTTTTCATACTCATTATAGGATATGGCATTGAGAAGTATCGTTCTGGCTTTGTGATGATTCTTGAATTCGCGCTTCTGATCATCTGTCATCTTGCTTCTGGGAACTTCATCTCCAGCATTAGTTACAGGAGGTTTGTATCCATCTGTGACAATGTCCCAGAGATCAGCGTCATAGCCTAGAAAGAAACTTTCAATTCTATCCTTCCAGTAATCGAATTTCAATCCATCAAAGACAGGAGGCTTAGCATTGTAACTGTCTCTTTCATTTGTCTGAGCCATAGTTTTTCTCGTTCTGGATCTCTCTACACGGTTAAGTGTTTGATTGGAAAATCAATAACAGAGTCGAAGCTCTGATACCAATTGAAGGTGAGAAAAACAAGAAAGGGGGGGTTTGAATTGTTTTTGAAAATAAGCGCTTTTTGCAAAATAAAATCACACAGGATTTTATACTGGTTCTCTTATAACACAAAGCTACTCCAGTCCACCCGGCCAAGGTGATTTCGCCTTCAACAAGGACTTAATCCACTAATCTTGAAAGATTATTACAACCAACGTCTAAGAGAAAGATCTCTTAGTCCTCTCAAGTATACGGACTGCGCAGAGTCACTTGAGGAATAAAAAATCAATTTAGGTAAAGACAGAATTTGTAATCTAGAATGCTTCTAGGATAAAGCAAATATTACAGAAATTTGAGCAAGTAAGAAGTTTCACGTTCTGAGCAAAAGCTCGTGAAAGATTAAGAGAGAGAGTAAAGTATTTTTGTGCGTTCAGGTATCTCTCAATGAGGTTTTCCGTCCTTTATATAGAGGTGAAACGACCATTGTAGTGATGGCAGATATTTTGTCTTGATGAGAGTTTAATGCCATAACTTCTGTTGTTTCTTGCCAAAACAAGTTAGTCTCCCTGAATAACTTCTTTCCAAATATAATTTCTTTCTATTTGAAGTTGTAGTTGCCGTTACTCTTTCTGGATAAGGAAATTCTTCGTCAGAGTCTAAATTACTCTATTAATCTGAGATCTGAGAAATGACATTAGAGCTTCTGATAGTCTTGGTCTTTTAGATCATTAGTGTTGACTTCAGAGGAAGTTGAGAGCTTCTGGTGTTCTGATATGTTGTTGCTCAGAGTCAGAACTTCTGGAGCGTGCTTCTTCTTCAGATGCTTCTGATATTCTGATATGTTGTTTTGCTCAGAGTCAGAACTTCTAAGGAGCGTTTCCACTTTAGATGCTTCTGATCTTCTGGTACTTTGTATCTGATTTTATTCTGTATCTGATAAAGCGATCAGTATCCTTTGTTCTTGTTCAGAGTCCTGCACACTTAGAAACTTTTCGTTAGAGTGCGAATTTTGGTTTCATCCTTTGTTATCATCAAAGTCCTGGAGTCTGTTGTAGAACTATTTTTGTTCTTACAGTAAAATGCGGGAAAAGTAAAGGGATCGAGAGATCTATCGTACGGATAAAGATCCGAAGTAACGGCAATTAAAGAAATAAGGAAACCCAGAGATCTCTCAAGCTAGACACCATCAAAGAAAGTGAGTCAGTACACGTAATCGGAATAGACCTCCAGGTGGTATCCCACAAATAAAGTGGAATACTAGGCAAGCTCTTCCTGCAAGAGTATGTGAGTCCTCACAAAAACTCAACAAACAGGTTAAAGTAACAGGATGGAACCAGGAGAAAACATGATGAACACAAAACAGATTAGAGCAAACAAAAAAAAGAATCAATTACTGTCACGCTCGCTACTGCTTTGCCTAGCGAAGGCTTAGCGAAGCTTCGCTGCAGGCTCGCCTAGCGAAGTGGCTAGCGAATGCCTGCGGGTTTTGGGTCCTTCATTGATAACAGTCCGATATCGGCAACCCAAACCCTATGGTATCCATGAGAAACGAAACGATCAAATATTCAAGGTATTGTTCACACATTCATGCACATCTAAACCCGTGGGCAAAACCTAACGATACCTCATACATTTAGAGTATTCAAATTAAAAGCATAGAGTAATGGGAATAAGGGAAAACCTGATTGGAGAGATCGATTAAACTCGAAAGGCACGGCTGGGTTTGCAAAGAAATGTTAGGGTTTGCGTGAGATGGAGGTGAAAAAGTGTGTGAGTCAGAGTGAACTTTTCAGAGCTATCTGGAGGCTGTTGCAGATTAGTTCGTAGGTCTCTCTCTGCCAGGGAATAGGATAGTATAGCCTCCTCCTTTTTTTTGACTCAATGGAGTTCTGTATTTATAACCTAATTTTCATGGCTTGGTGGGCTCAAATGAGGGCAACTCAAGCCCATAACTTTCTGTTTTATTTTCAGAAATGCGCGCGCTTCGCCTAGCGAGCATGACAGTTCCTTTCGCTAAGCGAACTCTTCTGTTCGCCTAGCGAGCATGATAGCTCAGGAACAGATTTTTTCTCCTTCAAGATTAGCATTTTGAATGATGAATAGGTCCCATTTGAACCTGTTGGAAGCAACTCAAGTCTTTCCCTTGTGTTGACTGATCACCCGGACAGAAACCACAAAGCGTCTTGGATGATGTTCAAGCTTTTAGGATCTGATTCTGATTGACATGATGAAATGCAATATGAAATGTTAAATGACCTAAAAATGAATGCATGAATGAGGAGGGAAAATTTTAGGGTGTTACAGCCCGCACCGTTACGCAACAAGGCAAAATCAACAGAAGATCATGGATCAAGTTCAAGCAGAACTAGCAGAGATGAGGACCAACATGGCCCAGTTCATGAGTATGATGCAAGGGGTAGTGCAAGGGCAAGAGGAACTCCGAGCCTTGGCCCAGAGACAAGAAACTGTGATTCCCCCTATCGGTCAGAATCCGCCAGAAGGGACCCCTGTTGATGACGCTGCTGTTACCAACCTTGTCAGCAACTATGCTACTGGTGACGAATCGCGTGGTATTAGAATCAACGGACAACCCATCATTGCAGAGGCTGCTAATGCTCGAGCGGCACGTGCTCCAGTTCACCATCCTTCTCATTTGGTTGACAAGCAAGAAGATATGTTCACTATCCCCAGTGACGATGATGAATTTGGAAAGGCAGAAGAGAGCGATAGAAAGGTTGACGCCCTTGCTGAAAAGATTCGCGCCATGGAGTGCCAGAATTTTTTGGGCTTTGATGTTACTAACATGGGTTTAGTTGATGGGTTGAGGATCCCGTACAAGTTCAAAGCTCCATCTTTTGACAAGTACAATGGCATTTCTCGTCCCCGAACTCATGTGCAAGCTTACTACCGGAAGATATCCGCTTAAACAGATGATGAAAAAATGTGGATGTACTTTTTCTAAGACAGCTTGTCTGGAGCCTCTTTGGATTGGTACATGGACTTGAAAAAAGAATCTGTCAGAAGCTGGAGAGAGTTGGGTGAAGCTTTTCTGAGGCAGTACAAGCATAACATGGACATGGCTCCGAGCAGAATCCAATTGCAGAGTTTGTTTCAAAAGACCGGTGAGAGTTTCAAGGAATACGCCCAGAGGTGGCGTGAACTAGCTGCGAGAGTACAACCTCCGATGTTGGAGAGAGAATTGACTGATATGTTCATTGGAACCCTGCAAGGTGTATTCATGGATCGTATGGGAAGTTGCCCATTTGGTAGTTTTTCGAATGTTGTGATTTGCAGAGAAAGAACTGAAAGTCTTATCAAAGCGGGAAAAATCCAAGACCCTGGTTCTTCAAGTGCTAAGAAACCATTTTCAGGGGTACCTAGAAGGAGAGAGGGTGAGACAAATGCTATACACAATCAGAGAAATGGAAACAGAGGACAACAATACCGTCAAGTTGCTGCTGTGACTATTCCAGCAACCCACCCTCAACAACAACAAAGAGGACAACCACAACAACAACAACAACGCCAATTCCAACCAAGACAAAGAATGCCAGGTCGTCATTTTGATCCGTTGCCAATGACTTATGCTGAATTACTCCCTGAACTGCTCAGGTTAAAGTTTGTTGAACTTCGCACTATGGCTCCATTAACAAGGATTCCCGCTGGTTATGATGCTAATGTCCGTTGTGATTTTCATTCTGGTGCGCCAGGGCACCACATCGAGAATTGTCGGGCTTTTCACCATAAAGTTCAAGATTTGATTGATGCCAAGACGATTAACTTTACTCTTACTCCGAATGTGGTGAATAATCATATGCCTCAGCATGGAGGGCCCAGAGTAAATAATATGGAAGATGGGGAAAATTTGAACTTGGTAGTCGATATTAATGATGTTCAGACTTCGTTGTTTGTAGTGAAGGAACGTCTGCTTAGAGGGGGAGTATTCCCGGGATGTGACAAGAATTGTTCAGATTGTGGTAATCATGAAAACGGCTGTGTGAAATTGAAAGAAGGTATCCAAGAATTGATGAATGAAGATTGTGTACAGTTTGATCGGGTAGTGAAAGACCGTGAAGAGGTATCGACTGTTACTATTTACTTTACACCGTCAGAAGGTCCTGTACGTGCTCCGAGAACTATTAGTGCGCCTGTGACTATTGGTACTCCCGTGACCATATCTGCTTCGGCGACCGTTGATGTTCCCGTGATTGTTAATGCTCTAGTAACTATCAGTACTCCTACCACCATTGTTGCTTCTAGTGGAAGACTTGTTGAGAATAGTAGAGCAATTCCGTGGCAATATGACAATGCTGTTTGCAGAAGTAGAAGACTAGAGAATCAGACCAGATCAGTAAACCATACTCCAGTGACGATTGGTTCGTCAAATAAGACTCCAGTAACAGTTGGTTCGGCTGTGGGTAATGTGGGAGGACCCGGAGGATTTACGAGAAGTGGTCGTCTGTTTGCACCACAGGTTCCGAAGGATAACAATGCTGAGGCCCTTGCTAGAACAAAAGGAAAACAAGTTGTAGTTGAAGAAGAACCAGTAGCGATGAGGACAGTAGCTGTTTTTTTTTCTATTTGCTCTCTAACCTATTTTGCGTTTTGATTGTGACATGTTTTCTATTGCATCCGTGCTCTGTTTACCTGATACTGTTATTGCTATGATTCTCTTGTTTGGTGTAACTCTTGATTGTATCCCATCTTGTTATTCTAACTTGTTTGTTGAGTTTTTGTGAGGGCTCACATGACTCTTGAAGAGATAGCTTGCTCGGTATTCCACTTTATTTGTGGGATACCATTTGGAGATTTATTCTAATTGCTTTGCTGACTTGCTTTCTTTGATGGTGCTAGCCTGAGAGATCTCTGGGTTTCTTATTTCTTTAAATGCTATTACTTCGGGTCTTTATCCGTGTGGTAGATCTCTTGATTCCTTTTACATCTTTTTCAGCATTTTACCGCTTTCTTAGCTGGAAGACCTCGATAGGAGGCAATGTTTTTGTGCGTTTACTTTTGTGCCTAAAGACCTCCAAGAATAGGAACTACGTGTAAATCCCCCGTTATTCAGTGTGTCATTCTTTATGCTCGCACTACGTGTCGATGCTTCAGAACAAAAGCCCAAGATCTTTTGTCCGGTCGTCAGTGGAAAGGGTTTCATCTTCCTGAATCCCCACTTTTTGTCATGAGCTCACCCTGTCCAGGGTTAAGAGCTATGAGGTCTTATCCTCATTACCCTTTTGATCTGCTCACCCTGACGTTCAATGTCAGTGGTTAAGAGCCCATTTGATTACCTTTCCATGGCTTGTTTGTCGAGGTTGATATGACCCCTCTTGACTAAAGCCCCACCCATGTATGTTTGAGCCCCCTTTGTTGGTGTGTTTACTTCATGTTATATGTTTTTTTGTGTGGTGTGATCGTCTCCCCATAGGATTGCTAGGCTTCGTACAGTCTCTCGTTTGCATGTCAATTAAGGTAGCATGGTTCCTTCGTCTAGGACTTCCTTTTTGCATGAGCATTCCTAAAACACAAACGAACTCATTGATTTTTCTTCTCCTAAGAACACGTTAACTCCTTCTACTACAGGTGAGTAAGTCTCCAAAGGTCGAGCATCCGGTAGAGTGCGTAGTAACGTTGTTCACCTAAAAAACACAAAACAAACAAAAATAGTTTAGCTGAGCTACGGTGCTCTGATTCTCAATCCTTCTTGAGATACATATGCAGCAGGGTAGGGCCTGTGCGAGCAATAACTCTTTCTTTTCCCTACTTTGATTTTCTCTCTTTCGCATCACATATAGGACTTTTTATACACACACTTTAGACATAAATAGAAAACATGGATCCTGTGGAGTACCACAGACGTGAAGGGGTGTGATAACCTTCCCTTCACGTAACCGGCCCCCTTACTCGGTTTTCTTTAGTTCGAGACTTTGTTTTATCCGTTCCCTCTTGGTTATGCAGTACTACCTTTCCCTCCTTTTGGGATAAAAGTACATAGCTGGCAACTCTACTCTTTTTCCGCGCCACCTCTTTTCGCGTTTGTACTTGGATTCGGGAAATCCGGGGAGCGACACTTCTGATCATATCTCATCTTGTTTCTGGCAATGGAAATGCTAGCATCAGATACAGGAGTAATGTAGCCAATAATAACTATATCCCACATATCAGCATCATATCCCAAAAAGAAACTTTCGATTCTGTCTTTCCAGTAATCAAATTTTTCTCCATCAAAGATCGGAGGTTTAGCATTGTAACTATCTCTTTCATTGGTGTTGGCCGTAGTATTTTTCTCACACTGGATCTCTCTACACTGTTAAGTGTTTGGTTATAAAATCAATAACAGAGCCGAAGCTCTAATACCAATTAAAGATAGAGAAAAACAAGAAAGGGGGAAGGGGGGGGGTTTGAATTGTTTTGAGAAAATAAAACTTTTTGGAATTGAGACACACGCATAAACAAAAAAATTCAACACATAATTTTATACTGGTTCGCTTGAAATTCAAAGCTACTCCAGTCCACCCGGCCAAGGTGATTTCTCCTTCAACAAGGACTTAATCCACTAGTCTTAAAAGATTACTCAAACAAACGTCTAAGAGAATAAATATCTTTTAGCCCTCTCAAGTTTACAGACTTCACAAGTCACTTGAGGAAATTTCAGCAATTGAATAGAATTATAGTAATGATTAATGCTTCTAGATAAGCAGAAATTACACAATGTAAAAGCAAAGAACTGTTCACACGTTGGAGCAGCAGCTCGTGTAAGAGAATAATGAATATAGTGGAAGTATTGTGTTCTCGTGTGTTTCAGGTGTCTTCTTTGAGAAGCGTTCCATTCGTTATATAGGAGTGATGAGAGGACCGTTGAAGGATGTTAATGTCAGAATCTTGGGCAATGATGGATGATTAATGTCATTAATCTTTGCATTCTTTCCAAAACAATTTTGGGGCGCCATAAACTTCTTCCTGAATTAGATTCTTTCCATAAGTGGGTTCCTTCATAGCTAAGTATTCCGAATTAGATGGATCAAACTTCAGAGTCTCTATTTAGAAGGGTATCATCAGATAGATGCTTATTATTGATTGTCTTCAGAGCTTCTTTTCACTTGATTTCATCAGAGTGCAAGACTTTAGATGGAGTCATTCTTCCGCTTCAGAGTGTCTGTTGTCTCTTATTTAGTTTACGCTTTGTGTTGATCGGAGTCAGAGCTTCTGCTTGCGTATCTTCTAAGTGGTATCTCAGAACTTGATTATGTATCTGATGAGTGTCTATCTGAATGTTTTGATTAGAGTCCTGCATACTTAGAAAAATTTCGTTAGGGTACTATTTTTGTTTCATCCCTTGTTATCGTCAAAATCTTAGAGATACATTGTAGAACTAAATTTGTTCTTACATGACCAACATATCATTGCTTTTTCTATTGTCGAGACTGAATATGTAGCCACTATTATTGTTGTGCGCAAGTCTTATGGATAAAGAAACATTTATTGGATCATGATTTATAACTTGGCTACATCCCAATCAAATGCGATAATTCTAGCACAAAAAGCCTCACAATGGATCCTGTACTTCATTCACATATTAAACATATAGAGACCAGACCCCATTTCCTTAAGGATCGTTATTTTTGAATACGTAGATACGAAAAATTACCTTGCTGATATCTTTACAAAATTGTTATCCTTCAAACCTTTTCACAAGATACATAGGGAATTGGGAATCCTAGATTTGTCATGGTTTAAATAAATTTGGTTTCCTATTTCATTTTATTAGCTATATATTTATGTTGTACACTAACATTTTCTTGTAGAAATTCACTTTAACCAATTCTATTGGTATGTTTCTTTACTTTAACCAATGCTATTTGTAATTTGCTCTTATGTGTTCATTTACTTACTTTTTACATTCCTCTTATGTGTTCATATATTGAATTTAATATCTTTTTAAACATATATTTTTAATTATGTGCATTTGAGTATTATTATGTTTATTCATGAATTATTTAAATCTTCCATTGATCATGTAATTGTGTTTTGATGTGTAGTTGCATATCTAATTGTCTATCTTTTGTATTTAGCATGTCCATCTTCGTATTCTGTATTCGATCTTTGATGTTGGACATTCTTCATCATTATGTTTAGCTCATTTGTTTCTCTAGAATATTGTCTCTGTTGTTTGTTTTGTTTGTGTTTAAGCTAATTATCATCTATCTCTTTTTGATCTTGTCAAAGAGGTAAAAAATTTAATGTGAGTCTAGATTTGTTTTATGTGTTTTATGTTGTTATGGATTTCGTATTATTTCAAGGGAAGCCCGAGAAATTGAAGGAAAACATTGATCACATTTTTATTTTTCTTAAATTTGACTCAATTTCAAGTGAAAGCTTACCAAGCATCAAAAAAGGGGGACATTGAAGTTGCATATCTCTGATAGATTAAGGAATAGACCTTTATGTGGGTTTGTTGCTTTTCTCTTAAGCTTTTCTTTGAGTTTAGTTTTATGTTTGAGTATACTATTCATTTGCGCATCTTTAAGGATTGTTTTTTGGATTCGTATTTTAGCATGCATAATTCAAACTGTTTGTGTTTAAGTATGAACATTATACTTTAAGTGATTTAGTCGAATTTTTGGAACAAGAAGGATAGTTGAGATAGGTTCAAGTCATGTCAAAAGTAAAATTTCAAAACAACTTTAAAAAAATTGACTTTTAAGGTTTTAGATATGTGATTCGAATCACACGATCCCTTTAGTCGAATTAAACTAAACAGAGAGGAACATGAAGTTGCGTGAGCTTGTGAGTTGAATCACAACTTACACATGATTTAAATCATGCAATCTATGAGTCAAATAAAGACTTCAACATGAGTAGAATCACGACTTCAACATGAGTTGAATCATGAAGCTTCCTTCAGCCTCTACCAAGTTTGAGTTGAATCATGACTTACTCATGATTCGAATCATAACCTGTTTAAGTCAAATAATGTCTTGTGATTGACTCGAATCACAATAAAATGGGTTCCTCTTTAAGTGTAGATCTTGTTACACATTACTTTGCCACTTGACTCAAATCACCAAGTGTCCTTGACTCGAATCAAACATGATTTTTTCACCATTTTTTATGCTTCATCTCTAACACCTATACATTATTTTTTTAATCTCAAACTTTTCATAATGTTAGAAAACACATTCTTTCGTTGATGATTTGAAAACTCATAAACCACTTGTTCTCTCATTTTAAAAGTACTTTTGAATCTTTCTTGAACACTTGCAAACGATTTCTTTTATCTTATATCTAATTATTTTTCTGATATTGTAAGGACCCGAATGTTATCTTGGAAGATTGGTGATTGATTGAGGATATTAGTTTTGGATTTAACAATTCTTTGAAGATTAGTTTAAGATTTCATAGGCTTGCAAGAGTGTGTGGTGTTGTGAACTAGTTCTGAAAATTCTAGTGAAAAGGAAAGAGGTTTTTCTCTCCAGGTTGAGATTGGTAGTTTTTTTGGAAGCCTATAGACAGGGTAGAAGTTCTTTTCAATCTTTGGACAAGCTAACGCTCAAGATACAGGCAAAACTGTATGGAAATTTCCGTAGATGGATACCTACGAGCAGGTTGTTAGGGGCTTAAAGATTCAAGAATTGATCTGAAGTAAAAATTTTGTATAGAGTTAAGTTCATAGAGCTGCGTACAAGTTAAGATTTAGAAAAGAAGAAATTTAATTTTCAGCATTTATTTTTAGACTAGTGATTGTAGAAACTCTTGTAATATTCTTGAAAATCATAGTGGAAGACCAACAAATTTTCAATGGGTAACCATTGGAGAGTGGATTAATCATAAAGCGAGGATGAATGTGTCAAACCACTATAGATCCTGGTGTACTCTCTCTCTCTGTCTCTCTCTCTCTCTCTCTCACACACACACACACACAATGCAAGGATGAACGTGTCAAACCATTTAATTTTATAGTTGATCACATGATTAGGTCGTTTCTATTGCTTTCTAGAATTGCATGCTTAAAGGATTTTTCTGTTGGTAGTGATTTATTGTATAAGTTGTAGGTTTTGTTAGAATTTGTAATTCAACCTTATCTTAGTGTCGATTATGAAGACTTTGATTGTAGAATCTTGTGTGTGATTGAAGATCATTTGATAACACTTCTTATGGAATTGAACGATTTTGCAAAGCAATTAGTTTATCTATTTGGTGTAATTAATTTGCCCAACTTGATAGATTGTAAATTATTTAAGTACATTTGTGAATCTCTTAATCGATAAGCATAATCTATTTTACGTTGAACTTCCTTCTACCGCGCAAATTAAACTCTATTTTTTAAACTCTTTTAAAATATCATTTTTAACTTGGAAGATTTATTCACCCCTGTATAATATTCACATTCCATATTCTCACCCACCAACTTATTTATGCAATATATATATATATATATAATATATATATATATATATATATATATATATATATATATATATATATATATATATATATATATATATATATATATATATATATATATATATATATATATATATATATATATATATATATATATATATATATATATATATATATATATATATATATATATATATATATATATATATATATATAAAGTAGCCACACATCATTATTTTGTTAAAATCAACAAATTACTTCATAGCTAACTTGAGCGTTATCCAACCTGCTGTCCAAGGTAGAACTGCCCTAGGTTGTGAACAACAACTGCAACCCTTCACGATCATAGTTAGCCATAGGCTTTATATCGGATAACGGCCCTGCACCATGACAAACCCGAAACAACAAAATGAACCCGCAAAGTATCCCCAACAGACCGAATTGAAAACAATATAGATAAAGAAAATGAACAAAATTTTGATGTGAATTAAATCCTGACTTTAATAATTGCAACAAACATGATATGGTTTGAATGATACTTTCCTATTAACACAAGCTTAGATCTACATTTTTCAAAATCATCTTTTAATCAAATTGAATTGAACAAATATCTAAGATCTATATTACAAATTATTCTATCAATCCTACATGTGTTAAACTAAACCTTTTTACAATTACTTAACACTGCAACCTAAGCTTATCAATCGCTAAACTGTAACAAACAGTTAAAAGCTTTTGAAGGTGAGTTTTTTTTTTTTTTTTTTTAAAAGAAAAACTTTACAAACAAGATATATGTATATATGTATGTAATATGTGTCTTAATTTCTTAATGGTTTTTATCTAAGAAACTCAACTTTAAAATGTTGTTCTTGGTCTTATAAAACTGTATAAAGTATATATAAACAATTCTTTATGTTTGTGGCAGATTGTCTCTTGAGAAAACGTCCTTGAATATGAAATACTAGGGGCCTAACTATGCATATTCAGCTCCTTAGCTATTTGAAGTCACTATCTAGCCAAATCTTAGGAAAAAATATTATCAACAAAAACTTCCAATAATTTTGCAAGCTAAAAGAATAACAATAACCTATTGATAGATGACTAACCATCCCCTACTAGTAAAACTGAATCATTGAAAGTTGTTGCATCCACAAAAATAGTAAAAATAAAACCAACATGTTCCAGCTTCATTTAATGCAAGAATCACTCCACACAAGTGTTGAAAACTTGAAAGCATAGAGGATAACAAAAATAAAACAACATAACCAATGTTCCACATTTTGCAATTTTGAATGCTACATTTCCACATAAATCATGAAATTAAGCAATTTCATCTATATCCCACATATATACCACGTCTCAAATCAGTAGTAAAAAGGTATTGAATACCATGGTTTTAATTTGTGGTTGGGGTCGCAGATACGGTTGCAGTGGCGGGCGTTGAGATTGTGGTCATTACGATTGTTGCAATACGTATTACGGTTATTGTGACGTGAATTTTGATCGAGAAGAATTCTAAATACAACGTTGAAAAGCACTTATTATTAAGATTTTTAATTACAAATGAAGGAAATTCATTTTTGTGGTCCTTAAGTTATGAGTTTTAATGAAAATACTTGAAGAGACAATGACTAGATTGTCTCATGGGATTCCTAATACAGCGGGATATGTGATTTTAAAATCAAAATTAAACGGGTGTAATTGTCGTTGCAAACCGCAATTTAAAACCATACTAGAATACTATAGTGCAAAAACATATTAAATCTTAAAAGTGGAAAAACACTATTTTGCATTTCCTTGAGAGATTTGAAGTGAGAGGTTTCATGCTCTCATACCGAAGGAGAATGGGATTTTGTCCCAATTGGATTAGAATCAAATTTTAGAGAAAAAAAATTAGAATTTTCAACCATATTGAGAGTTAATATTTTCCATCTCAAAATCAAAATAAGAAATTAAAGAAACATTGTAATCAAAATTTATCCAATCAAATTAAAATTCGGTTTAAGTGTTTTCAATAAAGATGAGGCTTGTGTTTTCAAAATAGGACCAAAACAAGGGTTTTGTTAAGCATTTTCATGACATAATCTTAACAAAAATATAGGCTAAAATTTCAACAAAAAAAGGATTGGATTTATAGAAAAGAGGAATCAAGGTTTTAACATAACTTTCGATTTTCAATACAGAAACACAATCCAACAATTTAAAACACATGATACTTACTCTAAGAGAAGGTAAACATGCGGTTGTCTGAGAAGAGTCCAGCACGGTGGCTTGCTGTGGAGAAGAAGAAAATGATAAAAAGTACTCGAATCAAAATCTGTTTTCTTTGTCGAAGAGCTTTAGAATGTCTCTCAACCTCCACTTTCAACTGCAGTTGCTGGAAAAAGGAGGACGATAGTTGACGGCGATGTTTCTAAAAAAACATCAAACCAATTCATTAGAGAGGTGGGATAATGAGGAGCGTGAATATGGTCATCTTATTTAATTTGAGTTGTGGAGAACAAAGATATATGAGGAAGAAGGGGCGACTCTCTTTTTCTGAAGAAGGAAAAGCAAAATAGGTTTGTTCCAATATCTCTTATTCCACATGTGAGGGAGTATTGGAAAATTAAATATATTATCTTTTTTTTAAATTCTATTCATTTATGTTAAAATATTTGAGGCACTTGTGTTTAATTAAGGCGACAACCATTGCAAATAGGGAATTATGGTGGTTATTACACAAGTGTCACAACTCGTGTGTCACAAAATGGATAATTTCTTGTAGTGTCCATCTCCTTCATTCAGGCGTCCAAGAGGGAATCTTAAAAAATGTATTTCAAGTGAAGCTTAAGCTAAGTTCCTCTAACGAGACTTCAGTCGAGTCCCTACGGCGAGAATTTAGTTGAGTTCCTCTGACGGGACTCTTAGTTGAGTCCCTCTAGGGAGACTTTAATTGACTCCCTCTAACGAGGATATAGTTGAGTCCCTCAAACAAGTCTTATTTTGAGACCCTCAGGCAAGACTTTATTTGAGTTCCTCAAGCGAGACATTAGTCGAGTCACTTTGGTGAGACTTTAGTTGAGTCCCTATAGCGAGACTTTTGGTTGAGTCCCTCTAGAGAGACTTTAGTTGATCCCCTCAGGAAAGGCTTTAGTCGATTCCCTTAGGCGATATTTAATTGAGTCCCTCAAGGGAGACTTTAATTGAGTCCCTCTAGCGAGCTTTTAGTTGAGTCCTTATTGGTAGATATCTTAAGAAGACAATGTTTATGTTGCTCCTTTATCTGAGGTTGGGCAATAAAAATTTAGGTGATAATGTATGTTAGAGATTTGGTATAATGAACCAAACTCCTAAAACATACCACACACTAAAAGAGCAGATCACAAGGGATGAACCTATCTCATCCATACTTGTATTGGTTCATCTGACACAAGGTCATTGATGAACCCATTAGCCTTAGGATATTGAGACTTCATTGGGCAATGAAAAGGATGGGAAAGAATAGGGATGAAGATGAAGAGGGAGGGGAGTTGAGAGAAACACAAATTGGTCATGGGAGGAATTTTATCAAATTAAAATCATTCATTCATTTTAGGAGATGAAATATACATTTCATCAATCCCCTAATTCCAATGATTTTAATCCAATAAAAGTCAAATCAGCCTTGACCAAGGCCAAAGCAAATAGTCAAACATCACAAGAACATATCGAGAAATTCTTTCTATTTTTATGTCTCTAATTTTTGCCTGGATCGCCCCTCCGGGTTTTCAATCCACCAGACGCTCTTTTTTGCCTAAGCCCCTCTTTCGGGTTTTCAACTTAGCGAGCTGTTCTTTTCTTTTTTAGGCGAAGTATTTCTTGACTGCATCTGCGTTCATAGGACGAGTGAACTCTTCACCATCCATAGTTGTAAGAATCAAAGCGCCGCCTGAAAAGGCTCTCTTAACAACATATGGGCCTTCATAATTAGGAGTCCATTTTCCCCTAGAATCTGGTTTGAACGATAGAATCTTCTTGAGCACAAGGTCACCTTCTCTGAACACACGAGGTCTTACCTTCTTATCAAAAGCTTTCTTCATTCTCTGCTGATATAATTGACCATGACACATGGCAGTCAATCTCTTCTCTTCAATTAAATTCAGATGATCAAACCTGGTCTAACACCATTCAGCCCTAGTCAACTTGGCTTCCATGAGCACACGTAACGAAGGAATCTCAACCTCTATGGGGAGCACTGCTTCCATACCATATATAAGAGAAAAAGGGGTTGCCCCTGTTGAAGTGCGGATGGATGTTCGATACCCATGCAAAGCATACGGGAGCATCTCATGCCAATCCTTATATATGACAACCATCTTCTAAATGATCTTCTTGATGTTCTTATTTGCAGCTTCAACAGCCCCATTCATCTTGGGTTTGTAGGGAGAAGAATTATGGTGTGCAATCTTGAAGTCTTTACAAAGAGCTTCCACCATATTATTATTCAAGTTCGATCCATGATCAGTAATGATCTTGCTTGGCACACCATAACGGCATATGATCTGATTCTTGATAAACCTTACAACAACTTGCTTGGTTACATTTGCATACGATGCCGCTTCAACCCATTTTGTAAAGTAGTTAATTGCCACTAAAATGAAACGATGTTCATTCGAAGCTTTGGGCTCAATCATCCCAATCATATCAATTCCCCACATGGAGAAGGTCCATGGGGAAGAAATAACATTCAAAAGTGTCAGAAGAACATGAATCTTATCAACATATATTTGACACTTGTGGCACTTCTTCACAAACTTGCAACAGTCAGATTCCATTGTCAGCTAATAGTAACTTGCTCGCAACATCTTATTTGTCATTGCATGTGCATTGGAATGAGTACCAAAGGAACCTTCATGCACTTCAGTCATCAACAAGTCTGCTTCGTGTTTATCCACGCATCTGAGCAAAACCATGTCGAAGTTTCTCTTGTATAGTATATCACCATTCAAGTAGAAATTACCGACTAATCTTCTCAAAGTCTTCTTATCTTTCAAGGATGTCTCAGATGGGTAAATTTGACTTTGGAGGAAACACTTGATGTCATAATACCACGGTTTCTCGTCTCTGACTTTGATCAGTGCATTTTGATACACATTCTTCTATATTTATACTTATGCATTTCCATGTTTTAGTTTGGTTATTTCTCCCTTTTAATGTGTTTTTATAATTTATCTTATTTTTACACTTATTTGTTTTTCGCAGTTTATTTTCAGCATTAGCAGTCTGCACGAATAAATTCATAACTGGAGCTAGGAGTATCGGATCGAGGCATGCTACCAGTCGTTGGAAAGCTAAGAGAAAGAGCTATGACTTTCATGAAGAAGTCAGAAGCTAATTCGGACTGTAGCATGGTTGAAAAATCCGTTGGAGCCTTCAGCACTAGATTTATATTTTGTGTTTGGTTATTTAGTTTGGTTCTGGGTTATGTTTTGACCAAATTAGGTTTATTCTACTTTTCATATAACCTAAGCAGCCGAAAACAGTACACGGTATTACTATTCACGAAAATTTGAAAGCTTGTACGAATTCCATGGAGAACTAATCCCTCTGATTCGATATGTCGTAATTCAGGTTCCAAAACTTGAGATTATTATAATGTTAATTTTAATTTAATTCCTTTCAATGATATTTTATGTTCTTGTATGCTTAATTCAATTGCATGAAATATATTGATTCAATTTGGTTGATTGTATGATCCTAACATAGGCACGTCATGTTTTCTTAATTCGTTTTTGTGTCTGATCAATCATGTTTACTTAATCCATGAAAACTTATCCCGTTTGCTTAATTTGGACAATAGTGTAAGAACAAAAATTGTTCTACAACAGATTCCAAGATTTTGATGATAACAAAGGACGAAACCAAAAATGGCACTCTAACAAAAAGTTTCTAAGTGTGCAGGAATCTAAACAAAAAGAAAGGAATCTGATTGCGTCATCAGATACAGAATCATATCAGATACAAATTATCAGAAGCATCTGAAGTAGTAACGCGCTCAAGATGTTCTAACTCTGAGCAAAACAGCAAAAACATCAGAGGCATCTGAACAAGGAGTACGCTCTAGAAGTTCTGACTCTGAACAAAGGTATATCTAAATTCCAGAAGCTCTCAGTGTCATCTGAAGACATCATCAGAACCCTAAGAGATCAAAACATCAGAAGCTCCGAATCCACATAGCAAGATCTCAGATTAACAGAGTCACATAGACCTTGATTATGGATTTCCTAAATCAGAAAGAGTAACGTCAACTTTGAATTTAAATGGAAAGGAACTATTATTGGAAAGAAGTTATTCAGGGAGACAAAGTTGTTTTGGCAAGAAACAACAGAAGTTATGGCATTAATTCCTATTCAAGATTAAATATCTGCCATCAATTTCAACGGTCCTTTCATCTCTATATAAAGGACAGCAAACAGCATTGAGACACAAACCAACACGCATAAACTCTTTCTTCTCTCTCTCTCAATCTTTCACAAAGCTTTTGCTTAGAACGTGAAACATTCTTTTGTTCTTACTGTTGTAATATTTGCTTTATCCTAGAAGCACTCTAGATTACAAAGTCTTTTTTATCTATTACTTTATTTTCTCAAGTGACTCTGCGCAGTCTGTATACTTGAGAGGACTAAGAGATCTTTCTCTTAGACGTTAGTTGTAATAATCTTTAAAGATTAGTGGATTAAGTCCTTATTGAAGGCGAAATCACCTTGGCCGGGTGGACTGGAGTAGCTTTGTGTTATAAGTGAACCAGTATAAATTCCTTGTGTGGTTTTATTCTGAAAAAGCGCTTATTTTCCAAAACAATTCAAACCCCCCTTTCTTGTTTTTCTCACCTTCAATTGGTATCAGAGCTTCGGCTCTGTTATTGATTTTCTAATCAAACACTTAACAGTGTAGAGAGATCCAGAACGAGAAAAACCATGGCCCACACAAATGAAAGAGACAATTACAATGCTAAGCCTCCTGTCTTTGATGGAGAAAAATTCGACTACTGGAAAGATAGGATTGAGAGCTTCTTTCTAGGCTATGATGCTGATCTCTGGGACATTGTCACAGATGGATACAAACCTCCTATCACAGAGGATGGAGTTGAAGTTCCCAGAAGTATGATGTCAGATGATCAGAAGCGAGTTTTCAAAAATCATCACAAGGCCAGAACCATACTTCTCAATGCTATATCTTACAACGAGTATGAAAAGATCACCAACAGAGAAACAGCCAAAGACATACTTGACTCTCTGAGGATGACTCATGAAGGAAACTCTCAGGTCAAAGAGACAAAGGCTCTGGCGCTTATCCAGAAATATAAAGCCTTCAAAATGGAGGATGACGAAGCCATAGAGGTAATGTTCTCCAGATTCCAAACTCTTATTGCAGGTCTCAAAGTTCTAGACAAAGGGTACACAACTGCAGACCACGTCAAAAAGATAGTCAGAAGCTTACCAAAGAAGTGGAGACTCATGGTCACTGCTCTGAAGCTGTCTAAGGATCTGAACAATATCAGTCTTGAAGAGCTTGTCAGTTCTCTCAGAAGCCATGAGATAGAACTAGAGGAAGACGAACCTCAGAAGAAGAACAAGTCTGTAGCATTAAAGTCCAGATCTGAAAGACGTAAATCTGACAAAACCAAAGCATTCTAGGCCGAGACAGAAGATGCAGATGACTCTGAACAAGAAGATTCTGATGAGGAAGAAGAATTGTCCCTCCTGACCATAAGAGTTAAACAACTCTGGAAAAAGAGGAACAACAACTTCAGAAGACCAAAACCCAGAGGGGATCGATCAGAATCAACCTCAAAAGGTAAAACTAACAAAGATATTACTTGTTATGAATGTAAAGAAACAGGTCACTACAGGAATGAATGCCCCAAGCTAAAGAAAGATAGTTCCAGAAAAGAAAGTTTCAAGAAAAATACCTTCAGGAAAAGAAAGGATTAATGGCTACCTGGGATGATAGCGAATCAGACTCATCAGAATCTGACTCTGATGAACAGGCCAATGTGGCATTCATGGCTACCACATCCAGGAACAGTTCAGATGAAGAATCTGAAGAGGTATTTTCTGAACTCTCTCGATCTGATCTAGAATCATGCTTGTCAGAAACTCTTAACTCATATTAGAAATTAAAACAAAAGTTTAAAGCAATAAAAGGCTGTCTTGAAGAAAAATTTGAAGAATGTGGCAAACTTGAGATGACAATTCTAAAACGAGAAGATGAAATCAGATCTTTAACATTACAAAGAGATGCAGCAAATAAAAATCGCTTAGAACTGGAAGAAGCGTTATCTCAAGCTCCACAGACTTCAAATACGATAATTTATAAATACGAAGAAGCCTTTCAAGAATTTCTGAAAAATGGGATAGGAAGGAGTGTTATGGCATCCATGATTTATGGAGTCAGTCAAAACAATAAAAAGGGAATTGGGTATGATCCTAAGGAAGATAAAACTTCTACTAGTGACCAACTTAAATCTCCATTTTCATATCACTACACACACACACAAGAACAAAAATTTGAAAATGCTAGAAAACCCAAAGTTATAAGAAACTCTGGGAAAACTAATCAGAAAGGACCCAAGAGACTCTGGGTACCAAAAGATAAGATTGTTTATGTTGCAGATATCCTATGCAGCAAACTTCAAACACCAGTCATGGTACCTGGACTCTGGATGCTCGCGACACATGACGGGAAGAAAGTCTATGTTCCAAAGCCTGGAACTTAAAGACGCTGGATTCGTTGGCTTCGGAGGAGATCAGAAAGGAAGGATCAGAGGCTCCGGAACTATTGGTAATGGTACTCTTCCCTCTATATCTGATGTCCTTTACGTAGAAGGATTAATGCATAACTTGCTATCCATAAGTCAATTAAGTGATAACGTTTATGACGTGATCTTTAATCAAAAAACATGTAAAGCCATAAATCAAAACAATGGTTCTGTCCTATTCACAGGCAAGAGGAAAAACAATATTTATAAAATTAATCTTTCTGATTTAAAAGAACAAAATGTGAAATGCCTGATGTCTGTTCACGAAGAGCAATGGGTATGGCATAGACGCTTGGGCCACATTAGCATGAGAAAACTATCTCAGCTAAATAAACTCGAGTTAGTCAAAGGCCTACCTAAACTGAAGTTTTCTTCAGATGCCCTATGTGAAGCATGTCATAAAGGAAAAATTTCAAAAACTTCCTTCAAAAAGAAAACTATTGTTACCACCTCTAAGCCTCTGGAACTTCTTCACATTGATTTATTTGGTCCTGTGAAAACAACATCAGTAAATGGAAAGAAGTATGGACTAGTCATTGTTGATGATTTCGGTCGCTGGACATGGGTGAAATTCCTAAAGCACAAGAGTGAGTCACACTCTGTATTCACTAGTTTCTGCTCCAAAGTGCAAAAAGAATTTGACTCTAAAAGTATTAGAGTCAGAAGTGATCATGGTGGGGAATTTGAAAACAAAGATTTTGAGGAATTATTTGACTCTAATGGAATATCCCATGATTTCTCCTGCCCTAGAACTCCACAACAAAATGGAGTTGTAGAGAAGAAGAATAGGACACTCCAAGAGATGGCCAGAACCATGATCAATGAAACGAATGTGGCTAAGCACTTTTGGGCCGAAGCTGTAAATACAGCGTGTTATATTCAGAATAGAATCTCCATAAGACCTATTCTGGAAAAGACTCCCTATGAACTGTGTAAAGGAAGGAAACCAAACATTTCATATTTCCATCCATTTGGATGTTCTTGCTTTATTTTAAACACTAAAGATCACCTGAACAAGTTTGACTCCAAAGCATAGAAAGGTATTATGTTAGGATACTCAGAACGCTCTAAAGGCTACAGAGTATACAATACAGAAACCAAAATTGTGGAAGAATCAATTCATGTCAGATTTGACGATAAGCTTGACCCTTAAAAGTCAAAGCTAGTTGAAAATTTTGCAGATTTAGAAATCACTCTTGCAGGATCTGATAAAGCTCCAGAAGCAACTGCCACTCAGAACTCTGAGGAAATTCATTCCCCAGTAATCCCAAAGAAAGCTAAAAGTCGCATCAACGTATCTGAAGATTTGATTCTGGGCAACAAAGACGAACCTGTCAGAACCAGATCTACCTTCAGGACCTCTGAAGAAACGCCTCTGGGACTAGTGTCTCTAATCGAGCCTACGTCCTGTGATAAAGCACTTCAAGATAACGACTGGGTTTCAGCTATGCAAGAAGAGTTAGATCAATTCACAAAGAATGATGTATGGGATCTTGTTCCCAAGCTCAAAGCACAAGCACTCCTACTCCAACAGTTACAGGCGTAACCATAACACCAGTTTACAAGGAGCCTCATATTCTTGACCGGGAGGCTCACATCAATCTTGCAACTCCTTTTGAAAAACTGGAAGTTTTGTGTGAATCTCTTGTGGATTTCAACAACATGAAAAGGAATGGAGTAGACCTAACTGAAGAACTCCGTCAACAAGGTTGGGAAAACTACTTTCAACGGCTCTATGGCCCTGTTTACCCAAACCTCATCAAGGAATTCTGGAGGTTTGCTGGCGTTGACGACCATTTCATCGTCTCCTACGTTTTGGGGGTAAAAATCGTGATTACTGAAAAGTCAATAGCCTCATTGCTAAACATGGAGAAAGCTGGAGGAAGAAGGATTTATGACATCAATCCTAGGTCAAAGTACATTGCTTATGAAATCAACCCCACTATCTTCAAACACAACACAGAAGGCAACCCATCAAAGAACAAAGAACTACATCAGAATCTCCGAGTGTGGCTCAAGATCATTCTGGGAACTATTCATCATCGCCCAGCATCCAACTCATCAGATTACATCAATACAGATCAGAAGTGTATTTTGTACTGTATTCATAAGGGTCTGAAGCTTTGCCTCCCAGCCCTCCTCTTCAAATATCTCAGAGACTCCGTACGGGAGACCAGGAACAACATGAAACCCAGAACCTACATCCCTCTGGGAAGACTTATCTCTGATGTTCTGATAGAAAATGGGCTCGTAGATCATCTGGAGAAAAACAAACTCATGGAAGATTTGGCAATAGATACTGGAAGGCCTCTGAACTCCAAAAATCTGAAGAGCATGGGAATTCTGAAGAAGATTCAAGTCAAACCAACTCTGGACACCTCTTGGGAAGCTTTAAAAGATCAGAGGGATATGTCAAATGGTCTCGCAAGGTTCTACAAGAATGAACCCAAAGAGGCAATCCTCCACTATCTCCAACGTCTGAAGGATGAAGGAGTGGACATCTCAGACTTCAGATTTGACGATCTGCTAGATTCAGAACCAGAATTCGTGAAGTTCAAAAGAGGTCCATCTGAGAAGTCTTCAAGAGCGAAGAAAGCAAGGCTAGGAGAAACTTCTGAATCAAGACCTCCAGCGCCTCTGCAAGAATCTTCTGGTAAGTATGCCTCTGCTATTCCCTCTGTACAGCCATTGGCTTCTTCTACTCCTCTACCAACCCCCATCTACACCACATCTGAAACCCCTCCTTCTACAACCAGAACCTCTCAACCTCTACCAAAATTCAATCTTGCCAATACCTCTTTACCACTATCCGATGCCGAACAATTAAATCAAACCATTTCCTCATCCACAGCCCCAGAATCACCTCCCTATTTTATCATTTCCTCAGATACATAACACTCTGACCCAACTTCTCCAACCCTAGCCCAACTTCAGGCTCAAAACTTTGCCTCTCAACAACCAACACAACCTCCACCTGAAGTAACTTCACCACCCACAGAACAACCAACCATCACTCCTTCTGAAGTTCAACCCTCTGACCTTCATACCTCTGACACTATCCCTCCAAACCCTTCCGCTGAACCTGAACCTGAACCTCAAACACTAAACCTAAGCCCTCCAACCTCTCCACCTCAAACACCTGAACCTGAACCTCAAACACTAAACCTAAGCCCTCCAACCTCTCCACCTCAAACATCTGAACCTGAACATTCCTTGCCTACCCTAGAGGAAGCCATTATGTTGTTCGCAGGGGCTTCAGTACAAAAGGTCAAGTCTCTGACCATAAACTCTGGCATCAGTGATGATCCTGACTCTATAAGGACACACTGGAACAGAGTCATTGGCTGGATGACTTCTGAGGCCTTCAAGCTGAAGCACATCTCTGAGCAAGTCAGAAACGACTTCATCAGAGATGCTGAGGCAAGACTACAGGAGCGTCTGGCCAGAGAAGCTGAAGAAGAAGCCAGAAGGCAAGAAGAAGAAAAAGCCAGACAAGCAGAAATCCAAAGGGCCAAGGAAGCTGAGGCCAAAGCTCTAGCTGACGCTGCTGCTGCTGCTGCTGAAGCTGAAACAAAGGCAGCTGCAGAAGCTGAAGCCAGAGCTGCTGAAGAACAGAGTGCTCTGACTCAGGGGGAGTCCTCTACTGTCATTCCTATGGTTCTCAAGACGCTTGAAGAACTTCAGAAAGACCAGAAGGAACTCAAAGCCAGAATGGACAAACAGGACACCGTCAACGACAATATCCAGAACCTGCTGACTCAACTGCTTCAGAGAATGCCTCCTCCTCCCAACCCTTAGGCACTTAGGATCTTTTGCTTGTTGCCTTGCTTATCTTTGTTTCTGATGTTTGTTTTTCTTGCCCTTATCTCTGATGTCTGTTATCTGAATATATACAATGTTTTGTTGATTATTTTGTTTAAGTCTTTTTGATTCTGACAAAAAGGGGGAGAAATCAAATATAGCTCTGATGAAAATTTTCCTAATACCTTAAGCACTCTGCAAACATACTATTCCTTAAAAATAAATTCTTCTAACACTGGACTTAAGAAATTGCAGAAGGTATCAAGAAACTTCATTGCTTGGAAGCTCTGGTAAGAACTTCTGAACTCCCTAGCCTATCTCAGGGGGAGCTCACTTCTATCTGATCTGATATTTTTTTAATGTTTCATCTGCTAATTGAGTTTGTTTTGTCATCATCAAAAAGGGGGAGATTGTAAGAACAAAAATTGTTCTACAACAGATTCCAAGATTTTGATGATAACAAAGGACGAAACCAAAAATGGCACTCTAACAAAAAGTTTCTAAGTGTGCAGGAATCTAAACAAAAAGAAAGGAATCTGATTGCGTTATCAGATATAGAATCATATCAGATACAAATTATCAGAAGCATCTGAAGTAGTAACGCGCTCAAGATGTTCTAACTCTGAGCAAAACAGCAAAAACATCAGAGGCATCTGAACAAGGAGTACGCTCTAGAAGTTCTGACTCTGAACAAAGGTATATCTAAATTCCAGAAGCTCTCAGCATCATCTGAAGACATCATCAGAACCCTAAGAGATCAAAACATCAGAAGCTCCGAATCCACATAGCAAGAACTCAGATTAACAGAGTCACATAGACCTTGATTATGGATTTCCTAAATCAGAAAGAGTAACGTCAACTTCAAATTTAAATGGAAAGGAACTATTATTGGAAAGAAGTTATTCAGGGAGACAAAGTTGTTTTGGCAAGAAACAACAGAAGTTATGGCATTAATTCCTATTCAAGATTAAATATCTGCCATCAATTTCAACGGTCCTTTCATCTCTATATAAAGGACAGCAAACAGCATTGAGACACAAACCAACACGCATAAACTCTTTCTTCTCTCTCTCTCTCAATCTTTCACGAAGCTTTTGCTTAGAACGTGAAACATTCTTTTGTTCTTACTGTTGTAATATTTGCTTTATCCTAGAAGCACTCTAGATTACAAAGTCTTTTTTATCTATTACTTTATTTCCTCAAGTGACTATGCACAGTTTGTATACTTGAGAGGACTAAGAGATCTTTCTCTTAGACGTTGGTTGTAATAATCTTTCAAGATTAGTGGATTAAGTCCTTATTGAAGGCGAAATCACCTTGGCCGGGTGGACTGGAGTAGCTTTGTGTTATAAGCGAACCAGTATAAATTCCTTGTGTGGTTTTATTCTGAAAAAGCGCTTATTTTCCAAAACAATTCAAACCCCCTTTCTTGTTTTTCTCACCTTCAAATAGGATCATACATCTCACAAACTTCACCACGCTTGTCATTGAGTTTGTATCCAAATAGGAATAGACAATCCGCTTAGGGTATTAAAATTATATTAATCGATGATAGTAGGAACTGAATCGGTAGATTGAATTATTTCATAATCACTTATTTCATAACAGCTTATTTCAAGAATTTCTTTTAATAATCACTTTTTCTTAATCGAACACCAAACCAAACAACCCCCCCCCTTAATTCGATTTACCTTTGGATAATAATAATCAAGAATCCTTGTGAGAACGATATCTGAGTTAAAATTGTCGCCGTACTACGTTTTTGAAAAACACTCGTTTTGACCCGCGTGCGACAGCGGATCAGTTTCCAAGGCAAATCACCTCCAAACTCTTGAAGAAAACTTGATCAATATAACATGTAGGAATCAATGGAACTCATATATGATGCTCATAACCATTCTTGGATCAATTCATGGTTGTGCTCTTTGTCATGAGGGTCTCAAACCCTGGATATGAACTTGATTGATCAATGGTGATCTTGCCCTACCTACGAAAGAGTTAGGCAAATACAAAGATATATTTTTGGTATTTTGGTTGGTAAAATGATAATATACAAGTATGATACAATCACATAGTGCTTGGTGATCTCTCCCAAAACAAACCTAATGAAAGAGGGGTAAGGAGGATGTCAAGGCATGATCCCAATGCTAATGCTTATGATGAAATTGCATGAGGGATCTTAGGGTCAAAATTGGGGTCTTACAGTTAGTGGTTAGTAAAAATATATAAGGTAACCACTAAGGATTATCTATCCATAGGTCAAAAGATTCAAAATATGGCACATCAGGGGATAACTTATCATTGATGCAAAGTATTGAAGATGATCAATGATTAACTAACAATAAATTTGTAACAATGAAAGTTATACAATCCCAAGTCTATCTATCAATAGTTTGACAAACGAAAGATTGTATCACTCAATGATTAAAGATTAATAAGTTTATTAATGGTTAGGTTATGTACAAGTTATACAATGGTTAATGTACAAAGTAAATAATGGAGCATAATGGTTAGAGGGTTGGTAAACAAAGGAAACATAATAAGTCAAATTACGTCACAACAAGTGAAAAGGATCCATAAGTTAGTATACACAAGCAAAGGCTTCGTCTATGTGTCAAATGATTCAAGTTTGGTTGATATAAAGGCAACATATCAATGCATCAAAGTATCATGAATGATTCATTGATCATTCATTGATAGATTTGAAACATTAAAGGTTTTATGAACCCTAATCAATCCATAATCATGACCAAATAGATCTCATTAGCCATCAATGTTCAAGACATGAAAAGTCAACCAAAAAGTGTCCAAATAAAATAAAATAAAGTCTAATAAAATAAAAGAGGGAAAAAAGGATGGTTTGTGTTGGAAATATTTTAATCAGAATTAAAATAAAGGGTGAAAAAATGAAAATGAAAATAAATAAGTTTAAAAAATAAGAGAAAGAAATAAAGAAAGAAGCATTAAAAATAAATTGGGGGCGCTGGGGGGTTGAACCCCTAACCTTGGGGTCATGGGGTCAACCCCCATCCACTGGGCTAAGCACCCTTTGGTGCTAGTGAATGCATGTTGTAAATAAAATATTAAAACACATGGAAAAATTAAACATGTGTGTTATTCAACCAATCAGAGTGAGACAACACAAGTTTTTAAATTCAAAAAATGCACGAAGAACATCGTCATCAACCTCCAACCTTCGAAATCAATCTCCAAAAACTAGTGTTTACAGAGGGAATCACGCATGGATTCAACCTCCCTACACTTCATTGTTCTCATCTCCACACTCATGAGCCATTGTTTGGCTATGGGTGTGGAGTATTTCTCAAAAGTTCAGAAACACGATTTTACCTAAAATAAAAATTAAATGGTTGATGATGGATTATCAAGACTTAAACCATAGGTTAAAGCTTTAGTGAATAATTTGAGCAAGATGGTAAATTATTTGAGTGAAGGGCGTCAGTGGAACTACTTGATTGGAATCGGTTTCAAAGTGGTACTCTGATGACAATGGACAACTCAGGGGAGGTATTTTCAAGGTGAGATAGTGTTTAGTAAAGCTTGAGTGATGTTAAAGGATGGATTCTTGGTGGTTAGTTTGAACTGAAAGGACTTAGAACTTAGAAACTGCATCTCTGTTTTGAGGGAGAAAAGTTGGTTTCGAAGTAGAGTATTATTGGCTTGAAAAAATTGGTTCTCAGATGGAATACCTTTCAATATTTATAGGGAAGATGTTGGCATTGTTTTGTGAGAGAATGAGAGGGATTCCTTCATAAAGTGGTTGAGCTCAAAAGTGACAAAATGGGAGGCTTGTGGAGGAAGCATTATTGAGGTTCAAACCTAGTTTTCTTTCCCATTTGGTTTGTCTACACTCTAGCATGGAATTAGAGTTACAAGAGTATTTCAGAAATGGTTGTGGTCCCTTTCGCTTTTTGCCATTTGGGGCAAAAACTGAATTTTGCGCATGGCCCGGGTTCCTTCGTTTGTGACCTCTTTGCACCCAAGTTGACTGCCAAACATGTCAAACTATGTTATGTAACATGCTAGAGGTTACAAGGAGTCAGATCCATGTGGTTTTATGGCTTGATGCATCAAAATTCAAATTCTTGTTGCATGTGGTCTAGTTTGTCCATCATGGTGAAATCCAAATTGAACTTGGGCAAAATGAATTTGGCTTGTGCATTTTTGCATGAAACTTGTGCTAAATACTATTTTCCATGTCCTTGATCAAATTTAAAATGAACCAGGTCAAAAGGACTTGTGGTTTGGAAATGGCAATGTGGTAAAGTGGTGGTCTTGGGCAAGATTCTAGGTCTTGCTAGGCAATTGGACCAGCTTGGCCAATGCAAAAATTGAGGTCTTTGATCAATGAATTAGGTTTTGGACCTTGACACAAATTTGAATAGGGACTCAATTAGGATATTTGGCACAAAGAAGATCTTGAGAAGCTTGAAATATGAAAAAGCTACGGACTTTGGACCAAATGATATGTCATTCTTGCCAAAATGTGACCAACCAACATGACCTAAAAATGCCACGTTGTGATTTCTTGATTTTTAGGGTACAATGATGGATTTTGGGGGCTCATATGATCATATCATGATGTAAAATGAGGCTTGGATATTTGTGGGGTGACTTTAGGTCAAGTTCATAGGTGAAAATAATGCATTGAAAGTTCAAAGTTCATGATCAAACAAAGTACTTGTACCATGAATGAAATGGGTGTTTGATTGGTGAATTATGGTTGAAATTGACATTAATTTAAGTTTAATGAAGTATGGTATGATGAGATTATCAAATGAGTCAATTCCATAAATGAAAGGATGCACAAACTAGGGTTTCTTGGACCACATGTTTCATCAAGAACCATGGCTAGACAAATTAGGGTTTTGAGGTGCAAAAGGTGTATTGAAGTGATTTAAAGGGTTGTGGTATGAAAAAAAAATTATATATTAGGGGTCCTCAATGGTGTGGTCAAGACTCAAAGTGAATCATGACTTGTACAAGCCAAAGAGGGTTAAGAAACTAGGGTTGAGGTCCTTGGCTGACCAGATGAATCTTCACATGTCTTCAATGGGGACTCACTATCCAATTAGGGTTTTAGAGAGTGAATGAGATGTCTCTAATGATACACAAAGATGGAGGGATGCTTGAGGATGAAGAATAGGGTTAAGGTTGGTTGGGTATACCTCAACATGATCAAAGAGTCTTGAGGCTTCATGGTTGAACCTCATGCCTTGAGTTTGTACTTGTGGATCATTGTGGGTGTAGATGCATATGAGATGACACATGTGGGATGTATGCTTATGAATTAGGGTTGTGGAGGGTGATATAGAGGTAGGGTAAATTTTAGGGTATGGCACAGTCCACCATGCTCATGCTCTTCTTCAACCTCTTGAATACATCATTTGTGACCCCTTTTGTCAGCAAATTAGCAACTTGGTCCTTACTTCTGCGATATCCCAATCGTAACCTTCCATCATCAACAAGTTCCTCAAATAGTTGAACCTCATCTCAATGTTCTTTCTCCTCCCATGTGCAATTAGGTTCTTAGCAAGATTAATCGCGGAAACATTGTCAACTAAGATTGTGACAACCTCACCCTCACGGCCGCTCAGCTCCTCCAATAGATTTATAAGCCATGCGGCTAGGCACGCGCATAACAAAGCGGCAATGTACTCAGCCCCACAAGATGAGAGTGCAACTACCCGGTTCCTTCTTTGAACACCAAGATATTGGTGTCGTGCCGAACATAAAGAGTATCCAACTGTAGACTTTCGACCAGCTTTATCTTCGTACCAGTTAGAATCGGTAAAATTGAGCAAATTACATTTTCTGCCCGTATCCGCTGCAGGAAAGAGAATTTCGTAGCCAACAAAACCTTTGACATAATGTATGATCCTCTTGACTGCTGCCATATGAGACACCTTCGGTCTCTCCATGAATCTACTCACAATATTGACACTAAAGGCTAATTTCTGACACGTATTCCACAAGTAATGCAAAGATCCAATCAACCTCTTATGTTGAGTTGGATCAACATCTTTCCCATCCTCATTCTTAGACAATTGCAAGCTTGGTTCAACTGGAGAAATGGAAGCATTCCAATGCTCTATTTCACACTTTTTCAATATCTCAAGAGCATATCTCCTTTGATGCATGAGTAGTTCCATTTTGGACTTGTGGAACTCAATGTTAAGAAAATAAGTCATGAGACCAAGGTCCGTCATCTCAAATTTAGGCATAAGCTCACTCTTGAACTTTGAAATTCACTCTGCATTATTGCCCGTGATCAACAAATCATATACATATAGACAAAGGATGATTACTCAGTCACTAGCATCCGTCTTCACATAAACTCCAGGCTTCGATACATATTTCTTGAAGCCAATGTCCTTTAGGAAACCATCAATTCTTCTATTCCAAGCTCTTGGAGCTTGCTTCAAACTTTATAGCGCTTTCCTCAACTTGCATAATTTCAGCTCTTGGTCTTTCACACAAAAAAACAGGGGGTTGTCCTACATACTCCTCATCTTCAAATGGTTCATTCAAAAACACGAATTTGACATCCATTTGGTAAATAGGCCAATTGTAGTTATTTGTGATACCAACAACAAGCCTAATGGTTTTAATTCTAGCAACCAATGCAAATACCTCTTCAAAGTCTATACCTTCTCTTAGCAAAAATCCCTTAGCCACTAATTGAGCATTATACTTGATTATCTCACCATTGGGGTTTTCCTTCACTTTGAACACCCACTCCACACCAATTGCCTTCTTCCATTTTGGTAGATCAACAAGCTCCCAAGTACTATTTTTCTCAATGGATTCCAATTCCTCTTTCATAGCACAAATCCACTTTGGATCACTTAAAGCCTCTTCTGCACTAACGGGTTCAGATTCGGCCATAAGTGCAAAGTAGACGAAATTAGCATTATCATTGACCTTATTATCACGAAACAACTCATAATCTTAGAGTCTTTGAGGCAAAAAAAATTCCTTCTTGACCTCCTAACATTTCCTTCATTTAGGGTTTTGAAGGCATGTTGTTATGTACTTCCTGCTACCTCAGAATCCAAATTGCATACTTGTAATCGGTTACAAGATTCTGATAATCGATTACAGCCTGCGTGTAACCGGTTACAGACTGCTGGTAACCGGTTACACCCTATTTCAGCTGCTTCATTTCATCGATTACAACATCCCAACTGAACACGGTCCTCTTGTTAACAACATCGAACAGTTTGTAACCACTGGTAGAGTGATATCCAACAAGAATCATCACCTCTCCCTTGTCATCCAACTTCTTTCTATGTTGACCCGGAACATGTCGGTATGCAATGGAACCAAAAACTTTCAAGTGGTTCAGGGGCTTGAACCCCGACCATGCTTCCTCCGGTGTTACATTTTCCAGCTTCTTTAAAGGGCACATATTCAACAAATAGGAAGTTATAGGTATCGCTTCTCCTAATAGCTCTTTCGGCAAGTTCTTCCCCTTTAACATGCTTTTGACCATGTTCATGATCAATCGATTCTTCCTTTTAGCTACACCATTTTATTCTGGTGTATAGGGTGGTACTACTTCATGTACAATCCCTTCTTGATCATAAAACTTCCCAAAGTCATTTGAGATATATTTGCATCCACCATTCGTTTTGAACACTTTGAGCTTGTGACCACTTTTCCTCTCCACTATGGACTTGAACTTCTTTAACACTTTGAATACCTCATCATTTCTCTTGATTAGGATGTCCATTGCTTCCTATTATAATCGTCGATAAAAGTGACAAAATATTTATTGCCACCAACGGAATCTACTTGCATCGGTCTACAAACATCTAAATACACCACCTCAAGGTGATTCTTGGTTCTCCGATCTACATCATTGCTGAATTTTCCCTTATGTTGCTTAGCTTGCACACATTCTTCACACATTTTAGCTGGTATATTGATAGATGGCATCCCCGTTACCATATTGTTCTTTTGCAAATTATTGAGATCTCTAAAATTGAGATGCCCAAGACAATAGTGCCACATCCACTCTTCTCTACTTGCTGCAGTAGTAAGACATTTATGCTCCATAACTTTTAACTCAACCTTGGAGGTTCTATTGGCAGCCATAGGTGCTTTAAGGACCAAAACTCCCTTTGCATCCAAAACATGCAGCCTCTTGTTTTCCATATGAATCGTGTACCCTTTCTCAAGCAATTGTTCAATGCTTAGAAGGTTAGATTTAATTCCCGGAATATACAAGACATATTTGATCAAGGAATGCCCATCATCCCTTCTCATGATCAAAACATCACTGATACCGTCAGCCATTAGAGTAGTGTCATCGGCAAACTTTACTTTATTCTTCATGGCACGATTTATTTTGACAAACCAATCATTTCTTCCCTTCATTGAACTTATTTAACTCATTTCATACTCATCATGGTGTCATCCTCTTCACACAACTGGTCAACTGTATCATTCAACCGGCTGCAGCCATACTTTTTTGCATTCTTTCAGTTGTTGCAGCTACTTCCTTGTAGTTGTATATTGCTACAATTGATTTATGTGATCATGACCAAGGGTGTATTCTCTTCATCAAACTCTTGCCTTACAACCTTGGATTCATCCCCTTGAGATTCCTTCTTGTTCGCATTTCATTCTTTTGCAAAATGACCAAACCATTGACACTTGTAGCATTGCTCCTTGCTCTTGTCAAATGTTTTTCTTTCGCCTCTAAAGTTTCCATGACCACCATGTTTGTTGTAGTTGCTCTCACCCCTTTGAATCATCGAATTATTTGAGTTTTGGAACTTTTTTCCACTAAAATTCTGAAAATTTCCTTTGTTCTTCAAGGGCCATTTTTCTTTCGATCTCTTGTCCTTCTCATTGGAACAAGCTTGCAAATCTATCTTCGCCTTTGCCTTATCATTATTCCTCTCCTTCATCATTTGCTCATGAGCGTCAAGAGAATTTTCCATCTCCTCTTTGCTCATTGTCGCAAGATCCTTCAACTTCTTAATCGCCATAGCTATGTTGTCAAATCTTGGTGTTAAAGAACGCAAGATCTTAGCAACAACATATTGCTTTGTAATGGTTTCTCCACACGCCTTCACTTGGTTCACCAATTGAGTGATTCTCGTTGCAAAATCGTTGATTGTTTCATTTTCCTCCATTTGAATCAATTTGAGCTTTCGTTTGTGAGTTTGTAACCTCACCATCTTTGCTTTATCAGCCCCTGCATAAGCTTTCTTTAAGATCTCCCAAGTTTTCTTCGACAAATTGCAATCACCAACCTTTTCAAAATTGTTTCCATAACACATTGATGAATTAAGAATACACTTTATAATCCTTCTTCTTCTCTTCTTTATTCGTTGCTTGTTGCACTTCAGTAGTATTCTGAACAAGAGGAGTAACACCATTCTAGATCACCTTAAGAAGATCTTGGTAGCCAAACAACATATTCATTTACTTGCACCACTTGTCGTAGTTCTTCGAATCAAGAATGAGTAAATTTGCAGGGATTCTTTCATTGGAAACTGAATTCATGTTGCACACAAGGTGTTTGTGGATCTGAATCAGGCTCTTGATGCCAAATGTTAGAACAAGAAACCACGAAGTTGGTGAAACAATGGTGGAGTAATTTTGGTGTGTGGAGAGTGAAAGAGGAGAATTGAGAGAGAGAGAGAGAGAGAGCGAATTGAGGGTGAGAATGAGTACTTTCATTTGCTAGGGTGAGAGTGCATCCTACACACTTATATACAAGTTATAAAATGATTTAAATGTAATTTGACCAAGTACAATAGTAGGGGAAAAGTCGGACTTATGCCAAAACATGTAATCGGTTACACCTGACACTGAAATTAAAACAAATCCATTCAACTTCAATGGTAGTCAATTACACCATTTATGATAACCGGTTACACCTTCGAAAAATTCAATTCTCTACTACTTGTCAGCTCCAATTATAACCGGTTACCCACCCGTGGTAGCCGGTTACTGAATTACTACATAAACTTCAACAACTTCCCGGTGGAGGAAATAAAAAGAATTGTGTTAACATCACTCTAAACGATGAAATCGGGGAACTTTATTTATGTTGCGCTATGGGACTCTTATGGAACAAAACTCATGAACCATGTTAATGCTAACACCCAAAATGCAACAACAATTTTTATTATAACACGTGCATGGTGCAAGAATAACAGAAGTGAGTCACAATTTCTCTTTCTGCATGTTGCCTTATTCTATTACATATGTTACCTTTTAATAACAAGGTCTGATTTGTAATGCAGCTTCTGGAAAACCATACATATTTAACCATATTCAAAATCCTCATTCTTCAGCTCCATTGTCTGATTCTATAATGATCCTCAACTTATACGAAGGATGAAGGAGTTTTTCAACCCAAATGAGGTAATTATAACGCTTACTAATGTGTCGTTTATATTTATCATAGTATAACCTCAATATTTCATTTTTACAACTCAAGTATAACCTCAATATTCCATTTCAAACAGGATACTTCAAATGTTGCTCACATGGAAGAGGAAGAGACCAAGCAGTCACAAGAGATAGAGCCAAAATGTGTATGTTCTCGTCTAATATTTCTGAAGTTTTTGAAATTACATCCTGCTGCTGTACTACTTATCAACCTATGTATTTTTCATGTTTATGATGTTCATTTTCTATGAGTTCATGATAACATGTCTCCATAAATGATCATCTCAGCCCAACCAACCATTTATGCCTCAACAAGCTTGCCTAATAATACCCTTGCTAATAGGGTTGATAACACACTCATGCTTGAAGACCTAACTCCAAAACAATCCACCACCAAAGTCAAGCACCTCAAAAAGGAGTGACCATTTGTGAGAAGGGGTTCTGTTGCAAATCAAATCAAGGCACAAAGGGAGAAACCTCTTAAACTACTCTTTTGAAATAATGTTTATCAATGTTTTGTATTATTTCATTTATATCTACCAAACTATGTAAGGATTGAATCCAAATTCATATAAGTATATCAGCTTCTATTTTGTTTTGGATGATTAGATGCTTAAATTATTAAGACATGTTATTAAAGTTTGATGCTTTTGAAAAATAGAAATAAGAAATTTTCTGAATACGTGTGAGTGAGTAAAACGCGCAACTATGATATTTATACACATTATATAATTAATTATATATTATGTTTACAAGGAGAAATAAATAATAGTCCAACTTCTTAAATGCATGAATCTAAATATACATGAACCTAAGGCTTAAATGCTCATTTTTGTGGAAACATACAATGTATTTTTTCTATTTCTGACACTCTCTGTTAAGTAGGTGAATAAGTATTCTTCATTCCCAGTTTGGATATAATTCGTTCAAAATTTGAGTTACTCAATCCTTTAGTGAGAATATCTGTAAGTTGCCTTTATGATGACACAAATGGGGTGCAAATCAGCCCATTATCAAGCTTCACCTTGATGAAGTGTCTATCAATCTCAATATTCTTAGTTCGATCATGTTGAACTGGATTATGTGTTATATTGATAGCTGATTTATTATCACAATAGAGTTTCGTAGGTCCTTCCCATTTGATTTTCAAATCTTCTAAAATAATTTTGAGCCAAAGTAATTCACAAATGTCTTGTGTCATGGTTGGGAATTCAATTTTAGCACTAGAGTGTGCTACTACATTTTGCTTCTTACTCCTCCAACTCACAAAATATCCTTAAAAAAAGGTACAGTACCTATAAGACCCCAATTTTGACCCTAAGATCCCTCATGTTATCTCATCATTTGCATTGACTTTGGGATTACACTTTGGCATCCTCCTTACCCCTCATTCATTGGATTTGTATTGGGAGAGATCACCAAGCATATTTGATTGTATCATACTTTATTTTCTTTTGTTTACTAACCAAAATACCAAAATATGTCTCTATGTGTCTTTGTTCCTTTTGTAGGTAGTGTATACATCCATATGTGCCCTATCAAGCTCACAACTAGGGTTTGAGACCCTCAATGCAAAGATATCAATCCAGCAATGATCCAAATTGGTTCAAAACATCATATATGGATCCCCATGTTCTTAATTTTCCAATTTGATTAAGAATTCATCAAGAGTTTGAAGCTTGTTTGCCTTGGAAACCCGAATTTATCGGGGTATCTTGTGTGACTTCCTTAGTAAGTTTCTTCATCAATTGGTCAAAGATATCAAATGAGAATCCATTTTATATCATCTCAAGCATATATGATCCTACATGAGTCTCAAATATCAAGAGAACTTCAAGTTTGCAAGTTGGTTCAAAGAAGTTGACCAGAGAAATTCAACTAGTCAAAACTAGGGTTCCCTAGACCCTATCTCCTACATTTTTTATCATATGGAAATGATTCCAAAAGAAAAGTTAATCCTTATGACATTACAAACAACTTTCATGTTATCATCAAGAGCTAATTTTGCTTGTAAAGTCATTTTTTATGGTGAAAGATTATAGGTCATTTTGTCTGTGCCCTAGTTAGAATGTCAACTTCGAAGGACCATAACTTACTCAATTTTTATGATATGAAATCCATCCAAGTTTCATGATCAATTTTAAGATATCTTTTCCTACTTTTATTCTTTGATGAATGTCAAATTCAACTTGCAAGGGCATGTGCCAAGAGGAAACATTGTAGGTCATTTTGGACCATTACTATTGAACAAGCATTTTTCCTCAACTTCTAAAATCCATAACTCCCTCACACCAAATCCAAATCGTGTCAAATTTGTGGGCAAATTCAATATGAATTAAAGAGATACAACTTTTGTGAAGAAACCATATTTATTTTAAGCTCATAGAAAAAGTTATTCAAGGTGGAAGAATTGGTCATTTGACTTGGGACTTAGAAAATTTTCAACCATGTTTGATTTCTCAAACTTCCACCTCAAAATTCATCATGATCAAAGCTCCAAATGGAAAATTGTTCAACATCAAAGTTGTTACCCTTGATGTCACATTTCCAAAGAATCCAAGATCACTTCATTTGGACAAAAATTGAGGGACCTGCGCATGGTTCCTCTGTTGGGTTTGTTTGGGAAACTTTTGCACTCAAATGATTAATTCCTTTTGCATGCTTCCATGTGATGACTTCAGTACCAAATGTGCACGAATTGGAAGTGGATTGCATAATTGGTTGGGCCTAATTCAACTACCATGCACCCATGCACAAATGTTGCTATTTTTCACAATTTTTGAAATGGTGCAAAACTGAACTCCATAGCCTATAAATACAAGTGCGTTGCTTCAAGAATAACAGAGACACCCTGCCCAAGCCTTGCCAAGCCATCTCAGAACCCTACTCCATAGAATTCCTTCAAGATTTATTTGAAATCGACTTTGAATTTCTCCTTTTGTTTTGGGATTCAAACTTCAATGGTTCATTGCCATTTTCATCTCAATTCATCACTGCAAGCATAAGGAGGAAGAACCAAGTGGATTCACATTGAGATCAAGTCAAATCACTACTATCCGAAGGTGATTTTCCCAAACTTCAAGCATTTGATTCTCACTCAATTCTCCTCTATTCTCTTTGATTATTGGTTGTCTGAAGTCCTACCAATGTAGGCAACAAGATTGAGTTGCTTTGAGGTCAAATCGAAGCAACTCATATCGTGTACCTCAAAATTCAATTCCCCATATCTCTCAATATATTTGGAATTGGATAAAATTGAGGCCAGATTCGAGCTCCTGAGCTTTTTCTCTTTAAAATAGTGTCCTTACTTTTTATTTTCTGAATGGTTGAGGTGTTGGCAAGGTTCCAACCATTTGATCTTGAGTCCACGTTCTAATCTGGTCCCTTGATTCTGATTACCACTTGTACATGCGTGTTGATTGTGGACTATGGTGGATGATATGCGTTTGGCCATCAGATCTACCACCTCAATTAATAAGGGGGATCTGATGGCCCTCGCTTTTTCTATTTTCTATTTTAATTCTGATTTTTCATTTAATCCATTTATTTTGTTTAATTCATATTAATTTCATTTTTAATCCAAAAAAATATGGGACTTTCACAAAAAAA